>NC_141183.1:24230000-24838653 GCF_055505025.1 Bos grunniens | reverse complement strand
TCCCTTCCTATTTGACAATGAGAGATCCTAGATCCAAAAATGTGAATTACATTGGACCCTCCTGGCAGTTCTGAGTTGAGAAGTAACTGAAAGGGGGACAAAAAAAAGGGAGAAGGAACAAGGCTCCAGTAGAGAATGAGAGACCCACCTCAGCTGCAGAACAGCCAGGAACACTGCTGGGGAGCTCTTCAGGGAGGGACCACGTGAAGGGGTGTGTGTGTGTGTGTGTGTGTGTGTGTGTGTGTGTGTGTGTGTATGTGTGTGTGTGTGTGAGGTCTTAAGTGCCTTCTTTCTTTCCCCTGTCCATGGAGGAAACAAAAGGAGGGGGATGGAGTTGGAGAGCTCCTGCCATGCCAGCTCTTTCAACTGGCGATGCTCTCATTTCCTCCATTCTGGGAGAACCACGTTGTCCCTCTCCCATCACCTGTTCGACCTCTGGGGAGGGAAGGATGTCCAGCATCCCCCCATACCCACTCCAGCTGCCTCTTCCAGCTGAAATCCTTCTTTCTTGGCAGACGTCAGAGACTCAGATCTCAGCCCCACCACTCCCCCAGGACAGCCGGGGGCCACTGTTTCCTGGATTATCCTAAAAGCTTCCGAGGCCATGAGGACTTGGCAGCGTCCCTGCCCGAGTCTCTCACCTCCCCCTCTGGCTCTGACTGTTGCATCCTTTATAAAGCCTGACTCTTCCATCACCCCCACTTGCCCCTCACTGCTGCTGCCAACTCTGGGCTCCATGGACTGGTAAGAGGGGCTGTTCGCTGTCCAGTTTAGGGCACCAGGTCTCCACTCCAAAGTTGGGCTCATTGAGAAGGGGTTAAAAAGTTAGATTCTCTCTGAACTGGGGAGGGGAACATAAGAGGGAGATCTTGGAGGGGTCTGCATGGAGAACAAAAGAGGATTCTTGGAGGTCTCTGTACTGGGCTGAGATCTGACGGAGGATTTCACTCTGAGAAAATAGAAGGGCTAATATAACAGACATACAGGGCACACACTCAACCACATGGAAGTCCATACATGATAGCATAGCTGCAAAAGTCATAAGGGGGAAACAACCGTTCATGTCCTGTGAGGACCATCCTTTATGATGGAGGAGAGAGGACCAGCACCCCACATTCCAGCCCTAAAGGTACACACAGGTGTGGTGAGTACACACACATTTTTAGGCACACACACACACATAGAGATGTACTAGCCTCAGTTGGGTTCATCTTTCAGAGTGAGAGTGAGTGTGACGCTAGGGACATTTGGGTTTATAACAGAATTAGTGCACAAGTAGTGCTTTGGGAAGACCCCCAAAGAGGGAAGGAGAAGGAAATAGCAACCCACTCCAGTATTCTTGCCTGGAAAATCCCAGGGATGGATGGAGTAACCTGGTGGGCTACAGTGTATGGGGTCGCAAGACCGAGCAACTAACGCTGAATGCTAAGTGCTTGGCCCTGGGTAGGCTCTCAGTAAGTGTTAGTTCAGTGAATAAAGGATGATGAAAGAATAACATCTGACTCCAGCTCTGGACTCTGTCCAGTTTCCCAGGAGCTTGGGAGAGGTGAGGGGGTGGGCAGGAGGGGATATGAGGAAGCTATTAGTGTTTGTGATCACCAGCTTGCTGAGTGCAACCTGGAGTAGAGAAGAGCAAGCAGCTAGGACACCAAGAATCAGGAGACTGGGGTTCTGGCCCCTGCTCTGCGTCTAACTTGTTGTGTGACTTTGAGCTACTTGCCTCCCCATTCTGGGATTTAATTTCAAAATGAGGGTTCGCACTGGACAATTTTTATGGGCAGAATAGCTTTGATATTCTCATAGTTCAATCTCTACAGAGGGACACGAGGTTTGGAAGGGACCACAGCAAACCAATCCAAGATGGGACCGGTTTGTCCTATCTGAACATCAGGATCTTAATGGCTCTGTGCTAGGGAATATTTTAAGAATTTCATCCTCTCCACCTTCAGGATCTAGGGAGCCAGACTTCCAGGGCCATCACTACTGCTGAGGCTAGATTGAACAGGGGGCAGAACGTGTGCTTTAGAGCCTGACAGATCTGGAGTTGGTTTCCTTCTCTGTCTCTTAACAGCTCTGTAATCTTGGGCAGGTCATTTAACTTCAGCTTCCTCATCTGTACAATGGGGGGGATAATAACAACTATTTTGTTGCATGCTCATGAGAATTAGAGATGTTTGTGTGAAGCACCCGGAACACAGTAGGTGCCCAATAAATAAATGCTGGTTATGCTGAACATGGAGACCAACAAGGCTGCTCCAGCTACAAAGTGGATTGCTGACTATAAATGAGGCATGAGAAGGAGAGGAGTGGCAAGAATGGGAGACAGACACTTTTGGCAAAATCTGTTTACCCCCTCAGGGGGACGAGAAATGGCCCAAGCCCTGGACAGATCTCGGTGGGCAGCGTGCTTCAACTATGAAGTGAGATATCAATGCAGTGGGCAGGGGCGATCTTGGCAGTCACATTAGACTATGAGCATCATTAAGTAAGGAAACTCACAGCAAGTGGGAAATTGAAAGGGCTGGAACCAAAGGAACAAAAGCAGAGGGGGATCTGGAAGAAAGAAATTGTCCTGAGTCAGAGGCAGAAACCCAGGGAGGGCAGGAAGTGAGGAAGGCTGACTTTTCTGAGACAACTGCTCTGTTGTTGAATTTCACAATGACAATGAGCTCCAAGGCAGATGGAGGGTCTTTGCTTCTGGGAAACCCAGGTGGCTATGGGTCAGGACCGGGCGGGGTTAAAGGGGGGCAGGGTGAAAGCGCGGTGGGATGTCTACCATCCAGGGACAGTATACCTTTCCGTGTTCTTTCCAGGGAAAGATGGAAACAGGAAGACAAGACAAGCTGGTGCCTATACATAAATGAGAGAGGGGCTCGGGTTTCCCACCAAGAGTTAGATCTGTGCTCAGGCGTTAAACCAGAGGTCAGTGGGCTGCTGGGAGGACGAGGAGGGGGGAGAGAATTCCTAGGGGTCGAATCAGACTTAACCCAGAAATTCGAGTAGCAGGCTCTTCGATGTGAGCCTGTAACTCCGTTCCAGATGTGGTTATGAACTCAAGTGCAAATCCAAGTCAAGATTTGCAGGCTGAATGCATGGAAATAAAACCATGTGGACAGAAAAGGGTGTTCATTTAGCTGTGGCCACAAAGACCCAGAGCCGTTCTTGAGACTTGACATCTCAGGGGCCCAAGAGTCAGGAATGAAATCCCAATCAGAAAGTGCAATCCCTGACACCTGGGCGGCGCCGCTCGGCTTCCTAAGTGCCCGCCCGTCCTTTACCCCACAGGGCGGCTGCTCTAACCGCATTTCACTCATGAGGAAACTGAGTCTCAGAGCAACCTGATTCACCAGATCAGCGTAGCAAATGCAGGGCTCAAGATAGAATTTAGATCTGTCAACGTTCAGTCCAAAGATCTTTGTGAATATACCTTAATCCAAGAAACATTTGCTGGGAACCAACTTATTTAATAATTATAACACTATAAACGATACCTTCCCTTTACTACAAGCTTACCAGGGGCCCCACGGGTTAAATGCTTTAGGAACATCAATTTCTCCAAGCCCCAGGAAACCCTCCCGATTTGTACCCAGGTTGTCCAGATGAGGAAACTGGGTCTTACAAACGAGGGATTTGCACAGATGAATCAAACACTGATTCTGGATATGAGAATGTGTATGTTTGGTGGTGGAGAACCATACACAAAAAGATCGATTTTCAAGTGCCTTGTGGACTCAGTTTGGCAGTTTAATAGTTGCACTTACTATTCAGGACAGGTAAACCAACTGCGGTGGAACCGGGGCTCTATCTGTGAAAATGAATCAGCCTAAATTCCACTCAGGCTGTATGAAATAGATGTAAAGACAGAAACGAAATTTAAAAAGCAGATGGCAGAGCGCATAGGGAAAGCCAGCCGGGGCAACGAAAAAAATTAGGAAGTTGATCAGAATTTCCCCTACAACAGAAGAGTCACTTCAGGAGGTCGAAGCGGCAAGTACGGGGAGGCACCCACTGGGAAGGGAGCCTCCTAACCCGGCGACCAGGCCAGGCTGGAGGGGAGGAGACGGGAACTCCCCGACTCATCCGCACTGGTTATCTCAATCAACTCCGATCTGGACAGAAGTTTGTAGGTGGGCGTCGCAAACGCCCTGAAACTTTGCAGAGGGCTGCGCTGTGCATTTGGTTTTCTCAGAGAAATCCAAGACCTTTCCCCAAAGTTATGAACCTTGGGTTTAGACATTCAGATGAGAATTGGGAAGGAGTGAGGCGAGGGGTCGCGCAAATCTTTGCAGAAGTGTCCTTTTCCCAGGCTATCCCGGCGCCTAACCCAGCTTTCACAGTCGGGTGCCCCAGAGGGAGACAGGGGCTGGGCGCAGGCTGAGAAACTTCGGGTCCGAGGGGAACGCGACTGTATTTGAGACGCGGACCTGGGAGGCGCTGGGGTTGCTGCCCAAGGGTAGATGGAGAGTGAGAGCTGAGGGGGCAGGTAGACCAGACGGGTGGGAAGAGGAAAGGAGGAGGTCACTCAAAAAACGGTAAGTGGCCAGAGAGTCGGGAAGCAAGAGAGAGCGCAAAGAACCTGGAAAGGTGGTGGTCGTGGAGAGAAGCGGCTGGGGGAATGGTGAAGGAGGGCAGCGGCCAAGACCAACTTCTCACGGCCCAGGCCTGGGGTAGACCGGACACATACTCGGCGCTCAATCCCGTTTCTTTCTTTCCTCTCCGTTCTGGGGCAGCTCTGCCCAGCCGGGGTGGGCGGGTGGGTGGAGGGCCGTCGAGGCAAACGGCGCCCTAGGGTGACTCGGTATCACCCTTAGGACCCACCTCCTCCTCCATTCCCGCAGGGTCTGAGTCCTGCGTGCCCGCCGAACTGAGCCAGCTCGAGGGCAGTACTCCGCTCGATGGGGCGGGCCCCAGAACCTGGAAGACACTCCGCCCAGGCCCCTCGCCCCAGCAGTGGAGGGGCCAAGGAGGAGCAAGGGAGGGGGCGGAGTGCGACCTAGTTAGAGATCAGCCCCCCTACCCCCGCCCGCCCGCCCTCTACCCCGGGCCAGGCCCGCTCTGGCCGAGCCCGCAAGGGTTAAAGGCGGCCGCAGGTGAGGTGGGCGGGGCCGTGAGTTCGGGGAAAAAGGAGCGCAGGGCAGAGGATGAAGGCAGAGAGCGCGGTGAGTCACGGGCGGAGCTGGCCTCGCTCGCTCGCTCGCCGGCTCCCGCCCGCCCTCCGCCCTCCCGCCGCCTCTTTCCGCCCCTCCTCCGCCGCCCGCCGCCGGGTCTGCTCGCTGCTCTCGCTAGCCCTCGGCTCCTGCCGCTCGCCGCTGGAGAGCCTGTTGGCGCGCGGGGGTCAAGAGCGCCCTTCGGGAGCGCGACAGCCTGCCGTGGCCGGAGCCCGAGCGCACACTCGAGGTAGGAGCCCTCCCGGGTCGGGGCGGCAAGGGGCGCGCGCACCAGGGATCTCCTCGGAAAGACGTGCCCGGAACGCGCTGCAGCTTCCTCTGGCCTCAGGGGAGGTGGTCCTAAAGAATCTGAGGAGTTTAGAGTCCCGGCGGAGTGAAAACGGGGCGGAAGGGAGAGGCTGGAGACTGGGGAAACTGGAGCGACTGGGACAGCTGGAGGACTGGAAACTTGTGGACCGAATGTACGGAAGTCCTAACCACCTGAGCTCCGGTGATGGGAGAGGCAGCCGGCGGAAGAGGGAAGAAGGGTGTCTCTACCCTCCTTCCCGCCTGGGGAGCCGCAAGCCCGGGTACGCGCCCGGCTGTCTCCCTTACCGAGATCTCGATAGCAGGCTAGTGCATCCTAGGATTGGGCTCCCTGGCCCTGTGGCTGGAGAGGCCACTCTGGAGCCTGGATCGTTAGCTTGTGCCCCAACCCCCACTCCAACCCTGGGGCAGTTCCTAGGCGCCAAAAGCTATTAGGGTCCCAGACCTCACTGCTCCCACCCAGCCCCTTCTGGGCTGCCCCGCCTGGGCCTGAGGCTCTGTTCCTGCAGTTTCACCCAGTTCCTTTCTTGTGGTGAGGCAGCAGGAGCTTGATTAGGCGCCCTAGTTCCCTTCTCCCTCCCTCTCCCAGACAACCTAAGCGACCTCCCTGGTCCCCCAGAAACAGAAGATAGTAAGGTCATCCAAATACTGATTTGGGAGGGGAAAATCCCTGCCCTAAACCACTGTCTCCTCCCGCCACCATCAGCGAAGGTCCAGGCACCCGAACTCACACACTCCAGGCATCAGGGCAGGGCTCCCAGATCTTACTGAGAGGTGGTGAGATGAGGGGGACCTTCAAGTGACAAGTATGTGTTCCAGAAAGGGGCCCACTCTTTCTGGAGGGGAGTGGTCTTTGGTTTCCCAATGGTTTAAGGAAGGAGAAATAGACCAGGAATGGAGAGACCTGGTTCACAGAGATACATACTAGTTGATTGAATGAATAGATTGAATGTCTTTTTTCAAGTGACTTTTCCAATTATGGCTGTTTCCTCTTCTTTAAAATGAGGACTGAAAAATAAAATAAGAGGATTGGCCAGGAGCAGTGGTTCTCAACACTTGGTTGCATGTTAGAATCATGTGGAGAGCTCCTAAAAACTATCCAAGTCTAGAATGCACTCCCTGTATAATATCTCTGGGTAATTCTTCCTCTTAATTTCTGTGCTATTCTGGCTTTTCCTGTTGCTTCCCCTACTCTGTCCCTGAATCCCTTACAGGGGTGGCAATTTTATCTTCCTGAGCTTGCTGGTAAGCTCGTCTCTGCCTGACCCCTTCTCCGGGGAAGCAGACCCCTCCAAGCTTCATATCTGGGTCTCCCCTAGATTGGACGAGGGCAGAGGTAGCAGCCAGAAAACTGACTGGGCGCTGGTGTAGGTCAGGCCAGACAGGAGGCTTAGCTTTCTCTGGTGGAGAGACGTTCTCTGGAAACTGGCACTGTAGCTGTACCCCGGGAAGGTGAAGTCCCCGGTTGAGACAAAGGGAATGGGGGCCAGGTATGGGAATGGGTTTGATGGGGCTGAGGCAATCCAGCCAGGCAGGGAGCTGGGGGGAGTAGTGTAGGGCAGAGAAATGCTCTTCTTCACTGAACATGCCTCAGGGATGGAAAGAGGGCTCTTTTTCTAAAACCTTGGAACCTGCTTGGGGCTTTGGGAAGTCAGGTCACCTTAAGTTTTGGGTTAGAACACCTCCCTCTACCCAGCTGAGTCCTGAGTTAAGGTGGGGACTTAAACTGGAGATGAGCCTAGATTCTCCATTGTGGCTGGCAGCAGATCTGCAGATCTGCGGGGGGAATTTTGGGGGAGGGAAATGGGAGCAATGCCACTGCCCCTCACACCCAGCTGGGCAGCTAGGATGATTCTAGAACTGTAATCTAGGTAAATCTGACCTGCTCACCTGGGACCAGCCCAACTCCCTGGATGAGCTGGGTCCTCTAGGAAGGATCACCTAGGAGAAGGTGAACTTCTATCAGCGTCTGCCCGCGGTGGAGGGCCTCGCACCCTCAACCGTTCCTAGCACTCTTAACTGGTCTTTAGTCTACAACCAGAGGTTCTTTCCCCACTTTTCACCTGGGGGTGGGAAAGAAGCACTTGGCCCAGGAGGGGATCTGGGCTGAGAAGGAAAATGAGCCAGTTACTTACCTCACTTTGTCTCTTCTTTGCCTCCTTTAGGTCCCACCTGAGGTGCCCTTGACTATCCCTGTCCCCCATCCCACCCCGGATCCCGGCAATGCTAACCGCCGTCTGCGGCTCTCTGGGCAGCCAGCACACGGACGCGCCTGCCGCCTCCCCGCCGCGCCTCGACCTGCAGCCTCTCCAAACATACCAGGGCCACACGAGCCCGGAGGCCGGGGACTACCCCTCCCCGCTGCAGCCTGGAGAGCTGCAGAGCCTCCCGCTGGGCCCCGAGGTGGACTTCTCACAGGGCTATGAGCTGCCAGGGGCCTCCTCTCGGGTAACCTGCGAGGACCTGGAAAACGACAGCCCCTTGGTCCCGGGACCCTTTTCCAAGCTCCTGCAGCCGGACATGTCACACCATTACGAATCCTGGTTCCGGCCGACACATCCAGGCACCGAGGATGGCTCGTGGTGGGACCTTCATCCGGGTACCAGCTGGATGGACCTCCCCCACGCTCAGAGCGCGCTGACCTCACCGGGCCACCCCGGGGCGCTACAGGCTGGCTTGGGGGGCTATGTTGGAGACCACCAGCTCTGCGCCCCACCGCCCCACCCACATCCGCACCACCTCCTTCCAGCCGCCGGAGGGCAGCACCTCCTTGGGCCTCCCGACGGGGCGAAGGCGCTGGAAGCGGCAGCCCCAGAGTCCCAGGGCCTGGATACCAGTCTGGACGGGGCGGCCCGGCCCAAAGGCTCCCGGCGGTCGGTGCCCCGCAGCTCAGGCCAGACCGTTTGCCGCTGTCCCAACTGCTTAGAGGCGGAGCGACTGGGGGCTCCATGCGGGCCCGATGGGGGCAAGAAGAAGCATTTGCACAATTGCCACATCCCAGGCTGTGGGAAAGCTTACGCCAAGACGTCACACCTGAAGGCGCATCTGCGCTGGCATAGCGGCGACCGTCCCTTCGTGTGCAACTGGCTCTTCTGCGGCAAGCGCTTCACGCGTTCTGATGAGCTGCAGCGCCATCTCCAGACCCACACCGGCACCAAGAAGTTCCCCTGCGCCGTCTGCAGCCGGGTCTTCATGCGCAGCGACCACCTGGCCAAACACATGAAAACCCACGAGGGCACCAAAGAGGAGGCAGCCGGGGCAGCGGCGGGCGAGGGCAAGGCTGGCGGGGTGGAGCCCCCCGGGAGCAAAGGCAAGCGCGAGGCTGAGGGCAGCGCGGCTCCCTCCAACTGAGCTCCTCCGTCCTGCCTCCCCGCTGGTCTTCCCTGGGGCCATCAGAAGAGAGCCCTCGGGCCCGATGCCCTGGTGGGGGGGCAGCTTGAGTAAGAGGAGAAAGTGGTTATTTATTGAGAGGGAGGAAAAGTGGTGTGGGGGTCAGGGAACCGGGGCGCTAGGGGTTTCGTAGTCTCTGGAGCTGGACGGGACAGACGCGTTTGACTGTTTTGACTGGGCAGGGAGGAGCTGCGCATGCCGGTCAGCTCTCCCCTCTCTATTTCACTCACGCCCCTGGGCTGGGGGTTGGGGAGGGATATCCCTGTGGCGGCTGGAGGGCGGAGGGCACAGGTTGGAGGAGACGTGTCCCGGGAGCAGAGGGGAGTGGGGCCGCCCCGGGCGCTGGGGGTAGCTGTCTGGACACGTCCTTAGCGCCTGGGAACCGGGACATAAAAGGGCCTCCAGAGCCGCCCTGCGCCCCGGGTCCCTTTCATCCCCTTTAGATTGCTTTTACCCCAGGGTTTCCGGAGGAAGAGCTGAGATGGGGTATCAGAGGCTGGGGGTCCCCCTAAGGGAGGAGATTCTATCTGGCTGGGAGGGTTGTCGCCACAGAAGTAACGCCTTTGATGTGCCTCCTTATTAAGCCTTCCAGACCCAGTCTGATGGAGCCATGAAGGAAGAGGGGAAGAGGGCCAGAATCCTGCGACAGCTTCCAGCAAGACCGGTGGGGTGGAGGAGAGAGCTAGATGTGGGGGTTGAGCAAGGAAATCTCTTAAAAAATTGGAGAAAGGAATTTGGTCAGGGAGTGGAACTAAGCCTTTCCCTCTCTAACTCTGATTCAGTCCTTAACTTTTGATCTTTATAAAAATAAAGTTCAGTAGCCCACTCTCATCTGTTACCCCAGGTAGGCCTTCAAGGCAGCCAGGAGACCCTGCTCCAGAATTGATGTAGTTCCTCACCCTAGGTCCCTTGGCATTTGCCTTCCCTTTAGGGATAGAAGGAAGAGGGTTATCTCGGCTGCGTGGAGTTAGGTGGGAATGTCCACCTCCAACTGTTTGGCTCGGAGTGGAGAAGTCTGTCCCTGCCTGGCCATCTTCTCTTCTCTGCTTCTTAGCGGAGAAGCTAAGCGCCACTCTTTCTTTAGCTCGACCCTCCCCTTTCCCGCTGCCTACCAGCCTTGCTCCTCCTGTAGAGTGTGTTAGGAGGCTCCCCTTCCAAATGAAGAGGTTCTCTCGTTGCAAAGGGTCTGCCTTCTGAGGTGATGTCCAGGAAACATCCCTGTTCCCTTCTTTAGATGCTAAAAATACATCCTGATGGTGATCCTGGAGTGGGGAACGTGGGGCCGGGGGAAGCCAGCAGAGGCTGAGCCAGGCACTTGGAAGGAAGCTGATGGGGGAAGGGTCTGGTGGGCCATAGGACCCTGGAGCTAGTGGGCTTTCCCAGGCTCCAGATAGCAGTCTTAAGGTTTCCCCTGACCTCCTTTTTCCCTGCCCTTCTTTCTCCACCCAGAGCCCTATGCAAGGGTTAGTTGTGTATTGATTTTTTAAGTTATAAGCAAAGGGTATTTTATTTAATATTAGGACATGTGTGTGCATGTTGTGTGTACTTATGTATGTGTATATTTCTGTGTGTATGTGTGTTTCTCTACTGAGCCTGGGGTCTCCAGCCAGGGAGACCCCGTCTTGTTCAACCCAGCCAAGGTCCTCTGGCCTAAGGCCCATAGCATCTTTTCCTTGGGGATGCTGGAGCCCAGTCCAAGGACTGGGTGCTTTTTGGGAAGTGGGGCTGGAATCTGGGGGGTGGGGGTGGGGGAGGGGATATGTTTGTGTAGAAGAGAGCCCTTCTTATGAGGGGTAGGGTGACTCTCCCTGAAGGACCCATGGGGTAGGTTAAGAAGTCACGTCCTTTCTTTATGCTCCCTCTGTCCCTACCTCCTGCTTATCTGACCAGAGGTCCCTTTCCTTGTGGAGAGAGTTGGGGGCAGAAGAGAATGGGTAGTGCCTGCAGGTTGCCTGGCCCGGTGGGCAAGAGGGAGGGAGAGAGGGTTCCGTGGGCGTGAGATGTCGTTTTCCTCCACCCATCGAAAGCAGCCACCCTCTCCCTGTGCCACCAGGATAGTCTTTCCCAGTGACCATTCTCAGGGGAACTCCCTAGTGGGTGTTGGGGAGGGGGGTGTGGATGTTTCCCCCATGGAGGCCCCGAGCTCTAAGGTGTGCAGGTGAGGGCTTTGGATAGATTTTCTTCTGCTCCCCTCTTTTATAGACCGAGGTTGCTTGGCTGTCTGCCCTCTTCTAGGCAGCCCCCTAGAGGAGAAATGTAGGATTTTTTTTTCTTTAACTGCTGTGAACCCACTTTAGGGGGGTGGGGGGAGGAGGAGGAGGAAGCGGCCTGTGTTTTTTATGCCATAATAAACTCATCAACCACATCACTGCTTCATTTGTCCTCTAGCTCTGGCTTCCTTTTTGACTCAGGGTCCCTCAGCAGTGAGGACCAGGCTGGCTGCAGGGTGGGTGGACACTTCTCTTTGATCCTGCGGCCCTGGGCAGCCTCCCCTTCCTTTGTTTGGGGGCAGAGCTGAGCTGATTGAAGGGTCGGATCCTGCCCTGCCCGGAGGTTGTTGGTGCAGGAGGAGGGTGGGGTTCCCTCGGGGTTGATAGCTGGGCCGACTGTCCTTCCCTGGTCGTCACCTGTGGAGATGGAAAGATTCTAGATATTTCCTTCCTCTTCCACATGCAAGCCCCCACCAAGAATGCTGGTTCCCTGCCTTCCCAGAGATGGCCAGCCTCTTGGCCCCCTCTCCCCGCCCCTGTGGGGGTGTGCCTGTCAATCAGGCCTTTTGGTTGTGAGTGAGGTGGGGGTGACTGACAGCGATTTCTTCACCCAGGATGATCCCTATCAGGGACAAGGTGATGAAAGGCAGCCCAGCTATCTGATGGGCTCCCGCCCCGCTGGAAAGTATGAAGGAAAGGTTCGTACTGCAGCTCCCAGCTAGAGACCCGCCACAGTTACACAATCGCAGTGTGCACAGAAGTACTTCACTGGGTCCATGGGGCACCCCCAGATATGTGCAAATGCATACTTTTCCAGGCTGCTCCGTGCCTGGTGCACAGTCGGTGCCTGACACATGTCAGAGTAAAAGCCTCATGACTCCAGAGTCCCAAACGTAGGAAGGTTGATAGGGATCAGTTTTTAGCTCCAAGGGTGCAGAGTAGGTTACTACAGTCTTCCATCTTCCCATCCTACATGATGACCAAAATTATCTACCCTAGTGGGACTCCTATTCTCCTCACTCTAACCCTAACCGACTTTCTCAGAGCCAAGTCTGGTACCCAGGTTGGCCAATTCCATCACTTGTTTGGGAGAGTCCGATGTTCCAGAATTTCTTAAATGGCATCAGCATGATTTAGGGATTACAGTGGAGAGCAGACTGGTGAGGGGGTCAAATGTTTATTTTCATATGCTGCTGGACTTAGACGCCTGGGTGGAGGCCCATTCCTGTGACCTCAGGCCCACTCCACTCCCTGCAACTCTTCTTTTTGTCTTCCCGGTTCTGGGGACTCAGACCCCAGGAAACTGGCGAATCCTCCCCTCCTGTCCCCCTTCGCTGCCCCCAGGGGACAGGAGGGCAGCTGTGGGGCCGGCTGGGCCTGTCTGGGCAGGGCTGGGGCCACCCCTCCTCCGCTTGCAGCTCCTCCCGCTGACCTGCATTCTTAGCGGGGGCCTTTGGTGGGGCTCTGATGATTAGTCGCTGGCCCTGGCAGCAATGCTGCCTGGCTGCCCTCTCCCCCCGCAATGGGGCCCGGGGCCACCTCTGACCCCTCACTTCTGTTGTCCCAGGCAGGACAGTCCTAGAGGGGCTGAGAGCAAGTTTGGGAAATAAGAACATGGGTCTTACCCCTCTGGGCAACGTCTCTGAGCCACTCTCTTCTCTCCTGGGAAGTGGGAGTTGAAGCCCTCTAGGGTGGGTGAGTGGAGTCAGGAACGGGAAAGTGACAGGGGAACCGGCAGCCTGGGAACTGCAGCTGGAGGCTGTGCTGTACGGCCCCAGGCCTCTCCTCCTGCCTGTTCCTGCCCCCCAGCGGGCACCTGGGGAAGTGCACGACGTGAACTGGCTTTCCAGCCCAGCGAGGCGGCTATTCAGTGTTGATCACCACATAGCCTTGATGTTTGCTTCTGGAATGACGTCCACTGGCAACCTCAAGAACCGCCCCCCGCACCGCCCCACCCCCCGGCCCCCCGCCCCGTACATCACACCAGAAGCAATTCACTTCCCATTAATCCTAGCGAGTCTGACTGCTCAGCATCTGAGCAGTGTGGGTTTGAAAAGAATCTCAGGAACCAAGTAGTCCAGTTGTTCCTACCTGGAAGAGGGCATATTAGAACCATTCATGGAGTTTTTCCAGATACCCCGATTCACGCCCCAACATCCCACCAAATTATGTCCCTTGGGGGTGCAGTAGAGCAGCGCTTCGCAAACTTTACACCTGGGGGTCCTGTTAACATGCAGATTCCCATTCAGTAGGTTTGAGGTGGGGCCAGAGATTCTGCATTTTTAACAAGCTCCCAGATAATGCTGATGCTGGCAATCCTCGGACACTCTGAGAAGCAGAGTATTAAAGTATTGTCCTATGCAATGGGAGTTGTGTGGTTGAAATATAATCCCTCCTCACCCCATCCATGATTCAGAACCACTGATCTAGTCCAACGCCTTCATTCGTTACTGGAGACGCTGAGGCCCTTGCAGGTGAAGTGACCTGCCTGAAGAGGCCTGCGGCGCTATGTTATAGCAGGAAAAAGGAGCAGGATGAGATGCTGGTCTGCACAGTTCCAGGTAATGCTCTTTTCCCTCCAGCCCAGCTTCTAGGTCAACCTTCTGTTCAAGTGGCAGTCCCTTTTCTGAAAGTGACACCCATTTCCCTGGAAATAGCACCCTCTTGGGAACCAACTGTGTTTATCTGGAGGCAATCAGAAGATGTCTCAGGACTTTGCAGTGGTTAAGAATCCACCTGCCAATTCAGGGGACACAGTTCGATCCCTGGTCCGGGAAGACTCCACATGCCTCCGGGCAACTAAGCGGGTGCGCCACAACTACTGAGCCCACCTGAACTCTAGAGCCGCACCACGCATAAGAGGAACCACCACAATGAGAAGACCAGGCACCCCAACTAGAGAGCAGCCCCTCTCGCGGCAACTAGAGAAAGCCCACGCACAGAAACGAAGATCCAGAACAACAAAATATAAATAAATAATCTTTTTAAAAAGAAAATGTCTCAGATTTCAGATGTCCCAGCAGCCTTATCTTGTAGGTTTTCCCCAGCCATCACTCCCACAGCTGCCCACCACCTTCATTCCCATCCCAGGAATGACAACAGGCTGGGATGCTGTGGCCAGATCTCTGAGCAGCAGCCCTGATTGGTTGGCAGGGTAGACGTGGGCAAAGTATATAACCTGCAGTGTGTCCTCTCTCCACATTCCAGAGGGCTCCATAAAGCAAATGGGAGTGAGATCCATTCACTTAAATGCTGGTTATGGAGATGATTTATACAGGAAAATGACCTGTCAAGCAGAATATTTGAGATCAGAGTCCACCTCCATATGGATATATGCCCCCTTGGCCAAGATTTCTCCTTTGCTGTTTCAGTTACAAATCTTTGGACTAGAAATTTCCAAATTTTCTTTCAAAGCTAACTTCCAATGAGTTTGAGCACTGTGGGGCAGAATTGGCCTTTGGGGACTCAGAATGGATTTTGTGTATATGAGTTAGTTGCTCAGCTGTGTCTGACTCGTTGTGGCCCCGTGGACTGCAGCCCCCCAGGCTTCTCTGTCCACGGAATTCTCCAGGCAAGAACATTGGTCACTGTCAGGACAGGGAGCAGAATTCTCCAGGCAAGAATATTCCCTTCTGCAGGGGATCTTCCCCACCCAGGGACTGAACCCGGGTCTCCCGCATTATTGGCAGATTCTTTACCATTTGAGCCACCAGGTATATATGCCTTAAAATTTTTTTAAGGAATTCACTTCAATTATTCCCAGGCCTCCTGGCCTGTGACCATTCCTGTCGATCTTTCTTTCTTTTTGATCTTATTTCTGAGGGGTTGGGGAGGGGGAGGTGGGAGATGGGGAGGAGCCGGGGGAACAGGGTATGACGAGGATGCGGAGGAGGGTGCACCAGCCAGGAATTGTGCCTTTGGAATTCAAATTAGGTGACAAGTAGCTGAGGTTCTTCCTTAATCTCCAGATGCCCTAGCTGTCCACATTCTCTAACCAATCAGCCAAGTTTTCCTTTCTTCCCTTTTCACGTGGGCTCCTTTCCACCTCCGGCTCCCTGTCCCGACAGTGACCCCACTGGAGAAACTAGCGGATTCGTCGCAGCCTTTATCGGGCCTAAAAGCTGCACCCGGGTAGGGCAGGCAGCAAGCAGGACTCCGAAGGCCGCTTCGCTCCAAGAAGTGGTGCTGGCGCGCACTCTGCTGGAAAACGGAAGAACTGCAGGCGCTCGATTTCGACTCCGCCCCCGAGGCCAAAGTCTTCCAGGTCACTTCCAGGAGCCTCCGCCCGTGGGACAGACCTTACCTGAAGCGGAGGCTGTAGGACTCCGGACTAAGCTGGGGATTTGCACGGAGAGAGGGTGAGGAGCATAAAGTGTTGGGGGAGCGAGAAACGGGCCGACAGAAGAGGGGCTTGGGACTCTTGGAGAGAGGTTGGGTAGCGAGGGAGCCGCTCCTGCGACTGCCCTGAAGTGTCACGTTCCCGAGTAGAGCAGGGCCCTCGGAGCGTGCGGTCTGCGCCCGTCTGCCGATTCCCAAACCTGGAGCCCGTGGAGAGAGTGGGCGTTTCCTTCGCTCACGCCGAGCAACGAATACGCGTGCGGTGCTGTGCGTGGCAAACCCGTCGCAGTGTCTTCCTGTAGTGTCTGCACGTGTTGGGAGGGGTGCTCCCTAGGACCGCTCCCCGGTCAGGATGGTGGAGAGGTGGCTTGAGAGGGACACACGCATCCCCATCTCTCCCCAGATGGCATCGTGGAGCCCTGACACCCCATGTTCCTGCGACTGCTTTGTCTCGGTGCCCCCGGCCTCGGCTCTCCCAGCCGTGATCTTTGCCAAGAACTCTGACCGGCCCCGGGATGAGGTGCAGGAGGTGGTGTTTGTACCGGCAGGCACGCACGCCCCTGGGAGCCGCCTCCAGGTGGGTTAGGCCTTCCAGAGTGCTGGGAGGTGTGGCAGTAATAGGTATTCTTCTAAAACCTTCCTCCTCTGTTCCCCCGACCTGAGAAGCTACCAGATGTGGTGAAAAGAACATGAGCTTTGAGTCTACTGACTGGGACCTAACCTGTTATTTAGCCGCTGTTGACCTCAGTTTTCTCATCTGTATAATAGGGATAATAAGACCTTCCTCAAAGGGTTGTGTTGGGTGATGGGTTCAGCGCCACCACTTTAGAGGTACCTTCCCCCTTTCTAAGTGGACCTCCCTTTTCTCCTCCCTCATCTCCAGTGCACCTACATTGAGGTGGAACAGGTGTCCAAGACCCATGCTGTGATCCTGAGCCGCCCTTCTTGGCTGTGGGGGGCTGAGATGGGTGCCAACGAGCATGGTGTCTGCATTGGCAATGAGGCAGTGTGGACCAAGGAGCCAGTCGGGGAAGGGGAAGCCCTGCTGGGAATGGACTTACTCAGGTGCGGACCTGCCCTCCTTCATCCCCCCTTGATACACCAGAAATCTGGGGCTGAATACTGACCCAGGCCACCCTCCCTGCCCCCAAGCACCTCCCCTTTTTCTGCCCACTTTGTCGTCCTCCCCAGGTAGGCTGCCCCCTCCCCTCCCCTCTCCTGGCCCCATCTCCACAGTCTGGTGAGGAGCTCCCAAATGTAGCCAGCTCTGGGTGTCTCCTGGCCCAGAAATAGGGCAATGGTTTAACTTTTTTTTCAATAGAAGGAAATTTTTTTTGAGTGAAATCTCATGAAGAATTTTGGTTTGTAAAACCAGTTAATAACAGATAAACTGATCACACAAATAAACGAGAGCCGGCAGCTGGAGCAGCTGCTCTGATAGAGATTGGAGGGCACAGGGCATGTCTTCCTCCAGGAATGTGCTTCAGTCCATTTCATGAACCCCTCAGAGCACAGCTTGAAAACCACAAGCCTATAGATGGTGGCGATTTTCTCTGTGACTTGGGCTCATCACCAAACCTCTCTGGGATTCTTCTGTCCACTGAAGCTCTGCCATCAGCACTGATACCCCATCTCCCTTCTGTCCCCTGGACTCTTTGTGCCAGGCTGGCTTTGGAACGGGGCAGCTCTGCCCGGGAGGCCTTGCACGTGATCACAGGCTTGCTGGAGCGCTACGGGCAGGGGGGCAGCTGCCGGGAGGACCCCACGCCATTCTGCTACCACAACACTTTCCTGCTGGCCGACCGGACTGAGGCCTGGGTGCTGGAGACGGCGGGGAGGCTGTGGGCTGCACGGAGGATCCAGGGTGAGGGGCCTGGCGCTGGGGCCTGCCTCCCAGAAGCGTTCTCCTTTTGGGGTGGGAATGGTGGTGGGGGCAAGGAAGGCCCGATCCAGGTGCAAATGTCTCGGATGGTGGGGACGTCCAGGGACACGGGAGATGAGCCCTCTCGAGTACCTCACCTCCCCCTTCACTTGCTTGAGTCCTTTTGTGCTTCAGCCTGCATCTTCCTCTGGGGAGCCTTCCTGGACTTCCTGGTGGCCAGGCTTCTCCCTTATACACAAGCCGGGGTCCCTTCATGATGATGCTCCCTGCAGTTGCCGGCTCTCATTTATTCGCGTGATCGGTCTAACTGCCCCTCCACGAGGGTTGTCTTGTTCTCTTCACCACTGTGTTCTCAGCACCTAGCTGAGTGCCTGGCACAGGACAGGGGCTCAACAATATATGAGCGACCCCTCATCTCCTCTGTAGAGGGGGTCCACAACATCTCCAACCAGCTGAGCATCGGCTCGGACATCTCGGCAGAACACCCTGAGCTCCGGCCCCACGCCCAGGTCCAGGGCTGGTGGGACGGGCAGGGCACCTTTGACTTTGCCCAGGTCTTCTCCCTGAGCCAGCAGCCTGTGCGCATGGAGGCTGCCAAGGCCCGCTTCCGGGCCGGGCAGGAGCTGCTGCAGCAACAACAAGGTCAGTGAGTAGACAGCGTGGGGCCCAGCTCTCTTCCCTCCCACAGCCTCGGGGGCTTACTCTGAGGCCGGAGGGCCCCCTTCTGCCCTCGGGGCCCTCACTGTGTCCTCCTTGGCAGGGGGTATCACAGCAGAGGTGATGATGGGCATCCTCAGGGACAAGGAGAGCGGCATCTGTATGGACTCTGGGGGCTTCCGCACCACGGCCAGCATGGTGTCTGTGCTGCCCCGGGACACCACCCAGCCCTGCGTGCACTTCCTCACTGCCACACCAGACCCATCCCGGTGAGAGGGTGGGGAAGCTGGGGGGGAACGCCCCAGGCAGGGGAGACGGAAGGGTACCAGAGCCCTTATCCTTCCATTCTTGTCCCACTAGGTCTGTGTTCAAACCTTTCATCTTTGGGGTGGGGGCAGCCCAGCCCCCCCAGGTGCTGTCTCCCACTTTTGGAGCACAGGACCCTGTTCGGACCCTGCCTCGATTCCAGACTCAGGTGGATCGCCGGCACCCCCTCTACCGTGGACACCAGGTGGCCCTGGGACTGATGGAGAGTGAGCAGGTAACCCCGGGGAAGAGGGGCTACCCTGGGGGATGACGCACTTCCCCCACCCCAACTGGGACTCTGGAAATATGAGGGGAACTGGGAGCAAAGGAGACTCTAGAGCTAAGGAGAGGAGTCTCTCCCTTCAAAGTCAACCCTGGAAAATGTTGGGTGTATATCCTTTCTCCTGCTTATGTGAGATGGCAGCCATCTGCCCCTACTCCGTAATCCAGAGGGAAGCCTGTCCCGGGGATTCATCGCCCCCTTTCCCGGGCAGGCTCGGGGGCAGCAGCTTCGGCAGAAGCAGCGGGACCTGGAGCAGGAAGGCCTGGTGGCTGTGCGGCAGCTGCTGACCAGGGAGTGTGCTCCACCCGCCCAGGAGCTGGGCGGCCTCTTCCAGGCCTTTGTGGAGAAGGAGACCCAGGCATATGCCTGAGCCTGACCCCTCCTGACTTGGCCTGTGGTGCAGGGGGCTGCAGTGGGCACAGGACCCCTGGGGTAGAAGCTAGAGAAATCCCCTCACCTCATCCCCCACCCCAGCCTTGTTCTGAGTGGCCAGGTTGGCCTTTGCTCTAATAAATGTGTTTTATTTTCTTGTTCAGTGTCCAGCTCCAGTGGGGGTGGGAGGGCCAAGAGAGGACAAAGGGCAGCCCTGCAGTGGCTGCAGGGCCTCTGGGAGCCTTGCTGGGCAGCACATTCTTCTAACTTAGGTGGTGGAGGAACCTGGGAAGAGAAGGGGCCCCCAACATGTGGGTGTGGGAACATGGAGGGGCATGGCTGGTACAGCAGGTGGCTGCTCATGGGGAGAATTACAACCACACGTTTTTGGTTCTTGGCTTGAACCTTGGAAGGGCAGTCCCTGGTGGGGGGCCGGTGGTATGTGATGTGTCTACTGTGAGATGGCATCTCCACCAGGCAGTGCCCACCTCCTGCCAGCTCAGAAGCCAGGTGGGGGCCCTGAGGTGGGGCACCAGTCCCTTGGGCAGTTCCTGAAAGATCCTGTTCTTTAGAATCAGGCTCTGTATTCCTGCTATTGTTTCTGGGTGCTTTTTACTGACAGCTTCCCCTGAGATGCCCCAAGTGATGCAGAAGACACACGCAGGGCCTAGAGATGCTTTATTGGGGACAGGCTCCTGCCACAGGCCAGGGTTCTCAGGCCGAGGGGAGGCCCACTCCTTGTTCCTCCGTGTGCCTGGGGCTTCGCTGATAGCAGTAGGCTGCATTTCACTTCTTGATTTTTTTGGTCACAGTTTTGGTTGTGCTGGGGGCCCCAGCCAGAGAGGCCTTGGGGGCTGTGGCCGCTCTGGCCCCCTTCCTTGCCTGCATAGTGCTTTGCTGGCCCCTGGGAGCCAGAGGGCACAGTCTCTTGGTGGTAGAGGAGGCCTCTGGCAAGGAAGCGGGCTCCGGGGTTGTCTCTTTCTCTTGTGTGGGGGTGACGGAAGGGCTGCTGTCCCCAGCCATGGGCGCCCCCGGCAGCGGGGGCAGGTCTGTGAGGGTGGGCTGAGTCTCCACCCTCAGCTGGTGCTCCAGCAGGGCTGTCTGCTGCCTGAGCTCCCGGTGCCTGCTCATTCCCTGCTCCAGCTCCTTGAGGAAGCCTGTGAGGGGTGGGATGGTGGGTGGTGGATAGAGCCCCGGGCTTGGCAGAAGCAAACTCTCCCCTACCATCCCTAGAGGGGAGGAGACAAGGCAGGTTGGGAAGGACTATTCTGGCCCTGGGACCACCTCCCCAGACACCGCCTGTCTTAGCTTCTCCCGGACCCCACAGGGCAGCTGCACACTTTGGAAAGCAGGGTCACCTCGTTCTGAGCAGAATGGGCCTCTGAGCTCTGGGAACTCCTCATCCTCATCACTCAAGGCTGTACCCTCCTCGTCCGAGGTCCAGCGCTCTGCCACAGGCTGCCCGTCCAGGTCTAGGAGCAGTGGCAGGGCTTCTGTCAGCAGCTTCCTGCGGGGCGGAAACAGCAGAGGTTACCCAGGAGGGCACCCTGGGTGTGGAGCTGGGAGGATGTGCAGACACAAGCCGCAGCAACCACACCGGGAGAGGTGGTGTTCTTGAGCTAGAAGATGGGCCTGTGGTCAGGTCAACACGGGAACCTTTAGTTCCTCCTCACCTGTAGCCATCCTGGTTGGTGCAGCTGTTTCCAGTCAGGTTGAGGATGAGAAGGCTCTCGGGGAATTCATCTGCACACAGCAAAGAGCGGGGGATGAGGTTCGCACCCCCACCTTCCAGTCCAAAGCCACTGCCCCTTTGCACAGCCCTCCAAGCCCCCTGGAGGATGTGCTGCTGACGTAAGCACAGGGAGGAGGGCAGAGAGGAGGGAGGGCATCCCAGGACCTATTCCATGAGCCAGGGCAAGGGCGTTCCTACCCAGCTTCAGCGTTTCTATCAGGTTCTCAGAAAGGTCCAGAAACTGGAGGTGGGGGAGGTCACGGAGGTTTTCCACTTGCCTAATTTGGTTTCCTGCCAAAGACAGGAAGCTGTAGGGGAAGGGAGGGGGAAAGACAACTGAATCACAGAACAGCTGGAGGAAGGGATGGGAGCCCCAGGTGCCCGGGCCCCCCTGGCTCAGCAGCTGGACGAGTGGGGACACAGGCCCTCCTGGGGTCAGGGAAGCAGAGCTAGGCTTGTGGGATCCTTGGCTGACCAGCAGCTGGGCTTGGGGACATCTGAGCCAGTTTTCTGGAGTATTACCAGGTTTCCTCCCCTTCATTCTAGCTCTTCTCCCCTCCCCCAACCCTGCCGGAGCCCTGGCACCATGTACCGTAAGGAGGGGACGCAGGCCAGGTTCTCAATTCTCTGAATCTTGTTCTGCAGGAAGAGACCAAGGTGGGGGAAACCAAGCTAAGGTCAGTTGAGTGGGGTCCCTTTAAAGGGACAAAGCCCTAAGACCATGTCTACTCTTGAGGCTGGAGACCTGGCCCTTTGGGAATGATCACCCCACTCCTTGAACAAGTCATGAGTGCCTTGGGATGATTTGCTTTCTCCAAGTCGATGGCTGAGGACATAAACTTGGGGCTGGCTAAACTTGATTTAAGTACCCTGATCACCCCACAACCTGGACATCAGAGAAAGGAAACCAAGGGGGGCCAGGAAACGGAAAGGCCTTGGTCGTGGACTGCACACGCAAAGGGGAGAGCAAACCTGTGCTACTGTGACCTGGCCAGTGTCCGTGGGGGAAACTGGGAGGGATCTGGGCATATTCAACCTGGGGGAGCCCAGAGATTAACCGCCCCCACTCCCACCCCCACCAAAAAGCCTTTGAGCTTCTGAAGGATGCAGAGGAATCTTATGCTTCTCTCTTCCTGTCCTTCAAAACAGGAAATGGACTTGAGCTGTATAACATGAGAGATTTAGGACAGACACCATCTAGGACTTTTAGAACAAGCAAAGTGTCTGATAGAAAAACAGTGATTTAAGAGCAAGGTCAGGATCTCTTTTGGGTGCATTGGTCTTTCAATTCAACAGAATTCCTGATTCATCTGGAAACCGTTTCAATGAAGGTCTGCCTGCCTCAACACCAGTAAATGGACAAGATGACCTGGTTGGCGTCTTTCAGATTAAACAAACATGACTCACAGGGGCTGGAGTCCCCTCCCCAGGGAGAAGGAAGGGCAGGAGGCAGGACATTACCCCTTGCAGATAGAGGCTGTGAAGATTCTGGAGGCCCTCTAAGTTCCTGATAGTGGTAATTCCCTCCCGGTCCAGGCGAACAGTCTGCAGTTCAGCAAGCGTGTGGAACCTGGGCAAATGGGTGCTGTGACAGAGTGCCACTTCTGTGGTCTCTTAGCAGGAAGATGGAGGGGAGGGTGTTTTAAGGAGGGATGGATGGCTCAGTGACTCTGATCAGATGTCAGGGACACCTGCTTGACTCATGAGGTGGGGTCTAGATTGGGAACCTGGGTTGACTTGGAGACCTCAGTAACTATCAGTAGCACTGGGAGGGATAAGGGTGAGAGGGGAGTGAGAATCCTTGGACTGGGAAACTGGGTGATGGCAGCTATGGTTCCTGCAGATGTGGGGGCAGACTTCCTCCAGCCAGCTTGGGTTGGGGAGGCAGGGGCTGGGGCAGAGAGGAGATGCTTCCTTACATCCCTTCTGAGTGGTCCATGGAAGGAAAATCACTTGTTCCACCCATCCATTCATTAATCCTGCAACATTTACTGAATGCCCATTAGAGACAAATGAGAGAGTCCCTGCCCATCACTACTAGGGAAGCTGGCCAAACATCTATGACAAGTGGATGACAGAAGCACGTGCAGAGGACTAAGGGAGTAGACTATACATTGAATCCAGGGGATTCAGGGAATGGTTCCTGGGGGAGCTGACACATTAGTAGGAGTTAGACTGGAAGGAGAGGGGGGATGAGAAGGCATTTCAAGCAGAAGGAATAGTATGTGTGATTCCAGCCTTTCTTCAACTGCAATGTGCCCATGAACCCCTTAGGGAGTCTTGTTAAACTGCATATTTTGATTCAGTAAGTGGGCCTGAGATTCTTCATTTCTAACAAGCTCCTAGGTGATGCAGATGCTGCCCACCCACCCCTCTGAGTGGTAAGAGCACCACTCTGAGTAGTAAGTGCTAAGCTGTGGGAACATGGGGTCTTAGAGGAATCACACTTACGGAGAGTGGCAAAAAATAAGGTTGAAAAGGCACCAGGCTAAAGTGTTTGGATTTTATTCTGGAGGTGCTAGGAAGTTAAGGAAGGTCCTGTCAGGGAGTGTCTGACCAGATTTGTTATTTAAAAGGATCATTTTGGCAACAGTATGGGGTGCCTGGACTGGAGGCAGACAAACTAATTAGGAGTTTGTTGAGAAGTGATGACTTTAGACCCTTATTTAAAGCAACTGAGTGGGCATGGTGAAAAAGAGAAATGAATTTTAAGGAGGAAGAATCAGTTGGACATTGCCACTGACTGAATGTGTAGAGTAAGTAAAGAGAGGGACAAAAGTAAGTTGACCAATCAGTAGAGCTCAGGGGACTGGTCATTCTCTGTGTTTCAACGTTCCAGCACCCCTTTCCTCTCCGGTGCACTTACATCTTCTCTGACAGATCCTCATCTTCAGGGAAGGCCAAGTTCCGCCTAGTGATGAGGGCTTCAGTAATGCACACGCCACTGATTTCCTCTGGACTCTGGGCAAGTTTAGCTGTGAAAAGATGAGTCCAGTTGTTACATTTCCTTGTTCTTGGGGGCCTGACTCTACTGTTAACCAACTGTTCTACCCATCCCACCTCCCTACTCACCTCCAGGCATGATCTAAAAGTTGCTGGCTTGCGGAGCGATTGGAACGAAGAGAAGTAGAGCAGCTTGGACAGCCCCTGGGAATGGAAGAACCCAGGATGGTATGAGGAGAGAGAAGCTCAGAGAACTGGGGGATAAAGGAATGGGGTTGGTTCAGAGCTAACTGTTGGGGTGGGACAGAAGACGAAAGTAAATCGAGGTGGAGGATCTGGAGTTTGAGGAGTGTATAGGGGCTTTCCAGGCCGCCTACAGGGGGATTGTAGGTAGATAACGGTGCGGACGGATGGAAAGAGCGGCTCGAGGTGTCGTTGCTAGGAGACCGGACGCCTGATGACGAACCGGAGAGGGCGGGCTCTCAGGTGCCGGGTTCAGCGCATGAGGATTGCTGCTCCAGCTGGCGGCTCCTCCCTCCGCTTCCGGTCCTGGGACTACCCACAATCCTTAGCTCTTTCCGTCGCGGTCGTCTCCCGGTCCTTCTTCCGGTGGCGATGGCTGCGGCCGTGGCTGGGATGTTGCGAGGGGGTCTCCTACCCCAGGCGGGTAAGGAGCGGCCCACGTCTTCGCGGCGCGTTCTGGCCGATGCTCTCTATTCGTCTCCCTCCTCTGCTGCTGGTCATTTCCCCAAAGTTCTGATCCCAGACAGCTCTCGATGACTGTAGATATTAGTTTAATGAGTGATTTTTGAGTACCTTATATAGACCAGGCACAGTGATAAGTACTTTACATGTATTACTTCGCTTAAACCTTAAAGCATCCTATGAAGATCTCTGGCCTGATCTAATTTCCTGTGATTCCAGATTCTAGTAATAACAGCAACACAGCAGAAGCCTCGGGGACAACCACAGTACTTATTCTCTATCCCCTAGTCCCCCTGCCTTGTTTAGGGTTTAAACCCATTACCCAGTTTTTTTCTGCCTCCAGAAATTAAGATCTCAGGCCTTCCGTAGCCACCCTCTGCAAAGGTCTCCCCTGTTAAGTCTATCTGTCACCCTGTTTATTGACCCCTTCGCCTCTTCACACACTGTACTTTTGCATTTGTTTGTCTTCTCTATTAGACTTTAAACTCCATCAAGGCAGAACCGTATTCATTCAGCATAGCCAGCAGGTGGCATGGTGCTTGACATTAGTAAGCATGCTGTAGATATTTGTTTAATGAATGATTTTGAGTACCTTATATAGACCAGGCGCAGTGATAAGTACATGTATTTCATTTAAACCATAAAGCATCCTATGAAGAAGGCATTCTCCTCCCCTCTTTACAGGTGAAGAAACTCCTTGAATGGTCAAGGTCACAGCCAGTAAGTGGCAGAAGAAAGATTGGAAATTGGCTCCATGTGTGTCAATTCTATCTCACTAAAACTGCAAAAATTTGGTTCCATCTGATACAGAGCTTGTGCTCTCAACAGTTAGGATTTGTGGCCACTAGCAAGAAAACCTCTCACTTCAGCAAAATCTCCATGCTCTCTGATTATTAGAGCCACCTTCTGACTGAAACTTTCCCTGAGATCCCATCCTAGGCTTGGGGAGGGCTGAAAATGGGAAGCTGTAACCTGAGTCCTTTTGTTGAGAATGAAGGGGTTTCTTTGGCCTTGGTATCTCGAGTGTCTCCCTTGTCTTCTGAGGGGTGCTCTGCAGCAATGCCTGTAAAGAAGGAAAGTAGAGAGGAGAAAAACTTGTTTGGGGGGAGATGTGAGAACAGTATAACTTTTCCCTCCTGCTTCAAATCCTGGGGGAAGGAGTAGTGCTTAGAGCAGTGATTCTCAAACTTCAGCCCTCATCAGTATCACCTGGAGGGCTTGTTAACACACTGTTCGCTGGGCTCCTCTTCAGAGCTACTGACTCCTCATCAGTATCACCTGGAGGGCTTGTTAACACACTGTTCGCTGGGCTCCTCTTCAGAGCTACTGACTCAGGAGATCTAGGACAGGGCCTGAGAAGTTGTATTTCTTACAAGTTCTGGGTGATGCTGATGTTGGTTTGGGAGTTGGTGGTAGTGCATACTTTGAGAGCCACTGGCTTAAAGTTGGCAAATTGTGGCAGGGCTGGTCTTTTCTCCATAGTTAGTTGTATTAGAAACAGGCTGCATCTGTTTGTTTACATGGTGACTGGCTGCTTCCATGATACAGTGGCAGAGATGGCTCTCAAACATAACATTTTTGTTTGGTCACTTAAGAAAAATTTGTTCAACTCTTTCCTTTTAAAAATGTGTTCGAAATACTTTCTCCTTTGCTCCTGTTTTTCCTCATCTCTGTGCATAAAGAAGAGCTGGAGAAGTGGGTTCCTCCAGGATGAAGCACCTGAGCTAAGGTCACCCATTAAAGAAAAGAAAAGGTTTGCGGATTCAGGCTTTCCAGCAGACAGTTCCTTGTTCCACTCAATGCCAAGGCTAGCTTTGTGAGCTCCGTGCATAGAGGCTGGATTCTTTGTCTCTGGAGCAGACTAAGGTTCTTTGTCTCTGGGATAGACTAAGGCTTCCAAGAGGCTACATCTCACCACGTGGCCCTTTTTTTCTCCCAGGCCGGCTGCCCACCCACCAGTTTATCCGCTATGGCTCCAAGGCTGTTACTCGCCACCGTCGTGTGATGCACTTTGAGCGGCAGAAGCTGATGGCTGTGACTGAGTATATTGCCCCCAAACCTGTTGTCAACCCAAGATGCCTGCCGCCCCCTCCCAGCCCCCCGCAGGAGGTGAGGAGGCTGGGCATGTCGCCTGGTGGTGGGATGGTGGATTAAAGTGATCTTGTCTCTGTGGCCATAATGAAGTAGCACTCCACGACATTGTCATCTACATTGTTACTTCCCCACTTTGATCCCAGAGTTCAGATCCTTTAAAATGAAATCTGCCTTTGATTCTCTGTTGGCCTCTTGGACTCCGTGGATTGTACAGGTGTGGGTTTCCTTCACTCTTGTCTCCAAAAATGTGTGATTGAAACTCTCCACATAGGTGAGGGGAAGAGAGAACATCCCACTGATCTTGAAGCTCCCAGGTTTTCTTAGAGGAACAATACAAAGTTTTTGGTCCTTGAAAGAGGGCAGAAAGATCAGTGGAGTATTGTTAACTTGATGGTGGTTTTCAACTCCCCAAGTTCTCAACTTTGAGAAACACTGTCTTGAGAAAATGAAGTCTTGTTCTGTGAAAATACCTCAATTTTGAATCAACACTGTAAAAGAGTAATCTTGTCTTTAAATTGATAAAAGAATTCAACATGAGTACAGTCTCAGAGGGCTAATTAAGTAATTTTGACAATATTATTATCAAAATAACATGAGCTGGGTCAGACTGTTGTCCATTTCAAAGGGACTGAGTGTTCTCAGGTGTTAAAAACACTGCTCTAGGCACATGGAACTCTGTTCAATGTTATGTGCCAGCCTGGATGGAAGAGGGGTTTGGGGAAGAGTGGCCACATATATATGTACGGGTGAGTCTCTTGGCTTTTCATCTGAAACTACCTCAACAGTGTTAATCAGCTGCACTCCAATACAACATAAAAAGTTTAATGTTTGAGGGGAAGAATGCTGTTCCAGGGGATTTCCTGGCAGTCCGGTGGTTAGAACTCTGCTCTTTAACTGCCAAAGGCTTGAGTTCAGTCCTTGGTCGGGGCACTAAGATCCCACAAGCCGCATGGCGCCATAAAAAGATGATAGTATAAAATTTTAAAATAATAAAAATGCTGCTCTGAAGCCTGTAGTTATCAGATGGAAATGAAAGGGTGGAGTGAGAGAACATGTTTCTGAGAGTCAGGGGCCCGGTTCTCCTTCCTGTGCCCTAATCTTCACTTGGGCATCACTGGGAGCTCTGGCACCCATCCCTGAGGGAGTAAGGAGTACTAGAAGGGGCAGCTTATGTCCCCTTGGTCCTCCCTTCTTGACCTCAGGAGACAGGCCTCATCCGGCTCCTCCGTCGGGAGATAGCCGCAGTTTTCCGAGACAACCGAATGATAGCTGTCTGCCAGAACGTGGCTATGAGCGCGGAGGACAAGCTTCTCATGCGGCACCAGCTGCGGAAGCACAAGATCCTGATGAAGGTCTTCCCCAACCAGGTAGGGAGTGGACCCTCATTCCCCGCCTTGTTCCCCACCCGCTCCACCCCCATGTCAGACCACAGCATCTCTCCCAAGAAGTGGCATTCCCAGCTCCCTTCCATGGCAGCTCTCTAGTCCGGGCCCTGAACTGTGTTAGGGCTTGAGGAGACCTTCATTAGCTTGAGCCCACAGCCTGGTGTGGCCTGTGACCAAGGTGGGTGACTCTTCCTCCTACTCAACCCCAGTAAG
Organism: Bos grunniens; assembly: GCF_055505025.1. Classification (NCBI taxonomy): domain Eukaryota; kingdom Metazoa; phylum Chordata; class Mammalia; order Artiodactyla; family Bovidae; genus Bos; species Bos grunniens. The sequence continues at coordinate 24,810,669 of NC_141183.1, read as the reverse complement.
CCCTTCTCTCCTGCCGGTCCAGATCCTAAAGCCCTTCCTGGAGGATTCCAAATACCAAAACTTGCTGCCCCTTTTCGTGGGGCACAACTTGCTGCTGGTCAGTGAAGAACCCAAGGTCAAGGAGATGGTGCGAATCTTGAAGAGTGTGCCTTTCCTGCCGCTGCTGGGTGAGCAGCCAGTTGGGGGTGGGGCTGAAGTGGAAGTGGGTGCTCCAGCAGCCTAGTGTCACCTTCAAGGCTCGTGTGGGTAAAAGTGTGGCCATGCTTGGAGGGGACCCCTCCTCACAATGGGGCCTGCCTGTGTCACTCTGGGGAGGGGAAGTTCAGACACCTTGAGTCTAGTCAGGGGTGTTTTGTTGTTTATAGTTACTAAGTCGTGTCTGACTATTTTGCGACCTTAAGGAGTATAGCCCACCAGGCTCCTCTGTCTATGGGAATTCCCAGGCAAGAACACTGGAGTGGGTTGCCATTTCCTCCTCCGGGGGATCTTCCAGACCCAGGGGCTGAACCCAGGTCTCCTGCATTAGTAGGTGGATTCTTTACCACTGAGCCACCAGGGAAGTCCAGTAAGGGGGTAGTGGGTGTTGAAACCCACACAGATGAATATGCTTAAACAGGCCAAGGGAAGGGTGCTGAGGGACAGGATTCCTCTGACGCTGAGAAACCCTGGAGGTGCTTCTTCTGGAGAATTCTGATTTCATAGTTATCTGTTGGTGGGGCAGGAATCTGTGTATATAATACAGATGATACAAATTCCGCCCCCGCCCCCGCCTCCATCAACATGCACTCCATGGTTCTTCAAGGAAGTTTAGGAGGAAACACTGATGTTGTGGGGGTTACATAATACACGGAAGGGTTTTCCAGGAAGAGTTAGGAAGGAGAGGAGGGGACTGATCTGAAACACTGGGAGTGGGGTGGGACACAGGGAGGGACTGGACCTGGGGGAAGGCTGGGAGGTAGAAAAGGGTGGTGAGAGCAGATTCCTAGGGTGGAACCGTTGTCTTTGAAGAGGAAACTCCTGTGTGGGAGCCTCGCTGATCCTGTGTTCCTCTAGGTGGCTGCATTGATGACACCATCCTCAGCAGGCAGGGCTTCATCAACTACTCCAAGCTCCCTAGCCTGGCCCTGGCACAGGGGGAGCTGGTAGGAGGGCTCACCCTCCTCACAGCCCGGACCCACTCCCTGCTGCAGCACCACCCGCTCCAGCTGACTGCCCTGCTGGATCAGTATGCCAGACAACAGCACGAGGGGGACCCCGTCGTGCCAGCCAGCACGCAGCCGGATCCTCCCAACCCTGTTCAGGACTCGTAGCCAGCCTCCTGTACCCAGCCTGCCCATAAATACATTCTGCCCTGTTGGCTGTTGGAGACATGGGGAACTTAGGGTGGGGAGTGGTGGTGTTACCTGGCGTTTACTGACAATGATCTCTTTCAGTACATGGCCACCCAGAGATGTAGGGGAATTTCATTTCACAACAGAGGCTTGTAATCACTATCTTTGTTTCTAGTTTTCCTAACTTGGGACCTGATAGGAGCCATCTCTGTCCGTTTTCCAGGTCCAAGGCGGAGAAGCCCTGCCTTCTGTTTTCACTGTGCCTCGCTGCACACGCCTCCCAGCCTAGCCCCTTGTGGCTCCTACGTGCCAGAATAGCTCAGCTGAGTAGGTAATTGTGCTGAGAATGGCATCTGTTGAGAGCCTGCTGTGCCAGGCCCACTGCTAACCACTTTACATGTGCTAGTTCCTTGATTTCTCACATAATTATCCCGATTTCACAGACAGGAAGACTGTGGGGAAAAGAAGTCAAATGGCCTGTGAAAGGCCATGCTGTTAGTAAGAGGCAGCACAGGGACTGAACCAGGTGCTTTTCAGCTGTGAGGATGCTCCCCTGGTTTTCTACACTAGAGCTTTCTCATTAGGGCCCCAAGAGTGCTTTGAGTGTTCATTCTGTGCCCTCGGGGTGTGTCGTGTCATGGGAAAGTTGGGAGCACTGCTTTATGATAAAGTGAAATACATTTTTCTTAACTGTGCTTTGCTGTTTATAAGCTTATCCTCCCTGTAGACATATTCCCAAGGTCATCTCTGACTCACCTCCCTTCCTAGAACATCTCCCTCCTCCCGTGTCCAAGCCTGCCACTTGCCTGTACCTGCTCCCTCAAATGACACTGCTTACACGCTTGTCTTTTTGAAGGTAGCCGCCCGCTTTACCAAGTAGCTGACGTGTCTCAGGTGGTTCAAAACAAAAGAGCTGATGGGGAGGAAACCAGGATTCTGTTTCAATGATGGGGTCTGAAGGCTCTTAGTAGGAGTCCTCATCCAGGTCTCAGGGAACTGAAAGTTTCTCATGGAGGATGTTTAACTTGGAGCCCGCCCTTGTCCTTGATGGGAGCGCGTTCCGGGTGGACACGGGCGATGCACGGAGGTGGCCGTGGCTCATTTCTGGGACTTGGAGCAGTGCCTCAGCTTCCTCAGTCCTGGGCAGACGCTGCTCTGGCAGTGGCGATCTGCGGCAGCTTTTCCTTCCCTGGTCCAGGACCAGCTTCCCACCGTGCCCAGCTCTGCCCTTCGCCCAGGGATGCTCAATCAACATAAAGTGAATTAAAAGGCCCTTGAGGCTCCTGGGTGCTAGAGCTAGTCTGGCCAGTGCTGCCCAGTGCTCTCCCTGGCTCCAGAGCCCTGCCAGGTGCCAACAGTGCCCTCCTGGGGTGGCAGGAACGGCGCCGAGGTTCTGAATGGAACACACAGTACGCATTTTCTGAGAGATGTAAGACCCTGAAGGGTAAGCCGAGACCCAGGCGGAGACAGCTGGATGGGAAAATGGCCCACGTCACATTGGAAATCAAAGAACCTCAGACTGCACCCTTCACCCGCTGGCGGTGCCTGAGGCCACACGGTTCAAAACCCACTTCTTTCTAGAAAGGGGCTGTACTGCACTTAGCTGTCAGTCCAGTTCCCATCCATTTGAATAAATTCCAGACTTTTCAGCAAGAGCAAGTTTTTAATTAGAATTGAGCAGCTGCACACTACTCTAGCAGAAGGGCAAAGGTGCTCAGAGAGGGGGGCTGAGCTAGCCCTTTACCAGCCAGCCTGTTACTGCCCTGGACCTGCTCCTGATCCAGGTAGGCCGGGGGTGGGTGGGGGTGTCCTACCACCTAGGTGCTTCCAGCCCCCGTATGTCCTGACCTGGCGGCGCATCACCCCAGTGACAGCCTCACTGTGGCCCTCTTACCTTGACTGCCCTGCTGACTGTGCCCTTGGCACCATCGACTGTGTCCCCTTGGGGCATCCCTCCCTTCCTGTCAACCTGATAGCTCTGCTGGCTCCAAATCTAGCCACCTATTTTCAGTTGTAAAATGAGAAGCAGGGGTTAACAAGGAAACGGCCTTGGGTACTAACGGGTCAAGGCCATGCTGGTATGAGTAAATTCTTTACGACCGGTGGCTTGAGGCCAGCAACTCCCCGGTACTCTGTGATCTATCTGGAACTGAGCCCAAAGGGGACTCTGTCCTCACTCCCAAGCCTGGGCACTGGGGAGTCGGCTCAGCCCTGAGTCCTCCCAGGAGCAGGGGGGCAGAGCTGAGCGGCCGCCTGGAGCTCGGCAGGAGGAGGGGCCGAGGAGGGGGAGGCGAGGAGATCCGGCTAGAGGGGAGGCTCCGACGTCTCCTTCCTTCCTGGTTCCTGCTGCAGCTGCCGCCACTGCTCAGCTCTGAGAGCAGGGAGCAGGTGGTTCGGAGACCGTGACTCAGAGGTGAAGCGGTGCTCGGGCCAAGGAGCACTGGCGTCCATGGACCCTGGGGTAAGGAGGCTGCTCTGGCATCAGCTGACATGCCCTGAGAGGGCTTCCTCCCACCTGAAGCTGGTGGGTCACTGCTCTGGAGATGAGGGCGGGAATGGAGCTGGAAAGAGGGCAGCCACCTGGCTCACCTCGACCTGCGCCCTCTGTAACAGAGTCTGCCCCTCCACGCACAAGGAGTGAGGGGCCAGGATCCCGTGGGGCCAGGAAGAGGGTACAGAGATGTCCCAGTACTGGAAGACTTTGGTAACTTCCAATGGCTAGAGTGCAGGAGTTTCCCCCAGATCAGCCGCTCGTAGCGTAGCATGGACCCCTCTGCCCTGGCCTTCCCACCACCCGCACCCCCCACATCCCTGTCCCGCCTGACCTCAGCTCCTCAGGTGCTTGCTAGCTCCATCGGAAGATGTGAGCTGTTTCCCCAGCCTCAGGCCAACCTTGCCCCTCCAGTCCCCTCCCCCATCTCTCACACATGGAGTCTCATGCGTTATTGATCTCCCCGTGGAGTCAGGATGGCCAAGACTGGTGCCCAGGGCGCCTGTGGGCACGGCTGAGGGACCAGTGTGGACCTCAGCATGCGTCTCCATCAGCCTGTCCCCAGCTCTCTCCAGGTGGATGGGGTTTCTCAGGAGCCCCAAGGACTGGGATGGAAAAAAGGAGGTTGTGGGGGGGCGGGGCGCGCGGTGGACCGAGGGTCCGAAGTGGGCATCCTGAGAGGATGATTGATGGGGGGCCCAGGGGAAAATGGGAGCTGTCTCAGGGCTCAGTCTCTCCAGGCAGAACAATGGGAGCCCGTGAAGTAGAAGATATGGAGGTCAGTTGGTCAGGCAGCTGGGGAGCTCTGTGTGGAGCTGGGGTCAAGGGTTGGGGGGTGCTCTGTAAAAGGTTGATGGCAGGGGCACCTGCACTTCTGTGGTGGTGGTGGTGGGGTCGGGATCCCGAGGAAGAGGGGCTGGGGTGAGATCTCGCCTGCCCAGTCCCTGAATCCCTCTGCCCTATTTTGGAGGCTCTTCCTTCACTGCCCGGCTCACCTCTGATTACCCCCAGGGAATCCTTCAGAGAAAGCACCCAGTGTGTCCAAGAGCCAGAGAATGTGTGTGCCTAAGGTGGGGCGGGGCGGACTTTTCAAGGTTTTCTCTTGGCACCGGCCTGCCTGCTGCGCACTCTGCCTCTCTGGGTAGTGGCCGCAGCCGGAGGGTGTGGGCAGGGAGACCTGCCCAGAGTGGGGATGGGCTCGGGATGGGCTTGGCAGGTAAGCGGAAGATGTGCTGGGGCTCTCAAGACTCAGAGGGAGCAGGAGGGGGTGGAGGTGGGGAAGGTGACAGCCAAGTCTGTGCTAACAGCATTTCTCTCTGCTTCCAGGGCCCCCTCAGGACAAGGTGACGTCCCTCCCCTTTTGCTCTCCGTCCTCAGCAGGGAGTGGCCACTCACTTCCCCATGGACTTCCAAGACTGGGACCCTCCCTCCCTGGCCGAGAGCACTCAGTCTGCAAAGCCCAGCGGTGCCCAGCAGGTCTGAGGGTGGGAAGCGGGTGGGGGCGGAGGCCGGGGGGCTGGCCCTCAGGGGACAGACAGATGTGGTGGCCTCACCGCTCCCCGCCCCCTCGTCCTTTGTCCTGGACTGCAGGCCAGCGAGCTGTGGGAGGTGGTGGAGGAGCCTCGAGGCCGGCTGGGGGCAGAGGGTATCATGCCCGAGAGGCAGGAAGGCCACCTGCTCAAGAAGAGGAAGTGGCCTCTGAAGGGCTGGCACAAGGTAGGGTGGCAGGGCAGAGGGAGGGGCCAGATGCAGGGGCCAGAAGGGATGTGGGGCCGCTGGGCAGCGCAGGCTGTCTGTGTGTGAGGAGAGACTTCCGTGTGGTTGCTCTCCCCACACCCTTTCCTCTCCGTGCCCCCCACCCCGGTCCTGTTCCCTCTGGGCATCCTCACAGAGATACTTCGTGCTCGAGGATGGGATTCTTCACTACGCGACAACTCGGCAAGATGTGAGTTGGGGCCTCGGCTGTGGGTGTGAGAGGAGGGGGCCCTGGGCAGGCAGGGGGCTTCTGGAATCCCCTAGAGCAAGGCCCAAATCCCAGGTGTGCCGTTTTCTGGGCGTGGGGTCTTGGGCAGGTTTCTTCCCTGGGTCTCAACTCCTCACCCCTAAGGTGGAGAGAGGGTGATCACCCACTTGTAGAGTCTTTGTTGGGTGAGGGCTCTTGGGACAGTGCCAGGCTCAGATTAGTGCCCAAGACCGAGGGGCTTTATCATCCTTGTCCTCGTACCGTGCTCAGGCAAGAACGAGAAACTAAAGGCCTAGACACCTGGGCTCTGCAGGAGGTTCATTGTCCTCAGCCCTGCCTGCAGACTCCCGAGGGTGGGAAGTGTTCCTCGCCCTGTGACTCCCTGGAGCTCTGGTTGTGACATGATGTAGCAGGCTGGCCAGTGCACGGGAGGACGACTGACATGTCCTGCTGACACTGTCACTTGAGCCTGAAGGTGAACCTGCTGCCTGACCTTCGAACCTAGCATGACCTCAAGGGGATGGTGGCCTTGAGTTGGCCCGGTGGCCTCAACTCACGTCCCTTTCCCTCTTTGGTCTCTCCATCCCAGATCACCAAGGGGAAGCTCCATGGCTCCATTGATGTCCGACTGTCGGTCATGTCCATCAACAAAAAGGCCCAGCGCATTGACCTTGACACTGAAGACAACATCTACCACCTCAAGGTGACGTCCGTGGGAGGCAGGGGGTGGCTTGCCCCCTGGCAGAGGCACTGGGTCACGCAGGAGATAGGGGCAGGGGCCGAGGGGCCGTCTGAGTTTGACCAGAGGGGAGTTCCCACCATGTACAAGAGCCAACGGCAAACTGGCCCTGTTGGTTCTTATGTGATCAGGCACAGAGAGGGGCCTTTGCACCATCTGTGTGCTGTAGGGAGAGATCCTGCCTGCCTGGGGACCAGAACCCCAACTTCTTGCCCCTAGAAAGCAATCCTTCCCTTCATGCGTCCCTCTCGTTCTCCATCACCTCTGCAGATCAAGTCCCAGGACCTGTTCCAGAGCTGGGTGGCCCAGCTGCGTGCCCACCGCTCAGCCCAGCACCTGGATGTGCCCCGAAGCTTGCTGCCCAGCACCGCCCACTGGAAGGTAAGATGGGCCCCAGGGCAGGACCCGCTCACGTGAGGATTGAGATTCAAAGAGGAGCTGCCTTCTTGACCTTTGACTCGCCCCACAGGTTACCGGTGCCCAGCCTCCGGTATCGGGTAGTGCCTCGGCTCTGCCAGGGGTTGGACCTCGGGAGAAGGTGTCTTCCTGGCTGAGGGACAGTGATGGGCTGGACCGCTGCTCTCACGGTGAGGGACCCCTGGCCTGCATGGGGAGGGCCCATGCTCTTGTGTCTCGGTGGCATCAGCAGTCACAAGGAGGAGAAAGTGTGACCTCTTTTCCTGCTCTGGGAGCTCCCGTCTAGTGGGGGCGACAGCCTCTGCCTCTAGGCTGATCAGGTCTCCTGGGCCCTACCCCCAGAGCCTCAGGCTCACAGAGATGGTGGGGCTCTTGCTCTAAGCACATAGAGCTGGACACAGGGCTGGGACTCCTGACAAAGAAGATCCTGGGTGCCAACACAGGGAGGGGGCCTGAGGAGGAGTGCCAGGGAAGGGGTGTGTTCTGGCATCAGGTTCCTAGAGTTGGGGGCTCTGATGTTGGCCTGGGAGAGGGAAATGCAGACGGAGTCAGGAGAGCGAGGGTGAGGGCCGCCTGGCCTGTGTGGAGGCAGCGGAGGCGAAGTGTGGTCTGGGGACAGAGTGCAGAGGGGGTGCGGGTGCTCCCTGGAGGCCAAACCAGAGAGTGGTAGCCTGGAGCGGCCGTGGGCTCGTGAGTGGGAGAGGGAGGCAGTGTTGGGGCTCCCCAGGCTGCTGGTGAAGTCTTTGGAGGAGGGAGGGGAGCTGGCCAGTATTGGGAGAGGGCCTTCCTCATCCATCCTTCCCACAGAACTCTCGGAGTGTCAGGGCAAGCTCCAGGAACTACACAGACTCCTCCAGAGCCTGGAGTCCCTGCACCGGATTCCCTCAGCCCCTGTCATCCCCACGCACCAGGTGAGGTCCAGACGGAGACAGGGGCCCGCCCCGGGCTCTCTCCCCTCCTGCCGCATTCATCTCCATCACCTCCCCAGACAGGTCCCCTGGCCCCCTTACATGCTGCCACTTACTGGAGAGCCACCGTCTCCCAGTTGCCCCTCCCCACTGTGTCCAGACTGCCTCCGGGCTGTCTCTCTGCCCCTTTGGAGCGACCCCTTCCCCCTGTGCCCAGGCAGCTGCCAGGCTGTCGGTCTTCTGCTTCCTCCTCCTTGGCCGTCCACCTCTCTCTTGGCTTCGGGGGTCTTCTCCACCCTGAGACCGAAACTCACCCACCTCAACTTGCCAGGCCTCGGTGACGACGGAGAGACCCAAGAAGGGGAAGCGGACCAGCCGCATGTGGTGCACACAGAGCTTTGCCAAGGACGACACCATCGGGCGGGTGAGGTGGTCCCTGAGACGCTGGGTGGGAGGCACTGAAGGAGGCTGGGCCCTTCCACCCTTCCCCTTCACCCACAGGTGGGTCGTCTCCATGGCTCAGTTCCTAACCTGTCTCGCTACCTGGAGTCCCGAGACCCCTCGGGCCCCCGAGGGCTGCCGCCCCCAGACTATGCCCACCTGCAGCGCAGCTTCTGGGCCCTGGCCCAGAAGGGTGAGTGTGAGCTGGAGCAGGTTGGGGGAGGGGGAGAGAGAGGAAGGGAGTCTGATGGCCGACCCTGCCCCCACAGTGCACAGCTCGCTCAGCAGCGTCCTGGCCGCCCTCACTGCTGAACGGGACCGACTGAGGGACCTGCACCCGGGTTCGGAGCCATCCAGGCTGGGGGTGAGCCTGGGGATGGGGTGGTCAGTGGGAGGAGCGGCCTGAAGATGGCAGGCCTGGGGGTGGTCGCAGGGCTGGACCAGGAAGGGGGTTGGTTGAGGCAGGCCCTGCCTGACAGACCTTCAGTGTGTGTGGGGGGGGCTTCCCCTATCCCCATCCTGTACTGGCTCCCTCACTCTCTCCCCGCAGGTCTCTGAGACTTCAGCCGGCCCGAGGCGCCTCCACTCGTTGTCCATCTCCTCCGACACCACTGCAGACTCCTTCAGCTCCCTCAATCCCGAGGAGGTGGGAGCTGGGTGGACGGTGGGGCCCTCCTTTCTCAGCAGGAGTGAAGGCAGGGTTCTCTTTCAGACCTGAAACTCCAGCCCCTTTTGCAGAACACAGGCAGCAGCCGTATCCAGATCATTTCTTAATAATGTGTAGAGCGCTTTTAAGTCAGGACCTCGTGAGGAAGTCGATTCTTACCCTCAAGTTTACAGATAAGGAAACTGAGCCTTAATGGATCTAATGATGGGCCCAGGCTCCTGTACTATATGGGTTTGAATTTGGCTGTACTGCATGCCGGCCTCGTGACCCTGAGTCTCTTAATGTACAGAGTGGGGGTTATAATGGCACCTACCTTGCAGAGTGAGTGTCGGGACTGAGTTGACACATGCCAAGGGCGTAGAGCTGGGCTCAGAGCCAGTGCCGGGAAGTGCAGGCAGTTATTGTGGAACCTGTGTCTCTTTACTCCCAGGCCGGGACCTTTCCCCAGGCCTCGTACCCCATGATGCTCACTCCCCTCCACATCTCCTGCTCTGCACGACTCAGACAGTAAAAGTCCCCAGTCACACTTCCTCTCGAGGGAACTGTCAGGCCAGGGGAGCTTGGCCTGACTCTCCTGGCTGGGCCTCAGGCCGACACCAGTCTTGCTCCCAACAGCAAGAAGCTCTGTACATGAAGGGGCGAGAGCTGACCCCCCAGCTGTCCCAGAGCAGCGTCCTATCCCTTGCTGACTCCCACACAGAGTTCTTTGATGCCTGTGAGGTTCTCCTCTCTGCCAGCTCTTCTGAGAATGAGGTGAGGGAAGGGGGAAGTTGCCTGTGAGAGGGGAGGGACCCTGGGAATAGAGGGCTGGGGTTCCGGGAGACTAGAGTCAGTAGATCCCCAAGTCCTTTCTAATCAGCTCAGCCGCTCTCTCTGGGAACATGGCCAGACCTGCTGGGTTTGTGTGGCCCTGCTTGGAAATCTCTGCTAAGGACCCCTCTTCCAGTTTGATGTGCTCTATCTTCATGGGTTCTCCTGAAACTGCTGCCTCAGCTGTACCCCCAGTCATCTTTCTGTGACCCCATTTCAGCCTCTGCACTCCCTTGACCCTTGCCTTCCCAACCCTGGACCCCAGGAATCCCTTACTTCCCTCCCTTCATGTCCACCAGGTCCCTGAGATGGGGGCCCTCTCCCTCCCAAGGTGGCAGGGCACACCATGACACCAGGCCTCCTGGGGCAGTGTCTTAGGGTTCAGACCCCCCAAATATGTTCTCTTCCCCTTCCCACCAAAGGGCTAGCTGGGCAGATTCTCGCCAGGCCCTGGGTACTGCCCAGCTGCCCGGGGAGGCCTAGTCTGCCCGGCCTGTCATCTGTCCCGGCCCAGGGCTCGGAGGAGGAGGAATCGTGCACCAGTGAAGTCACCACCAGCCTGTCCGAGGAGGTGCTGGATCTCCGGGGAGCCGAGCGCTGTCAGAAAGGTACCCACCTGGCGAGCAGGAGGGAGGGCTGGAGGTGGGCCCGGAAAAGGAGCGTGCCGGGCCCAGGCCCCTTGGGAAGTCGTCCCTTGTAGGACTGGTGGGCTGATGGCTTTGGACGTTGACTCCAGGGTGACTCTGGAAGTGAGGAAGGCTCAGCTATGACCTGGGTTCCAGCGGTGGCTCTGCAGGGTGGGGCTGGCTCAGCTTGGGGCCGGCCTCCACACTGGGCTTCTGAGGAGGCTCACGTGGGCCTCCGTGAGGCAGAAGAGCCCACTTTGCCACCTTTTATTATAGCAGCCTGGCTTTGTAGTGTCATTTTACTCCCAGGCGCCCATTTGCTTGTCTGTACGATGGGCTGGATAACCTGCATCCTGACCTTGGTTTCTGTGTTTGTGAAAGGGAGTGGAAGCCAAGGATGGGACTCAGGAAGGGGTTCTGGGGTGCAGGGTTTCCGTTTCCAACAGTGGGAAGCGTCCTCTGGTTCTTAGCCCTGTGCCCACCTAAATCCCCGGGAGCTCCTCAAGAGTTAGCCCCCTGCCACCTGCCCCGGCTCCTTGTAGTGAGTCGAGCCTGAAGCCTGGGAGTGAGCACACCTCGGGGCGCTGCAGGAGCTTAGGAGGGGCCCTGAAGTGGTGTGCAGCGGAGAGGGACAGGTGAGTTGTGTTCCAGGAGCAGCCGTGGGGCCGCCCCGCCGCCGATGCCTGCCAGCTGCCAGCGGGCCCGGCACTGACGTGAGCTTGTGGAACATCCTGCGGAACAACATTGGCAAGGACCTGTCCAAGGTGTCGATGCCAGTGCAGCTCAACGAGCCGCTCAACACCCTGCAGCGGCTCTGTGAGGAGCTGGAGTACAGCAGCCTCCTAGACCGGGCCAGCCGCACCGCCGACCCCTGCGAGCGCATGGTACGCCGGCCCCGGCGGCTGCCACCTCCCACGATGCGTCTCCCAGCCCCATCCTCGCCCGGGTGAGGTGGCCGTGGGGTAGCATCTCCGTTGATCCCCTGGTGCTCCGCCCCCTTTAGGTGTACATTGCAGCCTTCGCGGTGTCTGCCTACTCCTCCACGTACCACCGGGCGGGCTGCAAGCCCTTCAACCCTGTCCTGGGGGAGACCTATGAGTGTGAGCGCCCTGACCGAGGCTTCCGCTTCATCAGTGAGCAGGTGCAGGCCAGGAAGAAGCGGGCTGGCGGGGGAGCTGTGTGGATGAGGCCAGGGAGGATCCAGGCTTCAGGGGGCCAGGGCAGGGGTGAGAACACCCTGCAGATGGGCAGTCAGGAAAGGAGGTCCCCACTCCTTGAAATACCTGCATCGTGTTCTGGGTCAAGGAAGCTCATAGAAGGTTATTCTTGAGCTCAGTCTTGAAGGGTGGATTGGAGGTGGCCAAGTGTGCAAGGAGGTGGGAGACCAGGCTGTTCCAGGCAGTGTAAAGGGATGGATGGAGCACCTTTGGAAAGAGTTAGAGACCAGGCTGGAAGACAAGGCAGGACCAAACCTTGAGAAGCCCTGTGGGTGAATATAAGGAACAGTTAATTGGTTGGCTTTTAAATCCTGAAGGTCACGGGAAGTCATGGGAGGGTTTTAAGCAGTAGAGCGACATTCTTAGAATTGCACTTTGTAGGGAACACTCAGGCAGTGGTGGGCGCCAGGGGATGGGGAGAGGCAAGGAGAGCCCTGGAGGGGAGTGAGCGAGAAGGGAGAAAGTTGGGGCTTGTGGGAAAGGAGAGGATGGTGGAATTTGGGTGGTGGCCAAGGATGACAGGGACAAGAGACCTGGAACTAGCTGGTCTTCTGGTTCACAGGGGAACTGGGGTGGAAGTGAGGGGTGTTGGGGGCCTGGGGTCAGGAGCAGGACCCCACGGTCCTCAGGAGCAGCCTCCAGATAACTTCTTTGCTCCTCAAGGTCTCCCATCACCCCCCCATCTCAGCGTGCCATGCAGAATCTGAGAACTTCATCTTCTGGCAAGGTGAAAGTTGGAGCCGGGAGTGAAGGGCAGATGGGGAGGGGCTGGAACACCCTCTGGTCTTACCTCTGCTGTTGCTTTTCCTTCCCCAACCCAACTCCAGACATGAAGTGGAAGAACAAGTTCTGGGGCAAATCCCTGGAGATTGTGCCTGTTGGGACAGTCAACGTGAGCCTGCCCAGGTGAGTGTTCCTAAGTGCTGGGCAGCCGGGCCCAGCCCACAGGCCATGCTCCGGGCTGGGATGGGGAGGTATCCTGAAGCTGCTCGGGGTAGGGCAGTGTCTGGACACTCTACAGCCATGTTTACAGCAGTTGTCAGTAAAGAAAGGGGAAAGTCTTAGAGCTGGAAGGGCTCATCAAGGCCATCTGACCAAGAGGCTTTCACAATTTTTGACCATGACTCACAGTAAGGAATGCATCTGAGACTTGAAGCCAGGGTACTATAACACACACACACACACACACACACACACACACACACACATACACACAGAAATCTAAAGTAGTTTTAGGACGAGTCACAAACTGTATTTGAAGCACCCGCACCTAGCTCATCTTACAGATGGGGAACTGTAATCAGAGGCCAGTACAAGGGGTGCAGGAGACCCTGGGCTTCAGGGTCAACAGTCCTGGGTGGGAGTCTTAGTTCTGCCACTTAACAGTTATGCAGTAGCAAAAATACTTGAGTCTGCTCGTCTATAAAATAAGAGTAATAAGCAATAGCCAGCAGAAGTGGATAGTAAACAGGCTGTTGTATATGATCAGCCCACCGTGGTCCCCGGCATCCAAGAGTAGGGACACTGTCTATGTTTTCACTCCCATGACTTAGGCATTTAGGAGCTTTCTCAGCAAATGGAGATGTGTTAGTTGAGTACTCTCTGGGAAGGCTGCTCTACTTAATAAATATGTCATCCTTCATGGAAGGGCCACGAGCTGGAACCAGGACGCCGGGGTTCCTTCCCCAGACCCACGTGACCTGCTCGGATGAGAGAGACACTCCCCGGGTCAGGGTAGCACTTGTTCCCCAGGGCCAGCCAGCTGCCCCTCACCCACCCTGCGCTCTCTCTCTCAGGTTTGGGGACCACTTTGAGTGGAATAAGGTGACGTCCTGCATTCACAACATCCTCAGTGGCCAGCGCTGGATCGAGCACTACGGGGAGGTGCTCATCCGAAACACGCAGGACAGCTCCTGCCACTGCAAGCTCACCTTCTGCAAGGTGGGCAGCCCCCTGCCCCCACTCCCTGCCCCAGCAGCTCCTCCACTAGGAGGGGAGGGGACCGCTTCCTAAGCCCCCTGCCCCACCCCCACGCCAGGCCAAGTACTGGAGCTCCAACGTCCACGAGGTACAGGGGGCTGTGTTCAGCCGGAGTGGCCGTGTCCTCCACCGACTCTTTGGAAAGTGGCATGAGGGGCTGTACCGTGGACCCCCGCCGGGCGGTCAGTGCATCTGGAAGCCCAGTAAGTGGGGTGCTTGGGGCGGGCTGGGCAGGGGTGAGGGCAGCTGCGCACAGTCCACCTGCCCCAGCCCCCTGCCTTCCCCCTAGACTCAATGCCCCCAAACTATGAGCGAAACTTCGGCTTCACTCAGTTTGCCTTGGAGCTGAATGAGCTGACTGCAGAGCTGAAACGGTCCCTGCCTTCCACGGACACGCGGCTCCGGCCAGACCAGAGGTCAGTGCCAGGTGGGAGCCACTCTGGAAGCACCGGGCTTCTCCCTCCCCATGGGGGTTTGTGCACAGACCAGGGACTGTATCCTTCCTTCTTGGTGTTGCCTCAGGGAGATGGGACCTGTCTGAGGGCAGAACTGGGCAGGGACAGAAGCCTTGGATTGATTTGGGGGCCCCTGAGGGTGGGGCGGTTCCACTGACGGCAGTCTGGGTGCCCAGGTACCTGGAGGAGGGGAACATACAGGCGGCTGAGGCCCAGAAGAGAAGGATCGAGCAGCTTCAGCGAGACAGGCGCAAAGTGATGGAGGAGAACAACATTGTCCACCAGGCGCGCTTCTTCAGGTGCCCCCGTGCCCCCTCGACCACCACCCCTTGCTGCTCCGCCTTTCTCTGAACTCAGGGCCGCCCCCTCCCCACTAGTCCCTTGCTGCTTTGAGTGGGGCCCATGGTGTGAGGCAACGTCTCGGGACCGGCCTCAGTGCTGGACGCTCACCCCTCCCCTTCCCCGGCCCCTTCCTCCCAGGCGGCAGACGGACAGCAGCGGGAAGGAGTGGTGGGTGACTAACAACACGTACTGGCGGCTGCGGGCCGAGCCGGGCTACGGGAACCTGGACGGGGCCGTGCTCTGGTAGCCCAGGCCCCAGGGGCAGGAGGCCTCGGTTCCTCCCTCCTGCCCCCACGGACACATGGACGGGGCCAGGCTCTCCCACTCGCTGCCCTGGAGACCGAAGGGGCAGCCCTGGCTCTGGCCCTCTCCCCTCTGCCGGCCAGAGGGGCTTCATCTCAGCCCATCTCCCACCCCTTGTTTGGGGTGGGAAGCAGGATTCCCCAGTCTTGTTGCCCCCAGACAACCGGCATGTAAGACCCTCCTTGCTCTGCCATCCGCCTTCCTTCCCTCCTGGGGTTCCTGGGGGAGTCTCCAGGCCCTCAAGATCTTCCCCATTTCAGTGCCTTCCTAGGACACAGGGGACCCCTTGATGCTCCCCAGGCTTCCTCGGCCCAGGACTCTGGCCCCTGCTGTGAGGCTGTGTGGTTGGACTGAGTGAAGGAGAGGGGATGGCCTTTTCTCCCACCCCTGTCCCTCCCATGCCCCATCTCTAGCATCTTCTCTCCATGCCCTGGCCCAGGGGGGCTCCCTTTGCTTGGCCCTGGCAGTCTCTCCCATCCTCCCGGATCCCCTTCTCCCAAACCGCAAAACGCCTGCAGCCGCCAGCTCCTTCGTCCCTGGTCCTCAAGTGGCTTCCTTCAGTCTCAGCTCAGCGGATCCCCCCAGAGCAGGCAGGGCAGGAAGGGTACCTGGCCTCTGACCCACCAGGAGTGATCGAGCACGTGTGCGTGTCTCTGTAGAAGTGTGTGTGTCTGTGTGCCTGTGTACTGCTTGCGGGCGAGCAGGATTCCTCATGTAGGCCGGACGTCCTGCTCCCGTTGCTGCTCATCTTACCAGTCTGCCTCTGATAAAGGTGAATTGCTATGACATTCCAAGCTCCAATAAAGACTGTCTCAAACTCTGGCCTGTGACCATTCCTTTAAAAACACGTGTGCTCAAGCTCAGGCTTTTCTTGAGGCTCAGCTGGTAAAAAACCTGCCTGCTAATGCAGGATGCACAAGAGACTCAGGTTCAATCCCTCGGTTGGGAAGATCCTCTGGAGAAGGAAATGGCAACCCACTCCAGTATTCTTGCCTGGAGAATTCCATGGACGGAGGAGCCTGGAGCTATAGTCCATGGGGTCACAAAGAGTCGGACACGACTGAGCAACTTCACTTTCTTTCACTTTCAGAGCCTCCAGTCACTTCCATTTTAATGCTGGCTTTCGGGCCGATATTTTAAAAGAGAAATTTCAAATACATCCATTGCTTCTGAGTTTCTCAGGGAAAACCCAGACTCTTCAACCAGGCAGAAACCTGTGTGGTCCCTGTCCCCCACCCCCAGCATCCTTGGTCAGGTCTGTGCTCACCCTCTCACTCCCTTGGTGACTTTTCAAGGAAAGGAGCGGGGAGGGGAGGGATGGGAGAACAGGGCAAGCTGCATTTCTCCACACCACCCCCCACCACCTTCCAGGTCCAAACCCTAGCCCTGTTACTCCAGAGTTGTTCCGACCTTGACCAAGTGCTTCACCTTTCTGTTCAGAGACTCTGTTCCCTCATTTGGCTTCCTTTATGTCTTAGAGGAGAACGTATGTCCAGGCTCCTGATTTCATTAGTGGTCTCCTAGCCCCTCAGCCCACCCCACTGTCCCCACAGGCTCTGCTCTGGTGTAAGGGGTGTCCCAAGAGGAGGTCATGCTTTCCCAGGAGAACAGCAAGAACAGAGGGGTCCCCTGAGCTAAAACAGCCCCTCCAGGGCTAGTCCCTTTCTTCTTCCCGCGCCTCCAGCCCCACCCCCACCCCGCCCACCACCACCCCTGGGAGGGGTGTGGTCCACATTTCCACAGTTTATTTACAGAAGGTGCTAAAAGGAACAGGTTTGTCCTGACACCATGCACCAGAAATAACCTCAATCCATTCCAGAAAAAGTCTGCACACATTCAGGATCTTTTTAAAACAAGATGTGCTGTCTTCCTCCCCGGCCCTTCCTACCCAGAGTCACACACAGCCTGACCGACCAGCCTATGTTCAACTCCCACGTGTTTTAAGAACTAGGGTTTCAAACAGACCAAATTTCAAAGGTATTTTTCTAATGGAGACAGGAGACAAGGCGCAACTCCTCTGCCCACAGGAACCAGGTCATCTGTGGCTTTTGCCATGGAGACCAGTATCCTCTCTCCTCCCCAGTGCCAGCTCAACTGTGGGAGGGAAGGTACTCAGGCTGGTTTTGCTCCTGCTGTGGCATTCCAGCTGGAGGACCCATGTCTCTCAGAAGCCCTCCCCACCCAGCCAGGGTCTGGTACTCGGCTGCTGATGGGGGCGCTTGGGCCGGGCTGAGGGGAGCCCAGATTTCTGACTGCAGGCTGTGCTCAGTGGACAGTGTGAAGGGGAGGAAGTGACTGTGGGTACAGAGGGTGGTGGCCACCTCCTGGGCACCAGGAAGACAGGCCTGGAGGGTGCTCGAGTCTGCTCTGAGGAAGGCAGGCCAGGCCCCCTTCTCAAGCCCTTTCCATCCAGTCTGAGGATGGAGGCACAGGAGGACTGCTCCCTGTGGGCCTCAGGGCAGCCCAGCCCAGACCCCGAGCCTTGTTCAGAGGATGCGGCCGTCCCAGGCAGAGGGGAGGATGTGGGCTCAACGGCCCATATTTTGACTCAGCTTGGGAAAGAGGCAAGGTGGGACACACCAGTTTATAAAGCCAGGGGCCTGTTTCCCCGGATGAGCAAAGATCAGAGCTTGCACAGCAGAGGAAAACCAGAGCCCAAGGGTGGTGGCAGAGGGTGAGGGAGGCAGGCAAGAACCATTGGTCTTCAGCTCACCTGCCGTGGACCCTCCAACCCCAAATCGCTCCACCTAGAGAGATTAAAGTTATCTTTTAAAACTGAACGACTGAAGAAGCCACCCGCGCACCCACCCAGAAGAGTGAATAAGACATGTCCAGTGGAAAGTGTGTTTCGGACCAGAGGACTGATGTGAATTGATTCGCACCCATTCTCTATTTGTTGAAGTTGGTAGCATTTAAGTACAAACTCATGTCCCCAGCATTTTGTTTGTTTTTTTAGTTGACATTTTGCAGTTTTTTTAATGTGAAACTTTAACTGCTGTCAAAACTTGAGTTGAAATCAAGTTATCAATTATCTTGGTTTTTATAGATATAGATGAAATTTGTTAATAAAAGTTGCAAATCAGTGGTTTAATCTTAAAAAAAAAAAACAAAAAAACCGTAACGACTGAGTTGCTGTTGGGGATACCCAGGTAGCAAGGGGCAAAAAAAGGCCAGAAACACTTAAAACTTGCCCCCCCACCCCATTCCCTGGATCTTCTGAATAAAGGGGGGTTTGGCGTGTGTGTGTGTGTGTGTGTGTGTGTGTTTGTAGTGAACCGCAGAGGGGAGAGAGTGCTGAACCAGGGTTAGGCCGGGAGCCTGTGTCAAAGGTAAACATAATCGAACTTTAAAGTGGTGAAAACAGATTTTCCTCACTGACTACCGACAGGAGGGGAAAGAGCTGAGCCCCATTCTGATCTGTGCAGAGGACCCTGGGTGGTTAAGGGTCGCATGAAGGAGTGGGGAAGGGCAGTGGGGTCTCAAGCAGCTTCGGAGAAGAGAAAACTACAGTGTTAGGAGTGTCAGTGTGATGAGGCCAGGGTGCCCATGAGTGGCAATTATCTCAGGATTCTGTCCTCTGAGAGAGACCAGGAGACATGGCCTCTATCTTTCCTGATGAGTGACTTCAAGAAGTGGCATTCAGGTTCTTGTGAAAAACACTCTTGTTGGAGGAGGAAAGACAAAGGAAGGAATCACAATGACAAGCCCTGTTTAGTAAATGCTCTAAGAAAGGGAGGTCAGGGGCTGGGTCAGGGTTGGGTCAGTGAATTCTGCTGGCAGCATTGAGCTTTCCCAGGCAGGCATCCTGAGGGGGACTGGGGTCAGCCTAGGGACACAGGGCTGGGTTTGATCATCTCCTAGTGCAGGTGTTCGGGTGGAGTCGTTATGTGCTGATCTGTAGCTCTCAGGGGGCACTTCACATTCCCTTCTGGAGAACAGAGTGCGGATCTGATCCCCTCAAGCTGGAGGCACCCCCTCCTTGCTCCCCGACACCATGCGGCCCACGTGGCCATGAGAGGGGCTTTCCCACCCGCTCCATGGCTGGGAGAAGGAGCGCCACGTCGGGCGGTGGTGGGGATGCCCTCAGGGTCTGACCGACGCCCACTCAGGATGCGAAGGTCCTGGTGCCTGACTCTAAGTCCGCTGGTTTCAGTCTGTCCCCAAAAGGGTACACAGCTCTCCTGTCCTCGGTGCTCTCATTCTAGTCTCGTTCTCCACAAGCATCTTAAAGATCCTGGGTCACATTTCCTGGGATCCTTTTTAGGGAAAGTTCAGGGGGCCCCATGCGGCTGGTCATTAGTTTAATGATACCCCCTTCCTGGAAAGGACCTGCTGATCAACTGACTTTCCCCTTCAGAGGCCCTCCGGTTCCAGCATGTGCAGAGGAGGAGATGGGGCTTAGCGCTCTCCCCTCTGGGGCTGACTCTGTGCCCCTTAGGTGGTCAGGGAGGGCAGAGGGACTTTACAGGGATCCTCACAGGCTGGCCTGAGCTGAGTCTTGCTTACCTCTTCCTCACTCAGACTCTTCACTTGGCCAATTGACCTAAAAGTTCAGGGACTGATCCACCCTGCTTCTTGCCATCCTCCCCTCACCTGCTCCCTAAGAGCCCATGTAGAGAGGGGTTATTGAGCACTCTCAAGATCCCCACTACAACAGGCTCAGCTTGGCATGGGGCTCTGGGCAGGGTGCCCCTGGGGGCTGAGAGAATCTTGGTGGTGAAATTTGGAGTTAATGAGACTATCCATGCCTCATGAACATATGCCATCATGTAGTACAAAATCCAGGTTGCTGGAAGATGCTTTTGGGACCTAACGTATTTGGAAGGATGCTTTCCTATGGATAAATCTAGATTGTTGGCACTATGCCCCATGATGCCAGGATGCTGGGCCTTGCTGGTTCCTAATAGGAGAGGCCTCTCAGGGTGATGGGTGGGTTGGACTATGGCAGAGGCCGTAGGTGGAAGAAGAAATTGGAAGGATCTGGACAGGAGCCAGAAGGAGAGAGAATGCAAAGAGCTGGCCTCAGAGTCCCTGTATCCAGGATGGAGGCAGTGAGATTCTTCAAGCATCCTCTAGAGGGCGCCTGGGTGTCTTGAAAGGACCGATCGATTCAGGCACATCCTGAGTAGCTGGCTGCACCCACTGTTGGCTCAGAGCATCAGACCCCTACGATTTTCAGCAGCTGGTGCCTAGCTCACAGCACAGACACCATTTATCAGCAGTGCCCACAACCCCTGTCCACCTTCACTGTTTTTTCTTTTTTAATATTTATTTGGCTGTGCTGGGTCTTAGTTATTGCATGCGAACTCTTAGTTGTGGCATATGGGATCTAGTTCCCTGACCAGGGATCAAACCCCTGCATTAGGAGCACAGTCTTAGCCACTGGACCACCAGGGAAGTCCCCACCTTTATTTTTCAGAAAACACTCACTGGGCCAGGAAACCCCCTTTCCTGGGAAACCCAAGTGTCCCCAGCCACACCCAGAAACTGCCCTGCAGGTCTGGGGGCATGTGGCCAAACCCCGCCTGCTGGTGCCGCCTCACAGTCAGACAACTGCCCCAGGGGCTGTTTTAAGACCCCCCCCCACGCAGAGCCCTCATAAGAGAATTTGCTCCTAAGTTTCCACTAAGTTTCTATTAACACCTTTCCTGCTTCTGTAGCCCTTAGATCCATCTCTCACTGGGGCAGGAAACTCTGAATTAGTCTTGTCCCCTAACTTTGAACTTCCAAAGAGAAAGGCAGGTAGAAGGCAGGCTAGGAAGAGGGCCACCATTCAGTCCAGACAAGAGGTGCCCCTGCCAGCGCCCTCAGCTTTGAAAGGTCTGGTCCTGGCTTTCCTCTGACAGTGCCCCTCCCATGGGGAAAGGGATCTGTAAGGTGGATGGAGTTCCTGACCAACTGGCTTCTAAACCACAGCGCAGGGATCTTTCCCAGGCGCACCGTGTCCAGGGTCAACTGCCTGCCAGCATGAGCAGTTCCAACCCATGACAGAAATGGGGTCTGCCACTGGCCTAGTGCCAGGTCTCCCCTCACTGGTGACGAACTTGGAGGAGTCTGGAAATTCTAAATTGGAACCTGACCTTTCAGGTCATAATGAAGTTACATTTTGTCAAGTTTGGACAATAGAACATATTTTATTTGTTAGCTTGGTTTATAGTATTTAATACATGAGGGGCTTCCCACGTGGTGCTAGTGGTAAAGAACGCACCGGCCAATGCAGGAGATGCGGGTTCGATCCCTGGGTTGGGAAGATCCCCTGGAGGAGGGCATGGCAACACACTCCAGTATTCTTGCCTGGAGAATCCCATGGACAGAGGACCCCTGGTGGGCTACAGCCCATAGGGTCACAGAGTCAGACATGACTGAAGCGACTTAGTACACACGCATATAGGCCCGCGTTTGTACTCCTGTCCTGGGCCTGGGAAGACTCTCTGTGTTGTGCTTCTCAAGGCTGTATGCATCGTGTGTGTCGGGGGGCGGTGTGGGGTGTCAAGGGGTGTCATTGTGCCTCCTGGGAAGGATGAGATTGGGGATGAGCAGGAAGCTAGGCCAGTGCCAGTTAACAGAGAAGTCTTGGCTGCTGTGGGAAGTCCTCTGGCCTAGGACCCTGGAAGGAGCTCGAGAAGTGGGAGGTGGGGACTCTTCCCCACCTCTACCAGCAATACTAGCAAGAGAGGCCCAGAGCAGCCTCTCTCCTCCAAGCTAGGTCATCAGAAACCAGCACACTCCCCTTCCACCACCTTCAAGGCATAGAGGGCAGGTGAGAACCCTGGACTTAGAACCAGGAGGTCTAAGTTCTGGCTCTGGCTCTACCATTTCTGCCCTTCTCCAATTCTCTTTCTGTAGAGTGGGTATCGGAGATTCCCTGGTGGCTCAGTCGGTAAAGCATCTGCCCACAATGCAGGAAACCTGGGTTTGACCCCTGGCTTGGGAAGATCCCCTGGAGAAGGAAATGGCAACCCACTCCAATATCCTTGCCTGGGAAATCCCATGGACAGAGGAGCCTGGCAAGCTACAGTCAATGGGGCCTCAAGAGTCAGACAGGACTTAACAACTAAACCACCACCAGGGTGGGTATAATGATAATGGGCCAGTTTATCTCCTTTTCAAAAGAGATTGTGGGAACCAGCGTTCTTTAAGCAGTGGGACTCGGGACAAGGGTGGCTTCGGGTGACCTTGACCAGAGTCACCACTAGCTCTGCTGCCTTCCAAGGCAGCACGAGACCTCCTGCGAGAGAAGGAAGCAGAGGTCAAGTGTGGGCACGCAGACACCAGTTGATGCCTTAAGTTTCCCAATACTTTTGCCAAGAAAAGAAGGATACAAAGCATCTTCCCCCAAAGATGTGAGGTTCAAGCACTGGTGGAGGGCGAAGGGCAACACCCCCCACTTTGTGGGCCCCTCACCATCAGTCCCTGAGACACAACACAGCACCCCTGTGTCTGTTAGCCTGACCCCCTCCCCCATTAAGGAGCCTCAGGCTGTGAGGAGCCCCTGACCCACCTACATCAAACACTCCAGCTACAGTGGTCAGAAAGTCCTGAAAGGGCAACACGTCCTAGGCTGATGAAGATGAAGGTTAAGGGGGCAGAAATGGGCACCTGCCCCAGGCATCACCTTCACTTTAACCTTCATCTTCACCTGTGGCACCGATACAGGGTGGCCGGGGTGGGAGGTGGACCCGGCCTGTGTGGACACCCAGATTCGCAGTAGCCCTGGGGGCCAGAGCCGTGCAGCCCGGGTGCATTTGGCCCCGTGGCCGCGGGGTGGAGCCCGAGGACCGCAGACGCCCGATCTAGGGCGCCAGCCAGGCGGGAGGGAGCGGCGCGCCGAGTCCTCAGTCGCCTCTGCGTTTCCCCCGGGGCTGCGGGGCTCCCGGTGTGGGGGAGACCCGGGGACCGCAGAAAGGCGGGAGTCTCCGCGCTCTTCCTCCGCGCAGACGATCGCGGGTCCCCTGGTCCAACAGGTTCACCGGGCGCTGCGGGACACGGGACCGCGCCTCCGTCTGCAGCGCTTCGGCTGCAGAGAGGGCAAGGGGCCTAGGGACCCAGTTCTGGACAGTCTCCCCGACAGCCTGGACCACTCATCCTCTCCATCTCATAGGTATGAAATGTGTCCCTTGGATGACCATCTGGAAAAGGAAGTCCTGACCGAGGGGAGGACAGAAAAGGAGCTGCGTGGGCTGGAAGAGCCCGCAAGGGGTGAGGACAAGAGGCATGCAGGCGGAGATGCCTGAAGGCAGGATAATTTAAAGACCCCTGTCAGAAGAGGAGGTAGTGACCAAGTTCCCCTTCTAGACTGTTGGGTTTTCCTTGGTTTTTTGTTGGTTGGTTGGTTTTTTACCCCTATCCGCCCGTTAAAAATAACGCATGTTAATCCTTGGACAGTTAGAAAATACAAAAAAGATATGTCTCCCAAAGCAAAGGAAACAAATCAAAAATAAACAAATGGGACCTAATTAAACCTAAAAGCTTTTGCATAGCAAAGGAACCCATCCGCAAAAGGAAAGACAAATGACTGAATGGAAGAAAATATTTATAAATGAAATGACTGATAAGGAGTTAATATTCAAAATATATAAAACAGCTCATACAGCTCAATTTCAAAACCAAATAAACAGATTTTAAAATAGGTAGAAAAAGATTAAAAAATTGGCAGAAGATGTGAATAGACATTTTTTTCTGAAGAAGACATACAGATGACCAATATACACATGAAAAGATGCTCAGCATGACAACTCAGCAGGGAAATGCAGATCAAAACCACAGTGAGATGTCACTTCACACCTGTCAGAAAGGCTATCACCAAAAAGACCACAAATAAATGTCGGTGAGCATGTTTCCACAGTGGCTGCACCAATTTACACTCTCACAAACAGTGTTCAAGGTTTCCCTCTTCTCCCCAACACTTGCAGTTTTATGATAGCCATTTTAATGGGTGTGAGGTTAGCAAATAGTAATATTTTTGAAGGGGGTTAATTTTGCACACCGTGATTTCACAGGATTTTGAAGAGGTCAGTTTTTGCCTGAAATATGATGTAAACATTACATGGAAGGAAAATGTTTTCAGACACTAGAAAATCATATTGTCAACATCAAAAGGAAAATACTTTCTTGCGTATTTTTACATATGATAAAAATATCAGGTGGAGGAGAGGTGGAAGCCTTAAGCATCTTATCTCTAAGCCTAGACTCAGTACAAATGCTTTGGCTCCCAACTTGGGCAAAATCCAGAACCAGAAGAGTCAATGGGTTCCTCATTCAGAACACTGATGATTTAGGATAATGTTGCAAAAACCCGAGGGGTGAAACGAGGAGGGAAAAAAAAAATTTTTTTTTTCAGGAGAAGGGGAGGCAGCAGAGCACTTGAGATGACTCTGATCTGTCCAGGGTGCTGACAACTCACAAGCCATGCTACCGAACAGGTTGGAAAGATTTGATGCTAATTATGAAATTAGCTCCAGTGGCTTTATGGCTCCCAGTCTCAAGAAGGGTCCAAACTCCTCCCTCACCCTGGTGAAAATAAAGTTGAAGACATAATGTCTTAGACAAAATAGACTAGAATCCCAAGGAACTTCTAAAAGAGAAAGCTCAAAAAGAAGTACAACTACATAATACTTTGTTTAAGAATATATGAACATTGGATTAAAAGTTTTTAAGCAAAAAAGTAAAGTCACAACTCAGGATAATGGTAAACTCTGGGGGAGACTCAGGCATATGGGCAGGGAAGGACACAGATAGATGCAAAGTTATTGGTATTGTTTTGGTTCTTAATTGAGTGTTTGACTCATAGGCATTTATTTTAATATTATACTTTAAGTCCAAGGCATATGCCACATGCATTTTTTACATGAACCAAAAATGCAATATAAAAGATATGAAGATTAAGAATATTCCTTAAAAGAATCTTGAAAAACAATTAAGCCTAGGGATGTATTTACCTGGTACTGAAATAAGTGAAAGCTTTTATTTTTTCATTTCTAACACTGTTTTTTACTATCAAAAACATTTCAATTGCTAATTTTACACTTTTATATTGAAAGTGTCATTATATAAAATTATCATAGACTAGAATAGAACTATTTCTTTGTCATTCTCATTTTATGAAACTTTTTGATCCAAATTGCTCCCTTGGTATCATTGTACTTAATTTCACTACTGGGACTGTTTGAGCACTTCTATCCGAGCTACTTGAGGAGAAGCAATGTTTGTATCATGTATGATGTTGCCCCTGGAAATGTTATCCCAAGATACCCACTCACCATTCGTGATCTTTACAATATAACCATGTATTATATAAATGTTTAATTTTTATTACAAAAGCATTATAAAACAATATAGAAGGAACATACAATGAACCCCCATATTCTCATCCTTCAGAACTAGCAATTATCAAACTTTTCCCACACTTGTGTAATCTATTCTTCCTATTATTGTTTTAAACTCCAGAAATCTTTTCAATTCTATAAATTTCAGTCTGTATCTTTAATGTATGGATTGTTGTTTAGTCGCTAAGTCATATCCGACTCTTTGCAACCCCATGGACTGTAGCCCTCCAGATTCCTCTGTCCATGGGATTTCCCAACAAGAATATTGAAGCGGGTTGCCATTTTCTTCTCCAGGAGATCTTTCCAATCCAGGGATCAAACCTGAGTCTCCTACATTGGCAAGCAGATTCTTTACCACTGAGCCACCAGGGAACCCCTTAATGTATGGATGTTTTCTTCAAAACCCCAGTGCCATTATCATGCCTTAAAAAAATAATACTTCTTTGGTGTCATGTAACATCTAGTCCATTTTCAAATTTTCCAAGGGTTCCAAAATTTTTTTACAGTTGGGTCGTTTGAATCTAGATTCAGTAAGGTCCACACACTGTACTTGATGATATCTCTTATTATCTTTCCATCTAGAGTAGTACACCCTGTCCTCACCCTTCTACTATTAATACTATGTTGTTGAAGAAAACAGGCCAGTTATTCCAGATTTCTCTGTGCCTTTGGGATGGCATTTAACTTTTCCCTTATCCTCTGCATTTTCTGTGAACACAAAGTTAGGTCTAAAGGCTTGATTCAATTCAGGTTCAACTTTTACTCTTGGGTAAGAACATTTCCGAGATGGTGCTACGTCCTGCACATCGCATATCCCCAGAAGGCTCATAATGTCAGGTTGTTCCATTCTTTGTGGTGCCAATATTGACCTGTGGCTTCAGGAGGTAACAGCTTGAAGCCTTCACTGTAAAGCGGCTCATCAGCCTTTCATATGAAAAGTGCTTTATGTGTCTTATGGGGACATGTCATGTGAACGACTTAGTACCACCTTTGAAATGTTCTTATCCAGGAGAAAAGTTGAACTTGAATCGAATCAAGCCTTTAGACCTAACTTTAAGTTCACAGAAAACAGAGGATAAAGGAAAAGTTAAATGCCATTCCAAAAGCACAGAGAAATCTGGAATATGGGATATTCTACAAGGTAACTGGCCTGGTTTCTTCAACAATAATATTTTAATAGCAGAAGAGTAAGGACAGGGTGGATGGACTACTCTAGATGGAAAGAAACTTCATCAAATTAACCCAATCCTCTTAATATATGGCTTCCCTGGTGGCTCAGACAGTAAAGAATCTGCCTACAATGCAGGACACCTGGCTTCGATCCCTGGATGGGGAAGATCCCCTCGAGAAGGGAATGGCAACCCATTCCAGTATTTTGCCTGGAGAATTCCATAGACAGAGGAGCCTGGCAACCTGCAGATCATAGGGTTCGCAAAGAGTCGAACACAGCTGAGTGACTAACACTTAATATATAGAAAAAATGCAGAAAGGAGAAAATAATCACTCATGTTCCTGCCTTTGAAGGCAATGATAAATGCTACTTTTTTAGATCATTTCTTTCCATGTTATGCATTCATTTTTCCTTGCTGTGGTCATATTAATGTACATTTTTATAATACCACTAAAGAATTTACGACTCTTTGTGACCCCATGGACTGAAGCCTACCGGGCTCCTCTGTCCATGGGATTTTCCAGGCAAGAGTACTGGAGTGGGTTGCCATTTCCTTCTCCAGAGGATCTTCCCAACCCAGGGCTCGAACCCGGGTCTCCCGCAGTGTAGGCAGACACTTTACCGTCTGAGCCACAAGGGAAGCCCTAAAGAATTTACAGGTGTTATTAAAACTTTATACACATCAATTTAGTTGCAGCAATGGACTAATTGTTTGACTGTTACTAAACCTTCTGAGCCTGTGTAGCGTAGGGCTGGCAGTCACTGGGAAAGAGGCTTGATGTCCTCCTAGGCGGGTGGGCTGGGCAGTGACATGTAGAGCTCTGCTATGTCGGGGAGCAGACTCCAGGGCCCTCACTCGGGTTTAGAAGCTTCCCTGTCTGCTTTCACCCACTCAGAGAGAAGTGCCTCTGATTTTGGCATTCTAATTTTAAAGTCATATCTCATATAGTAAAAGCACAAATAAGAAGTGGATATTTGTTACAGATTTGGTTTTGATGGCAAAAACCTTACTATCCCACATGGGCCCGAATGGATTAATTGAGGAAAATAGAAATTGAAAGGCTGCTTTTCATATGTGTATGAAATGGCTTTCAGTAAAGACAACAGATTGTACACGTGCGCATGATGTTTCTCTCTGCCAAATCACCACTAAATAAATCAAATTGAATCATTTGGGCAATATTTATTAATAATTGAAGTATAGTCATACAGTAAAATTCACCCTTTTAAAAGTACAGTTTCATTAAAAAATTTTTTCTATGCATTTTTACTTTCTCTATGCATTTTCAACAAATGCATATTGTTACCCGCACACTGAGTTTCTCTTGTGCCCTTGCGTCGTCAGCTGCTTCCCCTACCCTATTCCAGGCAACCTCAGATCTGTTTCCTGTCATATAGTTTTGCCTGTTCCAACACGTCATATAAACAGAATGATAGTATAATATATACAGCCTTTTGAATTGGCTTCTTCCACTTACCATAATGCATCTGAGATTCATGTGGTTGGGTGTATCAATAGTTCATTTCTTTCTATCGCTGAGTAGTTTTCCATTGTATGGATGTATCATAGTTTATCCATTCACCAGGTGAAGGATATTTGGATTATTTCCAGTTCTTGGCAATTATGAATAAAGTCACTATAAATGTCCCTGTACAGATTTTTGTGTAAACTTAAGTTTTCTCTTCCCTTGGATAGATATGAAGGGGTAGAACTGCTGAGTCATATCTTTAACTTTATTAGAGACTGCAAACTGTTTCCCCAAGTGGCTGTACCATTTTGCATCCCCACTCAGAATGGACGAGATCACTACTTGCTCCACATTCTCAACACCACTTGGATTATTAGGAATTTTAAATTTTATTTTTAATTTGTTTGTTTTTAGCTATTTTATTTATTTTTGGCCTAGCTGCATGGCTCATAAGGATTTCAGTTTGCCAACCAGGGATTGAACCTGGGTCACAGCAGTGAACGTGCTGAGTCCTAACCACCAGACCTCCAGGGATTTCCCATTTTTGAGCTATTTTAATAGATGTGTAGTGTTATCTCATTGTGGTTTTAATTTGCATTTCTCTAAAGAGTAGTGATCTTAGCATCTTTCATGTGCTTGTCATTAATATATTTCCTTTATTGAAGCATCTCGTTGAATCTTTTGCCCCTTTATCACTGGGCTGTTTTTTTATTATTGCATTCTAAGAGCTCTTTATATATTTAGGGTCAAGTCCTTCATCAGATATTTATCTTGCAGATATTTTCTCTAAGTCTGTAGCTTGTCTTCTTATTCTCTTAATGGTATTATTTGAAGAGCATAAGTTCTTAATTTTATCTATTTTATTTATTTATATATTGACTTTTGACTGTGCTGGGTCTTCCTTGCTTTTTTCTCAGGCTTTCTCTAGTTAAGGGAAGTGGGGGCTGCTCTTTATTGCGGTGCATGGGCTTCTCATTGCGGTGACTTCTCCTGTGTGAAGCATGGGCTCTGGGTGCACGGGCTTCAGTGGTTGCAGCATGCAGGCCTGGGAGTTGCAGCTGGTGGGCCCTAGAGCACTGGCTTAGCTGTGGTGCAGTGCACAGGCTTAGCTGCTCTATGGCACGTGGAATGTTCCCGGACCAGAGATCAAACCTGCGTCCCCTGCAGTGCCAGGCAAATTCTTATCTACTGCGTCACCAGAGAAGTCCAATTTTATCAGTTTTTTTCTTTCTTTCTTTCTTTTTTGCTTTTGGTATAGTATTTAGCAGATTTTTGCCTAACTTAATGTTAAAAAATAATTTTTCCTACATTTTCTAGAAGTTTTACAGTTTTCTATTGAGGTCTGTGATCTATATTGAGCTATTAAAGTAAATTCTGTTTTAGAGTGATTAAAAATAAGGAAAAATAACCCTATTGTTACTTTAGTTTTTACCATTTTTACCACTCTCCGTTTCTTTAGTGGAGCAAAAGTTCAGTCTGCTTATCACATTCATGGGTTATTTTTAACAGCTATTTATAGACATTAAAAGAAAAACATAGTAATTGAGATAGGAGACAGTATCAACAAAATTTTGGCAAAGGGAAGAAATGGTGAGTGGTAATGACCATACAGCTAGCAGTGGGAAAAGCCCAGTAAGGAATCTGATTTCTATATAATTTCCCAAAGGCTCTGGCATAGAAGGTACCAGACACTTTTGGAAGTGGGGCAGAAGGTGAGATTCAAAAAAGGAAAAGGAAGATTGTTTAAAACCCTGTTTAAGAAACATCTGCATCCTCTGATTTTCTTCATACTCAACACAGCTGAACAACTTCCCCTTCCAATTCCCAAAAGAAAAATGGAGTTTTATTGTGTGGAGAGATTAAAATAAATAGTTTCTGCCCTGTGAGGTCCCAAGATGTAGCTGAGAATGGAATTACTATTCAGGAAACAAGAGGATAAGTGATATGATAAATTTCGAGACCCTGTCCCTGGACCTCTTCTTCTACTCAGCACCCAGACACTGGCCTCAAGGTTTAAACTTTATAGGCAAGGGGTCCAAGGGACCTTCTTAGAGAATCTGACGAGCTTATGAGGAAAGATTCAAAAGGTCCAGCCAGATCACTACACGAGCCCATAGTAGATGAAGCTCAGCTACTCCACTAACTCAGCTGCTCCAATAAGTTCTTTGTGTCCTATTCTCATACATAAGCAGACAAAAGGGTCACTTGCTCTTGGAAAAGTCTGGTGACAAAGCTTTCCCAGGTGTGAATTTCGACCAGAAGAGGTCGAAATGAACCCAGGCCCAGAGGTGCCATGAACCCAGGCCCATGGCAGTGAAAGTGAGGAGTCCTAACCACTGGACCATCAGGGAATTCCCAGAAGAGATTTCTTCAAAGAAGATAAAGTTGGTTAAAAAATCAGGGCTTCCCGGTGGCTCAGTAAAGAATCCACCTGCAAGTGCAGGAGACACGTGTCCGATCTCTCATCTGGAAAGATCCCACATGTCTCGGAACAACTAAGCCTGTGTGTCAGAACTACTGGGCCTGAGTGCCCTAGAGCCTGTTCTCCTCATCAAGAGAAGCCTCCACAATGAGAGCCCACCCACTGTAACTAGAGAATAGCCCCCGCTCACCAAACTAGAGAAAAGTCCATGTAGCAAAAAATATAAACTGACTAAAAAATCTAAAACAGATTCACGTGAAACCACATGATCTCAAAATTTCCAAATACCAGGAAAAGATCCTACAAGTTTCCTGAGAAAGAAAAAAATTTTTTACCATATGAAATGTAAACCAAAAAAGCTTTAAACCCCAAAGATAACACCGGAAGTCAGAAGAAAATGAACCATTACTTCTCTGAGGGTAAGTTAATTCTTAGAATTTTGTACCCACAAAAACTACCAATTTAACATGAATTGAAACCAAGAATTCAAGATGTACAAATTCTGAAAATACAAGCCATGTCCTCCTTCTCAGGAAGTTACTAAAGGATATATTCTACCAAAATGAGAGTGGAAGTCAAGAAAGGGAAAATGGGCATCAGGAACTCAACCCAAGGGAGAAGCAGAAGAATGACTTCGGAGAGTGGCCAGCCCAGACGAGCAGAAGGAAATATTCTGCTCAGGAAAGATTCTTCCATAAGATCAAATTACCCGATACAACTGAAAATACTGAGAAACAATTCAGACAACTGGCAAAAGGTTTGGGGTTGAAGTAGTGATATATTTCTAGAAAATTAAGCAAACAAAAACAATGACTGACTTTGGAGGGCAAAAAAAGTTGCTCAGAAAAGGAAAAGTACTCACAGGACTTCTGTGAGTTTCCGCTGTAAATAGGGCTTTACATGGTCCCGGTGATGTGAACATGGACGACTGATCTAGTCAATCAGGTTTCAGCCACATTATGATATAATTATGTGGAGAAGTGAGGATGTATGAGTAGGGTTGGAGGTGAGGAAGGTAAATCCTTATTTTCCATCCTGGGAAGTAAATAGATAATGTATCAAAATTGAAAAACAAATTAGTAGCTATATGAATATGTTATTTTGAGTTAAGAGAGTTAAGGGAGTTGCCTCCAAGGAAAAAAGAATAGGGAATGTGAGAGGCTAAAGCTTTTCGTAACAAATCTTCCAGAACAATTTAGTTCCTTGAACTACTGTATGATAAAAAGATAGAAAAGCTAGATTATAAAATTAAACAATGAATAAGATTTGTTTGTTGACCAGGAAACACTTCTATTATTTACTCTTGAATAAGATAAGCAAATTTCAGAGTAATGTAAATAATATGATCCATTTTTTTAATGAAAAGAAAAAAATCATCAATGTGTATATATATTTAATTGTTTATATAAGCATAAAATGGCTCAGACAGTAAAGAATCTGCCTGCAATGTAGGAGACCTGGGTTCGATTCTTGGGTCTGGAGGATCCCCTGGAGAAGGGAATGGCTACCCACTCCAGTATTCTTGCCTGGAGAATTCCATGGACAGAGGAGCCTGGTGGGCTACAATCTATGAGGTCCCAGAGAGTAGACTGAGAGTTAGACTGAGTGAACTAACACTTTCATTTTCACATGAGCATAAAGAATGGTGTGTAGGAATACACATTAAACTCTAAACAGTAGTTATGTCAGAGGGATGGAATAGGGTGGGGAGAGAGAGAAATGATATCATGGTCTTTATACCTTTTGCATTGTTTGAATTGTTATTATGAACATAAATTATTTTGTAATAAAACAAGAATGGCCTCTTCTTTGCAACACGACAATGTGATTCTAAATGCTGTTGATTTTCTAGATGTCTGAAAGAATAAACATGAGACCATTTAAGAAAAAAATTTTGAGAAATAGATGTTAAAATTAAGTAATTTTCATCAGATATTAAAATACTTTCTAAATTAATAAGGTCAAATGTGTTTTTTACTAATCATCAAATGGATTATGAAAAATAACACAGAGCAGAGGAGACAGGAGCACATGTAAGAATTTAGCCTGTACTAAAGGCAGCATCATAAGTCAATGGGAAAGAAAGAAGAGTTTGACAAACAATACTACAATAGTTTATAAAGCATTTTGGTCAAAAATAAAGTCAGATTTTTACCAAACACGACACACTAAGATAAACTGCAAATATGTTGTCAATACAACAAATAAAATTAACATATTTAGGTTTATATATCTGTCTTTAAAGCGATTTAGACAAAGATTTGCTTTTTTTTGTTACAGAAGCGATGCTTTCTTGATGTAGAATATATTGAAACACCACAGGCATACAAAATAAAATGTATAAATGACTCTTCCTCCTATCCCCACTTTTCAAGGTCATCAGTCTTATCATTTTGTAGTAAACGTGTTCAAGGTTTATTTTTTAAATTTTTGTTGAGATAATCATAGGTTCATTTTACAGTTAAAAGAAATAATGGAGAGATCTGATATTTGGTCCAGTCTCCCCCACTGGTAACATTTTGCAAAACTGTACTGTTATAGTATTACAACCAAGATGTTAATATTGATACCATCCATGCAATTTTTTCAGAATCCTTTAGTTTTACTTGTTCTCATCGTGTGTGTGTGTGTGTGTGTGTGTGTTTAGTTCTGTACCATTTTACAACCTGTGCAGGATTGTGTATTCAACAGTACAGTCAAGATGCTGAAGAGTCCCAATATTGCAATGATCCTCTCCTGCCACCCTTTTATAACCACATCTCCCTCCCTCCATCCCTTCTCCCCACCATCCCTAACCCCCTGGCAAACAACAATCTGACTGCCACTTCCAAATGTTTGTCATTTTAAAATATTTTATAATTGGAATAATACAATATACAACCACTTGAGAAGAGCTCTTATTTTTTTTTTTTTAATTCACTGGAGATTCATCCAAGTTGTCCGTGGCAATAGTTCATTCCTCTTATTGCTGAGTAGTTTTCTATGGTATGTATGTATCACAATTGTTTAACCATTTATCTGTTGAAGTACATCTGAGCTGATTCCAATATTTGGCTTTAGTCAGTCAGTCAGTTCAGTCACTCAGTCATGTCTGACTCTTTGGGACCCCATGAACTGCAGCATGCCAGGCTTCCCTGTCCATCATCAACTCCTGGAGCTTGCTCAAATTCATGTACCTTGAGTCGGTGATGCCATCCAACCATCTCGTCCTCTGTTGTCCCCTTCTCCTCCTGCCTTCAGTCTTTCCCAGCGTCAGGGTCTTTTCCAACAAGTCAGTTCTTCGCATCAGGAAGCCAAAGTATTGGGGCTTCAGCTTCAGCATCAGTCCTTCTAATGAATATTCAGGACTGATTTCCTTTAGAACTGACGAGTTTGATCTCCTTGCAGTCCAAGGGACTCTCAGGAGTCTTCTCCAATACCACAGTTCACAAGCGACCCTATGGACTGCAGCCTGACAGGCTCCTCTGTCCATGGGATCTTCCTGGCAAGAACACTGGAGTGGGTTGCCATGCCCTCCTCCAGCATTTGGCTTATATTCATTTATTTGTATTATAAACAAAGCTGCTATGAACAGTCATGTACATCCCTGTGTTTGTGTAAACATGTTTTTTTTTTTTCCACTGTGATAATTGCCCAGGAGTACAATTGTTGAGTCCTATGTCAGTTGCATCATCCAGATGTTTTTACACATGCAAACTACATATATGTATGTATTTTGTGTGTGTGTGTATGTATGTATGTATTTTAAAACAGCAATCATTCTATAAATATCCTTCTATAACTTTTGTTTCTTTTTGAACCTAATAGTATATTTCAGGTATCTTTCCATTTGCACACGAGGACGACTACATCATCCTTCTTAACAGATACACAATACTTACCGTGGCTAAACAAGACCCCCAGAAGCATCCTGTTCCAAGAGCCCAACCAGTACTGCTGCCAACCCCCACAGTGAGATAGCCTGAGGTGTGCTTCTCAGCTTGTTATTTCTTTCCCTTTTTGTTCATCAACAATTAATTAGACTTAAGGACACTAATTTCTTTGTCCCCTGCCCTTTATTTACCCCGCATCTTCTTTTTTGGATTCATTGCCTTTTCTTCTTGGGTGCATCCTCAAACCATTCTTTTAGAGAGTATGTAAGCTTCCCAGGTGACTCAGTGGTAGAGAATCTCCCTGCCAGTGCAGGAGCGGCAGGAGATTCAGGTTCGATCCCTGGTTCAGGAATATTCCCTGGAGGAGGAAATGGCAACCCACTCCAGTATTCTTGCCTGGGAAATCCCACAGACAGAGGAGCCTGGCGGGCTACAGTCCATGCGGTCGCAAAAGAGTCGGGCACGACTGAGCAACTGAGCACTTCATGAGTGTTAAACTTTATTAAGGTTCGCATACCCGAGAACTTCTTTACTTTGCCTCCTCATTTGAAAGTTATTTTGGGTGCATTTAGTATTTCAAGTTTAAAATCTTTTCCCTTAGAACTTTTAGGCTATTTCTCTCTCATCTTCCAGCTTTGTGCTGTGTTCATGACGCAAGTCATTCTGATTCATGATCTATCTACTTAGTCTTTAAAAATTACTTATTAAAAAATTTACATATGGTAAAAATCACCCTTTTTGGTATATACGTCTGAGTTTTAACAAATGTATAAGTCATTAATCACTACAGCAGTGAGACATGCAAGATTCATCACTTCAAAAAGTCCCTGGGTTGCCCATCTGAGGCCAACTCTCCTCCCACCTCTGTCAACCCCTGCTCAGTTCTCCGTCACCTATTGCAGTATGCTGGGTATCTGCTTAGCTTTCCCCACTCTTTTGGTTTTAGAATATTCTCAACATCACTGGACTCTAAATGCCAACACAACATGTATGTGGGTTGATCTTTTAATTCTTCCTCCACTAGACTTGGTGGACTCTCTCAAATTGAAGATGTATAAGAAATGCTATTGTATTTCTTTATGGTTCCTCCCACCCTTGACCTTCTTCTTATAGAACTTCTATTAGATGGATGTGGAAATTCTACAAATACCTTAAGCTTCTCACTTACTCTTTCCATCACTTTCATCCCCCTTTGCACTGTATTTTGGGAGATTCTCCAGTTCAATATTTCAGTTAACTAATCAGCTGTTTCCAACTGTTATTCAACCATTTTTTGAAGTTTTTTCCCCCCTGGCAATCAAATATTTAATTTCTAGGATATTTGGCTGAATGTCTGTGTTTGTGTGTGTGTGTGAGATATCTTGCCTTTGATTTTCCGTCATTCACTGCAGTACGACAAACTACTCCAGATTTCAGTGTCTTGAAACAACTATTTGCTCGTGATTCTGTCCTCTTGACAGGGCTATATGGGTGGTTCTTCTATTGGTCTGGCCAGTGGTCCGTACAGCTGCACTAAGCCCGGATGACCAGATCTCACTTGCTGTATGCAATTTAAGTGACTTTTGTTCAGTCTCTTGACTTGATCTCTCCAGCAAGGTAGCTGGACTTCTTAAATGGTGGCTCAGGGCTGCCAAGAACACTAACAGGGAACATGCCAGACCTTCTTAAGGTTAAACCCAGAACTGGCACACTTCTGTCATAGTGCGCTGATTAGAGCAGGTTCCTGGCCAGCCCAGAGCCAACGTGAGAGGGGTCTACCATGGACAGGCTCAGCAGGAGGTGTGGCTCTTTAGAGACTGAGCAAGTGACAGGTTGCCAGCCATCTCTCTGGAGATACTAATTGTACCTCTTCACATGCCTCATTTTTCTCAGTTAACTCTCAGGATATTAGACACGGTGTGCTAATATAACAGAGGGATGAGCTGGGAGTTTGTCTTCTGGGTGTGAGGACGCCTCGATCCTGCTTTCCAGTCACTGGGCCCACACTTGTTTTACCGTTTCGGCATCACTCATGCCTGCTGCTCAGCAGTAGTGACTAAAGGGACGCGGTGCTGCCCACTCTTCCAGATGCAGCATTTAATCACTCTGGTTCCAGCTCCAGAGCCATTCCTTACGTAAAGCGTGAAGGTATTAGTCACTCAGTCGTCTTCTACTCTTTGTGCCCTATGGACTGGAGCCCACCAAACTCCTCTGTCCATGAAATTCTCCAGACAAGAATATTGGAGTGGGTTGCCATTTCTTTCTCCATCTTCCCCACCCAGGGATCCAACCTGGGTCTCTCACATTGCAGGCAGATTCTTTACCGTCTGAGCCACCAGGGATGTCATGATTTTCTTCCTCATGGAAGACTGATCTGGATTGATCTCCATGTTGAAGAAACTCTTCAGCATTTCCAGTTTGCTCATACTATTTCCCTCTCCCATCTTTTCTGTCCTTTTGTGGGATTTGGGGTGAACTGGGGTGCAGAGGTGTGCTTAATCTACCATGCCAATGCAAAGTCATTGCAAGGATTTGCCATAATTCAGGTAACCATGTTTAGGCAAAGCCAGGATACCAGGTAGCCCTGGGATAACCCATTGCTCAGCCCTGGATATCTGGCCCCTCTTTCTCCCATTCTCCTCTGGGAACTGACAGAGGAGTCAAAGAGGATGGTGGTACTGAATAAACTATTAACTTCAGGGGTCAAGCCGGTGGTAAGTGGGGCTTTGGGAGTCACCAGACTAGTCATCAGCCTGGGCTGTCTTAGGCTGTGCTGCCTGCCACACGTTGGGCTCAAGGTCCCATTCCTTTTGGTGGTCAGGCAGGGGCCCCAAATCCTGGCTCCTGTCGAGTGCACTCCACAGACAAAATACAATATCCTCTGTATTTCTAATCTCTTATATATCTGATCTCCTTCTCAAAATATTACGGAGCCTCAGGCTGTGAGGAGCTCCTGACCCGCCCACCTCAAACAGAGGAGAGACACTCCCAACTAAAGAGTGCCAGAATATCTGGGGAGGGCAGCGAGTCCCAGGCTGGCCAGGACGAGGGTTAAGGGGGCGGAAATGGGCACCTGCCCCGGGCATCACCTTCACTTTCACCTTCATCTTCACCTGCGGCACCGACACGGGGTGTCCGGCGTGGGAGGTGACCGCGGGCGCGTGTGGACATGCAGCTTCGCGTGTGTGTGGAGACCCGGGGCAGAGCTGCGCTGCAGTGCCCAGTGTCCGCGGGGCGGAGCCCGAAGACCGCAGACGCCCGAGCGCCGGCCCGGGCCGGGCGGGAGGGAGCGTTCGCGCGTCGAGTCCTCGGCCGCTTCTGATTTTCCCCTGGGGCTGCAGGGCTCCGGACGCGAGGGAGACACTGGGTCCCAGGGGGCGGCCGGAGTCTCGGCGCTCTCCCTCGGCATAGACCAAACGATCGCGGATGCCCTGGCCCAACACGCTCGCCAGGCGCTGCGGGACCGGGGACCGCGCCCCCGCTTGCGGCGCTCCCCGCTGCAGAGAGGGCAGGCCGGGGGACGCAGTCCTGGGACCTTCTACCCTCAGAGTTAGTGACCAAGGGGATGCGGAGGCTGCAGGACGACGAAAAGGCACCTCAGGTCCCGTGAAAAGGACTGAGGGTCAAGAGCTGATTGGGTTAGAGGCATGGAGAAAAGGTGTGATGGGGACAGGGGGAACAAACCAACGCGCACATGGTTAGAAGGAGGGGTTAGAAGGTCTATGAACCTGTTCTAGGCTTAAACGCTCTTTGCATTCATTTAATTAAATCATTTGCAGATAAAAGTGATGCAAATCTATTTGAGAAAATTTACAACAAAATTAAGAAAATTATAAATTGTATTTAAATTTGTATCCTGCTTTTAAAATGTAAAGGCATATATCAAGGGCATTTCCCCATACCAAGTAATTTATAAAAGTGGGATTTTTGAAGTTGTATCATATTTTATTGAAAAACTAGATGACAACTTATTTAGCCAGTTCTTTATTGATGGAAGATTAGGTTGTTAGTTTCTAAATATTCTCTAAATCATGCTGCAGCCAACATCCTTACACAGGAATCTGTGCCAACAGAGGCTTATTATTTTAGGATGATTGAGTGAAATATTATGAATACTTTTTCTCAAATTTATTTTAACTCTTAAAGAAGTACTTATAAAATATGTAAGCAATCCTAAAGGATACAAAAGAAGACATTGAAGATCTGCTCTCACTCTAACTCCCCAGACATGACATTGTTCACATTTTAAAAAAAGTATTTATTTATTTGGCTACAGGAGGTCTTAGTTGCAGCATGTGGGGGATCCACTTTCCTGACCAGGGATGGAACCCAGTCCCCCTACATTAGGAGCAGGGAGTCAGCCACTGGACCACCAAGGGAGTCTCAGTTCACATTTTTGTAGTAAAGGTTCAAGATTTTTCCATATGCATTGAAAGATAAACATATGTAAGGTATATATTTGTATAGTAGGGGCACAGCAGATCACATAACCAAAACATCGTTAAAAAAAATTTAAAGAAAATAAATTATTGTAAGAAAGAAATACATTCATTCATTGTAAAAGCAAGAACAATCAAACAAATTAGGGAAAAGGAACATAATTGTTATGATAATGATGAACACCCCTCAAATCCTTGACTAAAGTCTAACTTCAGGTACATAAGATGGAACTGCTAAGTACTTAATTAGGAACAGTGAGCTGAGATGTGCAGTCATCTGCTTATTTAGCTGCCCATGACTGAGTGGGGGCCTGTCCTGGGGAGGATGTCCACTCCTCCCTCAGATCACAAGAGCAGGAGGGAGCCCATGTCGTTGGACTTATTACTGTCAGTGTGCAGAGTGAAAAACTCACATCTCTACAAGCACCATCATGCTGTGCTGTGCGTAGTTGCTTAGTCGTGTCCCCATGGCCTGTAACCCGCCAGGTTCCTCTATCCATGGGATTCTACAGGCAAGAACACTGGAGTGGGTTGCCATTTCCTCCTCCAGGGGATCTTCCCAACCAGGGATTGAACCCAGGTCTTACTGAAGCTCTCTCCTGAGCCAGGCCAGGCTGGGGCACCTGGAATGTGGTGGATAATAATCCTCGGTGGAGGCTTCCTAAAGGAGTTCTGCCTTGAAGGGCAGGTTAGAGCTTACACAGAGTAGGAGGCCCCAGGGGCTGAAAGTGCTGAGACCTTGCAAGGCCGGCGCTCAACCTTTCCAAAGGCCTGAGGGAGGCTGCTCTCCTGAATGCCACGGGGGAGGGGGAGGATGGGCATTCCTTACACACTCAGCCATACCCAAAGCATGGCAGAAGCCCAGATTTGCCAGTCTGAAAGGGGCCCACCATTCAGGGCCCCAAAACACAGAGGTTTGGGTGACCCTGGCTGACCCACGGGTGTCTGCTCTCATCCCCAGTCCTTGCCACAGACCCTGGAGGATGGTTCAGGCTTGGGTAGCCTAGGGGTCCCCTTCACTGGTGCAGCCTTCCCAGGGGGCCCTCCTAACACGCTCTCTCACTTGAACTATTGAGTCATCTTAAGTGACCTGTGATCTTACTTTGCCCACACTCACCAAGCCCTGTGGTTTCTCTGTTTGCTGGTCAGTTCCTGGAAATTTCTTCAGCTCTGAGGGTTGATGTAGACGGAAGAGTGTCTTACTGCCTGAGGAGGTTGGAGGAAGCCTTTGGGCTCTCAGACTCCTAGGGGAGGGTGTGAGGAGAGCAGTTCAGCCTGACAGAGCGGCTGGGTCAGTGGTGGCCATGTCTGGGCAGGACCCTTCAGCTTGCTTGGCCTGCAAGTCTTTGCTCCAGGCTCCACCAAAGAGTCCAGTCTTTCCCCAGGCCCTCAGGGCCCCTGTCCTCCTGGAATCTCAGATGGTAATGGCACTGGGATGATGGCTTCCGTCTGCACCAGCCTGCTCTGGGGTCTCCCCTCCAGCACCTCAGCTTTAGGGGTCTGAGGGCCTGTCCTCCAAACCCTCATAGGGAATCACCAGGCTTTTACCATGTGACCACAAAGCAGGCCTGGGGACAGAGGGAGCAGGGACAGGCACTCATCTTCCCGGGTTCTACTTTCTTTCCTAATGTTATTTGATTAGTTGTCATATTACAATAAATGTGCCTTTTCCTCGAAATGGTTTATTATATTTTCAAAAGAGGGTGAGAGAATTGTGTGAGCTGCTGGTCCCCCACAGTATACAATGTACACCTTTAATTCACAGGACCCAGGTGCCTTTTCGTCATCCTGCAACCTCCGCATCCGCTTGCTAACTCCGAGGGGCCTGCCCTCTCTGCAGGGGGAGCGCCGCCGGCGGAGGCGCGGTCCCGGGTTCCGCAGCGCCCGCTGAGCACGTTGGGCCGGGGGACCCGCGATCCTGTGCGCGGAGGGAGGGCGCGGAGACTCCGGCCGCCCTCGCGGACTCGCGGTCTCCTGCGCGCCCAGAGCCCCGCAGCCCCCAGGGAAGCGCCGAGGCGACCGTGGACTCGGAGCTCCGCTCCCTCCTGCCCTGCCAGGGCCATGCGTTCTCCGTCTCCCGTCCTCGGGCTCCGCCCCGCGGCCATGGCCCCAGCTACACCCGAGCGGCCAAGCTGAGCAGCGCAGCCCTGCCACCATTGCTCCTGAGAAGCTGGGTGTCCACAGGCGTCGGGGCCTCCTCCCACCCCGGCCACCCCGGGTCTATGCCACAGGTGAAGAAGAAGGTGAAAGTGAAGGTGATGCCTGGGGCAGGTGCCCATTTCTGCTCCCTTAACCTTCATCTTTATCAGAGTAGGATGAGCTGCCCTTCCAGGACTTTCTGGCCCCTTTAAGCCTGGAGTGTCTGACGCAGGTGGGTCAGGGGCTCCTCACAGCCTGAGGCTCCTTAATTGGAGAGGGGATCAGGCTAACAGACACAGGGATGCTGTGTTCCCTCTCGGACTGATGGTGAGGACCCCATTTTTGAGAGAGACCTCAGGTCACCACTTGCTCTGTTTCAGCTGTTAGGGAATTTTAGGAAGTGGTTTTTGTTCCCACCTGCAGTTGTCAGGATCCCTGTTCCTTCCAGCCTTCGAAGATCTAAATACGTCTTCTTCAGGAGCCAGTCTGCCACACCATCGCCTGAGCTGCATGGCATACTTATCCCCACGTTACAGATGAGGAAACGGAGACCGAGAAAGGCGACAGCAGTCGATGACGGTGTCAGGCATAGAACCCAGTTTTCCTGTAAAGCCAGTGTCATTTCCTCTGCCCCTGGCTTCCTTTGTTGTGAAGCAGGGAGGGGCTGGAAGTGATTTTACCCTGACTGGGCACCCGAAGGCTGCATCCCCTCAGAGTTGGCTGCAGGAAAGGTGGCCCTGGACCTGAACTGTGCAGAGGAAGAGAGGTGGAGAGGGTGAGTCTGTGGGACTTCCCTTCCCTACATCCCACCTTTTCTACCCTTTACCACAGGGATGCAGGAGCAATGGCGTCCCATTGGGTCCCGACTTCTCTGCTGAATCAGACCCTGGGCCTAAGCTCCCCATCCCAACCCTCACCATCTCAGCCAGCGCCAGGCCAAGGAAAGTCTCTGGTCTCACCACCTCACAATCCCTCCACTTATGCTATCCCTGGAAGACCAGGGACTGCGAGGAGCAGAGCTGGACTCACGTGACCCAGCCCAGACTCCTGCCAGGCTCAGTTAGCTGGGGGAGGTGGTGGGGTGGGTGAGGGGTCTGTGATGGCATAAGGCTATGAACAATTTTGAGGGCCTGGTGGGTGAACTTAGTGGAGGGATCTGACTTCCCGGGGGGGTGGGGTGGGGATGAGACAAGCCATGAATCCAGGCACCTGACACTCCCTTTCCCAAATATACAGACCTCAGGGTAGCAGGTTCAGGGACAGCGCTAAAGGTGGAGGATATCTGGGTCTCTGAGGAGTAAGAGGTGCTGAGTATTGAGATGCACACAGCCTGAGTTTGGAGATGATTCTGTATGAGTCCTTTATCACCACTGGGCTGAACCTTCCTTCCCTACGGCCTGTGAAGGCAGTAAGTCCCAGTCAGGTTCTCCATATGGAGTGGGCTCTTTCAGGAAATTGGGTGCCCTCTTGTGGATACTTGAGGAAATTCACTAGACCTTTTCCATTCTCCAAATATCGAGTAGTTTCATGACCATTTCCACCCTCTAGCCTATGCACTCACAGACCATTTGGGGGATGGGGGGGCGGTCTCTCTATTAAGGACAAAAAGGGTTCTAGGGTCCTATGTTTGGATTTCAAGACATGAAACCCTAATATAGTCTAAACAAGTGTTTACATAGCGCTTACCATATGCTTTACAAATATCAACTCATACATCCCTCCTCACAGCTTACTCATGAAGTAAGTACTACTTCTTCTTTTACAGATGAAGAAATTGCGGCACAGAGAAGTTAAGTAACTTGCCTAAAGTCACACAGCAACGCTGAATTCCAAAGTCCACCATGCTGTCTCTCATCGTTTGGGAAGCCTCACCCAGTGACACAGGCATAGCCAGTGGATGTGTGTGCTGCAAAGTAAAGAATGTCCCCAGGCTCCTTCTCTGACTCCCGCAAAGCTCACCTGACACCTCTCACAGATCATGTCCTGCTCTGTGAATGGAGTGCCAGGAGATTCCCAAGAACCTTCCTTCTCTGACCTTGTTGGTTCTGGGAGGAGGCAGGCTACTCAAAGTTCTGCAAAACTCAGGGAGAGTCAGA
The DNA here is from genome assembly GCF_055505025.1 of Bos grunniens. Taxonomy (NCBI): domain Eukaryota; kingdom Metazoa; phylum Chordata; class Mammalia; order Artiodactyla; family Bovidae; genus Bos; species Bos grunniens. The sequence goes on along the minus strand of NC_141183.1, from coordinate 24,768,067 downwards.
GTTCTCCAGGGCAACATGGTCCTGAACCAGAAGCCAGTGTAGACACAAGCCAGTCAGATGGCATTCACACTGCCTTCCCACTCCCTACCCTTTTGGCATGGAGAGGGTCCCAGGGAGAGATCACAAGACCCAGCGCTCTTCTGAAACCTGGAGGTGTATGGGGTCAGAGGAACTCCCTCTCTGTCACTGAACAGAGAAGGAAATGAACCTTCTTCCTAAGAGCTCCACTCACTTACCACGTGTTACTTGACAATGTGCTGTGGGTGATGGGAGATGGGGGCATGGAGGTGGATAAAGAGCAGCTCACTCCCCTTTAGGAACTCTGGCTAGTACAGGAAGGATGGGTGAGTAAACGACAGCTGCAGTTCAGTGTGACAGGTGGACAGTGGAGGCGACTGCTGCAGAAAAGAGGGCTGGACTCTGCTTGGGGGAGGGGCAGGAAGGCTTTGAAGGAGGTGCCACTTGAGACTGGTCTTGGAGGGTGCATTGGGATTCACAGGGAGGGCAGCATTCCAGGCTGAGGCTCAGAGGCTCAGGCAAAGATGCAGCAGTTGAAAGCGGCAGAGCAAGTGTAGGACTGTGAGCATTTGGCTGGCACAGAGCCTGTCTCAGAGGAAGACAGGAGACTGGCTGGGCAGCTGGGGTCAGATCACTCGCCAGGCTGAGGAGTTTAGAATTGGCATCAGAAGTGCAGGCAAGGGGTGGTATCGACCTTGCCAAGGAGCATAGATGAGGAGGCAACTCGCCATGCTCAGAGAGAGCCCGTGGGCGAGAGAGGCACTGGTCCACTGGTTTATTAAAGTTTTCATTAAACTTTTATGAAGTTCTTTATTAGTCAGAACTCTTTTGGCTCAAGTGGTAGAGACCCACTCAAACCACCTTAAACAAAAGGGAGATTTGTTGGTTCACATGACTGGGGATGGCACAGCGAGAGCCTAAAGAAGAGAAGGAAGCGATCAGAGCCCCATCCTGCCCGCCTGTGGTTCGTCTCCATCTCTGCTTGGCTCTGCTCAGCAGAGACCCCTTCTCATGGAGGGAAGGTGGCCACCCAGAGCCCCATGCCTGTGTTATCTCAAGCAGCACTCCCAACGTGGAGAGGACCTCCTTCCTGTGTCTGTATGTCAATCCCAAGGGAGGGTCTCATTGGTCCTGCTCAGTCAGTAACACCCATTGGTCTAATCACTGTTGCTGAGACTGTAATTAACCTGGGCTGGGTCACATGTTCACCTCTCTAGAAGAAGCACCCCCCACTCACAGCTCCTCAGGACCACATGGAGTAAAGGAGGAGGTTTCCTGAAAAAAAGGGGGTTCTGTTATCAGGAGGAGATAATCACCCAAAAAAAAAAAAATAAGTCATTTCCATTTTTGTCTGCCAAACACTCTAGCTGCTGGGAATTCAGAGATAAGGTCCTGTCTCTACCATCAGATAACTCCCATCCAGATAAGGGTTCGATGGTTGGAAATTATCACGATAATGAGGAGACACAGGGACTCTCCAGAGACTTTGGGAACCCAAGAGAGGAGCACCCAACACAGACAGAAATAAACCAGAAAGCACATGCCTCCAAAAGTTGCCCCTCAACTGAATTAGGAAAGATGAACAAGAAATTAGCAAAGGGCAGAAAGGGAAGCGACAATGAAGAGTCTGGTGGCCCGTGAGCCGATCAGGTGGAGAGACCAGGAGATGAGTGTGTTGTTTTGGATCTAGAGGTTGAGAAAAAGGCTTATGTTGGGGATATAAATTTGGAATTCATCCCAGTGGGTGGTAGCAAAAGCCACGGGAGGATGCTGTCACTCAGGGAGAGCGAGAGGAAAGCTGTGAACACCCACGCTGGCTGAGTGGGTGGACACAGAGGAAGCAAGAAGGAAAATGTCTGAGAAAAGGACAAGCAGGTCAGCGGCACGTGGTGAGAACATAGTTTGTGCTCTCAGGTCCCAAGGCCTCTGCAGATGTAATTCTCTCTCACTGGAAACTTTCTAGGGGAAAGAACAGATTACCTGCAAAGGAATGAAAACTAGATTGTTAACAGACATCTCATCAGCAAGCCCCCATGCAAGGAGAAGGTAGGGCAAAGCCTGCAGAGGGCAGGGGCATGACTAGACTGCTAGGTGTCCCCAGCGTCTGCTCCCCCACTCTCCCTTCATGATAGAACCTTGGGTGTTCAGCTGTACATAGAGTCACCCAGAATCAAGTTTATGTTTCCAGGCTCCCTTGATGCTGTTCGGCCATGTGAGTGAATTTCAGCCGTGCCTTCCTTCCTCCTTCTCACCTTCCTCTATCCATCCTGCTGCCTGGAAAGCCAATAAGAAGCCATTATCTTGGACCATGAGAACAACAACCACATCAAATGTGTGCCAGAAAACTGGGAGGAGCCTAGTCCCCTGCTGGTTTTTACATGAGAGAAAAAATAAACTTCAACTTGTTTGAAGCACTGCTATTTTAGGTCTCTTATTTACAGCACTAAACCTGATTCAGACTGATGTTGAGAGGAAATTACAGCCAGCATATCAATCAAGTGTGAGAATAAAGTGAAATCATTTTTGTACAGACAACAACTCAAAGAGAAGTCAGGAAATAGATGTTTAAATGTATTATTTAAAGCCCTAAAAATAAGTAATAGAAGAAGTAAATAAATAGCTGACTGGTAAGGATCAGGGAAAGACAGGAAACAGTGAAAGCAAACTAAATTCATCACCTTTCATTGCAGGGAGTCAGGAGATAATGTTTAAACTTGATGAATTAAATACAGAGATATTAGCATATTTTCTGGCACCATAGAAAGATAAAAGGAGAAATGATGGAAGATGATTACTTCTGGGGAATGAGCCTCAGAATTGATGAAGGAAGACTTTAAATTTTCAATTTTACTTTCTAGGTACAGTGTAGATGTGCACAGGAAAATTTCTGAAGGATAGAGACTTAACTCTTAACGATGTAAACCTCAGGGAGTAGGCACTCCCAAAGGAGGAGGGTCTGGGGACAGATTAAATTTCACTTTATAACTTACTGGGGACTTCCCTGGTGGCTCAGATGGAAAAGAATCTGCTTATAGTGCAGGAGACCTAGGTTAGATCCCTGAGTGGGGAAGATCTCCTGGAGAAGGAAATGGCTATCCACTCCAGTATTCTTGCTTGGAGAATCCCATGGACAGAGGAGCCTGGTGGGCTACAGTCCAAGGGGTTGCAAAGAGTCAAAAACACGACTGAGTGACTAACTTTTCACTTTCTTTATAACTTACTATATTATCTGGTGTTATAAAAGTGAGCACTTATTATTTTTGTTAAAAAAAAACTTTTAGTGTATATTTTTTAAAAGAATGGGGGGAATAACAGACAGCGGTCTTCAGTCTGGAAAATGCCACAGGCAGAAGGACGGGATCTGTGAGGTCTTATTTTCCTGCCAGTGAAATAGGGTTTATCTTAGCAAGTCTGATCACCCCTGATTTTGTCCACTGCCTGGATTATCTTGCCCACTGTCCTCCATGGCCAGACCCTGCGAGGAGTGTAAAGAGCATTCCCCTCTCTGGAGGTGTCTTGCTCAAGTGCTCCACTTCTTGCTGACATAGTTAGAGTTGGAATTATCCCAGGGTCAAGCAGTCAGAGGCCTCTGTTTGCCAGGCTTGGGATTTCTCTAGTGACATAACTCCCTGAAATCCGAGTTGGCTGTCTGCCAGTTCAGTTCCTAGGGATGCCATGTGCAAGTAACCAATGTCAGATATCCTGCCCAGTCATGAAACCTGTTTCTGAACCCACTTCTTGTGGCTTATCTCTTAGCAACAGGCTTGGGGTGCTCTGACTATCCATCTAGGCCTTAGGTCAAGATTCTTCCTTGGCATATGGTCATCTGGGGGTCACAGCCCAGTATCCTTTTTGTGACTGAGATCTTAAAACTCCTTTGAGGGAACTAGCTTTCCCCTTCTCATTCTCAGTCAAGAGATTTAATCAGGGGTTGTTTCCTACCTCTAAGTCTGGGGAGGTGCCACCAGTATGTCCCCATCTCTCTCACCAAAATGATTGCTCAGGGATGGGCAGTCCAGGCAGAACTAATCAGAGGACTCTTGCTGAAAATGCTGGGACATAGATGTGTTCTTTCTTGATGATATTAAACAAGGAAGCTTGTAGCCCCAGGAGCTGCTGTCAGCCATGAGAGCTGTTGGGACTATGAGGAGAGTCATCCAACGCTGAGGAAACAGAATAAAAAGATGAAGAAAAAAAATCAGGTTATGATTACAATGGATTGTTTCTTCTGAGTACTCTTAACTTTACCACTGAAAATAAAATTCTGCTTTCGCAGTTATAGGTAGCTCACAACTGTCTCTAAGTGATGTTAGATGATTGGACTTAGATCATTGGTTAGATCTGTATTAACAAATCTTAATTATACAACCTCCTCTGATGGTCCAGTTTAGAAGATAGATATTTGGTATCTTGTAGCACCATCTGAGGGCTTCTCTGGTGGCTCAGCAGTAAAGAATCCACCTGCAATGCAGGAGATGGGGGTTCGATCCCTGGGTTGGGAAGATCCCCTGGAGGAGGGGCATGGAAACCCACTCCAGTATTCTTGCCTGAAGAATTCCATGGACAGAGGAGCCTGGTGGGCTACAGTCCACAGGGCAACAAACAGCTGGACACGACTGAAGCAACTTAGCACTCACACAGCACCACATGAAGGCCATAAGTAGTCATCATATTCAGTATCTAATAAAAATATTATTTTTAATGAAATCTCCAATAATTCCAACAGCATTGGGCACATAGTCTGAGCCCTAAAATATAACAGGAGATGGTTAGACAAGCTGATCCACTTCCATGAAGATAATGAGATTAGAAAGAATGGTTTATTACTGCTTTCCACACCTCTTGGCCAGGTCCACATTTTTAATTCTGTGTCATACAACACCCCACTTCTTGTACCAGTTCTTCATGGTCAAGATTCTTTTAGTTGCATGTAAAGCAACCTCACTCAAAGTAATTTAATGAAGAGAGGGCTTTTTGGCTCGTGGGATGGGAAGGGCGGGGATATATCATAAACAGGGATGAAATACTGCTCTCTTTCTCAGTTGAGAAGTACTTTCTCTCCCTTTCCTATTCTGTTTCAGCTTCATTGTCTTCCAAGTAAGGGTGGCTTTCTCTAAGCAAGTTAGAGAACATTGGCCACCCATGGCATCCAGGATTGTACCTAACAACTGCATGATCAGAAAGGAAACAAACCTCCTTCCTGTCAAGGACAACCATAAAAAATACCAGGAAGGGGTTTGATTGGTTTGTCTTGGGTCGTGTGTACATCTGTCATCCAGGAGTGTAAGATGCTATGATCAACTTGTACTGGATTATATATGCACTCCAGTGTCTGTTACCAGAAGAAATGGGGAAGGGGATGTTTAGTAGAGAAAAAGGAAAACACTGAAAAAATTCATAAAAAGATTGAGTAGAAAACAATGCTTCTACATGCACTCACATTTACCAGTTAGAACTTGCTAGTTAATAACATCTCATTTACAACTTTAAAAACACCTGAAACTGTAAGGATACATTTAATGAAAAGTGTTCAAGAAAACTATGGATCTTCAAAGCAGAACATAAAATACAGCAAGAGCAAAAATATATTTTGATCTCAGATGCAACAAGTTAATATTCTAATGCAGTGTATACCATCTTCAATTAATCTATAATTTTATATAATCCCAATCAAAATCCCAGTGGGATTATTAAAAAGGGAATTGAAAGCACTGATTCTAAAGTTAATCAGGAAGAGAAAAGCACAAGTATAACCAAGACAACTCTTTAAAGAGAAAACTAATGAAGGAGGTGTTGCTATCAAATCAAAACTAATATAAAACTACAGTAATTAGACATGTCTTTTTGGGGGGATTCCCTGGTGGTCCAGTGGTTAAGATCTGCCTGTCAATGCAGGGGACACGGGTGCTCCGCAACAAAAGAAGCCAACACGAGAAGCCTGAGTATCACAACCAGCGTATAGCCCCTGCTGACGGCAACTAGAGAAAGCCTGCGCTGCAACAAAGAGCCCCATGTGCCCCAACGAAGACCAGCACAACCAAAAAAAAAAGTGTATTCTTGGGGATGGTTCAGTTTCCAAGTAAATGCAGTAAACATATTTCCCCCTCTTCCTACTGCTAAGTGCAACCGAAAACCCTGGATCTTTTACATAAAACAATGTAAAAAAACTCTGAAAGGTGGAGAGAAGAAGGTGGACTGTCATAGGGACCTTGTGACCTGAAAAATAACACAGAGGTGAGTTCTGTGGTTTTCCTTTTTGCTCCATATATCCCAGACTGGGTCTTGAGCCAGCAATCTGGAAACACCAACAGGCCACAAAAAAATAAGCAAACCCTGTGAAAACCTGCTCTCTCTAGCTAAAGGATCAGGAAAAGGGCAGCTTAGCAATACAGACAAAATTTGAACAATAACCACTTTACTGCAGCCAAACACTACCAAAATATGCCCCCAAATGAACAACAGCAGAAACTGACCTAATCTCCATACACGCCAGCAAAGAGCAAGTGAGGAGTCAAGACCCAGGCCTGCCAGACTGTAAGGAGGCAACTGACTCTTCTTCCTCCCACCTACTGAAGTCAAGGGAAGGCTGAATAAGGGGTCAGGACTTTCATCGCCACTGAGGGCGGTCTCCTACTCCTCAGCGTCAGTGGAGACGATGTGAAGAATCTGGACTTCCACTTCCACCTGGCAATTAGGAGGGCGTGTCAACACTTTTATTGCTGGAGCAGTGTCAGAGAATGTTAGCTAAAACAGGAGGTTTAAATAAGATCCAGAGTATCATAACATAATACTCAAAGTGTACAGATTTCAGGAAAAAGTCACTTACATCAAGATCGAGAAGTTCTCAAACTGAATGGAAAAAAGAAAATCATGCTGACATAGACAACAGGTATGTTAATGCTATGTGACCATGATTGTAAAGCCGCCAGGAGTTTTAAAAATGCTTCAATAAACATGCTTGAAACAAACAAATGAAATAAATAGGAAGCCTCATCAAAGAAATAGAGTTTCAGCAAAGAAATAGGAGACATGAAGAACCAATAAAATTGAGACATGTAATAGCGGAAATATTAAAACTTGGCTGATGCATTCAATAGCAAAATGGAAGGAATAAGAGGGGAAAACAAGTGAACTAGAAGATTGAAAAATAACTACAACAGAGAGAAAACAGACAAAATAAAACTGAATAGAGTCTCAAGGACTGGAGGGACTATAATAAAAGATCTCTAACACTCCTGTCATCAGAGTCTCAAAGAAAGGAGAAAGAAGGTAGGATTTTAAAAGTACGCAAAGAAATGACAGCTGAAAACGTCTCAGATTTGGCAAAATATATAAACCTACAGATTCAAGAAGCTGAATGAACTCCAAATAGGAAAACTCAAAGAAATCAGCATCAAGGTACTTCACAGTCAAACTTCTGAAAACTAGACAAAAACAACGTCTTTAAACCAGTGAGAGAGAAATGACATCTTTCCTATAAGGGAAAATCAACTTGAATGGCAGTGGGTTTCTCATCATGAACCATGAGTCCAGAAAGAAGGGGCATGTTTTCCAAGTGCTGAAAGAAAAGCAGTGTCAGCCCAGAATCCTATATTTAGCAAAAATGTCCTTCAGGAATGAGGAGGAAATCAAGACACTCTCTGATGAAGAAGAACTAACAGAATTTGCTACCAGCAGACTTACCCTTAAAAAAAAAAAAAAAGACTGAAGAAAATTCTCTAAATATAAATGAAACTATAAAAAAAAAAAAGGAATTTTGGAGCATCAGAAAATAAAGAAGAACATGAAAAACAAAAATATAAGTAAGTTTGGGCTACCCTGATGGCTTGGTGGTAAAGAATCAGCCTGCCATTGAAGAAAACACAGGTTTGATCCTGATCTTGGAAAAGTCCATGTGCCTCAGGGCACCTAAGCCCGGGGGCCACAGCTACTGAACCTGTGCTCTAGAGCCTGGGAGCCGCAGCTACTGGGAACTACAGAAGCCCGTGCACCCTAGAGCCTGGCCTCTGCAACAAGGAGCCGCCACAACGAGGAGTCCACACACCGCAACCAGAGAGCTGCCCCCGCTTGCCGGAACTAGAGAAAACCCGGCGCAGCAGCAAAGACACAGTACAGCCAAAATATAAATGGATAAATAATTTAAAAATATGTGAGTACATTCAGCAAACTTTCCTTCTTCTCTTGGGTTTTCTAAATTATGTTTGATGCTTGAAGCAAAAATTATAACACTGTCTAATGTACTAAATGTACATGGAGGAGATATTTAAGACAATTATACTAAATACAGGGAAGGTAAAGGGACATAAAGGGTGGCAAGTTTTCTGTTTTTCATTCCAACTGGCAAAATGACAGCACTAGCGGATTGTGACTAGATATACGTAACATATAGTGCAATAACTAGCAACTACCAAAATATACAAAGAGATATGTTCAAAAATGGTACAGACGAATCAAAATGAAATTCTAAAATATGTTCAAGTAACCTACAGGAAGGCAAGAGAAAGAAAGCAAAGAAATGAAATACAGAGAAAACAATCCTAAAACCAAAACAAACAAGTAGAACAATGGCAGACGTAATCCATAACGTATCAGTTATTACATTAAATGTGAATGATATAAATCTGTGGTCCCCAACCTTTTTGGCACCAGGGACCAGTGTTGTGGAAAACAACCACTCACTTCCTACTGTGAGACCCAGTTCCTAAGGGGCCACAGACCAGCGGCCTGGGGGTTAGAACCCCTGGTATAAATACACCAAGTAGAAGACAGTGTGGCAGAGTGAATGAAAAAATATGGGCTAACTACACTGACTGTTGAACAACGTGGGGGATTGGTTTCAGGACGTGCTATCAATACCAAAGTTCATGACTGTTCAAGTCCCATAGTAAGCCCTCCATATCTGCAGTTCCACATCCATTGATTCAATTAATTATAAGGATTTATTGAAAAAAAATCCACAAGTAAGTGGACCCACACAGTTCAAGCCTGCATTGTTCAAGTGTCAACTGCATATGCTGTCTATAAGAAACTCACCAAATATAACGCTGTTGACAGACTGAAAATAAAAGGATGAAGAAAGACACATCATGAAAACATCAAAAGAAAGCAGACGTGGCTACAGTAACATCAAAGCAAAGAAAACTACCAAGCAGAGATAAAAGGGTCAGTCTATCACAAAACATAGCTACTGGAAATGTGTATGCACCAAAGAACAGAGCTGAATCAAAAAAACAAAGAACGAATCAAACACTGAACGGAAAAACATTAATTTGAAAAGATACATGCATCTCTATGTTCATTGCAGCATTATTTACAATAACCACGATGCGGAAGCAACCTAACTGCCTATCAATAGCTGAATGGATAGTGAAGATATGGTATACATGTACAATGGAGTATTACCTAGGCATAAAAAAATGAAATCTTGTCATTTGTGCCAATTTGGATGGGTCTAAAGAGGTATTATTCTAAGTGAAATAAGCAGACAGAGAAAGGCAAACACCGTATGATTTCACTTATATGTGGAATCTAGAAAACAAAACAAATGAACAAACAGAACAAAACAGAAACAGAGTCATGGCTACGGAGAACAAACAGATGGCTGCCAGAGTGGAGGTGGGTAGGGGAAGGAGAGAGATAGGTGAGGGAGATTAAGAGGTACAAACTTCTAGTTGCAAAATAAATGAGTCATGGGTATGAAGTGCACAATGTGGCCAATAGAGTTAATAACTATGTAATATCTGTGGACGGTGACAGATGGGAACTAGACTTACTGTGGTGATCATTTTGAAATGTATAGAAATTGCAAATCACTGTGTTGTATACCAGGAACTAACTCAGTGTTGTAGGTCAATTATACTTCAAAGACAATCAAGCTCATACAAAAAGAGATGAGATTTGTGATTAGCAGAAGTGGGATGTGGGGGAGGGGGAAATTGGATGAATGGTTAAGAGTTACAAACTTTCAGTCATAAGACAAATAATGACTAGCTATGTAACTTGTGTCATGATAAATATAACCCATAGATGTATGCTATATATGAAAGTTGCTAAGAATGTAAAATCCTAAGAGTTCTCATCACAAAGGAAAACTGTTTTTTCCTACTTCTTTAATTTGATATTTATACCAGGTGACAGATACTTCATTAAACTTATTGTGGTAATCATTTCATGATGTATGTTAAGTCAGATCATGATGCTGCGCAGCTTAAACTTATACAGTGCTTTATGTCGATTACATCTCAATAAACCTGGAAGAAAAGTGGATGAAGGAAATAAAATTATATAACTGAAAGAAGAAATAGACAAGTCCACAATTAAACTGGCTACTTCAACGTCACTCTCTCTGCAACTGATAGAACAACTAGAGAGAAAATCGAGTATACAGAACTTAAGTATACCATCTACCAACAGGATCTAACTGACATTTATAGAACACTCTACTCAACAACAGCAGGATACATATTCTTTTCAAGTGCCCACAAAACATATACTAAGAGAGACCACATCCTGGGTCATAAAACAAAGTCAATTTTTTTTTTAAGAATTGAAATCAAGTAGAATATGTTCTAAACCACAGTGAAATCAAACCAGAAATCAATAACAGAAAGAAAACAAGAAAATCTCCAAACACTTGGAAACTAAATAACATATGTCTAAATAATCCATGCATCAAAGAGGAAGTCTCAAAGGAAGTTTTTAAAATGCACTGAACTAAATGAAAGTTAAAAGACATATCAAAATTCATGAGATAGAGCAGTGCTTGAGAGAGAAATTTATAGAAAAGAAGACATGGTCTAAACGATCTAAATACACCAATTACACAACAGAGATTGGCAGACGGAGTGAAAAAATATGATCTATCTATTTGCTCATCCTCAAGAGATTAATTTTAGATACAAGGACAATGAAGAGGTTGAGGTGAAAGGATGAAAAAGATAAGTCCATGCAAACAGTAACCAAAAGAGAGCTGTAGTGTCTATACTATTGTCAAAGTAGAATTTAAAATTTTGTTAAAAGTTACAAGAGACATAGAAGGAAATTATATACTGATAAAACATTTGATAACAATTACAAACATATGTCCAACTCTTTGTGATCCCATGGACTGTGTAGCCCAGTGGGCTCCTCTGTACATGGGGATTTTCCAGGCAAGAACACTGGAGTAGGTTGCCATGCCCTCCTCCAGGTACAACTGCATATGAATCTACAATTATCTCAAAGTAAAATGTCATTTAAAGTGTGTTATTGAATCATTTCAGTCACAGTCGTGTCCAACTCTTTGCAACCCCATGGACTGCACTATGCCAAGCTTTCCTGTCCACCACCAACTCCCAGAGGTTACTCAAACTCATGTCCGTTGAGTCGGTGATGCCATCCAACCATCTCATCCTCTGTCGACCCCTTCTCCACTTACCTTCAATCATTCCCAGCATCAGGGTCTTTTCAAATGAGTCAGTTCTTTGCATCAGGTCACCAAAGTACTGGAGTTTCAGCTTCAGCATCAGTCCTTCCAATGATTCAGGACTGATTTCCTCTAGGATGGATTGGTTGGATCTCCTTGCAGTCCAAGGAACTCTCAAGAGTGTTCTCCAGCACAACAGTTCAAAAGCATCAATTCTTTGGTGCTCAGCTTTCTTTATGGTCCAACTCTCACATCCATACATCCATCCGTACTGGAAAAATCAAAGCTTTGACTAGATGGATCTTTGTTGGCAAAGTAATGTCTCTGCTTTTTAATATGCTATCTGGGTTGGTCATAACCTTTCTTCCAAGGAGCAAACATCTTTAATTTCATGGTTGCAGACACCATCTGCAGTAATTTTGGAGCCCCCCAAAATAAAGTCTGTCACTGTTTCCATTGTTTCCGCATCTATTTGCTGTGAAGTGATGGGAACTGCAGTGCTGTGGTTCATGGGGTCGCAAAGAGTCGGACACGACTGAGCAACTGAACTGAACTGAACTGATGGGACCAGATGCCATGATCTTAGTTTCCTGAATGTTGAATTTTAAGCCAAGTTTTTCACACTCCTCTCTCACTTTCAAGAGGCTCTTTAGTTCTTCACTTTCTGCCATAAGTGCGGTGTCATCTGCATATCTGAGGTTATTAATAGTAATGGGCAAATAGATGAATTTTTAAAAAGAAAATACCCAGAAAGATACCCATGTATAACTTTCAGTGTGATATATGATAAGGACAGCATTGCAAATAAATGATGAACTAAAGGACTAGTCAACAAATGGTTCTATGATAATGAATGTTATCTTTTATGCACGTATTTCCCCTGATAACTTAGTGGGGGATGTATTGATTAGGACAGGTTAAGCTGCTGTAACAGAGATCTCAAACTTAAGCGGTTCAAAGAAAACAACATATTTCTTTTCCTTTGGAGACCTCTAATTTTAGAGGGAGTAGGTGGCCCACCTCTGGGCATGATTAGAGGACACATCCCAATCTGTGGAAAATTCTTAAAGAGATGGGAGTACCAGACCATCTTATCTGCCAGCTGCAAAACCTGTATTCAGGTCAAGAAGCAATAGAACCAGACATGGAACAACGGACTGGTTCAAAATTGGGAAAGGAGTACATCAATGCTATTTATTGACACCTTGCTTATTTAACTTATATGCAGAGTACCTCATGTGAAATGCTGGGCTGGATGAAGCACAAGCTGGAATCAAGACTGCTGGGAGAAATATCAATAACCTCAGATATGCAGATGATACCTCCTTTATGGCAGAAAGTGAAAGGGAATTAAAGAGCCTCTTGATGAAGGTGAAAGAAGAGAGTGAAAAAGCTGGCTTAAAACAACATTGAAAAAACTAAGATCATGGCATTTGGTCCTATCACTTCTTGGAAAATAGATGGGGAAACAATGGAAACAGTGACAGACTTTATTTTCTTGGGCTCTAAAATCACTGTGGATGGTGACTGCAGCCATGAAATTAAAAGACGCTTACTCCTTGGAAGAAAAGCCATGACAAACCTTGACAGCGTATTAAGAAGCAGAGACATTATTTTGGTGACAAAGGTCCATATAGTCAAAGCTATGGTTTTCCCAGTAGTCATATATGGATGTGGGATCTGGACAATAAAAAAGGCTGAGTGCTGAATAATTGATGCCTTCGAACTGTGGTGCTGGAGAAGACTCTTGAGAATCCCTTAGACAGCAAGGAGATCAAACCAGTCAATCATAAAGGAAATCAGTCCTGAATATTCATTGGAAGGACTGATGCTGAAGCTGAAGCTCCAATACTTTGGCCACCTGATGTGAAGAACCAACTCATTGGAAAAGACCCTGATGCTAGGAAAGATGGAGGGCAGGAGGAGAAGGGGACAACATAGGATGAGATGATTGTATGGCATTACTAACTCAGTGGACATGAGTTTGAGCAAACTCTGGGAGATGATGAAGGACAGGGAAGCCTGGCGTGCTGCAGTCCATGGGGTCACAAAGACTGGGACATGACTGAGAGACTGAACAGCAACAATTGTTGAAGATATGACCCCAGACTCTGCCTAAATTTCATTTACAAAGTTGATCAAAAAGTTGATCAAAACGTTCTAGCTGGACAAGCAGACTGCGTTCTAATGTGATAGACTCTCTCTCTCTCCATATATGTAACTGTGTTATATATTATACTATATTCTACTGTATTATATACAAATATATATTTGCATGAAATGAAGGAGAAAGAAGAACAAGTTAAATGATACCATGAAAATCCAGATCCAGAAGGTGGGATACTGATCTGGCTTCTTAGAGAGTCAATAGTATGAAAGAAAAAGTGGGGGAACTCTTCCATATTAAAACATTTTTAAGAGGAATCAATCAAATGAAAGATGTTGACTCTGGGAGCAGTGCAGGCAAATCAATCATGAAATACATTTGGGGGACAAAGAGTATGGGAACTTATTAAGAATTATTGTTTATTTTGTCAGTGTGATAATGGCATTCTGGTTATGTAAGAGAGTGTTCTTGTTTTTAAGAGATGCCAACTGAAATATTTGGAGGTGAAATATCCTAATGTTCATAATTTCAAACACATATGAAAAGGAAAGATGGAAAAAATATGGGAAAATATCAATAATGGTGGAATCTGAAGCATTTGTTGTATGTTTGAATTTTTCATAGTATAACATTTTTAAAGAATAAAGCTGTTACAGAATATAGCATCCAAGAAAACTCCTTGGCCCTGGTGATATTCAAGGGCCACCTTGGAGAGTGCCCTTGATCCCTGCCAACCTGCTGTCAGTCCCACAGGCTTGATTCCCATCCAGATGAATCTCACAGTCTTCCTTTTTAAAGGGTAACCTGCTGTTCCTCCAGAGTCACAGCATCCATCCGAAATGTACACCCACTGCTTTCTCACTGACCTGCAGCACTGGGTTTCTCTGGCTGGTATTGAACAAGAGGAGCAGGCAGACCTTGGGTGTGACTCTACATTTCAGCCTACGGTTGGGGTCCTCATCACCAAGCTAAAAGTTTTCATTGCTGGCTCTCACCTTTAACTCCATGATCAGGAATTGGCTACTAGCTAAGCTTCACAAGCTTTTGCTGCTCATATGGAACCTGTACCTCAATACTTCACGAGTCCTAGGAAAGGGGCTGTCAACCTTCTGAGGAATCAGCAAATCATTTCCACAGGGGTAAATGAGCATGTGGTCTCTATCCCCTCATTCTATCCCACCCCCACACTTTTTCATCTTGCTTCCTAATCCTCTTGATATCACTTTGGGATGAACTGGATACACAACCTCCCACTATGGGAACAGAATGTGAAACATCTTTTTCATCCTCTTACTCACAATGATACAATTTGCATATTATGACTAGGGAGGGATGTCTTAATCAATGTTCTCTTAGTCCCAGAATCCTGCTCCAAACTAAAAGAAAATTGTTGTTAGCACACGGATGTGGCTCAGAGGACAAAGAAAGGAAGTTCGAGAGGACCTTGCAAGGAACTGGAGCAAGGAGATTCTTTCTCACTCACCCTTGCTCTTGCTCTCACTCCCTCTCTCATCCTTTATTTCTGTATCTCTTTGCACATCTTCTTTCGCTCCTGTATCTACCAACTGCATTCTTTGTATTTTCATATAATTGGCTGCGTTGTTGCATTGCAGTCTACACAATCTAAATCAAGCTGTACTCCAAAGTAACTAGTAATTCTCAACTCCAGTTCCTTGATGCATCAATTCCTCTTCCAACCAGCTATGATGGGAAGGCAGGATCACGCTATATAAACATGGCCTTCAGGGTCTTATCCCTGGAGGGAAGGGGTTGTGGTTAGAGTCTGCATAAAGGAGGAGTATAATCTAAAGACACATATCTAACCTTTATTGTTCAAATACTCATTTAACTTATTTGTAGCTAATAATCCTAATTAGTAAGTTGCCTCACTCAATTATCTTGCCATTTCAAGGTCCAAAAGAAAATTCCAGGGAACTATCAGCATCATCAATTAAGTAAAAGAAATCTGGTAGGAGAGACTTTTTATCCAAGGATAAGAGGAAGATAGATAACACAAAATTAAAAAGGGAAACAAATCTAATATCAGAATTTAAACTCTCAGTGAAGGCTCTAAAGAGCACGACTGAACTGTGGGAAAACTGAATCAGTGTAGTATATGATCATACTGGTTTGTGTGTTTGGATGTGATTCAACCACATATCTATGCCACAATTTCTCTTTCATCACAGAAGGATACTTGTCATACAAGAATATGAGCACAGGCAGTTATACTTTTGTAGATATTTCTTGATGCATTTCCTGTGTCCCCTTTCCCCACTTGGAGAAACCATTGGTAATCTACATATAAGTAACTCAAACAGGCTGAGCTTTGCTAAGTCTGAGAAAAGGCTAGACTAGTGTTTAGTGTAGTTTCACATCTTCAGCCCGGCAGTTACTTTTATATCCAGCTATTTAGAAGTGTTGCCATTATCAACTCTCATAAAATAACATATAAAGACGTAGCCATAACCATACACATTCACAAAGGCATTCATGTAAATTATAAGTACAGGTTCACATAGTCACAGACATGGTTTTTCCAGAGTTATGTATGGATGTGAGAATTGGATCATAAAGAAGGCTAAGCCCTGATGAACTGATGCTTTCGAGTTGTGGTTCTGGATAAGACTCTTGAGAGTCTCTTGAACTGCAAGGAGGTCAAAGCAGTCAATCCTAAAGGAAATCTACCCTGAATATTCATTGGAAGGACTGATGCTGAAGCTCCAATACTTTGGCCAACTGATGTGAAGAACTGACTCACTGGAGAAGACCTGAGGCTGGGGAAAATTGAGGGCAGGAGGAGAAGGGGACGACACAGTATGAGATGATTGGATGGCATCACTGACTCAGCCGACATGAATTTGAGCAAACTCCAGGAGATAGTGAAAGACAGGGAAGCCTGGCGTGCTGCAGTCCATGAGGTCACAAAGAGTTGGATATAACTGAGTGACTGAACAACAACAACTGAGATAAACTTGGAAATCTCAGAGTACAGAACATAAAGTTTAAAAGATGAAAATAAAGTCACAGGGAGAGAAACAGAGAGTAGAGATCAAGTCAAAGAATGACAGATGTTCCTGAAAAGCAAATACTTGCTGGATGAGAGGTAGTCAGAGACAAAATTAAATAAAACTTTCCTGATAAGGGGGATAAAAGGCCAGCTTACAAAGAGTGAAAGGTTTATAAGTTTCTATTCATACTCAATGAAGAGTATTTAGTTTAAAAACTGTATATTAGCTTTGGCCCCCAATGTGACAATGCTCCCTTAGAATGAATACTTAAAACAGAAATAACAATAACAACCTTAAATATGGAGCAGGTTGCTAACTGTCCTCTTCAGAAGCTAAAAGAGAGGAAAAAATTAAATCTGAGGAAAATAAAAGGATGTATTAATGATTAAAACAAAAGTTAGTGAACTAAAGCATAAAAAAAAGCAACAAAAATTCAGTAGAATCAAAGTTTCTTTGAGCAGATTAATACCAATTATAAACCTCTAGCCATGGGGAAAAAAAACCCCAACAATGTCAGGCATGACAGAGGGACCTCATTTCATAGCCTATTTAAAAAATTTTTTTTAGAATTAAAAACATATTTCTTGCTACTCTCTCCATTCATCTCACAATCAATTTAAAATAAATATTTAAAATTTTTAAGCAAAATGTTTTTAAAAATTTTAAAAATATTTCTCCTTTGTCAATTTTGTGATTTTCATCATTCCCTTACTCCACATCCAGCCACCTTGGGACATAAGCTCATCACCCTAGGACATGAACCCACCCACCAGTGGGCTGGCACCGACTCCAGGACCCCTGAGATACACAGCCAGCTGCACCAGGACACAGCCCTGTCAGCCAGCATGCCTGGAGCCACTGCACACGGCAGGGCCAGCCAGCCAGCCCTGCTGAGGGCTGCCTGCCAACTTGCCCACAGTAGTCAGTCCCACCGCAACAGAAAGGACTGCACAGAACACAGAAGCAGTACTACACCTTTGGTGACCAGAGGGGAGTGTGCCGCTCAGCCCCATAGGATGCCTTCTATAGGGCTCACTTCTCCAAATCCAGGAAATGTAGTCAACTTACCTAATACATAGAAATAAACAGACTTAGGCAAAATGAGGAGACAGAGGAATATGTTCCAAATGAATAAGATAAAACCTGAGACAAAGAACTAAGTGAAGTGGAGACAGGTGATCTACCCAATAAAGAGTTTAAGATGGGACTTACCTGGTGGTCCAGTGGTTAAGACCCTACATTCCCAATGCAGGGGGCCTGGGTTCAATCCCTGATCAGGGAACTAGATCCCGCATGCTGTAACTAAGAATTCACCTGCTGCAACGAAAGATCCTGCATGCTGCAACTAAAGTTCTCACACGGTGCAATGGAGATTGAAGATACCACGTGCTACAGCTAAGACCCAGTGCGATCAAATAAGTAAATAATTTTTAAATTGAAAAAAAAAAAGAGTTCAAGGTAATGATTGTAAGGATGCTCAACAAATTCAGGAAAAGAATGGATGAATGGGTGAACACAGTGAGAATTTTAACAAAGACTTGAAAAATACAAGGAGAAACCAAACAGAGCTGAAGACTACAGTAACATATAAAAAATTCCACTAGAAGAAACTGACAGTAGGTTAGGTGATACAGAGGAACAGATCAGGATACTGGAAGAGACCAGTGGAAATCACTCAAATTGAACAGAAAAAATGAAAATAAGAATTTTTTTTAAATGAAAATAGTCTAAGAGACAAATGGTATAACATCAAGTGTACTGACATTTACATTAGAGGGGTCCCAGATGGAGAAAAAAAGAGAAAACGAGGCAGAACACTTATTTGAAGAAATAATAGCTGAAAACTTCTCTAACCTAGAAAAGGAAACAAACATCTCGATCCAGAAAGCACAGAGAGTTCCAAATAAGATGAACCCAAAGAGATTTAGACCAAGACATTAAAATTAAAATGGCAAAGATTACAGGTAAAGAGAGAATCTTAAAACCATCAAAAGAAAAGCAATTAGTTATAATACATACAAGAGAATTACCGTAAGACTATCATCTGACTTTTCAGCAGAAACTTTGCAGGCTGGAGGGAGTGGCATGACATATTTCAAAGTACTAAAAGGAAAAAACTTAAACCAAGAATACTCTACATGACAAGGCTATCATCCAGATTTGAAGAGTCTAACAGACAATCAGAAACTTAAAAAGTTTAGCAGTACTAAACTGGCTTTATAAGAAATGTTAAGAAAACTTCTCTAAGTGGAAGGGAAAAGACCATAACTAAAAATATGAAAATAATGGAAGGAAAAATCTCATAGGTAAGGGCAAGCATACAGTAAAGGTAGTAGATCAACCACTTACTAAAGGACAAAAGTAGTCTAAAATCATCTATATCCACAGTAAGTAGTTAAGGGATATACAAAACAAAATGATATTTTAAAATGACATCAAAAACATTAAATGTGGTGGGGGAGGTAAAAATGCAGGGTTTTAGCATGTGATTAAAATTTTTTTTTAATTTTTTAAATTATGAAAGTATAATAACACATTTAAGGAAATTTGGAAACTACAGAACAAAATTATACATAGTTCCACTATATATTACAATTATCTTCTAAGTAGATAAATTAAAATTTTTAGTTGGAGTTTCAGTAACAAGCTTAGAATTAGTTTGAACTGAAGAGATCATCAACTTAAAATAATCATATATATATATAAAGATATGAATATTTTAAGTTGATGATGAGATGCAGCAGGGAGCCAACTCTTTGCAACCCCATGGACTGTAGCCTACCAGGCTCCTCTGTCCATGGGATTTTCCAGGCAATAGTGCTGGAGTGGATTGCCATTTCCTTCTCCAGGGGATCTTCCCGACCCAGGGATCGAACCCCGGTCTTCTGCATTGTAGACATATGCTTTACCATCTGAGCCACCAGGGAAGTCCAATATATAAAGATATGAATATATAATATATCCTAAGCCCCAAAACAAGTCTCAATATATTTAAGAAGATTTAAATCATATCATGCCAAGCATCTTTCCCACTCACAATGGCTTGAGACTAGAAATCAACCAAAGAAAAAAACTGCAAAGAAAAAGCACAAACATGGAGGCTACACAATACACTACTAAATAACCAATGGGTCACTGAAGAAATCAAAGAAGAGTTTTAAAAATACCTGCAGACAAATAAGAATGGAAACACAACAATCCAAAATCTATGGCACATGGTAAAAGCACTTCTAAGAGGGATGTTTATAATGATACAAGCCTACCTTAGATAAGAAATAAACTTTAAGGGACTTCCCTGGTGGTCCAGTGGTTAAGACTTCATCTTCCAATGCAGGGGATGCAGGTTCAACTCCTGGTCAGGGAGCTAAGATCCCACATGCCTTCAGGCCAAAAAACCAAAACATATAAGACAGAAGCAATATTGTAACAAATTCAATAAAGACTTTAAAAATGGTCCACATGAAAAAAATCTTTAAAAAAAAAAAAAAAAAGAAATAAACTTTAAAAAAAAAACGACCTTACCTTATGCCTAAAGGAACTAGAAAAATAAGAACAAACAAAACCCAAAGTTAGTAAAAGGAAAGAAATAAGATCAAAGCAGAAATAACATGAAATAGAGACAAAAAAAATGGTAGAAAAGATCAATGAAATAACAGCAGTTTCTTTGAAAAGATAAACAAACTGACAAGCATTTACCTAGACTCATCAAGGAAAAAAAGAGAGCGGCCCCAAATAGATAAAATCAGAAATGAAAGAGAAGTTTCATTTCAACACCACAGAAATACAAAGGATTGTAAGAGATCACTACAAACAATTATATGCCTATAAAATGGACAATCTAGAAGTAATGGATAAATTCCTAAAATAATAATCTCCCAAGACTGAGTTAAGAAGAAATAGAAAATACAAACAGACCAATTACCAGGTATGAAATAAAACATATTGAATCATTGAATAAAACATTGAATCAGTAATAAAACAACACCCAAAAAACAAAAATCCAAGACCAGACAGTTAATAAGTGAATTCTACAAAACATTTAAAGAAGAGTTAACATTTATCTTTCTCTTAGAAAAATTTGAAGAGGAAAGAATGCTTCCAGACTCACTCTATAAAGCCAGCATCACCCTGATACCATAACCAGACAAAGATACCACACACACAGGGACAAAAAAATTTACAGGCCAATATCATGTAAAAGTCCTCAACAAAATATTAACAACCTAAATTCAATGATACATTAAAAGGATCATACACCATAGTTAAATGAGATTATACACTTGGCCATGGTATATGATGCAGAAGTGGTTCAATATATGCAAACCATAGTATGATACACCACACTAACAAATTAAAGAATACAAACTATATGACCATCTCCATAGATTAAGGAAAAGCTCTTGACAATATTCAACATCCATTTATGATTAAAACTCTCAACAAAGTGGGTTCAGAGGAAACACACCTTAACATAAAAAAAAGCCATGTATGACAAATCTACAGCCAACATCAAACCTAAAGGTCAAAAGCTGAAAGCATTTTCTTTAAGATCAGGAATAAGACAAAGATGTCCACTTTTATTCAATATAGTATTAAAAGTCATAGCCTTAGCAATCAGACAATATAAAGTAATAAAAGGAATGCAAATTGTCACTGTTTGCACATGACATGATATCAAATAGAGAAAATCTTAAAGACCCCACCAAAAAAAAACTATTAGAACTAATAAATGATTTCAGTAAGGTTGCAGGATACAAGATTAATACACACAAATCTACTGTATTTTTATATATTAACAATGCACTATTAGCAAAATAAAGAAAACAACTCCACTAATAACTGCAATAAAAAGAATAAAATACCTAGGAGTAAATCTAACTTAGGAAGTAAAAGAGGGCTTCCCAAGTGGCTCAATGGGTAAAGAATCTGCTTGTAATGCAGGAGATGCAGCTTCAATCCCTGGGTTGGGAAGATCCCTTGGAAGAGGAAATGGCAGCCCACTCCAGTATTCTTGTCAGGGAAATCCCATGGACAAAGGAGCCTGCTGGGCTACAGCTCATTGGGTCAAAAAGAGTCAAACATGACTGAAGTGACTCAGCACGAGCAGGAAGTAAAAAACTTGTACTCAGACACGGATGAAAGAAACTGTACTAATAGAGAAATTATACAATGTACTAAGACACTGATGAAAGAAATTGAAGACTATACACACAAGTGGAAAGATAAATCATGTTTATGAGCTGGAAGAATTAATATTGCTAAAATGCCACTCCCCAAGGAAATCTTAGATTCAATGCAAGTCCTATCAAAATACCAATGACGTTTTTCACAGAATTAGAATAAATAATTCTAAAATTTGTATGGAAATACAAATGACACTATTGAGAAAGAAAAACAAAGTTAGAGGTATCATGCTGTCTGATTTCAAACTATATTACAAAACTACAGTAATCAAAAAAGTATGGTACTGGCACAACACACACACACATAGATCAAGGGAATAGATTTGAGAGTCCAGAAATAAACCTGCAATTATATGGCCAATTAATATATGACAAAGGAGACAAGACTATACAATGGGGAAAAGACAACCTCCTGAATAAACGGTGTTGGGAAAACTGAACATGCAAAAGAATCAAACTGGACTAATTTTTCATACCATATACAAAAACAAACTCAAAATAGGTTAAAGACTTAAATATAAAACCTAAAAACCATAAAACTCGTAGAAGAAAACATAGGCAGGGGACATACACATACCAATGGTTGATTCACGCTGATGTATGGCAGAAACTGATACAATATCATAAAACAATTATCCTTCAATTAAAAACAAATAAATTAAAATATATATATATCCAAAAAGCTTCCCCTCCACAAAAAGGAACAAGAGAACTTTTGGGGATGATGGATGTGTTCTTTATCTTGATTGTGGTAATGGTTTCATGGATATATATGTATGTCAAAACTTTACAAACTGTATAATTTAAATATGTGCCATTTATTTTACTTCAATTATATTCAATAAAGCTGTTAAGAAAAAGAAAATATAGACAGTATGCTTTTTGACATCTATCTTGGAAATGCCTTTTTGGATATGTTTTCTCAGGCAAGAGAAACAAAAGCAAAAATAAACAAATGGTACTACACCAAACTAAAAAGCTTTTGCACAGCAAAGGAAAGTATCAACAAAACAAAAAGGAAGTCTACTGAATGGGCAAAGATATTTACAAATGATATATCTGATGATACTCAAAATATGGAAAGAACTCATACAACTCAACAGCAATAAAACAGCCAATTTTAAATTTGGCAGAGATTTGAATAGACATTTTTCCAAAGAAGGCATACAAACAACCAACAGATATAAAAAGATCACTAATCATCAGAGAAATGCAAATCAAAACCACAGTGAGATACTATCTCACACATGTCAGAGTGGCTTTCATCAAAAAGACAATAAATAACAAGTGCTGGTGAGGATGTGGAGAAAAAAGAACTTGTGCACTGTTGGTGACATTGTTAATTGGTGCAGTCACTATGGAAAA
The DNA here is from genome assembly GCF_055505025.1 of Bos grunniens. Classification (NCBI taxonomy): domain Eukaryota; kingdom Metazoa; phylum Chordata; class Mammalia; order Artiodactyla; family Bovidae; genus Bos; species Bos grunniens. The sequence goes on along the minus strand of NC_141183.1, from coordinate 24,744,979 downwards.
CAGTAGGGAGGCTCTTTTAAAAACTTTTAAAAATTGAACTTCCATAGGATTCAGCAATTTCATTTTTAGATATTTACCCAAAGAAGGCAACAACACTTATTTGAAAAGATACATGCATGCCAACTTTCATTGGAACACTATTTACAATAACCAAGATATGGGAGCAATCTAAGTGCCCATCAATAAATGAATGAATAAAGATGTGGTATATTTATGCAATGGAATATTATCTGACCATTAAAAATGAAATCTTGACATTTCTGACAACATGTATGGATCTAGAGGGTATTACGCTAAGTGAACAGTATGACAACTGAGAACTTACAGATGAACAACCTGGATTTAGAAAAGGCAGAGGAACCAGAAATCAAATTGCCAACATCTGGTGAATCACAGAAAAAGCAGGAATTTTTCAGAAAAACACCTACTTCTGCTTCATTGATTACACTAAATCCTTTGACTGTGTGGATCACAACAAACTGTGGAACATTCTTAAAGAGATGGGAATACCAGACCACCTTACCTGCATCTTGAGAAACCTGTATGCAGGACAAGAAGCAACAGTTAGAACCAGACAGTTCTAACTAGAACAATGGACTGTTCCAAATTGGGAAAGGAGTACATCAAGGCTGTATACTGTCACCCTGCTTATTTAATTTTTCTACAGAGTACATCAAAGTACAATCACAGAAAACTAACCAAACTGATCACATGGATCACAGCCCCGTCTAGGGCCACCCAAGATGGATGGGTCACGGTGGAGAGTTCTGACAAAACCTGGGCTACTGGAGAAGGGAATGGCAAACCACTTCAGTATTCTTGCCTTGAGAAGCCCATGAACAATATGAAAAAGCAAAAAGATATGACGCTGAAAGATGAACTCCCCAGGTTGGTAGATGCCCAATATGCAACTGGAAAAAAGCTCCAGATTTAACGAAGAGTCTGAGCCAAAGTGAAAATAACACCCAGTTGTGGATGTGACTAGTAAAGCCTGATGCTGTAAAGAACAATATTGCATACAAACCTGGAATGTTAGGTCCATTCAGTTCAGCTCAGTCACTCAGTCGTGTCTGACTCTTTGTGACCCCATGAACCACAGTACGCCAGGCCTCCATGTCCATCACAAGCTCTTGGAGTTTACCTAAACTCATGTCCATTGAGTCAGTGATGCCATCCAACCATCTCATCCTCTGTCATCCCCTTCTCCTCCTGCCCTCAATCTTTCCCAGCATCAGGGTCTTTTCAAATGAGTCAGCTCTTCGCATCAGGTGGCCAAAGCACTGGAGTTTCAGCTTCAACATCAGTCCTTCCAATGAACACCCAGGACTGATCTCCTTTAGGATGGACTGGTTGGATCTCCTTGCTGTCCAAGGGACTCTCAAGAGTCTTCTCCAACACCACAGTTCAAAAGCATCAATTGTTCTGCACTCAGCTTTCTTTATAGTCCAACTCTCACATCCATACATGACCACTGGAAAAACCATAGCCTTGACTAGACGGACCTTAGTGGTGGTGTTAGGTTCATGAATCAAGGTAAATTGGAAGTGGTCAGACAGGAAATGGCAAGAGTGAGCATCGACATTTTAGGAATCAGTGAACTAAAATGGACCAGAATGGGTGAATTTAATTCAGATGACCATTATATCTACTACTGTGGGCAAGAATCCCTTAGAAGAAAGGGAGTAACCCTCATAGTTAACAAGAGAGTCTGAAATGGAGTACTTGGGCACAGTCTCCAAAATGACTCAATGATCTCTGTTTCCAAGGCAAACCACTCAATATCACAGTAATCCAAGTCTATGCCCCAACCACTAACGCCAAAGAAGCTGAAGTTGAACAGTTCTATGAAGACCTACAAGACCTTCTAGAACTAACACCAAAAAAAGATGTCCTTTTCATCATAGGGGACTGGAATGCAAAAGTAGGAAGTTAAGTGATACTGGAGTAACAGGCAAGTTTGGTCTTAGAGTACAAAATGAAGCAGAGCAAAGGCTAACAGTTTTGCCAAGAGTACGCACTGGTCATAGCAAACACCCTCTTCCAACAACACAAGAGACAACTCTACACATGGATATCACCAGATGGTCAATACTGAAATCAGATTGATTATATTATTTGCAGCCAAAAATAGAAAAGCTCTATACAATCAGCAAAAACAAGACCAGTAGCTGACTGTGGCTCAGATATTGCAAAATTCAGACTTAAACTGAAGAAAGTAGGGAAAACCATTGGACCATTCAGGTATGACCTAAATCAAATCCCTTATGATTATACAGTGGAAGTGACAAATAGATTCAAGGGATTAGATCTGATGGACAGAGTATCTGAAGAACTATGTACAGGAGGCAGTGATCAAGACCATTGCCAAGAAAAATGCAAAAAGGCAAAATGGTTGTCTGAGGAGGCCTTACAAATAGCTGAGAAAAGGAGAGAAGCTAAAGATAAAGGAGAAAAGGAAAGATACACCCATCTGAATTCAGAGTTCCAAAGAATAGCAAGGAGAGATAAGAAAGTCTTCCTCAGTGATCAATGCAAAGAAATAGAGGAAAACAATAGAATGGAAAAAGACTAGAGATCTCTTCAAGAAAATTAGAGATATCAAGGGAACATTTCATGCAAAGATGGATACAATAAAGGACAGAAATAGTATGGACCTAACAGAAGCAGAAGATATTAAGAAGAGGTGGCAATAATATACAGAAGAACTATACAAAAAAGATTGGAATGACTCAGATAACCACGACGATGTGATCACTCACCTACAGCCAGACATCCTGGACTGTGAAGTCAAGTGGGCCTTGACTTCACAAGGAAGCATCACTACGAACAAAGCTAGTGGAGGTGATGGAATTCCAGTTGAGCTATTTCAAATCCTAAAAGATGATGCTGATAAAGTGCTGCACTCAACATGCCAGTGAATTTGGAAAACTCAGCAGTGGCCACAGGACTGGAAAAGGTCAGTTTTCATTCCAGTCCCAAAGAAACGCAATGCCAAAGAACGTTCAAACTACTGCACAGTTGCATTCATCTCATACATTAGCAAAGTAATGTTCAAAATTCCCCAAGCTAGGCTTCAACAGCATGTGAACCGAGAAATTCCAGATGTTCAGGCTGGATTTAGAAAAGGCAGAGGAACCAGAGATCAAATTGCCAACATCTGTTGGATCATAGAAAAAGCAAGAGAGTTCAGAAAAACATCTATTTCTGCTCTATTGATTACTCCAAAGCCTTTGACTGTGTGGACCACAACAAACTGTGGAAAATTCTTTTTTCTTCTTTTTTTTGCTACATGAATTTTTAAAAATTTAATTATTTTAATTGGAGGCTAATTACTTTAGAATATTGTAGTGGTTTTTGCCATACATTGACATGAATCAGCCAAGGGTGTACATGTGTTCACCATCCTGAACCCGCCTCCCATCTCTCCCACCATCTCATCCCTCAGGGTCATCCCAGTGCACCAGCCCTGAGCACCCTGTCTCATGCATCGAACCTGGACTGGTGATCTGTTTCACATATGATAATATACATGTTTCAATGCTATTCTGGAAAATTCTTTAGGAGATGGAAATACCAGACCAACTTACCTGCCTCCTGAGAACTCTGTATGCCGATCAAGAAGCAACAGTTAGAACTGGACATGGAACAACGACGGACTGGTTCCAAATGGGGAAAGGAGTAGGTCAAGACTGTCTATTGTCACCCTGCTTATTTAACTTATATGCAGAGTGCAGCATGAGAAACGCTGGGCTGGAATAAGCACAAGCTGGAATCAAGATTGCGGGGAGAAATATCAATAACCTTAGATATGCATATGACACCACCCTTATGGCAGAAAATGAAGAGGAACAAATGAGCCTTTTATGAAAATGAAAGAGGAGTGTGGAAAAGCTGGCTTAATACTCAACATTCAAAAAATGAAGATCATGGCATCTGGTCCCGTCACTTCATGGCAAATAGATAGGGAAACAATGGAAACATTGCAAACTTTCTTTTCTTGGGCTCCAAAATCACTGCAGATGGTGACTGCAACCATGAAATTAAAAGACTCTTGCTCCTTCGAAGAAAAACTATGACCAAACTAGACAGCATGTTATAAAACAGACATTATTTTGCTGACAAAGGTCCATCTAGTCCAAGCTATGGTTTTTCCAGTAGTCACATATGGATATGAGAGTTGGGCCATAAAGAAAGCTGAGCACTGAAGAATTGATGCTTTTGAACTGTGGTGTTAGAGAAGACCCTTGAGTGTTCCTTGGACTGCAAGGAGATCAAACCAGTCAATCATAAAGGAAATCAGTCCTGAATATTCATTGGAAGGACTGATGCTGAAGCTGAAACTCAAATAGTTTGGCCACCTGATGTGAAGAACCGACTCATTGGAAAAGACCCTGATGCTGGGAAAGATTGAAGGTGAGAGGAGAAGGGGACAACAGAGGATGAGATGGTTGGATGGCATCATCGACTCAGGAAGCATGAGTTTGAACAAGCTCCAGGAGATAGTGAAGGACAGGGAAGCCTGGCATGCTGAAGTCCATGGGTTAGCAAAGAGTCGGACATGACTGAGCAACTGAGCAACAACAGCAGCAATGCTAAGTGAAATTAGACAGAGAAAGACAATGTTACATTATCTCACTTATATGTGGAAACTAAAAGCAAAATAAACAAAATAAAACAAAGCAAAAACAGATTCAGATGCAGAGAAAAAAACAGATGGTTGCCAGAAGGGAGAGGGTAGAGAGTGGAGAAAATAGATGAAGGAGATTAAAAGGCAGAAATCTCCAATTACATATCAGACAAATCATGGAAATATACAGCACAGAAATATGGTCAATAATATTGTAATAACTTTAGGGACAGATGGTTACTAGACTTATTGTGGCCATCATTTCATAATATATGTAAATGTCAAATTGTTCTGTAGTACATCTGAAACTAACATAATATTGTACATCAACTATATTTAAATTAAATTTTTGTATTGATTACCAAAATGATAATAGAAGAATTTTCCTAATGTATGAAACCACAGAAGCAACAGAGGTAAAGGAAGCAGACAATAAATTTCAGCAAATTTTGAGAATATAGAAAATAGAGGAATCCAAGTTCAGTCGCTCAGTCATGTCCGACTCTTTGTGACACCATGGACTGCAGCATGCCAGGCCTCCCTGCCCATCACCAACTCCCAGAGTTTACCCAAACTCATGTCCATTGAGTCGGTGATGCCATCCAGCCATGTCGTCCTGTCGTCGTCTTCTCCTCCTGCCTTCAATCTTTCCCAACATCAAGGTCTTTTCCAGTGAGTCAGTTCTTCATATCAGGTGGCCAAAGTATCGGAGCTTCAGCTTCAGCATCAGTCCTTCCAACGAATATTTGGGACTGATTTCCTTTACGACTGACGGGTTTGATCTCCTTGCAGTCCAGTATCTGATTAAGCAAGATGGAGCAACAAACTGAAATGTAGCCACACCTGAAATGCCTTCAAACAAAATCAACAAGGGTGAACTGATTTACCAACCAATAACCCTTAAGAAGGGCTTCCCTGGTGGCTCAGACGGTAAAGAATCCACCTGCAATGTGGGAGACTTGGGTTCGATCCCTGGGTTGGGAAGATCCCCTGGAGGAGGGCATGGCAACCCACTCCAGTATTCTTGCCTGGAGAATCCCATGGAGAGAAGGAGCCTGGCGGGCTACAGTCCATGGCGTTGCAAGAATCAGACATGACTTAGCTACTAAACATGAACACACAAGCACTTTCATGTAAGCTTCAGTGCCTGCTTCTTTCTAAAATTATTATCTTTATAGTGCTTTGTTCTCAAACACAGTCAAGGATTACTAAATATTTGAGCAAAGCCTCCCATATGAAAAAGACAGTCTAAAATAAATAAGCAGAAAAAGAGTTTTGAAAAAAAAAAGATACATTGCAAGAGGCAAGGGGAAAAACTCCATCTTCCATAGCGATATAAAAAGATATTTTACCCATAAGAGAAATATAGGGTGCTATAAAAACATTTGGAAGACAAGAGAGAGTTTGTAGAATTCAAAACAAGATAAGAGAAAATTTAAAGTCAATAACAGAATCAGAAGATAAAGACTAGAAACTCACTTGAAATACTAATAGAAAGAAAAACGATCAAAGTTAGGAAATAAAATTAGAGAATCACCTTGGATATCTACCATATGATTAAGACATTGAGAAACGAAAAAAGAATGGATAAAAGGGAAATTTTCTAAGAATGAAGAACAGAGTCTCTGGATTGGTAAGTCTCATTGAATGCCCCAGAATAAAAGACCAAAAAAAGGCTTCCAACCAACACATATAATCTAGAATGTTCAAAACCCTGGGGATAAAGAGAGGATCCAAAAACCCAACACAAAGGATCATGAATTGAAATGGCATCAGACTTCTTCAGAGCAATACTGAAAACTGAAAGAAAATGGAAACATGCCTTGGCAATTTCGAGAGAAAATTATTCCCAACTGAGGCTTTTATATCCAGCCAAGCCACCAACCAGACATGCAAGTGAAATAAAGATGTTTTCAGACATGTTGAACTTGTTAGTTTTACCTCCTGTGCATCATAAAACTCCTTCAGAATAAAAAATGCCCTTCAGTAAAATAACAAAATAAACAATGAAATGGAAAGACGCGATCCAGGAAACAGGAGATCCAACACCAGAGAGACAAGAAAGGAGTTCTCAGACTGATGGTGAAGGAAAGATTCCAAGAGAACTAGGCACCACATGTTACTTTCCCACCCTGAGAAGAAATAGTTCCCCTTCCTCTTGTACAAGGTCTGGTCTTAACCAATAGAATGCAGTGTGAGTGACGCCGTCCCAGTCTCAGGCTTGGCTCTTAGTGGTCTGGAAGCTTCTGTCTCACTCTTTTGGAGCCCTTAGCCAAGAAATAGAACTTTATTGCTGGAAAGAAAAGTCCAGCTGCTACTTGGTGTTCCACATCTGTTGAGTGAGAGGCAACACCTGTGTAAGAAAGTTTCCCCAAGTTAGTCTGATCAGATTTGCATGGTTTAAAAGTCAAACATGACCTTACAAAGGCCATCAAGCGTGCAAGAAGGCAAACACACTATGAGTGAGGACCTGAGGAAACAACATATTTAGTCACTATCCCTACCACCACCCCCACCAAGACAGCAGATGTTGAAAATTTCAAATATAGAATACAGAATGACTGTGTACAGAATGTTTACAGAAACAAAAAAGGCAATTATAAGGAAATTATAAAACAGAAAATCATCAGGATTGTACAGATTGGAAAAAATAGAACCTATAAAAACGCAAAGTATAACTTTGAAATAAAGCAATGGAGATATAAAATACTTATGAAAAGTCTTTTGTAAACTGTGGGGAAAAAAAGCCCTCAATGGATGGGCTAATCAATCAGCATGTTTGATATAGTTGAAAGTAGACTTTAACTTAAAAATATATCCCAGTAATTTATCCAGAATTCAGCAAAGAAAGGCGAGGGGAAAATATAATAAGAGAGTGGTGTGGCATGAATAATAATAGAATAAAAATGTCTGACATCTATCTCATTGAAGTCCCAAAGGGTGAAATTAAAGAGAATGGAATGAAGCAATATTTAAGGGGATAATGAAATAATATAAATCAACTATATTTCAACTAGAAAATTATAGTTGACTGAGAACTTTCAGAACTGATGAAAACCATGAGCACACAGATCCAGGAAGCACAAAATATCCTAAATATGAGCAAGAAAAATGAATTTATAACTTGTAACATTATAGTGAATATTTTGGACATCACACATAAATAGAAGATCTAGAAAGCAGAAAGAAAAAGATGACCTATGAAAGAATAGCAATTAGAATAGCATCCGATTTCACAAACAGCTACAGAAGCTAGAAAACGGTGGAATAACTTGTATTAAATGATAAGAAGAAAATTACTAAGCATTTAAAATCATCTTCTCAGCAAACCTCATTTATTAGTGCAGGTAAAACCAAGCATTTTTATAAGAAACAAGCACATGTGGAGTTTACAAAGAGACTCTCTCTAAAAGAACATATAAAGGAGTTAGCTCAAGAAGTAGGAAAATAATCCCAGAAAAAGGTAGAAATGCTAAAAGGAAAAATGAGCAAGATGAATAGTAACATAAAAGTAAGCCCAAACAAGTACTGTCTCAGTAAAATAGTACAGGAGTCTAATCTGTGGGGAATGAAAACTACACAATGAAATGTTCAAAATCAGTAAGTTGGGGGCCAAAAGCAATAGTGAATTAGAGGGGTAAGAGCAGAGCTGGAGTGATCTAAACATGAGTTTGAGCAAACTCCGGGAAATAGTTAAGGACAGGGAAGCTTGGTGTGCTGCAGTTTGTGGGGTGGCAAAGAGTCGGGCTTGCCTGGTAGCTCAGTTGGTAAAGATTCTGCCTGCATTGCAGAAAACCCTGGTTTGATTCCTGGGTTGGGGAGATCCCCTGGAGAAGACAGGCTACCCACTCCAGTATTGTTAGAGCTTTCTTGGTGGCTCAGACAGTAAAGAATCTGTCCGCAATGCAGGAGACCTGGGTTCAATCCCTGGGTTGGGAAGATTCCATGGTGAAGGGAGTACACTTGCCTGGAGAATTCCATGGAAAGAGGAGGCTTGCAGGCTACAGTCCATTGGGTCACAAAGAGTCAAACACGACTGAGCGACTTTCACAAAGAGTCAGACATGACTTAGACTGAACAACAGTGATCTAAAATTGTTTTATTGACCAGAATGGAGGGCAGAATATCATTCAACATTAAGTTGTTAGATTAAACGTGTATCTAAAATGTCTAGAGATACCATTAAAATGAGAGAACTAGGTAACAGAAATAGCAAACCAGCATTAAGGGGAAAAGTGAAGTACATAGGGGGAAATCATTCTCCCGAAGGCAAGGAACCAGCACTTGTAATTCTGGCCAGTACAATAGGATAAGAAGAAAACATTAGAAGGATAATGATTCAAAAGGAGGGAAAGGAGAATAACATTCTCATTATTTGAAATAACCAGGTTGCCCATAGAGAAAGTAATGAATTTATAGAAAACCACTAAAAAATCATGAGCTTAGCAAGATGGCTGGATCTTATCATCAGCATACAAAAATTAATTATAATTCTACACACCAGTAACAATTAGGAAATATATATTTTTAAAAGATGCTTTTTACAGAGAAAAAAACTTAATACCTAAGACTAAATCTAATAAAAGATATTCAAATCTATACTTAGAAATTATAAAGCTTTACTGAGAGATAGATCTTAATGATGTAAATGATGTATTAGATAGATCTAAATAAACAAAGAGGGACTTTTCTGGCAGTCCACTGGCTAAGACCTTGCACTTCCACTGGAGAAGGCAAGGGTTTGATCCCTGGTTGAGGAACTAAGATCCCACTTGTTCTGTAGCATGGCCAAAAAATTTTTAAATAAATAAATAAAGGAAGGAAGAAATATTCCATGTTCTTGCATAAAAAGATAATATAAAGATATATACATATACATATTATAAAGTTCAAAACAACAAAAAGCTAAATAACATAATAATTAGATATATAAAGTGTTAATTTTAAAAAGCAAGAAAAGGATGAACATAAAATTCAAGGTTGCTGCTAGCTGCTTAGTCACTTCAGTTGTGTCCAACACTGTGCAACCCTATGGACTGTAGTCCTCCAGACTCCTCTGTCCATGGAATTCTCCAGGTAAGAGTACTAGAATGGGTTTCCATGCCCTCCTCCATGGGACCTTCCCAACCCAAGGATCAAACCCTGGTCTCCTGCCTTGCAGGCAGATTCTTTACCACTGAGCCACCAGGGAAGCCCAAAATTCAAGGTTCTGGTTATCTATAAGGAAAAGACAGGAGATAGGATGGGGTAATATATAGCTAGCTATGATGTTATTAGTGTTTTAGTCCTTAAGTTGTGTGGTGAGTTAATGTGATCATTATATTTATAAATAAATAGAAAATATTTTGAGTCCTAAAATTTGATTTTATAGGCTTCTCTGGTGGCTCAGTGGTAAAGAATCCACTTGTTAATGCAGGAGACATGGGTTGGATCCCTGATCCAGGAAGATCCCATATGCCTCAGAGCAACTAAGCCCGTGGGCCACAACCACTGAGCCTGTTCTCTAAAGCCTGGGAGCCACAACTACAGAAGCCCACAAGCCCTAGAGCCTGTGGTCTGCAACAAGAGAAGCTACTACAATGAGAAGCCCTTGAACTGCAACTTCAGAGTCGCCCCCACTCACCCCAACTAGAGAAAAGCCCATGCAGCAATGAAGATCCAGCATAGCCAAAAATAAACAAACATTTAAAATAAAATTATAAAAAGATTATTTTTAAATTTGTTAGGTTGCTGCTTAAGAGAGACATAACTACAACAAAAATGAAACTAAAACATTATCAACTAAAAAAGAAAACTTACTAAAAAAAATAAATAAAAATTTAAAAAAAGAAAAAAAAATAAAAAACAAAACTTACTAGATGAAATCAAATAAAAACACAGCAAAAATTAGCAAATTAATAGAGGCTTCCCAGGTGGCGCTAGTGGTAAAGAACCCGCCTGTCAATGCAGGAGATGCGGGTTCCATCCCTGGGTTGGGAAGATCCCCTGGAGGAGGGCATGGCAATCTATTCCAGTATTTTTGCCTGGAGAATCCCATGGACAAAGAAGCCTGGTGGGCTACAGTTCATAGGGTCGCACAGAGTTGGACACAACTGAAGCAACTTAGCACACGTGCATACATACATACATATATACACACACACACACACACACACATACACACACACATCATGTGAAATGCTGGGCTGGATGAATCACAAGCTGGAATAAAGATTGCTAGGAGAAATATCAACAACCTCAGATATACAGATGACATCACTCTAATGGCAGAAGGTGAAGATAAACTGAAGAGCCTCTTGATGAGGCTGAAAGAGGAGAATGAAAAAGCTGGTTATCATAGCATCTGATCCCATCACTTCATGCACATATAAGGGGAAAAAGTGGAAGCAGTGACAGATTTTGTTTTATTGAGCTTCAAAATCACTGCAGACAGTGACGGCAGCCATGAAATTTAAAGATTTCCTTGGAAGGAAAGCTTTGACATACCTAGAGTATATTCAAAGATATCACTTTGCTGACAAAGGTCCGTATAGTCAAAGCTATGGTTTTTCCAGGAGTCACATACGGATGTGAAAGTTGGACCAAAGAGAAAGCTGAGCACCAAAGAATTGATGCTTTTGAACTGTGGTGCTGGAAAAGACTCTTGAGAGTCCCTTGGACTACAAGGAAATCAAATCAGTCAACCTTAGGAAATCAATCCTGAATATTCACTGGAAGGACTGATGCTGAAGCTGAAGCTCCAATACTTTGGTCACCTGATGCAAAGAGCTGACTCATTGGAAAAGACCTTGATGCTGGGAAAGACTGATGACAAAAGGAGAAGAGAGCTGCAGAGGATGAGATGGTTAGATAGCATCACTGACTCAATGGGCACGAATTTGAGGAAACTCTGGGAGATAGTGAAGGACAGGGAAGCCTGGTGTGCTGCAGGTCATGGGGTCACAAAGAGTCGAACATGACTTAGTGACTCAACAACAATATACATAGGGCTTCCCAGGTGGTACTGTGGTAAAGAATCTGCCTGCCAAGCAGGAGACGCAGGGGATGTGAGTTCGATCCCTGGCTCAGTAAGATCCCCTGCAGAAGGAAATGGCAACCTACTCCAGTATTCTTGCCTGGGAAACCCCATGGACAGAGGAGCCTGGTGGGCCACAGTCCTTGGGGTCGCAAGAAGTTGGACACTACTTAGGGCCTAACTCCCACCACCATATATATGTGTGATTGTGCATCCTCAGTCACGTTCAGCTCTCATATATTATGCATGGCATGTGGGGGTCTTAGCTCCCCAACCAGGGATTGAACCCAAGCCCCCTGCATTGGAAGTGTGGAGTCCTAACCACTGGATCACCAGGGTAGTCAGACTGATAAGGTAAAATGCATTACATTGACTAAAAACTCTGTGTATGTGAATTCATATATATTCAGTAAAATCAATAAATGTATTTTGGAAAATATATAATATTTGGGAAGGTTCATCTAACAGTGAAGAAATACTAGTAATGAACTTTTGTGAGTCAAATAACAAAGCATCAAAACATCTGTAACCAGACTTCTAGAAGAAGACAGAAGACTATGACCTGATCACAACTCCTTTCACTTCATGTCTGACAAAGCAAACCAAAACCATTTAAAAAGAGTGAGGGAGAAAATTCTTGTAACTACCCACCAGAGTTCCCAAGAAAAGAAATAAGCTCAGCTTAATATCATTAACTCCAAAGAGTGAGAAGCAAGGGGTAGGGCAAGTGGAGAATTAATCTGGATTCACAGAGTGCAGTATGGCTGACTTCCTCATGTCATTTTAAAAAGATGCACTTCCAAATCCAAAGAAGATGGAACCAAGTATATGACTGTCTCCTTATCTTTTCCTTCTTCTGACTGATGATGAAAATTACCTCTGGGCAGAAACCAGTAAAAGAGTCAATGTGAACTATGAAACAAGCAAAATTTTCCAGGCTCTAAACAGAACTGGAACAACACCCCAAAGCCTGTAACATTGTTCCCACATTAGAATTGGGTATACTCTGGACTGGGGTGAGGCAAATATAGTAACTCTGACCTTTTACTGTTTCCCATAAGCTCCTTTTTTAACCTTTGCATGCTCTTTAAGGAAATATTTCTCATCTTGAAGGAAGACTTATTTTGAGTTCAGCAATTCTCTTCACTCATTTGAGAGTTTGGGAGGTCTTGATGGTTTGCTTGGTGGGTTATTATCATTATCATTAACTTCTGTTAATGAAAATTCAATAGTTTTCATTAAGAAAAAAAAGCATTTTCAGTATGATTCCAATATCATAAATATATTTCTGTCTATCCAATTCATCTATTGTTGGTGATAATTATTCATGGGTGGTAAGATTTAAGATAATTTATTGTTGTCTTCATACTTTTCTATAATGCTTTAATTCTTTAAAAGAAGCATGTATCATTTTACAACCACAACTCAGTACGTGTGCAAGGAGAGAGAAAACCAGCTAGAGGATGATAATATTGACAATGACAATAGTTTACACCTTGAGGGCTTACTACTTTTCTGGCACTGTTCTAAACTCATTACATACACTGCTGCTGCTGCTGCTAAGTCGCATCAGTCGTGTCCAACTCTGTGCGACCCCATAGATGGAAGCCCACCAGGCTCCCCTGTCCCTGGGATTCTCCAGGCAAGAACACTGGAGTGGGTTGCCCTTTCCTTCTCCAATGCATGAAAGTGAAAAGTGAAAGTGAAGTTGCTCAGCCGTGTCCAACTTAGCGACCCCATGGACTGCAGCCCACCAGGCTCCTCCGTCCATGTCTTGAGGGCTTACTATTTTTCTGGCACTGTTCTAAACTCATTACATATACTAGGTTGTATAAAATGAAACTGCCAATATTTGGCTGTTCTTGACCTACGAAAACAGCAATTTCATGTGGTCCTATTTACGTTTACTCCTCAATCTTTGAACAATCCCAAGATGAAGATGGAGATCCCAAGCTGCCAGAAGTGCACAGAAAAATCAAGTGTCATCTTTTTCTGCAGAGCCCCCATCCTCTGGTCTTGCCCTCGCACCCTGCTCTACAGTCAGGGTATCCCAAGGTACCTTAAGAGGTGGCATCAGCCGTCAACCTGAGCACCAAGGCAGGACATGTAGAATTGCTCTAATTCAGTTTATCTCCTGAATGAAATCACCTCTAGTTTCTAGGAGGGTCTTCGGAATTTCAAGTTCTGTTCTAGAGCAGAGAGAACAGTTCGGATACAGCTGCAGTTCCCAGTAGAGTCCCCACCTGTGTCCCCCCACCCAGGTACCAAAGCAGGACACGCTTGACAGTTTTGCGTTTATTTCCAGAAAGTGATGAAGACAAAAGTACTATATCTGGACACCACTCTCTGTACAATAAATAGCCTCCCCTGTTCCCCAAAAAAGAAAAATGCATCCTTACATACAACCCCCTGTCCCCTTGGCAAGTCAGTGCTTCCTTTTTAAAATAAAAAAAATTATTTTATTTATTTATTTTTGGCTGTGCTGGGTCTTCAATGCTGTGCGGAGCTTTTCTCTACTTGCGGGGCTACTCTCTAGCTGTGGTATGTGGGTTTCTCGTTGAGGAGGCGTCTTTTGTTTCAGAGCACAGGCTCTAGGGCTCGCTGGCTTCAGTAGTTGCGGCACATGGGCTCAGTATTTTCAGCTCCCGGGCTCCAGAACACAGGCTCAATAGTTGCGGTGCACGGGCTTAGTTGCTCCATGGCATATGGGATCTTCCTGGATCAAGGATTAAACCCATGTCTTCTGCACTGTCAGGCAGATTCTTCACCACCGAGCCACTTGGGAAATATCAAGACTTTGCTTCTTGAGTCATGCACAATCCCCACCCCCTTGCCAGCCCCTTCCCCGGGACTCCACTGAGGGTGGGGCTCAGGCCAGTTGTTCAAAGTCACTCGGGTCCTCTCCCTGACCCTGGCTAGCTGACTTACAAAATCCACATGTCTTTATTTCCATATCAGGGATTAACACACACACAAATGGAAATGCTGACAGTTACTCTACAGAGTGAGAGATCTGAGTCTCCAGCCGGGCCATCCCACTTGACCCTGATACCCCCACCCCCAACCCCAACCCGCAGAAGAGAGGAAGCTCTTTTGTGTCCCAGACCTTCCGTGGTCCATTTTATGTTCTCCAGCTGGGAACCCACAGCCAGAAGCAGCACCAGGTATATGACTGTAGTTGGGGCAGAGGAAGGGGCAGAGGACAGTCCTCGCAGGTTTCCCTGTGGGCCAGGAGACAGCAGGTGAACCTCAGAATCCTTCTTGGCCACCCTCTTCCTCAACCAACTACAAAAGGCTGGGGACAGAAAAGGCTGGGGACGGCTCAGTCCTGAGTTTACGTTCTTCCTGTTCCTTTCACGTCATCTGCTCAGTTGGGAAAATAGTTATAAAACTGGGCTTCAGTGTCCTTATCGAAAGGAGAAGGGGCCCCCGCAGGGGAGGAGCTGTCACCACTGGAAGGATAGGGGGACACACGCCTCCTCTTAGAGTCTCCTTCGCCCAGTCCCGAGTTGCTGGACTCTGGCCGCAGTGGGGTGATATCAGTCCACAGGGAGGGGGAGCCCTGCTCTTCTGGCCCCCGCCCCTCTGAGGCTCCAGGGCCAGGTTCCATGGGCAGAGTTCGCATGGAGCGGAACCAGTTGGCTGGGCCCACCTTGGGAGGGTACTGGGGGGCCACAGGCCAGCCCGCTCCAGGTGCCAGGACTTCCTGGCTTCGGTAGTAGGACATGGTGGGCCCGGGCGCGGAGGGCAGGAATGCAGGCTTCATGCTGACAGCTCGAAACTCGGCCTCATAGCTGTGGTCCCGGGGGGCTCCCAGCCAGTAAGTCTGGGGAACCACATCCTTGGCCTGGCCAGGAAGGTCGGGGTAGAAACGGCTGGAGACGGGATACTGGTTGGGGAAGAGAGGAGAATAATGGTCTCCCCCAAGCAGTTGACAGTTGGGTCCAGGCGGGGAGGGGACGCTGGTGTCAACGGATGCATACATGCTTTAAAAAAAAAACAGGGGGCAAAAGACAGGGGGTCATGAGTAGAACTGGTCAGTTAGGAGCCTGCCTGCTGCACGACCCTCCCCATACCTCCTTCCTGACCTGCCCGCTGCCTTTTGCACCCACCGCACACTTCCCCACCGCAGAGGCAGAGAGGGGACTGAGCACTTGTCTGGAGTCCCAGTCCCAGACAGACAAGGAAGGCCTCTGCCAACACGAGCTGAACCCAGGGGCACTTACGACTCAAAGTTCTCCCGGAATCCTTTGGCAAAAGGGTTATTATCAATTTTCAGCTGAGTAATCTAGAGAGAAGGGAAACAGAGTCATCTGAGTGCCGAGTCTGAGGCTGAGGAACTTCCAAATTCACTCCCAAGAAGTCAAGGGGCCCTGTTCTTCCCTTCTTCCCACCCAGCCCACTCAGGCTCAGCCTACCCTCGCCCAGGCAGCCCTCACCTCAGCATTCTGGTAGGCGGTCACGGCGATGAACTGGGTTTCTTGGAAAGTGAAGACGTGCGTGTTGCAGGCCGCCTCCGGCTCTCCATCGTTGACTTCGACAATGTGCAGCCGGGGCTGGTATTTATGGAGGGACTGAAGCACGATCATCTGAGGGGGGTGAGACGGCTGTGAGCGTGGGAGGAGGGAGTGCAAAGGAACCCTCCCCTCCCCCACCCCACCTATGGTCCACCCTATGGCCAAGCCACAAACGGCCCTGAAGTCATCGTGACCATTCTTCTGCCCTGCCAACATGTAACTTCTCCTAAGTCTCCAACCTCCGTCCTGAACCTCCTCAGGGCACCAGTGCTATTCTCTTGCCTCCTTTCCTATCTCCAGATGTCCACTGTGACCAAAGTATTAGCACAAACAGGGCTTCTCAGGGAATAAGGGCACCTTTAATAGGCTTGTTCAACTCAAAGAAACTCTGCACCCGCTCCCTAAGACCACCAGTACTGACTCTGTACCCAATACTAGCGAGCACAGCCGGGATTTGGTGAAGAAACCCCCAGGCTGGGTTGGCCCACGTTGGCCTGAATGTGACCCCTGTCTGCCTTGAGATTCAGCTTCCTCTCAAAGTGGGTGGAAAAGAACCAGAGTCAGAGAGGGAGAGAAGTCACTCTCATAGAACAGAATCAGCCTGCAGGACCCACTGTGGCCTCAGGGACAGGGAAAGGTGGGGGGCTTTCCCGAGGGGAGGCGTCCCACCTGGGTCGCATTGTTGGAAGCCCCCTTGTTGTTCGTGAGCTTTAGTTTCCCGAATGACACCTCCTGGCGCATCCAGTGGGCTCCGGTGTTGGGGGAATCTGGATGGACATACTGGCGGTTCCCTGTGGACAGTTAATTTTTTTGGCATGCAGCCCCTGGGACCAGGTCCCTGGTCATGTGGGGCTTCCTTTGCCTGTTCCGAGAGGCACGGCAAGAAGGAAGGAGGGGGAGGACAGCGGGGGCAGGATGGGGGAGGTGTGGGCAGAGGACCGAGCTGAAGACAGGATAGAGCAAAGTAGAAGAGATGACAGAATGAAAGTGAGAAGTGGGAGGGGAAGGGATGGGGTTGGGTGGAGTGGATGGGGTGGGGTGGAACTAGAGAACTAAATCCTAGGAGTCAGAGGCAGGGGGTTGGGGGCTCCTCTTGGCTCCACCAGGGGGCGCACAGTCTTAGAGAAAAATCATGCCCCCGGTTCCCAAGGAGGCACGTACCTGGCATGCTGCCCTCGGCCTTTCCACATTGCACCCACTTGCCGCTCTGATAACGCCAGTGGTGCTGGTCCACCAAGACCACGTCCACATACATCCGGTAATGGCTGTTGGGCTCCAGGCCAGCCACAGTAAATGACAGGAATGGGAACATCCGCCTGGGGAGAACAGAGAGACCCACCAATATCATCAGTCCCCAGTCCCCCAGACTGGTGTGCTGGAGCCGGCTCCCGTCCTCACCAGAGCCAGCTGGGGAAGTCCAGGAAGTCTGCCAGCCAGGTGTTAGACAGCAACAATTAAAAATTAAATCAGGACTTCCCTGGTGGTCCAGTGGTTAAGAATCCACCTGCCAATGCAGGGGACGTGGTTCGATCCCTGGTCGGGGAAGATTCCACATGCCGTAGGGTAATTAAGCCCATGAGCCACAACTATTAAGTCCTTCGAGCTCTAGAGCCTGAGCTCCACAACAAGGGAAGTCATTGCAATGAGAAGCTGCTTACCGAAATTAGAGAAGCAGTCCCCGCTGGTGGCAACTAGAGAAAGCCCGTGCAGCAATGAAGACCCAGCACAATCAAAAATAAATATCAATAAAAATTAAATCATATAAACTGCCATGAAGTATATTACAAGTCAAGGTAATAAATACTCAAAAAAATCACTTCTCAATATTTTTTACTACACTCTACTATTATCTCTGCTCTTGAGATTGTTTATCGGTATAGTGGAGATATACTAGGTAATATTTGCCGCCTCACGTCTCTTCCCAACTCCAAGTTCAGTGATAACATGTGGGCAGCTTGCAAGCAGCCATTATAGGGGTATTTACCATGGAAATCAGCAAACACTAGGAAGCAGGGCTTTTAAAATTTTTTTTCTTTTTTTTTATATGAAACTTTTAGTATTTTATTCATTTTCATAGTTTTACAGTATTAGTAAAACTAATGACCATTATAAATAAGTATAAAATGGAAGTTGATGAAAAAATAACCCCAAGTCTTCCTTGACTCCCACCCTCCCACCAAAAAACTAGCTAGTATATGGCAAATATCCTTTTCACATATTATCTTTAGGCATATATTCACTTTGTAGTGGTGGATGGTTTAGTCACTAAGTCGTGTCTGACTCTTGTGATCCCATGGACTGTAGCCTGCCAGGCTCCTCTGTCCATGGTGTTTTCCAGGCAAGATTACTGGAGTGGGTTGCCATTTCCTTCTTCATAAAATTTTTTTTCTTTTTGAGTGTCAGTTGCTAACATTAGCTGCACACCCGTCTCTAGCCTTAGTTTGCTCCCTGGAGGGGAGCAAAGCCACAAGCCAGCCCCAGCACAGGCTGTTCCTAGTAGGTCTTCATCTCTGACTTCCCCGAACCCTGGTCTGGCCTCAGACTGTCATCCATCCTCTCGCTGCTGCTCTCACGGTGCTAACACACACCTAGCCCCAGAGCGGACACCCGCAGGCTTTCCCTACCCCGTCCTCCTGGGCCTGACGTCTGCAGTGCCACCTGCTCCAGGCCTGGGTCTTCAGAGAAGTAGCTGAAGTCCTAGCCTGAGCTTTCTATCCACCTGGATGAGGGACTCTATTGAGCACAGTTCTCGTGATCAAAGTCCTGGTTCCCAGGAAAAGTGGAGGAAGTTGGATTTGGGATGCTGTGCTATTGTGCTGAGTAACAGATTCAGAGGACTAAGCACTGCCGTACACAACCATCTCCATCACCTCCACCATCACCACCCCATCACCAACATCACTACAACCAGCACCTCCAGCATCACCATCACCATTACTACCACCACTACGATCATTACCTCCACTATCACTCCCCCATCCCCAACACCACATCAGTACAACCAGCACCTCCACCACCACCACCATCATTACAACCAATACCTCCACTATCAACATCACCATTACTACAACCAACACCTCCACCATCACCAGCATCACTATAAGGAACACCTCAATGATCACAACTCCCATCACCACCATCACTACAACCAGCACCTCTACCATCACCACCGCCTCTCCGGCTTAGCCTGTCTCTTCTAACTCAAGGAGGAAGAGCAGACTTTTTAAGATGGCAGAGTCAAACCCTCATCAGAATTGCTTTTCATTCCCACACACACTTCTCTCCTCCTCCTACAAGAAGCCCTGCAGGGTGGGAAGAAAGGCACTGGTCCATGAGTCAGGAAACCTGGGGGATTGAGTTCCAGGGGCCAAAGAACACTTTCAGGTGGATCCCAGTCTACAGTCCATGGGATCGCAAAGAACTGGACACAACTGAGCATGCACGTTCATGCGCGTGCACACACACACACACACACACACACACAGTCCCCAGAGGGTCCTAGAGCAACATCTCTAATAACCTTGGAAAGATCTCCCGGGAGAGTACTGTCACATTCCTGCCTTCCCCAGACTCTCCTGGGCTGAGAAAAAAGAGATTTACTGGCCCTATGGCCTTGGATAAGTTAATTCCTAAACCAAACCTCACTTTCTTCACCTATAAATGGAGATAACAATTCCTGTCCATTTTTCCTCTCAGAGCCGTTAAGAAGTTTGAAAGATGTGCGACTCAGCTCACTGTCTCCCCTTTCCCACCCTCATCCCACCTTCTCCCAGGCCCAGAGTGATCAAAACACTCTGGCCTGGCTGAAGAACCCCAAGCAAGAGTCCAGAGTTCCGGTTTGAGGCCTTGGGTCCCAGGAGCTTAGCGTGCCAGTCAACTGGAGAAATCAAAGTTAGGGATGAGGCTTTGAGCAATCGAGAGTGAGAGAATATTTTCAACCCATCGCTACCACTAACTCATTTTGCAACAGTGGTCAGGTCATTCATGCCTCCTATATTGTACCCAGTTCCTATCCAGACATGTAGTAATAAAGAGAGAGAAGGGAACTTATTCATTGTGCCTCTACTTATGCAGCAGCCAGTTCACTGAAAAAGTCCTTTGAGGTACAACATGTTTTTTTTCCAATTTTATATCTGAAGAAAATGAGGCTCAGAGAAGTTTGGTGATGGCTTCTTGGTGGAAGCACAGAGCTGGAGTCTCCCGATGGCGGGCACATGCTATAGTCTCCACCGTCTCCTCCTGCTTCTTACTAGTAGAGGGAAAAGCAGGAGACACAAGAAGACTGGGGCAGGGTAGGGGAGAGGGAGAGGAGAAGGGAGGTCTCAACTTCACCCTAAAAATCTAGACTCACCACCAGCTGGGATTCCAAAATAGCCCTTGATTTACATGACGCTTTGCTGGGAAGGAAAAGGGAGTCTGGTGCCAATCTGAGGCCCTAGAAAAGACAGCTCACCACTCCTTAAGGACCATCCACCTTGAAATGATTCGCCGAGTCATTGTACCCCTTCCCCATCCTGAACACTTCCGACAATGCTCCAATTCGCAGTTATTAGGCACAAATGTAAAGGAGATGGTTTTTATCAGTCTGGGCTTCCCTGGTGGCTCAGACGGTAAAGAATCTGCCTGCAATGCAAGAGAGTTGGGTTTGATTCCCCGCTCGAGAAGATCCCCTGGAGAAGGAAACGGCAACCCACTCCAGTATTCTTGCCTGGAAAATCCCATAAACAGAGGAGCCTGGTGGGCTACAGTTCATGGGGTTGCAAAGAGTTGGACATGACTGAATGACTAACACTTTTATCAGGCATGTTCCCAAAATGTTTCAAAATTGATAATACCTAATTGCTATTGAACCTGCAGGATAATCGGTCCTTTCCTCCACTATCTGTGGGGGTGTAAATTGAAACCACTTTTGAGGAGGGTTTTTTTTTTTTTTTTTTGGCCATGCTCCACGGGGAGTGGGGATTTTCCCCAACCAGGGATCAAACCCCCATGATCCCTGCAGTGGAAGTTTGGAGTCTTAACTACTGGACTGCCAGGGAAGTCTGAGGAGCATCTTCCGGCAATGTCTTTAGGGATCCAAATGCAAAACGCACCTGAGCATCAAGGGAGGGCCTCCTCCCACTAACCTCGGATCCATTGAACAGAAATCAGACGGCCACCAGCAAACAGGGGAAGAGAAAAAGCAAAACCATTTTCACCTATCCCATGAGAAATGAAGCCCATCGGCCCAAATTAAAGCAGGCTTAAAGCTAAAAATACTTTTTAAAGATCTAAAAAGTTCTTGGAGTTGGAATATAGAGAAGAGAACACCAAAGGGCTGAGGCCTGCGATCAAGGATAATGCGGGACTGAAATTGTTTTACCAAGCCCTAACCTCGCACATACATACACAAATACAAATAGAGCTGCTTAACAACGGAGTTATCTTAATTATAATAATCAACTAATCACACCCAGAAAAGTGGGGATTGCCGGCAATTACTGCACACCCACACACCCACACACAGAGACAGCCGCCTAGCTCTTCCTCTGCTGAGAATGTCTACCATTGACTATCAGACAGGCTGCCTCCCAGAAACAACACGAGGCCGGGCAACATGAGTGCGCTTATCAGACCACAAACTCACAAACTTGAACTCCAAACCCTCCAGTCGGCCAGTCCATCTTCCTATTGTCCATTTCCCCTCCCAGTCCCATCTGAGCCGCCTGGATCAGTCTCTGGACCCCAGAACCACCCCCCAGCCCTCTCCCCATCCCATTCCTGCCGTGGAGGAGCGCATGACTGTGTGTCCAGTCCACACTGCGGGGTGGGTCTAGGGTGGGTAGGAGAGGAAGAATCTGGGAGGGAGGGAGTGAGTCAGCCCCAAGGCGAAAGGCTACAGGGCTGTGGGTGGGCCTGCTGGAAGGATTTTTCAAAAAGGAAGAAAGTCGTGGGTGATGTGGTGGTGACTGACAGATCACTGGAAACCATGGAGGGACAAGCCAGTCTGCCAGGGCAGGAGGACAGAAAGGGAGCTGTTTTCTGAGCCCGTCTTACTTTTCAGAAGCCAGTAGCAGAAGGAAATGGCCGCCGACTTCCCAGATCACTGGAGCCTAAGTTCACAGACCCGGGTGCCGAACTGGGGGCCGCGTGTCCTCGGTCTCCTCCACCCCACCCTGGGGCCCCTGAGGCCCGATCCAAGAGGAGGCCTCAAGGGAAATGGTGAGAGGCCACTGTCCCCTTCCAACAGCTCCAACCCACAAAGTGTCCGAAGCAGTCCGTCAGGACGGATTGAAAGCGTGAGGATTGCAAAACTGGAGCTCGCGCAAGCATACAAAACAATCAGGGAAATTTTATGATATTTAAGAATTTCTTTTCAGGTTTGCTAATGGTATTGCGTTTCTTTTTAAAAACCCATTTTTAGAGGTGCATAGATAACTACTTAAGGATGAAGTAATACAGTGTCTAGGATTTACTTACTAATTATGCTATCACTAACATAGTTTCAGACCAGAGGTATGGACGTTAACAGAGAAAGGAAAAGCAGAAACAGGATTGGACTAGTATCCACAGCTAGGTAATGGGTAGATGGAGATCTGTTACATGTTTCTCTTCAGTTTTGTATATATTGGAATTTTTCATAATAAAGGAAATTAAGTGTGTGGGTTTAAATAAAAGAGAGACAACAAGGGACTTCCCTGGTGATTCAGTAGGTAAGACTCCAAGCTGCCTAGGCAGGGGGCTCAGGTTCAATCCCTAGTTAGGGAACTAAGATCCCACACGCTGCACACGAGTGCAGGACAGCCAAAAGATAAAAAATTAAAATTAAAAAAAATGAAAGAGAGACAACACAACTGTCAAGGAGGATTATTCAGCAGGAATGTAAAGGAAAGAGGAGGTTATAGATGTAAAGGAGACAACCAGTACAGCAATATGGACTGCACCATACCCTAAGACCCACAGCCAGTCCTGCACCCCCAGATCCCTGAAGTTCTGCTGAAGCTCTGTCCACCCCAGCCCTCAAGACTGGAGGGGCAGGGGCCTGGCCACAAGTCTGTGGGGAGACCCCAGCAGGCCCCGGGGAGGGAAGCTTCCTGACCACTCAACGGAGTGGAGGCTTGAGTTTGGGTCTGCCGTGTGACCAAGCGAAACCCATCAGCCCCCCGCGCCTCAGCGCCCTCAGCTGCAGACGGGGAGGCTGCTTGGCCTACCTAGCGCAGTGAAATAATGGAAGTGAAAGCACGATGAATGCATCGAGGCCTTCGGACAGTGTTGGTGGCTGTTTTTACTCCTGGTCTTGGGGGAGCAGAGAAAGAAACACAGGCACATACCATCTGGGAGCTGGTGCCAGTTCTGCCAGCAATGGATGTGCTATGTGACCTCAGAAAAGTCTCTTTTACTGTCTCTAGGTCCATTTCCCTGCATGTCCAGGAAGAAGACAGAACAGGATCTTCTGGGTTCCCTCCAATTTAGACATGACAGCCTAGAAGCCTGGGCTGTGCCTAGGTGTACCCAGAAGGAGGCTAGGGTTGGGGGAGCAGAGAGGAATTACCAAATGGCCTAGAAGATGAAGGCCAGGCCATAAAAGAAAATGCCATCTTTCCTGGGTTCATCCCTGAGAAAGAACAGTTCAGCAACTTGAAGCCCATTGTGATTGGTGGACAGGTCCCTCAATCCCAAGCCATCCCACAGAAATCATTCATCAGGACGGAAAAATGTTCCAGCAATGCCCAGATATTCAGTCTACCCTGAGAGATCTAGTTCTATGGCTCAGGCTCCCCTGAGCCCAGTGCATACAGGGTAGGGTTTGGGGCCGAGGGTGCTGCTTGAATGAATGTCAACCCTCTGGCCCAGCATGGCCTCTCCCCTCTCCCTTCCCGAGCCCCACACTTCCTATCTGCTCTTCAACACCTCTCGGGTCCACTGATGACACAGTCACTCCACACAGAGGCCCTCAGTAGTTCTCTAGCCACACAAACCCCCCTTGGGAAGGGTGGCTGCACACTCTCACCCACCAGACACAGTCAGGGCCCACTCAGAGTGGAGTTTGCTACACAAATAACACACAAGCTGCAAGTTTCTCTTTCTTTCCCCACGTAGGAGACTCTCTCCGGAAGCAGCACCCTTGGCCCCAAAACTCTACCCTGCACGCACTGGGCTCAGGGGAGCCTGAGCCACGGAACCAGGGGTTCCCCAGGGTGGACTGAATGTCTGAATCAGGGTAGGGTAGGCTTTCGGGGACAGGCCTTGAAGTGTCCAGAGAGTAGGACCGGCTGCCAGCTGGGACCCTTGAGGTAGCTTCACCTGCTCAGGCCCATTGACATCTGTGCCCTCAGGCAGGGACCGTGTGGGGAAGGAATCTGTGTCCTCTCCCACTCTACCATCTCCCTCCCCCCACCACACGCACACACCAGACACATGATCTCAAAGTAACTACCGGAAAGGAAACTTGGCGACTATGTCTCCATGTCACCAAATCCCAGTTTTACACGTCTCCCTCCCCCAGAGCTGACCTGTATACAACAGCAGCAAGGGCGCTGGGAGAGGTGGGCACAGAGAGCCCCTGAGATGAGGGCTGGTTTGTTGCCCGCTCCACTGCAAGACTCTGCCGTCCCCTCGGTTTCCCAGCACGTAGGGGCGAAGAGGTGCCCTGCTCTGTCAGACCCACAGCTCACACTCCCCCTGCGCCCTGGGTGTCCCCCACTCAGGCAGAGAGCGGCACACTAGTGCCTGGGGAAACCATAGGCACCCTCGCCCTAAACCAGGACCATGGCTCCCTGTGTCTCTCTCCTTCATCACTCATGGGTTTTGGTTTGCGCCTGTCGGTGCAATGTCTTGAGAGTAAACAACCCCCAGACTGTCCCCACCTCAACTCCCTCCTTCCCCTCAAGGCCTGAGCCAAAGCTGTGAGGGACACGGAGACACTAGCAAAGTCTCGACAGAAAAAAAAGCGCGTCTCGGTCAGGGCAGGCAGGACGAAGGGGCTCCCATCGCTCGGCGCTCCGGCGCGCGCCTCACTCACCGTCCCTGCTTGGTGATGATCATCTCCGTCTGGTGCTGATTAAACTTGGACCACAACAGGTGGTTGTTGAGCGCAACTCTCAGCTTCCCGGACACCTCCAGCCCCGGAGGCAGTATATAATCCTCGCGCGGCCCCGGGTAGAGTGTGGCGCGCGGGTCCGGAGCCGAGTAGGCGTCCCCGGGCTGGTAGCCCTCGGCGCCCGGCGTCGGCGGGAAGGGCTCGCTCGCCCCGGGGAAGCCGGCGGCCTGGGGCCGGGGCGGGTAGGAGTAGGCTCCGAGGTAGCGGCCTGGCGGGGCGGGCACCAGGGCGCCCCCGGCGTAGGGCGCCCCCAGGCTGGCACCCCCGCGACGGTCGGTCGCGTCCTGCGCGCCCGGCTCCGGGTAGTAGTAGCGGTTCTGCGGGTCGGCGCCTGGCGCCCGGCCCTCGTCGCTCGCCGGCATCGGCTCGGTGCCCGTTAGCATGTCTCCGCAGCCTAGCTCCACGATGCCCATCCGGGGCGGGCTGGCACCTTCCCGCGGGCCGTCGAGGACCGGCCCCTCTCCGCGCGGGGGCGGGCGCGGGGGTCGGCTGGGCAGAAGTGGGCGGGGGGCGGGGCGGGGGCCCTGGGGCTGGGGGAGGGGCGGGGCCCCACCGGAGCCCGGGCTCGGACGCCTGGGTCCTGCGCCCGCGTTTGGCGGGCGCGCGGCAGCTCCCGGGCTCCCTCTCCAGCGGGCCGCTGTCACTAGCGTCGCGGCGCCTTTGCTGTGGCTTTATGAAGCTCTCTCGGTCACCACCCCCCCCACCACCCCGCCACTTCGGCCCCGCCCCGCCTCACCCCGCCCCTCCTGGCTAATAACTCGGCAAATTCTACACGGTTGGTGAGGACTGTAGGGCCCCCACCGTGCAGAGCAGCGAGTCTCCGGTGCGCCTTGTAGTTCACGCTCAAAGACTTTATGCTTTATGGGAGAGTCAACCCCTCCACGTGAAGCGCCAGACTATTTCTCTCCTCTGGACCCTCGTGGAAATTCCACCCGTCCTTGAAGCTTCAACTCAAAGGCTCCCTCCTACGGGAAGCCTTCGGTGATGACCCAGATGGGCTTACTCGCAGGCTCCGAGCTGCTTCGTCCATGGCCATGTGACAGATGTTCACTGATACTCGCTATGTGCCCAGGCTCCGTGCTGAGTGGCTTTGTGTGAAGTGTTGCGCTCTTCCTCTTTGCCAGAGGCCCAAGGGGGCTGTGTCCCATGAATCTGCTCCTTCAGCCCTAGGGCAGACATGGGATCTGGTGGGCAGCAAGAAGAGTTCCATTAAGCGAACTGCACAGCAGCAGCTGAGGGTTTGCGTGTGGGTGTGTCAGCCATGAGCACTGGAAGCAGCAGTGGGCTGCCAGTGCTCAGAGTCCCAGGACTGGCTCTGACCACCACTCAGGTAAATGTGATCTGGGCAAGTCACTGCCTTTGCCTGAAAGTCAGCCTCAAGTCCCCTAGGCTAGAGAAAACAAACTGATGCATTTTTCAGAGGGCCTGTGAGCCTTACATGAGAGGGGACACCTGGGAGGCACTTTACAGTCTATTATTATACCTGGATGGAAAAGCAGCTTTGAACAGACCCAGAGCCGGCTGACAGGAAGGAAACCCACCACATGTTCTGAAGGGCTGCCTTGGTGGTAGGACTCTGGGGGCTTGTCTTTCTCTGTTTTCCTTTTCTGTTGACTAATGTAGTTATATTCCTTTTATGATGATTGTTTTTCCCCAGATTGAAAATATCTTCATTAGGAGTTTTCCTGTGAATAAAGATAAAACACACTCATATAGAAAATTTAAGCAGTACAAAGAAGTAAAAATAGGACTGTATATATCACTCCAAATTCCATCCCCCAGAGGCAAATAGGATTACAATTTTGCTGAACACCCCAGACATCATTCCTTGCACACCCCCTCTTGGTTTGTCTTATGCACACACACACACACACACACACACCATACATACATATATACACGCTTTGTAATGTTTTTTCACTCAACAAGGTGTAATGGAATTTTTCACATGTCAACATATAAAGATTTACATTTGTAAGAGTGTTTTGAAAAATACCCTAACATTTTCATCATGTTAAAGGTTAACCTCTTCTCTCTCCCCTTCCACCTGAGCCCTCCTCAGTTCTCCCGTGGGAGCTGGCCCCATCTCTGCATCCCTGTCCCAACTCAACAGGGCTTCAGCCTCAGGGGCCCATGGGGACTCTCTGCTCCCAACTAGAGCTGAACCAAGAGGCAGGTTGGCAGGTGAAGGCAAAGCTGGGGACCCCAGGAGGCGGGTATGATCCAGGGAGTGGGGAGGAAAGAGCCTGAGCACATCCTCTGAGCACGGAGGCCAGCACACCGCAGCACCAGAACCCGGGACCGGCCTCCTCCTGGCCCATTACCCACCTTCTCCATCCTTACGGAAGGGGGAAGTTTCTGCCTGCTGTTCCATGTGGGCTGCATTGCTTGAAAGACAGGGTGATCTTGAGACCCTTGGCTACTTTTGGGGAAACATGAAAGATTTTAGTAAGTCTTCCTTGAATGACTGGTTTCCCCAGGAGACATGAGGCTGTGGAATGCTGATACCTCTTCTGGGAGACATTCTCGCTAAGTGCTTGGCTGTGGAGGGCCAAGTGGGGCCCTGTTCCTCCCTGTCTCTCCCCCTCCTCCTCTCCATGCTCATCCTCGGGTGAAGTGATCCATCCCCCTACCCCTGAACAGAAGAACCTAAGCCCCTGCCCAGCTTTGGGCAGGGATTATGAATCTCAGAATCAGGTGGACCTGGGGACATGTTGAAAAGGGTGGCAGGAGGCAGTCTTTGTGTAACCTGATGAACTGTTAGAGGGTCTTACAACCCGGTTCATCAACCCCAGGTTCCTCACTCACTCCCTCCAATTCCTTCCACCCAAAAAAGAAAGTGCCTGTGAAAAGTGGGGGCTGAGTAGCCCTGGTGTCACCACTGCCAGTCCCGCCTCTCTGCCAGCTTGGGTGAGAAGAAGAACCCTGGCAGTGACACCTCCTCCTCCCCTCGCCACCTCATCCTCTTCCCAGGACCGAGGACTGGAGAGGTGGGGGAGGTGGAGTAGGATACAGGGCCCCTTGGGATCCGCTCACTTCCACTGCTGCTCATCCCAGCCCCTCTCTCATGAATCTACCCACTGATCATCCAGAAGGCTGGTCTGGGTAGGGCAGGAGCAAAGGACAGGGTATGTCTCCAGGATGGGAGAGACACTGTCTCCAACAAACATCAAACGTCACAAGACAGGCTGGATGGGAAATGTGGGAAAATGAACAACTTACCAAACTCTCACACCCCACTTGTGGCAGAACCAGGGCTAGAACCCCCATCTCTTGATTCCTGATCCAGTGCTCTTCCCACAAGAGTGTTGCCTTCCCATTTTGAGGGAGAACAATCGTAATAAATGAACAGTCGTATGATCACATCAGAAAAGGTTTGGAAAACAGAAAAGTAAATTGCCCCATATCTCACCAACCTGGACAGTGGTTTTCTTCACCCTGTTCTGCCTGTATACAAGGCTTCTTTTCAAGCCATTTCCTGTCAAGACTCAAAAAGGAGCTTGGCTCCTCTGATGCCACATAGCACCTGCCATGACTATGCATCACAGGTGGTGCCTGGACGCTTTACAATGTGAATTCCTCAGACCTACCTCTGCAGATTCTGATTCCCGGGTCTGTGGCTGGTTCTCCAGTATCTGTCCAGGTGATGCTGGGCCCCCCCGGAGTCCATGCATCCCACTCTCAGGCCCACTCCCGTTTTGCCATTCTACCTCCAAATCACATCCCAACCTGAGAAAGCCTGTGCCCTGACCCTGCTTGTTGTGTGCCCCTCGGCACCTGGAAGACTGTGTGATGGTCGAGGATGGCCGCTACAGGCATTGAGCACATTTTCTTATCAAAGTGCCAGGACCAGGCAATTCCTAACCTCAGAATCTGACCATCACCTGTGTCCTCTCCTTACAAGGTGTGGCTACTTAGCACTCCCAGGACCTGGAAGGCTCTTGAATGGGCTCATGCTGCATGGTGCCAGGGTAGGGTGCTGAACGGCCCACGGGGCAGTCACAGGGGGTGGCTGTTGGTAGAGACCTAGCATATTAGGACACTAGGATTTCTGCCTCCACCCTGCTGGGCGTAACCTGAGAGGCTGTGAGAGGGTAGATGAGTGAAGCAGGGAGGGCAGCATGCTGAAGAAGAGGCAGGACAGGAACAGGGGAGAGCACAGTGAGAGGGGGCTGGGCTGGGTTTCTGAGAGAGGCAGAGATGGAGCAGGACAGGGACCACAAAGTCTGAAACCCAGAGCATGACTCCATGAGAAAGTCTCAGGCCAGGAGAGGGAGATCTGAAAGAAGACAGGCCCAGGAGAGAGACTTGTGGCAACGGAAATGGTGTTAACTGACTTAGAGCCCCGATTCCAACTGGCTGTGTGGTCTGTTCAAGGATCTTCACCTCCCTGGCTTCCTCATCAGTAAATGGAGCTAAAAGACTTTCTGTCAGGATGACCAGGTCTCAAGTGAGGTGTGAGGCAGCGTGAAGGCCATGGGGTTCTGCCCCGAGGCCAGAGCAGAGCAGAGGCACCAGCTGTGCTAAAGTGCCTCCTCCCCTCCTCCTCCAAACTGCCTGCAGTTCCCTTCCCTCCCCTGGCATCCACTGCTTCCCCACAAAAGGCCTTTCAAATCCAGACCTCAGTCTCCACTAGGGCCATGGGCCCAAAGAGAACCTCTCTGTAAGATCCCATCCCAGGAAGGACAGTCTTCCCCTCCAGACACCCATACACCATTCCCTGGAAACCAGGACAGGCCAGACCCCAGGGACTCAGGGTCACAGAGATAAATTAGGCTCAGCCTCTGCCTCCAAAGAACTCCTAGCGAGGTGACCTTGGGATCGGAGTTCTCGAGCCCCTCAGTGCATTTGCTCTTCAGATGCAGGCTTGAAGCATTCCAGCCCGTGCACATACGATGAACAGCACCCGTGTGTGAGCAAGCACATGCACACACACAAACACACAGCAACACTAGACACATCCCTGCAGCCTCACCCCCTTCTCGTGTTCCACACGCAGCCTCCCTGAGCTCCTTGGGCATCTGCTCTGCTCACCCGCACCTGTTCTGAACCTCCTCCCGCTCTGGGCCCAGACTGCCAGTCCTTCAGATAGCATGGCCGGAACCATCAGATTAACAGCCAGGGAGGGCAGAAGGGGAGTAACAAGCACCTGTAGAAGCCCTTCCCCATGACAGCTGCGGGAGTTCCGAGTCCCCAGCACCCAGCACCAAGTGATCAGTGTGGGCTCAACACTGATCAAGGTCAAGGGCTCTGGGTTCTAACTTCCAGGCTGGTTCCCCTTCCCCACCCCCTACACCCTGCAAGGCTGGGAAGCCTTACCCTCTAGCTCCAGGCCACACCGGGTTCTCCTGTATTTCAGGCCTCCCCTGGGGGCATCCTATCTTGGATCAGCTCTTCTGTCTCTAACTGCTGTCACCCGGGGCCCCAGCTCTTCACACTAGACCCACACCCCCACACACACACCCCCACAGAGCACCCCACCTCCACTGCATTCCCAGGCTAGGGTTCCTGCCCCCTCTTGAAGGGACCTCAAGATGTTGGGTGCTTGAGCAACATCTTGGGGCATACCAGGCTATGAGTGGGCAGTCCTGAGCTTCAGGGAGGCCCTGGGGAGAGAGTGTGTCCCTCCCCTTCCTGGGGAATCTCAGCAGACAGGCCCTTAATCTCAGGCAGGAAGCAGAGTCCGGTTACCAGGAGTTGGGGTTGGGGGGGATACCCAGGGCTTTGGTTAAAGGGAGCTGGTGCTGGGGGTGGTGCAGACAAGAAAGAGCCAAGTAGTGGGATGCGGGCCAGGGGTTAACCCCTCCACAGCCAGGCTCCTCTCTGCTCCCCATCTTGTGCCTTTGGAGACCGTACAATCCCTTGGCACTGTCAGGCCTCTGCCAGGCCAGGCCTCTGGAAGGCCACTCCCCAGGGCCTCTGGCCACAGGACAGCCAAACAGCCCCTGCCTGGCCCCTTGCTCTCCAAGGCTCTCGCCTGGCTTCCTGTGAGCCGTATGTATCCCTGTTTGCCCCGTGACCCTATTGGTCTCTCAGGGCCTCTGAGTCTCTGAGTTTCTTCTCTGCTATATCTATCTGATTCTGGGTCTCTTGGGGTCCCCTGTGTTCCTGCCTGGCTGGCCCTGTTTTCTTCACACCCACCCCTAGCTCTGGGATCTGTAAAGTCTTGGGGTGCTTGTCCTGAGAATAGTTTCCTTGTCACTCTCGTGGTGTCCGTCCATCTGCTTACTCCAGGGCTGAATTTGCAAACACCTCTGTATCTCCACGTCTCTGTCAGTGCCTTGAGGTCTCTCTAGGTCTCAGTGTACCTGCTGCACGTCAGTCTGTCTGTCTGGGACTGGGCCCCCATCTGCGAGTCTGCTCTGGGCCTGTCTCTGGCCCGAGGCCCTTTGGCTTGTCCATCTGGTTAACACTGTGGGGGTGGGGACTAGATGAGGCAGACTTAGGGGCTGGACCTGGGATGGACCAGAGAGAAAGGGAAAAGGGGGGCACAGGTGGTAGTAGGGGGAGGAGGTGAGGGGACAAACCCCATTCTTGAACGTTGCCTGAAGCCAGGCTGGAGCCTGCTGAAAAACCAGGCTGAAAAACCCGGCCAGTGGACAAGGGAGAGAGAGACTTGGCAGGGACCCTTCTGGTGTGGGACGAGGGTAGAGATGCACAGAAACTGAGACAGATGTTAGGTGAGGAAGACTCAGAAAGAAATGGAAAGGCAGAAGGGTTCTGACCACAGCTCCCCCACTAACTCCCGATGACCTCGGGCTAGGTGCTTTCCCTATTGTGCCTCACTTTTCTGCTCTGTAAAATGAAACAGTCAGTAGAGCCCATCCTCTCGAGCCAGGGGGAGGCAGAAGACTTCCCTAAACCCAGGGCAAGAGACTGGTTGCCCTTGTCTGTTCCCTGAGGGGTCTCCCAAGGTCCCTTCCAATACCAACATCCTCTGTGTCTGTCCCTCTGCTCCAGCAGGACAGAGAGGGGAATGTGGGTGAGATAGCAGGAAGGACTTCCTGCTGCACAGCGGGAGGGTGAGGATTCTCCTCCCAGCGGTCCTGGGGCCCCTCTGTTGGGGCTGAGGGTGGAGGGACAGGGAGGGGTTGGGGGCTCAGCAGCTGGGTAATTAGCCCTGGCTCTCAGGCCCTGGGGGAGGGGCTGGCTGGACTGAGAAACCAACGCAAAGTGACAGGGGCAGTTTTGACACGCGGTGGAGCTGACGGGCCCAGGGGGCCAAGGCTTTGGTTTGTTGGGCGGGGGATCCCATCAGATGATTAAAAAATAGGTCAGAGGGAAGAAGCCGCAGCCGGCATTGGGTCCGTAGTGAGAATGCCATGCATCTTCCCCAGGGCTGCAGGCCAAAATGGGGTGGGGGGGCGGCGCTGAGGACTGTTTGCAGGGGTGGGAGTGCTGGGAGTGGGGACAAGGAGGCTGCAGGCCCAGCAATGGCCCTCTGTCTCCCTCATCCCTGTCTCACGGGGACACTCTGAAGTCCTACCTGCAGTCTGCCTTCTGGCCTTCCTGCTGCATGTGGTCTTCCTCCTCAAAGGCAGGAAGATAGAGCTCTTCCTCTGTTTGGCCCTACCACACGCACTATATATATATACACATCCTATTCCAGAAACACTAAGACCACTGCCCACTTTGGAAGTCCTCCTTACCCTCTGCCTGTCCTTACCCTCTGCCTGTCCTTACCCTCTGCTCTGTCCCCCTCTGCAAAAGCAGCTTGCTGACTTATCCCTCATTTCTTGCCCATCTGAACAAATTCATTTACCACTGTGCTCTTTGTTCTTGCCAACTCTGCATCCTGCTTGGGGTCCACTTTGGCCCTCTAGCCTATTCTCATGGCTTTCTTTTCTCTCCTTTCCTCCTTCTCAACTCCATGAAACCTAACAGTGGCTTGGGAATGGCATAAGGAGGGAGCAGGGAGGAGTGAGGTAGGAGACCCAGGAACCCGGGACAGGTTCATCTTCCATCATTTCACCGGCAAAGGCTGAGTGACCAAGTCTGGACTGTATAATACAAAGCCCTGAGACACCTTGGAGCACTCCCTCTGTTTAAGCAGTTTAGAGTCACCTCCTACCTCATCCACTTAAGGCTGAGAAGTTGTCTGCCCACAGCCCTTTATACTGCAGCTCAGTCTCATTTCCCTTTCTGAGGTCCCCCAACTTGGAGATCTTGGAAAGATTAGCACCCGCAACTTGGGAGGAGAGCTGAGGCCTTGGCCCTCTGTGCTGTGCTCCATTCTCCTAAATCCCAGGCACAGGCAGAAATCCAGCAGCCAGCCAGCGGAAGTCCGGGGAGAGGAACAGAGCAGGCAGGAGCAGAGTCATCTCCAGCTGAGTGGACACCTGGGTCCCAGCCACTGCAATGGAGGGCACCCAAGGCCATGTTGGCACGGAAATGGATTGGCTACGTCTGACCTTGAGTTTAACCCCACTTACGATACCAGACGCAGATCTGCTCTGACACAGTAATCTGAGATTCCCCCGGGAGCCTGTTGGCTGCTGCCCACCCTCCTCAGTTACCCAGGAAGTGTCACAAGGCATCCTGCTAACATCTTTCTACCAGAGCCATGGGCAGCTGGAAGCCCCTGGACCCTCATCTCCAAACACAGGGGTCGTGAAGCTGGTGTGACTGCTTTTAGCCTGCCCACCTCATGCCTGCCTCCATTTCTTTCCAACCACTGGCACCAGAACCTGACATGTTCTCTGGGTTGGGGAGTGATGGCTATGGCTAGGCAAGTTCTCAGCAACTGGACCAATGGCTGGGGATTGAGATACTGGGCCCATGGTCTTTGCATTTCACACACACACACATACATACACACACACGTGCACAATGACCCCGAATCACCACCCAAGGCTCAGGGCCCCAGGAATGAACTGTGTACCAGGGTCCTCGGGCTCCCGCTCTTGTGGACATAACTGCTTTTGTGCTTTTGAGTCCAGTTTGTGCTTTGTCTCGTCTATTTATGCCCAGCAAGTTGGAAATTGGAAAAACCCAAGTTCTTCCTGATGATCCCACTGCTGCTTGGGGGCACAGAGAGTGAAAAAAGAGAACATGCTCAGGCAATTCACACTCTTGATTTCATTAAGCTCCACAACACCGCAGGTCAGTGGGGCAGGGATCACTGTACCCATTTTGCAGACAGGAAAACAGAGGCATAGAGAGGTTAAGTACCTTGTGGGTGACCCCACACTGAACCCTTATGCTTGCACAGTGCCCTTCCCATGACCTCACCTGTAAAGAGGATACTATCGTTCTTCATTTTACAGATGAGGAAACTGATGCTCAGAGGGTGATTTGATTTCCCTAGGCTCTCAGCTATTTTTATCCCCTATCCTTCTCTGCTCACAAGGATCCTACTCAAACAACTCTGGCTCAGAGTCCTTTCCTCCCTCTGGAGAAAGGCAAGACCTTAGGGCCACCCCAGGTCACCCCCAGTGTGTGTTTCTCTGTCTTTGGGAAATCATTTCTAGTGTCCTATCTGATGACCTGCAGAACAGAGCTCCATCACTCAGCAAAGCCCATCCCACTTATGGGGCAAGGACTGAGAGCAGGACTGAGGAACTAAGGGGCCAGGGACTGGCTCAGCCACACAGCCCAGGCCAGGCTGGGCATGGCAGCAGTAGAGGAAATCAGGTCCAGATGGAAGAAGCCAGAAGTTCTGATTTCCAGGCGCAGGTTTCTAGAGGCGGGAGCAGGGACCTTCCTCACTTTTCTGAACTCCCAGCCCCTGAACACCGGGCCCACTGCCACACATTCAAGCCGTTTGGTGATTCTGTCTGAGTGGGGAGGAGGCCTGGGCAGCTCTTAGAGATGGGAGGAGGGCGCCACTGCCTGCCAGGCAGTGCTGCCTCCCACTCTCTGCCCACTCCGAGGTTCATCACACCTCAGCTCTGCCCTTCTGCTAATAGAATCTGTGCTCACTTTTCATCTTGCTTCTTACCTGGAGACGTGAGAAGCAAGGCCACTGTGGCATGTGCCCCCATGAGTGGGGCACAGAGCTGGCTGGAGCTGACAGTTGCTCCACCCCTCTCCATGCCTCCTGGATGGCCTGGGATTCTGGGAACCCCTTTAAGCCGCTGCTGTAGCTTCAGTAGCTCTGGGACAGCAAGTGGGGCTTAAGAGCTCCTATTCTTGGCTAGGAGGGAGGAGGGGGCTTCCTCTGACAGCTCATGTGGGGAAATCGTGGGCCTCAGACTCTTCTCCAGATCTAGACCCCCTGAAACGCCCCACCCTTCCTTAACAAACCCAGGGAAGCCTTCCAAAAAGATCAACCGAGACAGTCCTTTCCTCCCCTACACTGTAAGTTCTTCCTCGAGTCTAACTGTGACCCCTTGCAGAGGGGTGGAAGGGGGCAGAGATGAATCGCAGTTTCTTATAAACCTGGTGGCTTCTTGTTCCCCGACGACAATATAGCGGACGAGATCTGTGGTTCTGGCTCTGAGTCAGGCCCCATCACCCGGGCGTCCCCTGTGCCACCTCGCTCCGCCCCGCCCCAGACTGGAAAATCAGGCTCATGCCTCTGCCCGAGTCAGTGCTTCCCCTGCTTCCCCTCACGATCTCGCTTTCCCCTAAAGGGAGGTATTTCCTCGAAGCTGGGAAAAGTCAAGGGGGCAGAGACCTCGCCAGTTACCGGGAGGCAGGAGGCGGACGGTGGGCATGGGGCATGGGGCGGGGGTGGGGCTACCCTGCCTTCCTGTCCCTCCCCTCCCCTCCCCTCATTCAGCCCAGCTTCTCCGTCCTGCTCTTCTAGCTAGTCGGATGTGTGTGTGAGTGCAAGAGCATGGTATGTGTGTGTATGCACACTTAATGCACTTGTACAGCTGGTATTGGGGGTGGGCTCCTTAATCCCCAAGGGTGAGCGTGGGGTGAAGGAGGGGAGATGTCATGCCACTGGTGTGTCTGTGAGTGACACAGGGTTTTTCCACATGTATGTTATTCACATGTTCCTTGTCCACCATGTACTTTCCAGACCTCCCAGAATCACAAGTCTGGTCCATATGGACCCCACTGCTTGCAGCCTGGGTATTAACCATATTCCCTCCCTCTCCTTAAGTGAGAAGCCTGCCCTCCTTGAGCTTCCCCAAAGGATGAGGTATTCAGGGATTCAGTGAGGAGGTAGGCCCCTCCCTTCGCAGAAAAACGGATCCTTCTTGGTCCCACCAGGGATCCCCAGTCCTTAGCTGGTCCCGACAGGTGACAGCTAGGTCCTGCAGACCTTCAACCTTTCCACCTAGTCAGAGGCTCAAAGAGACACGAAGCTCATGAACCCGGATGAGGGCAGGATGAGTTTGGAGAAATTGAATCCCGGGGAGGGGGCAGTTAGAAAAGTCTGAGTCGGCAATCTAGGACTCACGTGCGTCCACCCGCAGGCCGGGGGCGGGGCGGGGAGAAGGAGGGAGTGAAACAGGAAGAGAGATGGAGAGACAGAGAATGAAAGCCGGAGAGAGAAACTGAGACAGTGGACAGTCAGAAAGAGATCGAAGGGCCGAACTGGGGCGGGGGGCGGGGCACTGGGAGCAGAACTGCGGCGGGGACCGTGGGCGCTTCGGCAGCAGGGGTCAAGGAAAGGGTTGCCTTTTCTTTTTCACGGGCATCACAGATGCACAAGCGGTCAGCGCGGAAAGAATGCAAGTCTTTCTTGTCAAGAAGGGGAAATCGAGGCTTAGTGATAGAGTCACTTAAACCTGCTTTCCAGATCGAGTTCTTTTTTTTTTTTTTTCGAAGCCCAAATGGGTTTCTGGAGGATACTCAGGCTCAGCCGGCATTTCCCACATTCTTTGTGGTGAGGCTGGGGGTGGGTGGCAAGGGGGGAGGGGTGGCAAGGGGGAAGGAGACTGGAGATTAGTCTTGACACGGATTTGCATGGCAAGCACACTTCTTCCTCTGAGATGTTACAGATCAATAAAAATAGCAAAACTTTCGAAAGGATGCTTTTACACCACTTTACAAAACACAACATTGAGAGGAGGGAATGCAACCTCCTCCTTTGGTGCAGGAAGGAGGAGGTCAGCAAAGGGGCCAAGAGTGTCAACATCCAAAAGAAAGACAGCAACTCTGTTACCCACACACCTCCAGCCCACACACAGGATGACCTGGATTGTCTCTTCCTGACTCTGAGAAGGATGGAGAGTTAGGCCCTGTCAAACTCCAGACCATCAAACTCCAGATGGCACTGACTAGGGGCTAGGCATTCCCATTTCAGCCCGGCTTCTCCCATCTGCAGCACCCTGCCTGAAAGACCACCAGCAGAACTTGGCGCAGAGAGTGGAGGGGACTATCTGCAGGTCACACAGCCACCTGAGGGAGGTGGGAGAACGCCAACTGAGGACTCTGGTCCCAGCCCCAGCACCCAGGCCCTGCCCATGGGACCCACTGTGGCCAGTCATACCTGCAGCAGCATCTTGGCTCTTGGCTCCCTTGAGAATAGGAACTGGAATCCCAGGCTGGTTGAAGGGAGACTTGCTGGGGACCTAGTGGCCTCACCCTCAGCCCCTGTCTTCTCTCAGCTGCTGCGTGAGGCAGCCCAGGGATAACAGCTCCCTCCACCCGGTGATCACCCGAGACCTCGGGCCCACAGTCACGCTGGATACAGTGACTACAGCCATGCCACCTGGGAGCTCAGCTTCCAGCAAAAACCTCCAAAAGAAACCACTTTTCCAAGTTTGCCTCTGAAAATCTTGGGGGCTCATAGAAGGGGCTTACAACCCCCTTAGTCATCCTAGGAAGCCAAGCTGAATAGCAGTGACTGATATTCACCCAACCACAAGCCAATTTTGTGGTTTCAATTGTTTTCAGAAGGAGCAGCAGTGCAGTGGCAGGAGGCCTGGGTGGAGGAGTGGGCTGCCTGCTGGACCCCAGCCCCTGTCTGGGGCACTGATGGGGCAGAGTGGGGGCACTCTACTCTGCCTTGGCACAACTCAGTCCAAGCCCAGGAAGGCACAGAACTGCCCCCACCTCACAGATTCACAGGGCAAGGGTTCATAACAACCAGGAATACCGCCCTCCCCCATCTTCTCCACGTCCCCCCAGCAACTTGACTGGTCAGGCTGGCTGCTTCCTGGATCCAAGGTGAACCCTTTTTTTTCTTTCCTTTTTGTTTCATTTTGTTTTTCTTTCCTTTCTTTTTCCTTCCTTCTCTCTTCTTTCTTCTTTCCTTCCTTCCTTTTTCCCTTCCCTTCCTTCTTCCCTCCCTCTCTCTTCTGTCTCCCTCCCCTTTTCCTCTAATATGTGTGTGTGAGGCAGGAATAGTTCAGGAGCCATAGCAAAGTGAACAGAGGCTGCTGGAAGGTTCCCGCAAATGAATATGGCCTGCCAGGCTGCAGATCCAAACCTATGGATGCCCAGACCCAGCCTGCACCTCCTTGGGCTGTGGCACTCACTGCTTCCCCTCATCCAACCTCAAACCACATCTGATCACTTCCTTCATGAGCTGGGAAAAGATCTGGATTAGCAATAAGGGAGTAGATTTTAGAGGAATCTCAGCAATATAGAATGCCAAAATGTCAGAGCCAAGAGGGAAATTAAAACCATCCGGTTCAGTCCCTTCCTTTTTTTTTCCTAATTGGGGAGCAAAAGCTCTGAGAAGTGATGCAACATTTCCAGAGCTTGAGTCGAACGAGAGGTCCTTCCTCACTGTCAGAACAGGCTCTGGGCACCTCCAGCCACTGCCCCACAGGGTGCAAACTTTCTCCCTTCTCAGCTTTTAATATGATCAACTCCTGGTCCTGATGACCAGGGAGAAGAATCAGGCAACGAGGGGTTGGCCAGAAGCAAGGGGACAGATGCAGATCAGAAGCAGCTGGGCACAGAGATTTCGCGCTTCCCTGAGAACATGCAGCATTTCCTTGCCCTCTTCCTCCAGGAAGCCTGCCTGAATTACCTTTGGTGGGTGGGGGGACCATCACCCTCCACACTTGGGACAGGAAGTGAGGTCTGCACAGGAGCAGGGGGGTTGTGTGTGGGAGAAGCTAGGGAAGGGGAGGCCCCCCAACGGGGAAAGAAGCTGCCCTAATGAGTCACTGCTGCCCAGGTGCAGCACTCCTGGGGGCTGCCCATCTGTAGCTAAGATTTATCATGTGATTTCTACAAAGGATTGTGGAGTGGTGGGCTGGAGCTGGCTGCACCAGCTCGCAGGAGGTGATTGTGTGGGTCTCTCCCCAGTGCTCAGCGCCATCCCAGTGGCAGCTCAAGCTGGAGGGCTGCTTGTTGAACATGCACCGGCACACCACTGGGCATTGGGGTCAACTGCAAAGCCCAGAGCATGCGCATGTGTTAGTGGACACTGTTCCCGGGGTCCGCATGGGTCATGTGCGAATGCATGGCAGTGCATGTCCATGTCCCCGTGGCACCTGGGATATATTGTGTGGCACCGTGGTCCTGTGAGACTCTGTGTGCATGCGTGTTGGGAGAAGCATGACTGCAGATGGGTGTCACTGGGAGCCTCGTAAGTGAGGAAGGGTGTGTGTGTGTGTGCAGTTGGGTCTTTGGAAGAGGGTGTATCTGGGGCTATGTGTGACGGGGTGAGCCTGGAGGACCAGCATGGGGAAGAGACCCATGTGCGCCGACTGTAGGGGACTAGCCGCGCCTGAGATCAGAGACACGCAAATCCCTGAGCTCAGAGACCCCCTGTGCCAAGTCCTGCTCAGGCCCCACTCTGTCCTCAGGCTTAACCACCTGCCATGCCCAGAGGGAGTGGAATGCCAGGGGAGGCAGGGGGCTCTCTGATCCCCCAGGTGAGCTCTCTGCGTGTGCTGGGCACACCATAAAGGCCAGCACCAGGGGGCACTCTCCCCTTCCCTGCCCCTCACCCATGCTTCTGGGTGACCTATCTCCACACCATCTCCTCCTCCCCCACCTCCCATCCACAGATTGCTTTTGCTGTCGGGGGTGAGGGTAAGAGAGTTCAGCTCCTGCGACACTCACAAGGTCATGGGCCCCAGGAAGGGGGAAGGACCTGATGATCATTCAGTTGGCCCCATCCATCTACTCATTGTGGGCTGAAAGCCTGGACTGGGCATCCCTCTGGAGCAGGGGGCCCCGGACAGAATAATAACACAGGCTCCTGCATCCCCGTGCCCCTCTTCTGACCGCCCCCAGCTCCTCTGCCCCAGGGAGTTTGGCTGCACAATCCCATCTCCCCCACCCCGGCCAAGAAGTCCTGCAGGCCTCCTACCCCAGGCACAGGGGAAGCAGCCTGTTCACCATGGCTGCTTTCCTCTCCTCTCGTTCCCTCCCTGGTCTGCAAAGGCCAGAAGAAGAAGAGCATGTTGCTCGGACAGTGGGAGAGGGACCAAGATGAGAGACGGCTTTCACACCTGTGATCTTCTCACTCCAGTCCCTCACCTTGTCTGGTGTGGGGCCATATGTCTTCTGATGCCTGAACCCACGCTCATCCCTCCTCTCTGGGGCCTTCAGGCCCCGCCCTGGAAGTGGGTCATTCCTCTCTTCTATCTGCCTCCGGCCTGCACTACCTCGATGCCGGCCCGAACTCCCAGCCTCCGAGGGATAGAGGGATTCACCGTGGAAAACATTCAGGGCACTGGTTCCCTCGGTTCCTCTAGGAAATGTGTCTTCATAGGAAGTTCTTCCTAAAGTCTAACTTAACGGTCCTTCTGCTGCGGCCGTGCCCAGCATCTTCCCATCTTGGGCAATCTTGCTCCTTTAGCTGAAGCTGCGCTCTCAGGCAGTAAAAAAGTCAAGGCTCCAAAAACGAAAACAAAAGTCTCCCCTTGTCCCCAGAGCTCTCTACACGCCCTGCTGACACAGAAACCCGCAGGGCATTGGAGCCTTCATCCCAAAATGAGTCAGGGCCCCTCAGAGAGGTTGATCTGGGGCACAGGAATTTCCCTTCATGCCAAGCAAGGCTCTACTTGACACCGACCCCTGTCCAGCCTCCTTGGTTCAAAGGGGCAAGATAGGGGCTTCCACCCAGAGGGGCTGGGCCTCTTGTGGGTGAACCCAGCTGGCCCTGGAAGGGGCCTCTGCCCTGGTCTCTTTTAACACCAGATTCACTCCCTGTTTGCTGCTAGAAGGGGATCTGTGCCGAGCTCCTAAGTACAGAGCTGGAGGCGAGAAGTGTGCAGGCCCCCTGAGCAGTCTGCAGTGCCTGCCCCACCCCGGGCCCCACTGTACCTGCCATGTTTTCATTCCAAGGCAGGAATGGAAATAGAAGCATCTCCCTAGGTCTGAGGACCCAGGGGACCCTCAGGCAGGTGCCAAGAAGCCAGCTGCAAATCTTCAAGCTCATTCTTTCTCCTCCTGTGCTCAAAGGAGCAAGATTTCCCAGTGGGGAGGGAAGTGCTGGGTGGGGGTGGGAGCCGGGAAGGGGTTCCAAGGCCAGTGAAGACGGCTGGCCCTGGCCGGGAGAGGGGAGAGTGCAGGCAGCGGGTGGTCCCGCTGACCCCTGTGGAAGCTGGCATACTCCCCCTCCTGCCCCCTGCACTGCATATATTCTCTCCCTCCAAAATAGCATCTCTGGAGGGGGAGTGGGGGTAGTTCTCAGCTCATCCTTCACTCCTTCTCGCAGTGTGTTCACAGCTCTTGCGGCTGTCTCTCGCGACCTGGTTTCCCTGCCAGGCCCTTCTGTTCTGCTTCCACCCTCACTGTGGGCTCTTCCAGGTCCCAGGACCCTTTGGCGGAGGGTCCCATATCCCTCTACTTGGCCCGTCCGTTCACCGTTCACC
Source organism: Bos grunniens (assembly GCF_055505025.1). Classification (NCBI taxonomy): domain Eukaryota; kingdom Metazoa; phylum Chordata; class Mammalia; order Artiodactyla; family Bovidae; genus Bos; species Bos grunniens. Next base: position 24,703,059 of record NC_141183.1, on the reverse strand, counting down.
ATCTCCCGCCTCCAAGCTGTGACTGCCGCATCCTTCCCTGCCCTCTCCGGGACAGAAGTAAATTCAATGCATGTCAACTGGGCACCAAGTGTGTTCGTGGGGGGTCTGTGTGGTAGACCCTGGGGCAGTGGAGAAGTAAGTCAAAATAACAGTCCTGGCCCTTTTCTCCAAGGATCGCAGAGGACAGAGAGCTGACAATTGGCAATACCTCCAAGTAAAGGTGGACAGAGGCCTCTTCCAATGGAGCTGGGTGTGCCCGCTCCCTCCCACCTTATGACCCTAGGGCCAGGGTAACACCTCTGGTCTACCTCTCACCATTTCTAGAATCTACTCACAAGCTCCCTTGCTAGTGTTGGGATTATTTCTCAGGCAGAATGTTCTCTCGAGGTTGGCAGGAGACGTCTGGGCCCTGCTCTGGGAAACGCCTAGTCTGAGAGGGGAGGCAGGACGCACTGAAGAGAACAACGCAGCTGGGCAGAGCTGGGGTCAGCACAGCTGTGTGAGGGGCTCCAGGGAGAGGGTTCTCAGAGGAAAGGAGGGAGGTGGTGTGGGCTCCCAAGAAAGGGGCCAGGCTGGGGTGCTTGGGGCCAAGGGAGGGGGGTGGCTGGGACGGGGTGACTGCCCAATCTGCGGAGGGAACAGCAAATATAAGTACATTTCCCCACCAGGGGCCGGCGAATGATGGGAGGGGGTGGCTGCCCTCTTGCCCTCAGCACTGGGAGTGTTGGAGCAAGGAAAGAGAACCTCAAAGGTCCCCCCAGGGAATCACCTTCCCCCTTGTTATTTCTGGCTCCATTTTCTTGGTCAAGAAGGGTGTCAGTGGTAATGCAAATGAGGAGGTGTTGGAGGTGCTGGCCGACACCCATCCTGTCCCCCTCCCAGCCCTCCTCTGCCCTCCCTTCCCCTAGGCCTGCACTCACAGCGGATTGGAACATAGGCCGGGCACGCCTGGGGCCTTTGCCCTCAGCTGAGTCGGCATGGAGGGGCAGGGTGACGCTGCGGGTTCTAGGGGCCTCTGCCTCTGCCACAAGGACAGGGAAGCTACCACGAGGGCCTTCAGCGGATGCCCACAGGCCTTCCCCTACCTCAACCCCTCCCGCCCTCAGTCCTGCCAGGCCCCCTTGGGTTATTAACATCTGCATAGACAGTCAATGCCTCAAACCAGGCTGCCAATAGGAAGGGCACAGCCCGGAGTCCTGTCCGCAGCACCCCCTTAACCAGGGCCCTCTGCAGAGGTCCATTAGATTTCAAAAGGCACTGAGGCAACCGGGAGGCACAGCTCTGAGTGCCAGAAATTTCTCTGGACTGAATCAACAGAGAGATTAGAGGAGGGGCAGGAACAGGATCATACTGGATCTCTCACGGTTCCCCTGAATGCGGTCTCTGCCCAGACTCCTGGTTCAACCCCTTCTCAGTAAGGACCGCCTCGCCCCGGGTGGTTCATCGCTGTGTCTAACCTCCATTCTTCCTGCAGTAGCCAAAGTGGCTCTGTTCTTTGCCCTGGCTAAGGGAGAAATGGGACTGGGGGAGCAAGCAACCCTGTCAAGATATCACTGACTGAAACCCCCACCCCTCTCTGTTCCTCCTCATTAGTCCTAATCAGCGGGGTGTGGTGTTTCTCATTAACACGGCTGACTCACCCACACACCCCTCCCATTTGCTAGCGATCAGCTTCCCACCCCCCCAACCCCCCCATCCCCCGCCTCTCACATACACACACACCAGCAGCAGCAGCTTCTGATAGAAGCTCTTAATTCCTCAGCTGATCGCCTGGCACAGCTTCTACAGGGACCCAGGAGAGGGGCGGGGTGGCTGTAGGCTGGTAGCTCTGGCGGAGGAAATCAAAGATGAGGCCGGGAGGCCCACAGGGCAGCTGGTGGATGAAGGAGAGACAGAGGGCAGTGGGGCTGAAGCTGGGATGTTGGGTGCCGGCCTTTCCTCGGGCACTTGGAGGTGAGGCCACAGATGGCTTGGAGTCTGTGACTCCTCCCTGCCACTGACCCCCTCCTCCCCAAGTCCAGCTCCCCGTCTGTGCTGGTGAAAGTGAGTGGGTTCCCAGGTGTCATCTCCAGCCTCCATAGGGTCTTCCCCCGCTTTGCTCCTGTGCAAGTTGTCCCACCCTCCTCACCTCTCCAGGAGCCCAGAGATCCAGACCCCTCTGCCTCCCACTCTCTCAGGCCCTGGGGTCCCTGAATTACTCCCATAGAGTAACGAGTGTCCTCATGTCTGATCGCAGCCCAGATCCCATTGGGAAGAGAAGTATGAGTGTTGGCAGGGCTCCCCAGCCCCTAGTCCTCTCCTTTGGGCAGCCATTAAGTTAAAGGCTGCACGTCTAGAGGAACTGGGCTGGGGAAACACTAGCTTTTTCTTCCTTCCTCCCCTTCCCTTCCAGCCTCAAGCAGCTTCCCGTCCTGCATCTGAGCCCTTTCCCACGTCCCTAGAGATGGAGGAGACATGTTGCTGGAATCCGCACCTGACGTTGCCATACTCACCCCCCGCCCCGTGACAGGAGTGTCCAGGTTGTGGGTAGCTGGGTTTCCTCACCCCTTCAGACATATGCCCAAGGACCAGGTGAGGTTACACAAGCCATGCCCCCACACAGCTCATTTCCAGGTCATCCTTTGCCCTTCTTTTCAATGGCTGGCATTTCTCTTTGCTTTGTGTCTTTTTACCACCCCTAATTTTCTCGTGTCCTTCTAGCAAATGCTTCCAGGGATCCAAACAAAACCCAGATACCTGGGTGCTGCCTTCATCCATGGCAGAAAGAAAACCTCTTCCATGAAGTGGGAGAAATCAGGGGAACTCATGTGCCAGAGATTCCAGAACCCTCTCTCACAGGGCTTGTAAGAAGCCATGTCCCATGGGGATGTCTGTTCTTGCCTTCCCTGGCAGTCAGGACTTGGCTGCAGATGAAATCAGGGTTGGATAAGCTTTTAGCAGCTATAGTTGTCAACTGCAACAGAGGAGCAGGGAAGTCTCCCTGTGGGGGCTGCACATTGGCACGGAACGGGGAGGGATGTAAACCCCAGGTCTGGAGCTGGACCTTGGGTCTTCAGTGAGCAATGGCTCCTGCCTTTTGCTTTCAAGTGAATCCTTGGCCAAAAAGTGTCACATGGAAATGAAAGGCACCAAGATTTGATGAGTAAGTAGCTCAGGCCCTTTCCGCAGACAAGAGGGCACGGCCCAAGCTGGGGCAGAAGTCACGGGTTCACGACCTGGCTCTGACCTCCCAGGCTATGGTACTTTTCAAGGCAGCCGCTGAGCCGCTCCCCGCTCTCTGACCCACAAGGACATGGAACCCAAATAAATGTTCCTTCCTTTTTGAGGCTCCAGTCTGGTTCCTGGCATGAGAAATCATTTGATGAAAAAGAAAAAAACAGTGCTACGGGTAAACGAATCCTCAGGCTACAGAACCTCTACCTGCCAGACCTGCTGGGAGGGAAAATTCACGAGTCCCTGACACCTGCTCAGGGCTGGTCACGAAGACGCCCTCTGCTGCTCCCCATCTGTTCCAAATAAAGTCCACATCACAAGTCACCTGTAGCCACTCGCATGCCTGCGTCTCCAGAACCACCTGGGAACATGAGGGCCCTAAGCATCCCCTACTTGCCCTCCTGTGGTTGTGGTTACTTGAGACAGTTTCCAAGACCTTCCGCCTATAAGGGTTCGTTCTCTCCCTCCCCCAGCCACAGAGAGCACAGACCAAGAGCAGATGGAACAGGTAAGTTTTATTTGGACTTTCAACTTGTTCAGAGAGCTCAGGGGCCCCACCTCCCCTTTCCAGTCCCCCTTCCCTGTTTCCCCTCCCTAGGGGGACACTCAAGGTACAATGCCATGTGTCCCTGGAGTCCTCGACCCCTTGCCCGCCCCGACACACCCCCACCCTCCCCTGCACTGAGGAGGAGGGGAGGGGTGTGAGGAGTTGGGGGACCTGGAAGCGTTGGATCAGAATGGTACATGCACTGACAGCAGCACCCACTGCCCCCGCCCGGGCTGAGGCCTGGGAGAGGCTTGCAGTGGAGGAGAGTGGATTCATCGTGGGGCAGCAGGCTCTTGCCTGGGAAGCTCCCCACCTCAGCCCTGGGGACCCCCTGGCCTCCTGCTTACCCGTCCTTCTGAGGGTACGACTCTGAGGTAGATTTCACAGAGGGAATGTGGGTCGCTGGGGTGTGGGAAGGGGGTTAGCTCTTTTGAAGTTGATCTCCACAGCACCCTGGGCCCATCCTCAGGTTCTGGCCTGGGAGGCTGGGCTGATGACATCCACCCAGCTATCAGAGGCTGAGTCACACCTGGGCTCCAGGGCACCTGTGGTGTCGGGGCTTGAGTGGGGTCAGGTTGGGGGGACGCATCTGCCTTAACAACCTGCGCCTTGATGCTGGGGGCTCCAGAAGAAGGGCATGGGCCTGGGAGGCAGACACAGATGGTTCACCGGCCTGAGGGTCATGGTGCCTCAGGGCAGACTCTTGGGGCCAGATGCTCCGAGTCCTTTAGGGTCCTCCCTCTCCTCTCCCACCCTCCCTATTCCCCAGGGTGGGCTGAGGGGGAAAACAGGGCTGGCCTGCAGGGAACGGCAAGAAACAAGATGCCTCCTTCCCCCATTGGGGGGGCCCATGCCACGAGCTCCAACCTGGCCAGGGGATGGAGGAACCGGCATCAGTGTGCAGGGCAGGCTCTGGGACCCCACAGGGAGGCACTCCCGGGACAGAGCACAGCCTGAGAAAGGTGGCCATCTGGGTAGGGGCTGGGGGAGCTTCTGGAGTCTTCTGATACCCTCCTCTCTCCCAGGCCCAAGCACTAGACACCTTCTTGGATTCAACTGTTTGAGAACAGAAAGGCAGAAGGAGAGGCTGGGTAGGATACGCCCCTCCCCATCCCAGCCCTTCCCACCTCCCCAGCAGTAGCCAGGGAGCTGGGGAGAGCCTTGGCTGACCTCCCAGGAAGAGTCAGGGCTGAGTGGTGCCTGGACCAGGGAAGACGGCACACACATTGACTCAGTAGCTAGTGGAGGTATCTGGGGGTCGCAAGGGGCAGGGGCCCCCCACGAGATTCATGCAGCATTCAAAGTGAGTGAGTGTTTGGGGGTGATGGGAGAAGGAGGAGAAACTGCCAGTGGGTGGGGGGAGGCACCCTAGATCTTGCTGTTCTCCAGGTGGGAGTCAATGTGTTTGATGAGGGCATCATCTGGGTACCCGACTGGGAAACCCAGCTGGCAGAGGGGGCAGCTGAGAATATCGGAGCCCACTGTCTCCATCAGCAGCTGTGGGGAGAGAAAGGAGTTGTTTATGGTCCACATCCATCCTTCACAGTCCCCACTTTCCAGCTTGCCCTTTCCTAGGACTCAAGACAGGGAGCGCTGTGGCATGAGAAGGCGTCTGGGCACTTCTCCTACATCACCCCCTTCCTCCCCCTCCCTAACCACTTTCCACCAGTTAAGCACCCACTCTCCCAATCCTGGGCATGGTGTCCCCAGGTGGTGCTGAACAGGGAGGTAGGTATGCTCAGCCTGCCAGGATATCTGCAGCAATGAGGGGAGCCAAGACCCAGACATGCCCTCAGAATTACTCGGACACAGCTCCCTGGTAACTCAGAGCAACGGATAACCCTAACAATGTACAGCCCCGAAATAATTTTGTCTGACTCTGGAATGTATTTTGGTCCTTCCAGGTGGCAAGGGTTGGCTCTGACATCCAGGAAACTCACTATTTCTGTGAAACGATACAGCCCTGAGAAACGGTTGTCTTCTAGACAGACAGAAAAGGGCAGGGGCTCTGAGGCCTGATAAACAGAACTGAATGAGCAGGGCTGTCCCTGTCGGGACCCAAGACCAGTGTCAGCATGGCCTCCACCACCAATTAATAGATGTTTACTATTGGGCCAGGCACTGTGCAGAGTGCTTTGGGTTCACCGCCTCCCTCTTGAGAATTCTCTAATGGAATCAGATAATAAGTCATTGTCCTCATTTTCCAGATGAGAAAACTGAGGGCCGAAGAAGATAAAGAAGCTGCCCGAGGTCCCAAAGCTATTAAGTGTTGAAGTCCAGAATCAAAGCAAGGACTGTTGCTCTAAAGACTGGATCTTTAACCATGAAACTGAACAAGTTTTAGAGTGTGGTCCCAATTCAAGCCAAGAAAACGCCACTGGAGAGAGAGGGGGACGCGCCGTCCGGGGGAGGAGCGTGGAGTCAAAGGAAGGTAGCCCCGCCCATCATTCGGTGCGAAGCCGAGGGCGGGGCTCCCGGGTCGACTGGCCAGAGTGCACTTACGTTAATGGACGGCCAGGACTGCGCGTGCTCGGCGTGGGCATAGGCGGTGGCGGCCGGTGACTCGGGGACCGGGAAGCCCGCGCAGAACGAGGCGCAGCGGATGGCGCCAGCCTCCGGGCTGGGCGGACTGGCGGGCACGGCCCACTCCTCCTCCTCCGACGGCTGCTTCTCGAAGCGCAGGCGGATGCCCTCGAAGGCGCGCCGCGGACTGAGGGGCCGGCCGGGGCCGTAGAGCTCGCCGCCGTAGGCCCGCGGCTTGGGCAGCGTGGCCGCCTCGGCTTGCAGCCAGGGCGGGGAGGCGCCCGCGTAGCCCGCGCCCTCCGCCATCTCTGAGTAGCTGCGCCGGCCCTGGAAGCCAGCCTTCACGTGGTGGCTGGGCGGCTTGGCGTAGGCTCGCTCGGCCAGCGTCCTCTCCCCGGGCGGCGGGGGCGGCGGAGGCCGGGGCTGCGGGGCCGGGCAGGTGGGGGGCCCGGGGGAGCGGCGCTGCGGGCTGGGGGACTGACACGGCGGCGGCACCGGCGAGCGCCGCTGCGGGACGGGCGACGGACAGGAGGGCGAGGCCGGAGAGCGGCGCTGCTGGGGCGAGGGGCAGGGGGGCCCAGGGGACCGGCGCTGGGGGACAGGGGACTGGCACGGGGGGCACGGGGGGCACGGGGGGCATGGGGGCGCCGCGCGGGCCGGCGGGGAGTGCGAGGGGCACTGGGGGGCCGGGGAGTGGCGCTGCGACAGCGGCGAGTGCCTCTGGCCTAGAAGAGAAGCGGAACACGTCAGGTGACAGGGGTGAGGATAGAGGACGTCAGGACTGGGGAGCCCAGGCCTTGCCAGCCACCAGTGCCCACCCACTCTCCTCCCGAGTGGAACAGGCCGGGGCACCGGGGAAGGAAGTGGAGGGCGGCCACTGCTGCCCTCTGGTCCTCTCACCGCCACTCCGGGCCTGCTCCTGCAGCAGCGTCCTCAGAATCCTCCCCTGCAGCGAACTCAGCTCCCGAAGCCGGCCCAGCTCCTCTGTCAGCTCCGTGTAAGCCAGCGCCAAATTCACCCTGAAGGACACCCAGTCACCCGGGTCAAGGCTTGACCACAGCCTGCCCTGACCCTGAGGTCAGAGGGCAGAGAGTGGGTAAGAGGAGAAGGGAAGTGGGTTTACTGTCACAGCTGTGGAGGAAGAACGGCCTCTGCCCTGGCATCTGGCCCTCCCCTCCCAGACCCTCCTACCCCCACTGCAGAAATTCTCTTGGGCATTAAGGGCCACCTCAAAGGGGAACCTCTTCCAGGGGGTTCCCTACACCTTACCTGGGGCTAGGGCAGTGGTTCCCAAGACAATGGGTGGGGGCTGGAGCGCTCAGTGATTTCAAGGGCTCCCTGAATCTGTGTATTCACTGAGCACTGTCTGTGGCCTGAACACATCTCATACAGGTATGTGTGAATGTGTTTCTAATCTGTGCAGAAACTGTGGTGACAAAACACAGATTCATCCAAAAGCTGCACTGAATTTATAGTAGCTTTTGTTGCTATGAGTTTTCTCAAAGTACTCATACTAATAGTGAAGTACAATCTGCGTATGGGGGCGGGGGCCAGAGGAGTTCTCACCTTTGGAAGATTAGAGACCGCTGTTGCACAGCCTATGAAGAGCCCCATTCTGTAAGTGAAGACATGGCCTCCTGGCTTGGCAGAGGTGCCGACTGATACACTTGAACCCAAGTACGCCTAGGTCCACTGCTTTGCTCCTTTCAGCCTTGCACCTCCCAGGACCACCAGGGAGCCCTTTACCTGGAGATCTCTGTGAACAGCTATTGTGCCCAGCACACCTCCAGGGGGCACCACTCACGTTAAGCACCTAACAAGTTGCCTTCTTCTGGAACTTCACTTGGAGTTCCTCAGACACAGAGATTATCATCACTGTGTTCGTATTCCCAGCATCTTGTCCAGGATCTGGTACCCGGTAGCTGTTCAGTAAGTCAATATTGAATTGAGCCTCTTTTATCATTTTTCTTTCTTGTTCCCTTTTTTTTTTTCCTCTTTTTTGCCAGGCCATGCAGCATACAAGATCTTAGTTCCCTGGCCAAGAATTGAACCTGTGCCTCTTACTGTGGAAGTGTGGAATCTTAACCACTGGACCACCAGGGAAGTCCCGCTTCCCTTTTTTCCCTCCCACTTCCTGCTCAGGCCTCCGGGGCACCCACCCTCATGGAGCTGGAACAGACTCAGCAAAGACTTCAACCACTTCCTTTTCTCTCCCTTTCTCTTTGGGTCCCTTTGACCCAGAATTGCTGAATGAAAGTTACCATTCTCAGCACTGCCCCTCCTCTCTCTCCCACCCTAGCCTGCACACCTCCAGGGAGCCCATCCTGACATCACAGGAGACTGTGCCATGGCCTTGGGTCACCGCCTTCATCTCTGATCTGGGCCTGGACAGAGCCTGGGAGGCAGGGGATATTGTTTCCCCAGATCTTGCCCCCTCACCCAATCCAGAAGGGACTCTGAACTTTGTGGAAGTTGGAGCTGGAGGGGAAATGGCAGAGAGAAGCTTGGCCACTCCAGAGGGATTTTGTCTCGGGGAGGCGGGGGGCGGGGGGGTTGCCCCAGTAGCTGGGAAGCAAGGAGAGGGCCGTGCTCTCATCTCATGGTAACGGGACATGTAAGAGAGGATACATGTGAATGGGAGGGAGCAAAGGGAGGTGTGAGACCAGTGTGATGAGTGAGGAACAGGGTGAGTGAGTGAGTGAGTGGGTGTGTGTGAGTGTGTGTGTGTGTGTCTGACCAACCCCGGAGAAGAGGACGGGAAGTCGTGAGGTTAGGGCTTCAGAGGGCAGGAAAAGCCGAGGTGCAGCGGATAGATGGTGACTGAACTCCCTCGCTCTCGCCTTGTTCTCTTACTAATCCTGGGGCAGAGCTGGGTGGAGGGGGAGCCCTCCCACAACAAAGCTATTTTTAACTCATCTGGGCCAAAGCCAAATTACTGCAAACAGGCTGGGATTCTGGGGAACAACCCCATTTCTTAGGGAGGGAGAGTGCCCTCTACCAGTCTGATGGTGGACAGGAACAGAGGGAAGGAGTCCTTTGGGGAGCCTTTGCCAAGGTGCTGCAGCCTCTGTCCCATCTTATCTCAGCCCTTGGGTGTCCTATGTCCCCCACCCTCCTCCTCTAGCACAGGTCTATGGGAAGGAATGGTATCACCTTCATCAGACTGAAAGGTCCAGTCTATGGCCCATAGTAAATTGGGGACTTCCCAGTGGAAGGCTCCCCACTTCAAACCAAGGGGATCTGAGGGTAAGAGCTGCATCTCTTCCCTCAGACTGGGGGCCTTCCAGACAATCATGCTAACCCCCCAGTGGTGAGGGCAGGAGGGGGCTCTGGGTAGGGCACAGATGGAACATCCCCTCTGACCGAGCAGCCAGTTTCTCTCCCCATCTGCTTTCACTGCGTATCTCAGGTGACAGATACAGGTCGTCGCCTTCACACCCTGCCTCAGAGATCTCACCTGCCACACTCAGTTGCCAGGCCCCATCTCTCCTCTTCCTGCCTTCCTCCCCTTGTCAGGAGCTACCCCAGTTTCCAGCCCCGAGTTCCTGGCACCCTCCTCGCAGCAAAATAGACAAGGCAGCAGGAAAAGGAAGGGAGAAGGCTCTAGCCCAGGACGCCCAGCCCCTCCTCCAGCTCTGCCCCCGCCCCTGCCCCGCTGCCCCGTGTCCTGCAGGAGCTCCAGGCAGCCCTCGAAACTGCCTCTGAGACCCTGGGCAAGGTTAGGGGGACCAGACCTGATGCTCCAAGGCGCTGTGAGACCTTCTTCCTGCATTGGGTGACTACCTACCTCAAGATTCGCAGGCCCGGGCTGCTAAGTACGCTAACGACCCGAATGACTCACGTTAGAAAACACTGCCAATTCAGTGGAAAAAAAATCTCAACTTCACAACACAACCAACAGTTGCATGCGTGCACCTGAATATACATTCCGCTTCCTGGCCCACACCTGAGTGCTATTTTCCACCATCACGGCTGTTTGGGAAGGCTGGGTCAGGTGAACAGCAGCAGATGCCTGCATCTGGGTGCTTCCTCATTGCTTAAATTATGGAGGAGAAGTTCCGTCTGAGTCTCTCAGAACTTGGGAAGCATCCAGAAAAGAATCATAATCTGTATGAGCCCTTATCAGAGGCCAGGCATTGTGCTAAGAACTTAATCTTCAGGACAACCCTGCAGTGTTGGCCGGCTTGTTACCTCCATGTTACAGATGAGAAAACCGAAGCTTACAGAGGTTAAGTCAGTTGACCAAAGTCATAAAGCCTAGTAATAGTGGAGTTGCTGGAATGGGAGCTCTGGTCTCCAGGACGCTGAAGTCGAGGCTACTGACTACTCAGCTATCAACTGCCTTCCAAAAGGATCAGGGAAGGGGGAAAGGATAGGTGGGAAGGCAGCAGAAGGCTAAGAGGAGGAGAAAGAGGCTGGGGACGTCCAAAGTGGCCTGGGATCCCTGAGCATCACCAGCCCTGCCCGGGGAGGGGAGAGCAAGGTGCTCGTCACGTGTGGAAGTGGAAGAACAGAGTTTATATTAAGAGGCCAGCTGAAGGTCACAGAGCAGCAGTGGCACAAAGCAGAGACTCAAACAGGCTCTTGGCACCTCAGCCTGCTGAGCTGGCACCTTTGGAGAAGCCAGAGTGCAAATGGCAGTGCTGGCAGGCAAGAGGGCTCCGAGCCCCTGTACACGATTCCACCCTCTGTTGGCTTATCCTTTCATTCTTTCTTTCCACAAATAATTCAGGGAGTTCAAAAACTCATGTGGAAACAATCATCTTCACTGTTATTGATAAAGCAACAGAGATGAGAAAGGTTAGAGACCTAAGCATCTGCCTCTGTAGAAGGCCTCTTTCTGCCCCAAACCAGCTGGGAGACACACGGGCTTCTGAGTGCAGTGTCTTCCTGGTTCACTGGGTGCCCTGTGATGCGCTGGAGCCTCCAGGAGGATGCAGATGTGGCAGGGTCAAGATTCAGGCTAGCACTGGGTCATGGGATTAGAACTAGGGATGGGCTCGAGGTCAGGATTAAGGCTGGAGTCAGGGTCTGATAAGATCATCTTCCGTCAGGACTAGAGACTGAGTTGGGGTCAGGATGAGGGATAGGGGTTACAGACAGGGATGGGATCAGGATCAGAGGTGGTCATGTGGTCAGAATCCCTGACTGACATAATCAGGAGGAAAACAGAAATTCAGCATTCCCAGCTCCTCCATCCTTGCCCACAGCTGCCCCCGCTGCCCCCCAGCCACCTCACCCTTGCGGGGGCATTTAAGGACCAAACTTTCCACTACCCACAGGCACACCCAGCACTAGTCTTCCCGCCTGGCCTGACCCTCAGGGAGGGGACCACAGGCACCGGGCCGTGGAGCGGACTTGAGGTTGCGGGCTGGGGGGAGGAGGAAGTCGCTTGCAACAACCCAGCGATCTACCACTTCCTTTCAGGCGCCTTGAGCCCCTTCACTCTCCTCGACCAGCTATGACTTGCGGTCCACAGAGCCCGGCTCTTCATGGCAGCCCCTGCCACGCTTCCAGCTCAGCCAGATCTTTGTGTCTAGAAAGCCTCCCCAGACGCAGCTAATGGAGCAGTTTCACAGCAGGGTTGGAATCAGAGTCCTCCTCCAGGCTGGGGGCCCACAGATCCCAGTTTGCCCAGGGCTGTCCTGGTTGACAGGAGTCACCTGGCAGAATTATTAATAGGCCCTCCTTTCACTTTCAAAAGTGATCAGTCAACAAATCGGGCTGCTCCTCGTGTAAGGACCTCCGACCTGTACAAGAATTTGAACCATAAAAATACCACAGAAGTGCTATTACCCCATCGTTTCAGGACCTGCTTGGTATTTGCACTTAGTTTCTCTGATTTGCTCAGGGGACAGCACTGTCACATGGTTTTTGGTGAGACTCAAATGAGATTTTACAGGTAAACTGCCTCGCACGGTGTCTGCTGGAATGAGGACTCGGGGAAACGCCTTGGAGATGGGAGGTGAAAAGGGGAAACCAGTTTTGATCCATTTAAGGAGATACCAGCTCAATGAGTTTGGTTTGAATGAGGGGAGGATGTGGTGTTCCTCATCGAGGGAGAGAGCGTGGGTAAGAGCTGCTCTCTGCCTCCCTGGCAGGGAGAGGGTCAGAGGTGGTTCAAAGCCCACCAACCCCTCAGACCACAGTTAGGTGGGCATGGTGGGCCCCCGACTTCAGAACCCCTCCCCACCCTTGGGGAGCCCCGAGGCTGCAAGTGCTCAGGGCTTCAGTCCTGTGGGCCGGGCGTCCGGGCTGAAGGAAATTTGAAAGAAAGGAAGTAGGGAGGGTGAGAAGCGTGAAGGGGGAGGCCCTGGGCCCGCTGGCTCTGGGGCATGAGACTGAGCTCAGGGTACACGGGGGTCTCCGACTTCCGTCCTGACCCCCCTACACTGCCCTTGACCTCTGTGCAGAGTTTCCATCCTCTCTCTCTGAGTTCACACTTCTCCCCTACCACTAACCGCAAGCCCACGCAGAGGCTTGTGGGCGGAGAGAGGGGTGGGGGGGGGTGGGCGGAAAAGCACCCAGGCTGCAAGCTTGAGCCCCCCATGTTGGGGAAAAAGGCCTGTAGTTTTCCCCCTCATCGCTCATACTGAACCCCCATCTTCTCACAGGTGCTCCCCTTGTGGATGAGCCCCCTCCTTCACTGGTCCTGCACCCCCTCACTGAGCCCCTTCTAGAAGCCCCCTCTCCACAGTCGCCCTTCCACCCTCAGTGCTAGCCACACCCCCAGGAAGGCCGCACTCAGGACCTGAGACCCTGAGTAGGCCAGAGGAGGGGCCATGGGTCTGCACTTCTCGCTTGGCTGGGACCCTTCTGGTCTCCGCTCCCATCTCTTCCTTCATTATTGCCTTTAGCCCGTGGTCACTGAAGGCGGGTCACCTTCAGTGGCCCTTCCCCTGGGCACTGACCACCAGACGCTGCGCTGACCAAATGGCCGGGAAATCTTGCCCCGAGGTCAGATTTGGAGGGTGGCGATCTGGTCTGGGTGCCCATTGTCAGAGGAACACTGACGATGGTCTTGTGAACCAGGGGTTGGGATAGGGGAGACTGGAAACCTTGGGGCTGGGCCTGCCTCCAGGCCTGGCCCCTCAGCACCGGGTGGCCTCACAGAGGGGAGCTAATAGAGGCAGCGGCAGTGCGGGGAAGGCTATGTGAACAGCCAGGACTCCCACGGTAAACGTGACGACCACCCTGGAGGCATCTACGCCAAGGAGGGGAGCACCTCTTGGGATACAATGAGTTCCCACGGAGGCGTGGGCTGGACTCAGGAACCTCGGTGGCCCTCTCTTCCACCTTCACACCTCCATCCAGATAACCCACCTCGGCTATCCTCTCCTGGAAGGCCCACATGTAAAATTCCCACGCACCTGAAGGGTCAGGCAGAAGTAGAAGGAGGGGCTGGCGCGGGGAAAGGAGCTCAGAGCACGTGACAGAGGCCTCCCCAGGTGGGAGGACAGGGGAGGGAGCACTCGGGAAGCAGCTTATTACTAAAAGGAGCTGAGCTTATAAGAAAATAAAACTACCGGGGGAGTGAGGACTTCCTCTGAGAATTAACTCTTGCCAAGCTGGGGCTGTCCAGAGATGCTTGGCCTGAAAGGAACTGTCAAGCTGGGCAGGCAGGGCCTGGCTGGCTCCAGGGGCAGACGTCCGGGAGGCCGTGAGGCAGAGTCCAAACCATGGAGACCCGGGGGAGGAGCTGGAGGTCACCTCTGGTAGGACCAGCCCGGAGCAGAGCCCAGCTCCCTCTGGCTAAGGGACAGGGTGAGCATAGGTGCCCTGTAGGGGGGAGGAACAGGGGCTGTTCTGGCCAGGATGAGTGGCATGGATGGCACGACCTCCAGAGGCATCTGTGGGAGGGAGTCTCTCTTTCCCACTCACTTGGCCCCTGGGGACGTGCCACCTCTTCTCGGCCTCCCCCACATCACCTTCCTCTCACATCCCTCAGCAGTGATGGACCGCTGAGCCTGTGAGGGAAACCTGGGGCCAGCGAGGTGAAATCAGCAGAGCTGAGCCACTCAGCATCCCAGGAGGGGTCCCTGAGATCCGAAGCCTGGAGTTCAGACTCCAGCCAAAAAAAAAATCCTCTCTCTGGGTTCAACCTATTGAGGGAGGCTTCTCTACTGGTCTTCTGGGAGGGAGGTGGATTCAGTGAGCCATAAAGGGAGCTACAGTGTGACTTTAGGGGCAAGCTAGGATTCTAGAACACGTGTGTGTATGTGTGTTTTCCGGGTCTGGGCATACAGGCTAGGACAGGCTCTGAGCGCCAGCCACAAGCTAGGGTGGACCCTCTCTGCAGAGGCCCCTAACAGTGAGGAGTCCCACCCATTAGTCCCACAAACTAGGTTCTCACTCCCCAGCTATCACAGCTCCACCCAGGTCCTCACCCCAGGGTGCAGGGGGAGGTGAGCGTACCCCTGACTGACCAGAAGCAGGGAGGAAGGTGAGGAGGCCCAGGGGGTCCCAGAGCCGGGTGTGTGTGTGCTGGAGGGTCGGCTCCTGCCCTCTCCAGGCCTCAGTCTTCCCCACCAATGAAAGGAGGGAGTCTGCATCATACTCCTCATCTTGTAGGGGGAAGGCTTAGGCGGAAGGAGGTTTGTGCTCTATTTCTCAGAAAGTGGGAGAGGAGGAGTTCGGGTGCGGATGTGAGAGGCACCAGGCTCACTGCTGCCAGGCTGCGTGCACCCTCTCCCTGGCTGCCCAGTGCTGCCCCAGAGGCCCCGCTACTCGGCGCCCTGCTGACACAGCGCCCTTCCCACCTACTGCTGCTTCTCTTTAATGGCAGGATCCCCAAGGATCACCCCAGCCTAATATGTTCTAATTCCTGAGTTGCTGCTGCAGGAACTCAAGGAAGTCTGTCCTCTCCTAAGTCTTAGCTTTATCTCTCCTGAGGTAGGAAACAAGATACCACAATCCTGAAAGAGACCATCATCTCCTTCCTCCTCGTCAGGGAGGAGCTGGTTAACCCAACTGGCTGGGCCTTGTTACTGGGATAGCAAATGAGTCCCAGAGAGACCAAAACTCACCAGAGGACACAACACAGCAGCAAAGCTGCCGAGAAAGTCTCTCTCAACCCGACACCTCGACAAGACACAGGCCTGGTGCCAGAGAAAGCAAAGGGAACCTCCTAGAACCTGAGCATGCCAGAACCTCGCCTCCTTCCCTGTGAAAGACGCAGAGCCACACAAGCAACCCAAAACACAGCCCTGACTGCTTGGAAGAGAGGTTCCCCCAAACAATGTGGAGGGGGAGGAGTGAACCAAAGAGGGAACCTGGAAAATGCCACCCCCTGGGTTGCAGAGGTTAAGAGGAAGAGGATTACAAAGCGACTTACTGATCATCCCCAACTCTTTTCACCCACGCCATGTCCCGCTCCGACTGGTTGGAGGCTAGATCCTAAGGGAAAGATGGAGCAGTCAGACCCCAACCTCACTGGCCTGGACCTCCCTTCTTTACCATTCCCAGGGCGGGTCTGTACTCAGTGAGGAAACCCCAGATCTCTGTAAGAGTTCTTTCCAGCAGCTCCCAGCACTCCACAGAGCTCCACAGGTGCCAGAGCAGGGGCCTGGGGTTGGTGCCCCCGCTTTTACCTGGGCCCGGGTCTCCTGCAGCTGCTTCAGCTCCCCCTGCAGCCGCTCACACTCGGCCTGGAGCTGCTCCTCCCGAAGCTGAGCCCCTCGGGCCTCTCCCTGGGCAGCCTCCAGAGCCTCTTCCAGCCGCCGCCGCTCCAGCTCACTCATACTCGGCGTGGCGCCTGGCCAGCCTGCTGCAGAGGAAAGGACAATGTCACGCTGGAACCAGCTGCTGGGTACCCTCCACCCACTCCCAGATTAACACAAAGTGAAACAGGTGAAAACTGCAGCATGAGGGTTCCAAGAGAGACAGCCAGACGGCAGCCACCCCAGGATGACAGATAAACCTCTACTGAGAGCAGAGGGCAACGATGGGCTGAGTTGCATTTTCTAACCTTCCTGGAGGTCAGGGGAGAGACAAAATGGGCTTTGGAAGAGTTTCCCTGGTCGGACTCTCGTCCGCAAGCATCCTTAGGGGCCTCTCCTAATCGCAACCGAAGACAAGCAGGGGGACTCTGGGTGGGGCCGCCCTCTGCTGGCATATATAGGAGTTGCAGGAGGAGGCTGTGAATGAAGGATTTAAGGGCGAGATGTCAGTTGGGAGAAGCTGGAGTAATAACGTGAGGTGAGGGCACAGTTGGTTAAGGAGGGATGAGGTGATTATGGGAGAAATTTAAGACAGTATAAGTTGAGCGCCGAAGAACTGATGCTTTTGAACTGTGGCGTTGGAGAAGATTCTTGAGAGAGTCCCTTGGACTCCAAGGAGCTCAAACCAGTCAATTTTAAAGGAAATCAGTCCTGAATATTCACTGGAAGGACTGATGCTGAAGCTGAAGCTCTAATACTTTGGCCACCTGATGCAAGAACGATTCATTGGAAAAGCCCCTCATGCTAGGAAAGACTGAAGGCAGGAGAAGAAGGGGACAACAAGAGGATGAGATGGTTGGATGGCATCACCAACTCGAAGGACATGAGTCTGAGCAAGCTCTGGGAGACGGTGAAGGACAGGGAAGCCTGGCATACTGTAGTCCATGGGGTCACAAAGAGTCGGACACAACTGAGTAACTGAACTGAATTGAATGCGGCGTTGACTAACAATCTGAAACCCTGGAGGTGTCCAATAGGGTTGAAATGGGGGGCTGGCTGAGGGGACTTTGGAGTATGGAAATCAGGGGTCACTGAGAGCTCACCGTGACTCAAGCTGGATCCCCCTCTCAGTGCCAAGTAGTGAAGGTCCAGATCAGCACAGGGCGGGGCAGGGGCGGGCGGGGGGCTCAGGCTGGGAAAGTCTACATCCCGGAGGCCTTGCTGCTGCCGCAGCTGCTGCTCCAAACCACAGATCTGCCGCAGGTGAGTCTCCACCAGGGCCCGCTATAGCGGGAGAAAAGAGGGTGAGGGTCTGCACGAGGCCAGGGCACCCCAATGGGCTCCCTAAACCCAGGACTTCCCCACGTCTGGGTATCCATCACCCCTCTAAACTGAGCGGAGGCCCCAGGTCACATATCCCAACTCCACTCTCCAAGTGGCCATGAGTACAAGGTCCCTCCCATCAACTGCAATGCAGATGTTTCTGCCCCTTGCAAGGTCACAGTTAATGCCTCTTCCCTGTCTCTAACACAGAGAAACACTTCTAAAAACACTCAGCCCCCTGTCTGTACACTGCCACCCCCTCAAGAGCATAAAAGCTTCCATGTGTATATGTGACGTAACTACTCTGGGCTTTGTGTACCTCATCTGTAATATGGGGCTAACCACACCTACCTCTGAGGTCAGTTTGTTACAAGGATTAAAATCAGTAAATATACCTGAAGAGATAAGAATTATGCCTGGCACACAGGTAAGTGCCATGTAAATACGGTTAAGTCAAAGCATTTTTACATGAATGTCCCATAACAGCTCAGCAAGGTTGTTATTATTTGCCCCACTTCTCAGAGGCAGGACAGAGGCTAAGTGACTTGACCCAGGTCATAGCTAGGAGTCAGTAAGAGACCACGTCTCCTGATTGACACCTGCCCACTTGCTCACCTGCATGGCCATACTGTGACGTAGAATCACACACAGGCCAAGGCCCATCCCAGCAGTCACAAACACCTCCAGTCCCCTCTGCCCTCACCCATACAGCCTTCCAGCACAGTGCTATAGGCAGAGGGTCAACCCAGCATGAGACCCAAACATACACACAGACTCACAGTGTTCTACAGGGCTACTCACATAGTCATCTTCTGTCACTGCATAGTCAGGATGTACACAGAGCTGCTCACAACTTGCATGACACCCACAACCCCACTCACCAGACGTGGACACTCACAGACAGACATGAACACGCGGAGTGCATACCACAAGCACACAGCCAAGGTCACACCCTCAAGCACCCAGGCTCCTTGGACCTCACCATCTCCCCCAGCTCCGTCTCCAGGTCACTCTTCTCTACGCAGAGCTTCTCGTAAGCCTGGATCATCTCCCCAAGCTGTTCTTCCTGCTCCTTGTTTTTCTGCAACTGGATGAGGCACAGAGAGGGTAGAGGGCAGCCAGAGTCAGGCCTACCTTGACTTGAGGGCAGAGCAGCACCCTGTGCCTCCCACCCCCACTGCCAGCACCCAGTGGAGGGGCAGGCGGACTTGAAGCTGGTACTGTGGAGGACCATGGCCATCTATGATCAAAGAGACGGAAGGCCAGAGGCTGGGGTTGGGGATTATCAGAGGTGGATTGGAACAAAGACTGGGGGAGGGCTCACCTCATGCTGGAACTGGTTGAGCCGTTGCTGCAGGCTGACTTTCTCCACCTCCAGCAGGGAACCATCCTTGATTTCATATAGAGAGAAACCGTGCTCCTCCCCAAAGTCACTGATCAGTGGGTACTGCAAATGAGGTAGGCCCTCAGAAGAGCTTCAGCCTAGCTGTGTCCCCATCCCATAACCTGACTCAGAGTTCTAGCCTCTCCCTCCCAGTTCCAGTGGGATCTGTTCATCCTAATTCCCATGGCCCAGGAAGCGGTTCCCACCAACCAGATCTTTTTTAGATCTAAGGTCTAGTGCTCCTAAGAGGATCCCTCCCGATCCCTTCCTGATTGGTGCTGGGCTCTCCGGAGTCCCCATCCATCTAGAGCAGCCACAACCCTCACGAGGGATCCTCGAGTGCCCAAGACCCCTCTTTCAGATCCCTGGAGTCTCTGCTGGATCTCCAGCAGCCCCCTCCCCTGCCACACATACAGTCAGACCCCCATCACACCCAGGTTCTGACCTTAATCTCGTAGACTTTGAGGCGGCGGCGGAGGGTGGCATTCTCCCTCTCCAGGCCCCCCAGCCTCTCCTTGATGTCTCCGTAGGCTGTGATCAGGGCAAAGTGGGAGGCAGAGCACATGTCCTCTCCCAGCGAGGGGTCTCCAGGGGCATCCAGCCACACCTCACTGGGCCCCAGGGCCTCCTGGGTCAGGATGCTGATGTCATCCTCAAACATGGACTCCATGGCAAGGGCCTGGGCCACAGCCCGCCCTGGGCCTCCTGGGAGAGCAGGAGCAACGGTGGGGAGGGGGCCCAGAGCTTGTCCCAACACCCCTTGTCCTGGCCTGAGGAGCTCTATGGCCAGCTGAGATGCAGCCTGGTCCTGCCCCTGTGTCTCACAGCTCCCTCCCAGACCCATCTTCTCTTCTCTGCTGCCCTGGGGAAGGGGCTGGGACCAGAAGCAAGTAAGACTTGCGGGGGACAGAGGGAGCGGTGACAAATAGGGACAAGTAAGCGAAGCCAGAAGCAGAGAAGGACTCTTTCTGGAACTCAGGGAGACCTGTGGACAGGAGAGCGCTGCCTTCCCAGCACAGGGGGCCCAGATGAGGCCTGCCTTGACTTGCTCCTCAGCCCCCTCCCCACCCCAGGCCTCACTTCCCCAAATACCTCTCTGACAAGCTCCTCATGCCAGGCCTCAGGCACCCCTGGCTCCTCCCTAAGGAAGGCCCGGTGCTTCTGGGAGGGTCAGCCCCACCACTGTCAGCACATCCTCTGCTGGGCCCCCGCCCAACTTCCTCCTGTAGGATCCCAGAGTTCAGGAAAAGGAAGCGCCTCCCCAACTCACACTGGGTTTGTGGCAACCCTCCAGGCCCTCCTCACCCCTGACCAGGGACCCACAGGAAGTCCTCGGCTGTGTCTGAGGGAACACAGAGGGGAAAGGGGCTCTGGGAGAGGCCTCGGGGCTCAGGTGAAGAGGGCAGACAAAGAACTCCTAAGCCCAGCCTGTGTGCCTGCACACAGGGAAGTGGGGAGCCCTGGGAGGGGACAGGAATGACTCAGGGCTCCCGAAAGAGTAGGCGAGGGGGGGCGTGTGTACTTCTCCTGGCCCTGTTTATGAATGTGTGTCTGTGGCTGGCATGTGTGGGGGGAGTGTGTGTGTCTGTGAATGAGTGTAGGTGTGTCATAGTCAATGAGCGCCTTAAGCGGGGATGCAGGCGGGGGTCGGATGTTGGGAGAAGTGACCGGGAGGCCGTGAGTGTTTGTGTGTGCACGCGTGCGTGAGCGTGTGTGAAGGGTGGGCACGTTCGGGGCCGTGTGTCACGTGAGGCACTATGGGAATGTCCGAGGTGTGCGCGCGCGCCGGAGCATGTGTGCGCGTAAGACAGGGGGCTCCCGAGGTGTGAATTGAGGCAGTGGGGTCCGCGACCTCCCAAAACCGGGCAGCAAAAGCCTTGGATGGAGAGGGCTCGGGCCCAGGCCCCAACACCGCCCCCCATTAAGTGCCAGGGAAACGCGTGTGACCGGGTCTGAGTAAGAAGTGTGTGCGCGTGTTTGTAGGGCTGGCCCCACCTTTAACCCTCTCCTCTCCAAGCCTATCCCCTCTCCCCCAGCTCCGCTCACCAGCGCTCACCACACCCCCGACCCCCGGCCGGCCACCTCGAGCCCAACCCCACGAGCTGGGGCTCTGCCGCCTGGGGGATCGCGACCCGCGTTTGCTTCCTCTGCATTCTCTCCCTTCGGCCCAGCGGCCCCGCGCGAGCGCGACGACAGGCGGATGAGGAAGGGGTGCCTCCTCGGCCCGGGCCCCTTCTGCGGCCCCTTTAAGAGCCGCCCTTTAAACCCCTTTTGCTCGGCCGACAGAAATTGTCGCCCCTCCCCTCTCAGAGGCCGAGACCAGGCAGCCCCCTCCCCCACTGCCGCCGAGCCCCGGGCCCCTAGTCCACCTCCCGGGGCCGGGGAAGGGGCTTCGGAAGCGGTGCGGCCTGAGAAGCGGCAGAGGAGGGGGGAAAAAGAGAATGCGAACGGCCGACGCCGGACCCTTCCCCTCCCTGCTACCCTGGACCAGCTGCGGGCCAACCTCCTCTCCAGCCCACCCCGCGACCCCCGGGGGCCGACCCTAGGCGCCGCTCCCCTCCCCCCGCCCAGCCCTGCCGGGACTCACAGCTGCTGCCGGTTCCTGCTGGTAATCGCAGCTTACCCCCTCCGCCTGCTCCCTCCCCAGACGGGCACCGGTGCCCCCACCCCCCTGGCACCGCGCTCCGCTCTCGCCCTGTCGCCGCCGCCGGGTCTCTCCCCACCCCCCACCCCTCCCCCCAGCCCCCCCTCCCTCGCTCCCGCCCCGCTCCTCCTCCGCCGCCGCCGCCGCCGCCGCCTCCTCCTCCTCCTCCTCCTCCTCCTCCTCCCCGGCTGCTCCGGGTTTCTCTGGCTGGGAAGGCGCCACGGACCCCGCCGCGGCCACCACCACGTGGCGAGGGGCGGCCGGCCCCCGCCGTGCGGCCCAGCCTGGCTGCGCGCCCGGCGCCCACCGGCTCCCTGCCGCGCGGCCCGCGCTCCGCGCCCCCTCCCCGACGCCTCCCCACGCAGTGTGGCGTGGCGGGTGTGTGGGGGCGTCTGCGGACAGCGTAGGGACTCGGGTGGTGCGTTGGGATTTGCTTTGAGGATGTATATTTTATGGGAAAGTGAGATTCTTTATTGGATTGTTTTGGTCTTTGCTCTTTTGAGAAGGAAAACATTAGACCTACTCTTCATTGCTCTTCGGGGAGGGGGCATTGTTCTGATAATAAATACAGTAACCGTAGGGTTCAGTCAGATTAGAGTTAAATCAGTAACTTTGGAAATGAGAATGAACTGAAGAGAGACAAGTTTATTAGGAAGGAGAACAGCTTCCCTCTCTCACACACAACCCCCTCCCCCAACACACAGAGGCACCCACAGGCCAGCGAAATGAACAAACAGATTTCACCCTTTCCACAAAGAGTACTTGAGCACCTGCCAAACTGCTGGGCAGGAGTCACAAGTTTTTGTCCCTTCCCCACTGTGTGACCTTAGGCAAGTTACTTAACCCCTCTGAATTAAATTGTCGATAATTCCTGACCTGGACAACTGTAGAAGAGGAATGGGGATAGGAACTAAAGGTGATCTGTGACTTGTCTCCTCTCGAGTGTTAAAATCTTTTTGGTTATTCCCTGATGGATTAAAAAACGTGGGCAGAGGCATGATCAGCCTGGCTGCAGTACGGAATGATCTGGGAAATTCTGGAGGACTCTGGCTAACTCCTGACAAGCCAACCCTGGAAGCAGGGTATAGGGTAAGTCAGGGGCTTTGGATGGGTTCAGTATTTAGCTTGAAGCCTCACATCTGGAGAGAAGGTTCAGGCTGCTGGGAACCTGAGCCTACGTTTTTGGCTACTGGAGGAAGAGGTGGTGAATGTGGAAAGGACAGGAAAAAAGGTTTCTTGCTTGCTGTGAGCTTTGAGAAGCAGCAGCAGCAGCTCCCATTTTGCCCCACTGTAGGGAGAAGAGTGGACTGAAGGGTGAACTCCTCCCAGAAGAGCCAGCAGAGGCTCTGTACTCCTTCCTTTCAAAGAAAGGGATTCTGACTGGCTTTCTACCTCCTTTTGCTGCTGTTTTCCCTTCCAGTCTCTCCTGCTAGGCTTTTACAGTCCAGAACACTGGCTCTTTTCTGAGCCATGTGCGACAATCTACCTGCCCTTTAGATATGAAGGCTACCCAGCTGGGACCCCACTAATCCAGACTGTACAGGTTCTCTTCCAAAACTCTTAGAAGACCAGGCAAAAGACTGGAGGCTGGGCTTAAATGTAGTCGGTTGCCTGAGGTCTTAATGACCATGCACTGGGCCATTAGCTGGACCTGAAACTGACTGGCAGACCTCTCACTGGAAAGGGTAATGGGCCCAGGTATAGTCTAAGCACACACTCTACAGGATTAGTTGTCAGCTCCTGATGCTTCTGAGCTGGTCAAGGTTCAGCCCTGAGTCACGTGGCAGGGCCAGCCCAGTGATTTATCTGGGATTCTAAGCAGTTGGTAGCAAAAGCCCAACAGATATTATGCCTGGTTCAGGTGCCCCCAAAATACCTCCTTGGAATCTAGACCTAATTTCATAGCATCCCCCCATTTCTGGCTCTGTTGTTTGTATTGGACAGACATTGAGAACAGGAACTGCATTTTATCCGTCCTTATCCCCAGCTGCCCTGATAGTACCTGCTCACTGTACACTTATTCAAGGATTTCTTGAACACCTGTTGTCTCTCCTACCCTCATGGAACTTATGTTCTAGTAGAGGAGTCAGATGGGAAAAAAAATTTAATAAATGAAACAATTATAAATTGTGATAAAGAGTAAGAAGACACAAGGGGCAACAATAAAGAATAATTTTTTGGGGGGTGGGAATCTGCTTTAGATAAAGTAGTCAGAGAAGGTCCTCTGATGAGGTAATGTTTAAGCTAAACTTTAAAGGGTAGGAAGGAGTGTTCCTGGTTGAATAAGTGGGTGAAGTTGTGTGACTTTGGATGTTACCTCTCTCACCTGAGAAAACTGGTGATTGGTCTGAATCCCTTCTAAGAACCCATATTATCAGGGTTCATCATGATAGAGACAGAAAAAGGTAAAACCCAAGGTCCTGGGGAAAGTGGGGGGTGAGAGGAAAGGCGGGAATGTGGTGGATGGCTGAGTTACTGATGGGAGAGACAGAAGCAGGGCCCAAGTCACCCCAACATGTTTTCTCCTTGGAAATCAGGGTGGGGACTGTCTCCCACTCCCAGGACTCTTGCTCTGGAGAAACACTATTTTTCCTGTCTCATTCTTCCCTGAAATGGAGGCGGTGGTGTTAGCAGCTGGCAAAAAGATTGAATCAAAATAAAATGCAGATGACTCAAATAGAATCAGGCAGGCAGAAAAATTGATTAGACACATGTGACAATGCTGGATTCGGTTGCCACCTTAGCCCTCCCGTTCTAGACCCTAGATTAGGGTTTGCTCCAGAACCATCCTGGGATTCCAACTGTAGCTGATAGTCTTCCATCATATCAGGGGTTTGTTTGCACAGTGGTGCCAAGACTCATTCCTTCACCGGATCCCCGTTTCTGTGGAGGTAACATACATCCTCCAATCAAATCTGCAAGGTTTGGGTGCAAAGTTTATAACTATTTTGTGCTTCATATTTTTCACAACTATGTGCATTTCTGCTGTCTCCCAATTAAAAATTAGTCTATAGGCATACCTTGTTTTATTGTACTTCATTTTATTGCACTTCCCAGATACTGTTTTTCACAAATTGGAAGTCTGTGGCAACCCTGCATCGATCAAGTGTATTGGCACCAATTTTCCCACAGCGTTATTTTTAAATGAAGGTACGTACATTCTTTTTCAGACATATTGCTGTTGCACACTTAATTGACTACAGTATAATGTAACTTTTATGCACAGGGAAACCAAAAAATTGGTATGACTTCGTTTATCAAGATGATCGTCTCTTTATCAGGACGGTCTATTAACAGAATCCACAATACCGTTGAGGGAGGTATACCTCTACTGAATTTTTGAATACTATGTGCTGTCCAGCAGACGTGAGCTCCATGGGAAGGAGGTTTTATTTGCTTCATTCACCACTGTATCCCTGGAGCCTGGCACATAATTCAGTGATAGTTATTGATCAGTTAATTAATGCATGTTGAGATCCTGTGCTTAGAACTTTCTATTTTCCTTCATTGGGATCCCTATTTTGCAGACGAGGAGTCTCCCGATCAGAAAAGAAGAATTTGCACAAGGTTATACTCTAAGGACTTAGAATATTTCGAAGGGCAGGGCTCAGAAAGTAGGAGGCATTGCTCATTGGAATGAAGAGCTAATTCACAGGAAGCCATTTCTTAATTCTTTTCTTCAGGATGGTGACAGGCTGCCCCTCTGCATCCAGAGCTCAGGCCCGGCTCCAAAGCTGAGACGTACTTTGCTTTCAAACAAGAAGGTATGTTCCATACCAAGAGTTAAGCTCAGGAACTTACGGCCTAGGAGCACTTGGGAGAGGGAACAGCTCAGGCCTCCTACCCAGGCTGCACTGCCCATGATTGGCTGATGGCACAGGGGTAATTCAGAGGTGGAATGCACTTTCGGGCCACCATGCACCAATATCCACCCTGCTCCCCAGCCCTGGTTCCCCAAAGCTTCTATCTCAGAGGGCAAGTGAAACAGAGAAGTACAGGGAGAAGGTTCAAACTCCAGCTGGGAGTAAAGTTGGCTTTAGGAAGTATGTCACACACCTCCTGCCTCCATCCTTGAGCTGAGGTTGACAGTTGACAAATGGTTCACAGTGGACCTCAGAATCAAGGCAAAATGACTTCATCGTTTAATTCCGAAACCCCTTCATCCATGTCTCTCCCTGCTTGTTACCTGTAAGCTTGCTGGGAGCAGTGGCTCATCTGCTTATTCTTGAGCCGCGCACAGCAGTCTGCAACAGTCCAGCGGGACAAGCGCAGCATGGGGAGTCAGCACTGCTTCGCTTACCAGTCTTTGGGCAAGGTTCTTGCCCCTTCTGCACTTCTTTTCTCCTCTGTGAACTGGGACTAAAATGGTGTCTTTGTTATAGGGTTGATGAGGGCTACTTGTATTAGTTTATTTAAGATGCTTATTACAAGCCTGGCATCTTGTTAAGTGCGTAAAATGAACACTGTATGACTAACTATTGACTAATCCTGCTCCCATTTCTCTAACCCAAGGTTGAGAGGCTAGCCTGAAGTCATCCAGCAAATGAGGGTAAGAGCCAGAAGCCCAAGCCTCTGCCCTTCAAAGGCTAAGTGATGCCATTTCAGAGACTCCCTCAGTCATTAGTTCAACAAATATTTATAAAGGTCTACTATACTTCAGACACTGCCCTAGGCTGAGGAAAACAGTCAAGGTCACCAGATTTGGGAGCCTTCATTATAGTTGGCAAATCTGGCAATAAATAAGCAACAGATGTACCTTTACACAGTGCTGTGAAGGAAACGGATGGCCTATCTTAAATACATACAGTATGGGTCCTTGTTTTATATCACTAAGATGGACAGGATCGTCTAGGACAAATCAGAGAAAAGCTTGCCTTTTGGCATCTGACTGGCCAGGGTTTGAACTCTAGCTCCATTGTGACCTTGGTCTGATAAATTACCCTTTCTGCCCCTCAAGCCTGTATATTCTCCCATACAGCATTCTGCTAAGGTTGTGAGAATTAAGGTATAATAAAACATAAAATCTCAGCGTTTACAATTTTTCACACCAGAGAGGTCAGGCTGGAATCCTTGACGAGGCCAGGTGCAACTAACCTTGTACTTTTATGTCCTTTCTCAGTGTTAGTTGAGAAGGGAGTTCAATAGGAATGGGGAATTATCTGGAGGACTGTTGGGAAGATCCTTCAGGGACGCAGCTCCTCCTCATTATATAATGAACAGATACCATTCTTTGCTCCAAGTATACTTTCAATGGAGAAATGTTCTTGCCATCACTCAAAATTTAATGCAGTCTAGTAAGAATTACAAGTTACCCTCTAAAACCCAGTAATCTCCAAAGTTGGGTACAGAAAAAAAATATTAGAACTCCTACTTATATTTATTTTTCATATGATTGCTTTTTAATGTTTTTGTGTCTTATGATCACACAATGTACAGGTACAGTAGCACAGGCATATCATCTATCAACACATAGGGTGTGCATGGTCAAAACTTTCTTACTGACGGGTGTGCGGTCAGAAATGGTGAAAGGCCACGTGGAGGCTAAGGTAGGAAACGAAGGTCAGCCCTCATTTTACTCGCCCAACATAAAGTAAGAAAGTGCACTTTTCCATAAAGTAGCCTGCAGGCATCTCACTGCACTAATAAACCGCAGGGTGAAAGAAAGGACCGTTTCTTAATCTCAAGTTAGTGTTCTTTCCTCTGTAAGTTTCGGGTCTAGGGGGGCAGAGGTGGGGAAAGAGTGTAAGCAGAAATTAAGTACACGCTGCAAACTAAAAAATCCAACTTTTGGATAAGCCATTAGACAGACCAGATCATTAGCCTGAAAAGTATGCACAAGACAGGACAGGCTCCAGCAGTTTCAGATTTCTCTGGACAGGAAACCTCCTCCACGTAGTTCTTTCTCACTGCCTCATTTGTAGCAAACTGTTCCTCACTCATTTCCCACTGTACTACAGTAGAGCTTGTCCTTAGATGTGGCCTTCCTCTCCCCAACTCACACATCTATCACCATACATACCAGCTTCTTTCAAACAGCTCATTTCACCTCCAAAAAGGTGACACCATCTAGAACCAAAAATGAAGCAGCAAAATGTTGAAAATAAAAATAAAGCGGACTTTATTTAGAAGATAAAGGTGGTGGTATCAGTTTTGGTTAATGAAGTTGGGCTCAAGTGTTTTAACAGGTCTTTTACTGCCATCACAGACTGGCATGCCAAGGGCATTCTGAATGCCAATTACAGATTGAAGTTGTCTAAAAATCCAAGATGCTATCAAAAGCTGATGGAGTTTGAATTTTTCTTCAACTTGGACCAACACACTTTTATATAAGAGTGACTAGATTACTTGGTTCTGAAAATGAAACTACTACACTGAGCAATTCCCCTCCTCCACAAGTCCCTAAGGCAATGTTGCAGTTGCCTCTGACAGCCAAAATCTCAACATTTCAACAGAAGGGAGCTGGGAGGAACTGGGGAAATGAAAAGCAAAATTAATAAATGTAATTGTAATTGATACAGGCAGCTGCCACTTGTGGCAAACCAAAGCCTAGTCTGATGCCATTTTCTTCACATTTCACTGACATCTTACCAGACAGTAATGACATTCTTGAAGGAATGTGCCAAGACTAGAGTGGGGAAGGCCCAGACAGTGAGTGGACAGAATGCATTTTGCATCCAGTTGCCTTAGGTGTTACAGTTGATTAAGGACAAATACCCAGTGGGAAGACCTACTAGCCAAAGGTAACTAGAAAAGAGGAGGATAATAAATGCATAACCAGTGCAAAGAAAACTGCGAGGCACCAAGACCACAAACCAACCAGCCCACTTTCCTCCTCTCCATCACTGAACGGATCTGGGAGAAAGCATTAGTAACAGCACTTGTCAACTGCTTCCCTGGAACAAAACATGACAAAACACACGGAAGGTTTTGTTTTCGTTATGGTTCTCGGTGTACTTTATTCTCCTGCTGTCTAGCTAAGCAGCCCACACAGGACAGAAATGGGTAGCACTGAGGAATGATCAGATTTTTTTTCTCCCCAATATTCCTGCCCCCTCCCTAAGCCCTGACCAACCCTTATCAGGAATGGTTAGTAGATCATCCTTTCCCTCAAGGAACAACTAAAATTTAAACAAGGCATTAGAAGGCCAGGTCTCTTCATAGGGCTTAGGAGCTGGTGTGAGCTTTTTATTCACAATGGAGCATCTTTCCTTCAGACACCTGGATTTTTTTTTTTTTTGTACACTGGTTCATAGATCGGCACTTGACTTTGAACCTGGCACCAAAAGGCACAATATCTGATACCCTGTACAAGAGCTATTAGAGATGCTGCCATATGGATGGGCTAAACTGAGCCAATCCCACTTATGAATGGAAGGCCTGAACAGGGAGTTGGCAGAGAGAAAAAAATGTAAGCCCGTATTTTTTGCTAGAATGGAAGTAAAAGTGGGAAGTTAAGGTCTTATTTTTTAATCCTCCAAATACCAGGAAGCAATTTAAAATCTTCCTTGGTGCTTTTGAAAGCAGCATATTCAAAACGCCAGCAAAAACTCCTAATAATTGCAAAACCAAAAGGGGATCAAAGCTCACCGACATCCCTCCTTATTGCTGAAAGAGGCTAAAACCAAAATTCAAGGTGCCCTGTTCCTTTGTAAAAGGGAAAAAAATTGTCTGATTTATCATTATCATAGCACATCACACTTTAAACAAAAATATTAAAGCGTGTGACCAGGGTAATGTTTTGACACCATTTTATTAATCTTCAACTTCAGTGGAAAAATATAACCTTTTCAAGTGCCATTTTCATCACAAGAGTTCTAATGTATATATGTGTGTGTGTATATATACACACACACATATGTATTCTTTTGATCACTTGGTTTTGATGTGCAGCAAGAGACCAATACCTCATTATAATCAATCAAATAAATGAGAACAGAAGGCCAAGCAGTTTCCAAATGGTTATTTTATCAGATTGTTTATAAACATTAAATTTATCCTTGTTTGCAATCCAAAATAGTTACCTGAAGTTTGCTGTTTGTATGTGTTTTGTTTTTAGTCTGTTTTCTAAACTCTTTGGCACAATTTTCTGGGGGCGTTCAGACTACCACAATACACGTCAGGAGGGAACTTTTCTTTTGTGCTGCCAATTCTGAGTATTTAAATTTTGGTTTGTTTGGGTTGTGGCTTTCTTTTGAAGTCTGCATTCTTTATTTGTAACAATGTATTTTTATTTTTTCTATATCCTCTAACTCCAGAGTTTGTTTTTTCTCCCCCCACCCCCCCCCCACTTCTACATTCACAGTTGAACCATATTATTAGGAAAGGCGCCTTGATGAAAAGATCAGGATGGGAGCTCTGACCATTCGTCAGTGTTTTCCCTAAAATTAAAAAAAAAGAAAAAGAAAAAAACCCAAAAAACAAAACCTAAAGAGCGTCTTTCCTTTTTTTTTCTTCTCTTACATCTCTTGTGCTGCATCAGTAGACCGAACTTCAGTTAGTTTTATGAAATGCAACATCTAACCCCTTTTTTTTTTCTGGGAAAAGGAAACTGCAATGACTTGAAGTTGAGAATGTGGATACCGCCTCATTCACACACACTCATTCTCAGACTGTAAAGAATCCCGCACCCTCCTTTTAGCCGGCACGCATACAGTACCAGTACCGTGTGGCAAAGGTACACCAAAGGTGGGCTTGAGGCTCAGGCTCCATCTTTCTCATCAGTAGCAAAGGCCAGGCTGCCTTTTACAACAAAGCACCACAGCTGAACCCAGTCCCTCCTCCTCTCCCAAACTAGTCATTCCACTCGGCACCGGCCAAAAGACAGAAAAGCTAGTTCTAGCCTCTCCTGGGAAGAGAGCTTCCTTTTTTATAAGCAAGTAAATCCACTGTTTTTCTCTTTTCCAAGATGGCCGACGTTATGGTTTTCTAGGAAGTCAGTGCTTACTTAGCTCACTAACAGCACTGCTGTTGGTGGCTGCAGCTGCTGCTGTGGCAGGATTTTCAATATGGTGTGTTTTCAAGCCTCACTCACTCATTCTCTCATTTCCCAAACATTCAGCATCCGTGCACACTCCTCACTTCCGGGTTTTTCAAAAGATTGGAGATTTCCAGTGGGGGTCTCAGGTTATCATCCCAATGGTAACAGATCTAAAAACAGATGGAAAAAAGGTCAATTTTTGAGATTGCATATAGCCAATAGAGCCAAACATCTCACTGATTCCTACAGTTAAGTGCTCAAAGACCTGAAGTGAATGTCAACTTTTCAAGCACTGATTATATTTTTATTAGTTCCCTAATATGCCATCTACCTGCTTTCATTAGCACTTACAAAGGGTGGGAAACTATAAAGATAAAACTCAAAATGGCCAATTTTACTGAGATATGTGTGTGTGTGCTAAGTCACTTCAGTCGTGTCTGACTCTGTGACCCCATGGACTGTAGCCCACCAGGCTACTCTGTCCATGGAATTCTCCAGGCAAGAATACTGGAGTGGGTTGCCATGCCCTCCTCCAGGGGGTCTTCCCAACTTAGGGATCGAACCCATATCCTTAGCGTCTCCTGCATGCAGGTGGGTTCTTTACCACTAGTGCCACCCGGGAAGCCCTGAGATCTGCGATGTAAGATAACTGAGTATCTGAGGGAAAAACAAAGCTATATTTCAAAGCAGAGGTCAGACAACTCCAACTTTGGATATCTTTTGTAAAAGAAAGCCATGTCTAAAAGCACTTCAGTAAAGAAAGAAAAGAACATGAGGAAAGAAATAGCAGAAAAAAAAAAGATTTACGGGAAAAGGCTATTATCGATGACTTTATTAAGGTTCCAAAATGATTTGGGGACTTCACTGAATTCTAGTCATATAAATTCTGTCCTTTATCACCAAATACTTGGCTCAAAGAAAGATGGGCTGCCTGACCCTTCCACTAGTTCAAGGCTGAGGAACAAAGTCCTGGCTCAGAAGCACTTATATGGGAAATAATACAAAACAAAACACCAAAAGATAGTCCTTGTCAGGAAAGCCTAAAGAAAATGTACCTCCTCCCCAAGAAAGCACAAGAAAGAGGGCAGTGGAAACAAGCTCTTACCAAGCTTGGTTCTTCAGTTTCCTCAGTTCTTTTGTTGCCCATGTAGCAAGGGTTTTCGCTTTGTTAGTCTTCGATCTCCGTCCTTCAGTTAACAGTTCATGGATCATTGGCCTAGCTTCTACTAATTTCAGTACATCCTTCCCAAATGCTGTACACAAGTCCCTGTGCAAAATAAACACACCTAAAAATGAGCTCTTGGCCCGACAACAAGATCATGTTTAGAACCATCCAAAACTAGCTATAGGTTTCTTGGTATTTACCTACTTTTTAAAGCCAGAAGAAATTTTCAACATAAGTAAGTCTAATACCTGCCCTCAACAGATTACAAAAATGAGATGTAAAAAAAGAATAGAATGACCTTACCCAAGGTTCCACAGCTAATTCATGGTAAAATCAGAACTAGACTCCAAGTCTTTGAGCTCCTCAAAACCAATGTTCTGTCTTCTAATGATGCCTCAGAAACCCTCAGTAGAGGAGGCCAAACAGAGGTAATTTGTTGACCAACATCAGAATATGAGATGGACATAGATCTGATGTTGCTTCTATACTTCTTTGAGAGCTCACTTCTTAGAGTTTGGTGGGAGAAATTATTCTTTTTAACATGTCTTCTCATTTTCTGTGAGAAATTCTATTCAGCTATCAGAAGCAGGGTATAACCTACCCTATCAGTCCAGCAGCACAAGCTACTACTCCGTCTGTATGATCCTCATCTCCAGCAATGTGGTCAATGAAAGACAGAATAAATTCTACTCGGGGCTGTACCAGCATCACATCCGCTATAAAAGAAAGAGAAGGTCTAATGAGGTTGCCCTCCACCTGGCAGGCATACACCCTGTTTCAAAATTCCCAAATACCCTACCCCCATCATGGAGGCTTTGGTCCAGAGAACTAGTCGTACACAGTTACACCAAACTATTTTTCCTCATTCTTCAAGTCAACAGACGAGGTAGATACTCCTTAACAAACACAAGTATGTATACATATATGTAGAAGGACAAGTGGAATCTTTCCTTTAAGCCTATGATATCAGAAGTGTGAGGTACAACATTTCCCCAGTCAATAACAAAAAACATCAGGTGACAGAGGAAATCTAATCCCCCAATCCTTCAATTCAGATGACTGGATGGGGGGAGGGGCAGCATGCTGAGGAAGCAGTGGTCAG
Organism: Bos grunniens; assembly: GCF_055505025.1. Taxonomy (NCBI): domain Eukaryota; kingdom Metazoa; phylum Chordata; class Mammalia; order Artiodactyla; family Bovidae; genus Bos; species Bos grunniens. The sequence goes on along the minus strand of NC_141183.1, from coordinate 24,670,522 downwards.
AACTAAAAGTCTATAACCTCCCCCAAAGCTACTCTCTTCATTAGAGCACTGTTCCTCCTCCCCTTCTTTTAAGCAGTAAGTGCTAGTTTACAAGTAAGCCATGCAATGAACACACAGTCCATCTGGCTAACTGCACACTAGACTAAGTCAACTGGAATGTATACTCAACGGTGTACGTTCTCCTGGTCTCCCTTCAATCCCTGGACAATTCCGGTATAGGCTTCCAAGCAGCCTTCCCGTAGCTCATTCAGATAATCCACCATGTCATAGTCTGACTGCAAGAGAAAAAGAACAGAATCACTGTATTTGATGGTCTTTGGTTGTACATTTGTCAAAAGTCCCGCTCCTCCAATCAGGGCTGGATTTAGAGATACCTTTAAGCTTACCTTGTCCACTTGGGCCTGGGAGGCCTGCTGAAGAGTATTCAAAACAACCTCTAGGTATTTTTTAAACTCTCCACCAATAGCAAGGGCAATATCACCAAACACTGACAGAATCTGTGGCTTCACAGACCTGTGGACATTTTCATTCTGACAAGGAGGAAAAAAAAACAGTTCTGTCCAAAGACTCAAAGAGCTTTTTTTTAACAATAAGCAACTAATATATTGGGTATAGACCTGTAAGTGACATACACAAAAATCAGCAGTGGTCATCTCTAGATAGAGGGAGAGATTATAATATTTACTTTTCCTTTGCACTTAACAGGTTCCCACCTGCGCCTCTCAGGTTCCATACATTGAGCATGCATTCCTTTATTTCCTTAGGTTAAAATCATCTTGTGAAAATGAACAACTCCCTTCATAAGCCCACAGCCAACATTCTGGAACATACCAAACTCTCTGTCACAGATCTTGATGTTTAATCATCTTTCTAAGATTGTGTGTATAGACACTCACCCCCAAGTTCTCCAGTAAGAGCTGCATCACCTCATCACAGAAAGGTAAGATGTTGGATTGCAGGGCACGGCATAAGTCTCCCACTAAGCCCACAGCCGCCAAACAAACCTGCGAAGAATCAAGTCGATCATCTCTGAAACAGAAAAGGCTGCCTGCAGGGGTAAGGCATGATTTTTACCTAGTTACTGATCCTTTACCACATGAACCTAGAGTCAAAGAAGGAAAGACCCTTCTTCCCTGAGCTTAGTTCATTTTAACAACCAATATGGCAGAAAGAGAACTAGGGTTATTTAAACTACCATTAAGAAAGGACAAAAAAGACAATATTCACCAGAGATGGTGGTGGCAGAGACAGGTGGTTTATTGAAAACAAACCCTTTCTGAGGGTGCTAGTCTGGTATGTCTAATATCCAGTTTCTTACTGCCTACTTTTAGTTCAGACACTTATGGCAACAAAGTAGCTCAACCCTGATACATGGGATGACACATGGGGAAGCGCCACCTGGGTTACAGGATCCAGATTTCTGCACTGTAATGCCTACTAGGTATAAATGAAGACATAAACATATTATTTTTGAAAAGCACAGCTTACCTGGTACTCAGCGTAATTTTTCAATCCAATGCCCAAGAAGGGTTTAAAGGCCTCCATGTACTTTAGGAATTCACCACCCAACACTGTAAAAAAACCCAATCTATTAGCACCACAGGATCACAGAAGTGAGCAAAAATAACCATCTTAGCGCTCCCAAAATGTACGCACTCCAGTCAAAAGGCTGGGTAAAATGCAAGTTAAATAGCAATTTTATCATAAAGACATTATTGCTATCTTGGACAAGCCAAATTCATTACTGCTGGAGATAATGCCAAATCTCCAGAGTGAGATTTCACTCTGGCTGAACTACAAAGTGGTATGGCTCTCAAGGAATGTCAAGGTTAATTATGAATTGGCTGAGTTAGTGATACTGACTTCCACTTCTTCATCTGATTGTAACATGAACTCTTTGGAAGCCAGTTTGTTTTTTTGGCCTCACCATGTGGCTTGTGGGATTTCAGTTCCCTGACCAAGGATTGAACATGGGCCACGGCAGTGAAAGCACCAAATCCTAACCACTAGGCCACGAGGGGTTCCCAGAAGCCAGCTTAATAAAACAGGATCTTTAAGCAATTCTATCAAGGACTTATGTAACAAGCCAGTCAGAAAAGCTGTCTGGGTTTCATATTCAATTCAGCTACTCTGGGAACAAAAATTAACTTCTGCACCCTGCCAGGGTGGTCACAAGGGGCCAGACGGACTGGACATAGGCTCCTTATGCTAGAAATGAGTCTGCCTTAATAATACACCTTATAGACCACCACTGAAGATGCACTCCTGGTTTCTGAAGTCAGATATGGTTTCCCCAAAGCAATTCTGAATAGTTAAGATATGTAACAATCAGAAAATCAATTAATTCCTAGAACTCAGTGTTTCACTCCATTCCATACTAGGCACCATATTGTCTCAACCTAGATCCAAAGCATTAAAACCCAAACCAGAAGGTACCAAGTGCCAGAAAAGAAAACATAAACCTTTGCTCCTCCATCCTTTACAGGCATCAAGGCTCAATAAAGCAAGTGAAGTTTCAGGGGGAAAAGGAACCCGAGGAACATGAGGTAGATAACAGTTCCCTCTACCCACCAAAGAGCTGCCAGCCTGACTTGCAAATTGGCTCCCATTCACTTCAGGGAGAGTGGCAAGGCAGTTATACACAAATTTATACTTATGTTCAATCCAACTTTGAACTGACTCGATACCACGTAAGTGAAAAGACAGGACTATGCTTTTTGCAGTCAAAAATTCTTCACGGCTACTGAAACTCTCTTGCATTCTAAAGAAATTTTCTTGCCTGATTGTGGCTCACTGACCTTCCACCAATGTGCTAACTGCCATTAGGGCATCCTCTTGCACTCCCCCAGACCCAGCTGTGCTTTGGAACATCCTTAACAGGGAGGCCATGACCACATCAGAGATCTGCAAAGCATCTTGATGTTGCACCTTCCGGAGAACATTCTGTAAAATGAATAAAAGTTCAGAATCTGTTGATTCCAAACCCTCCAAACAGCACACCATACTGTGTCTTTTTTTTTTTTTTAATCAGTTAAGTCTCTAGAACTTTTTTGGGGAGAAAAGCTGTTTTTGCTCTGAAGTTTTGAAAGTGCAAATCAACTGCAAGAAAACATACATCTAAATAACTCATCTATTTCCCAATTCAGAACAAACACAGAGGATCTTCCATCACGTGATAAATCTGCCTCCATATTTAGCTGTATTGAAATGGCAGTTAAATTATTTCAGCTTTGAAGGACATGTCATATGCAAATTGCTACTCATAAAACAATAAAGCAACCCTTTCTATGGCCTAACCCATTTACAGATTGTGGTCAACAAAGTCTTGATAAAGCCAATCTGATTTTTCCCAATTCAACATTCCTCAAACCTCCCTCCTTACCCTTTGTTTCAACTAATGTCACTGGATCAGGAAAGACCTGTTAACAGTCATGTTTTAAAAAATTAAGTCTGGCGTAAGGAGACTTAAGGAGAAGGGAGTCATAGGTAAGATGATCTAGTTAGCATCACTCAATTCTATAACCTAGTACCTGCCCTAAGCACTAGACAAGTTCCAAGGTTTCCCTATTCTTAGGTAAAAAAGGGAGTAACTCTTCAGCCATGCCATCACACTGGAGTAACATTTTCCCAGTCTCTCCTCAGAAAAAAAAGTCTAGTGTGATTATCAGTAAATTATACATTTATAATCTGTATAGTACAATTATAATACAGTTTCCAATAGCAGTTGCTTCAAAAGATGATGGCAAAAACACAAGGCTCTGTTTTTAGCTCAGTGAACCATAGCTGGGAACCAAATCTGACCAGGCTACTTGAACAACCTGATGAAAACCAAAACGAAAGGCTGTTAATACAAAAAACTTCATGTTTGGGAGAACCATCACAAATGGGAGGAGTTTCCTTTCCTACATTGTACAAAAGGTAAATTGCATTGTATTGTACAAAAGGCAAATTTTACGGACAGACAAGAAAAGGAAAATGGGAAACTCTCCTAATCGGACGAATGTCTTTTGAGAAGCGCCTCTGACCATCACCACCCACAACATCATCTTCAGAGTTCTGTGTGTGCGTGAACTTGTCATCCTGAGACACAATCTTTCCCTGGTGCTATGAAGTGATAAGGCACCATCATACCTGAAGAGTTGCGCAGAGTAAAGACTGAAGGTCATTGAACTGGATCCTATCCGATGTGCTCTGGATATGTGACTACAAAGAAAAGAAGATCGTGTTCTGAATAAACACCTTCTAAAAGGCTCTAAACGCCCTCCCAAAAATGTTTCCATTTTTGGTGGATAAATAATCTCTACTAGTTCTAATGGAAAGTAAATAAAAAACTTATGTATATATATGGTGTAACACATATATGAATAAACTGTAGCAAGCAATGCAATTGGAAGTTGCAACATTTTTTGTATGAGCCTTATGTCTTTCTAACAACGTATATACTTAAACACTGAAAACAAGAGAACAGTCTTGAAAATAGAGCTATGTGTAAAGTACCACACCCTTCCCATCAGGAAGGTGTTCAGTCTCACCTCCATCTGGAGCACCTGTTGCAGTCGTTCCATGATGACCAGAGTAGTTTTCTGAACCGCAGGGTAACAATCCTTGGCACTGTTTTTCACAATTTCCATTAGCGATTCATATGCAGAACTCCTCAGGTTGTTCTGGTGTCCATCAGGTCTATAAGGAACACAGCAAAAAACCCTCAAAGTCTTAACTGAGAAAGGACAGAGAGTCATTCTTATGTAGACATTATCTCACTGAAAATAACCCCAAAACCAATATGGCTGCACACCTGATCTGATTTTGGCAAACAATACAGCCTGGAACCAAAATTTCAATCTCTGAGCCAATGATTATGTTCAATACAGTTTCCAGACCTGATAATTAGAATGGCCCTTTTAGGAAGGGGCTAAAATTATATGAAAAATAGTCAAAAATGTTGAAGAACCCATGTGGACAATAGAGTAGTTTGCACAAAAAGCTATGAAAAAGATATCTTGGGAATTCCCTGGTGGACCAGTGGTTAGGACTCCACGCTCTCACTGCCAAGGGCTCAGGTTCAATCCCTGGTTGGGGAACTAAAATCCCATAAGCCAGGCAGTGAAGCACCAGGATTCTTTTCATTTCTCCTATCGCAATGTTTTTATATTAGACAGCCCACAAAAAGAGTGTTAAAGGAGTTGGATGCAAAAACACCACTCATTTCTGTATAGTATCAGTTACCTGTCTGTGGTCTCTAAGAGCTTCTGAACTATGAGTTCAAAAGAAGAAGATAAGCAATAGGTAGCTGGTTCTTCCTGATCATCAGCTACATCTGCAGCTTCATAAGCAGCTTCAGCCAGACTGGAGAAAGCCTTAAACCCAGACAGAGTAAATATTAAATTAGTCCCGAAAAGAACCCCATTCCAGGATCACCTCATTTTCCCTTAATACCCTGGGCAGTGTTACTTTTCAACTGATTTAAGAATAAATCAATGGCAGTGAATCTTTAATTCTTCCTGTCAAGGTCATCTCAAGACAACATCTGTAAGTATCCTTAAAATTAAATAAATGTATCTATATTTATATTTTATTTCTCCTGCCCACAGGAGAAACATTCTCTAAACAGTACAGTATTCTCACCTACCATGAATGCCTGTCACTTCATTTCTTCTCTTTCCACTCACAGAAAGCCTTTCAACCCCACTCCTTCCTTATTTGAACTTCCTCCCCCAAATCCCAAAGTTCCCTAGCGAATTATACTCAGCCTATACTGACTCAGCACTTGGGCCGCCTACCTTCCTTCCCTCATGCCCCCTTCTCAGCAATGGTACTTTTCGTAGCCAGCAACTCTCTACCTTAAAATTTCTTGTCCCCAAGCCACTGAAGAAAAGAAAGAAAACCAAGTCCAGAGAGTTTTCCCACTGGGTTAGCATGACTGTTCTAAACCAGTCACCATGAGTCAACAGCTCCCTCTGGGTCATGCAGCTTACATCTCCCCCACATTTTAATTGATGAAATTAGGAAGGAGATGCTATTCAAAAGAGCCTTCTAGTGAGGTAGATCCATTTCTCTCCCACACCTCCTACTTCCTTGCCAATGGCTTAGTCAAGCTCCTTATCTCAACAGGAAGAAAATGCCTCACCCAGCACACATTTGAAGCCACTCTGGGTTCAGCACTGAGGCCCTCAATCAGACACTGCAGCAGGGGAGTCAAGTAGACATCATTGATGGCGGCTTCAGGGAGCAGTTCACAGATTCTGCCCACTGTCCATGCGGTTGTATCTCGAACAACCACACTGGGGTCTTTCATTAATTCTATTAAGGTGGGCATAGCCTGTAAACATAACAGTTATTGGCAAAGCAAAACAAATATAGCCTGTAAACATAACAGTTATTGGCAAAGCAAAACAAAGATTGAAATTCATGCTGACCAACACCTCAGAAGAGGAAATACTGATGGATGGGTTTTAACTCAGTTATCAAAACAGTTTTGTCATTTTATAAGATATGCTTGTCAAATATTCAACAATATAACAAAAACTGGAAACACAGAAAGTCCCTCTCTCTTCATCAAATCTCAGTACAGTTTTATTAAGACTTTGGTATGAATACGTTCTGCCATCTTTACTGAATTATTCAGGCAGAGATCCCAGGATGCAGCTGAAATGGCATTTAGCTATTCCTGAAAGGTTGCGTTCTATATACTAAACAACTAAAATGCACTCTTGTGTCACTTGCTGTAGCAAAATAAATAACAAAACTTTCATTAAGATTTTTCATTACATGTCATTTTGTCCTGAGGACTGAATACTCACATCATCAAAAACCATGGAAAATTATTTGTGTTATAATATTTAGTGAAGAAAAAAGAAACCAACAAAAAACAAGTTGTAAAAGCATTCATACAGTTAAGACCTCCATTCTAGTACACACACATAGAAAAAACCTTCAAGGATAAATACAAGGCATTAATAATGTTATCCTTGGGCAAGAGAATTAAAGGTAACCTTTTTGGGGGCCTTTTCTCCATTTTTCAAGTCATATGGTTTTTGTAATAAAAGTTAAGTAAGAAATACATTTTATGCCTCACTGACAGCAAATAGCTATCTAGAAGTGACTTTTGTGGAAGACTATTTACAGCTTTGTTCTTAAAGACAAATCTTCAAGTAAAAGGTTAAACAATAAATGTCCCATTTTCCACCCCTACGCTCCCTCAGCTTCACCTGTATAACTAGTGGTTTGAGTTGATTGGGCTCTGGTCCTTCCAAGATGCAGCCAAAAGCCATCACTGCTGCATCCCGGTACCGCCAGTCAGGGTTCTTGATGTGTTCTTTGATGAAGGGAAGGACATGTGGGACAATGTCATCTTCACAGCAGGTGGCCAGAAGCATGAGGCACACCCCTGCGGCTTTGCAGGGGTTCCAGTCGTCATCGTCGTCATTTTCATCCTGGTGAAAGAATGTGGCGGTAGTTCAGTTCTTGATCAAAGAAGCTCATCAACTCAAAAGGTCCTCTGATTATAGTACTCCCAATTATCATTACAGCTTAAGCTTTGGGGAAGTAAATAAAATAGAAAACCTTCCTATCTTTATCTCCTCCACAAAAACTCGTCAACACAACCTCTGTTAAACAAGATGCAGACAGAGGGAAGGTTATTTCTCACGACTATACAACAAGACGAACAAATTCCCACTACATGGAATACAGATGCAATTTCAAATACATCGAGTAAAAGGCAGAACAGAAGAAAGCTAAATGACTAGTAATATAAAGCTCAAAATCAGTCAAGACCTATGGAGATAAAGGTGAGGGAAGAGGAAGAAGGCATTGGTAGGCAGAGCCTTCTGGTATGCCAGTAATTGTTATATTTCAAAAATTAAAAAAAGATTACATTTGAAAAAAAAAAAAAAAGATTACATTTGGATCTCCCTTGAAACTGGAAATCAAGGTGTTTTTTATTGTGGCCATTCACACCAGAGTAATTTAAGACAATTATACTTATCCAGTGTCGGAAAATTACATACCTAAAGAATGGTTTGTTCCCAAATGAGAAGCACAGCAAAAATATATAAAAGCAAAAATACTAAGATCAAAAGATAAAAATATCAACTGTAAAACTGAAAGATGAGATGAAACTTTAAGGGCACACCCTGTCCATTTCAAAGAAATATATCTCTACTTATCTTTTGAGACTGCTATATTAAGAGTCATGAAATTCCCTAAAAACAAATTATATTCCTGTATACACAGAAATTTTGCAGTGCTCAGTTACAGCATTATTTCCTCAGAGCACTGCCAGCTCTTTGGTACAGTTCACATGTACCAGAACAGGTGAAGTGACAGAATCTTTCTAAACACCATACCAAAACAAAAGGAACACCATAAAGCCAAAAAGGAACACCAGAAACTAAGAACACTTCTTAGAAGGTAACTTCTCAGGGCGTCCCTGGTGGCCCAGTGGTTAAGAACCTACCTTGTAATGCAGGGGACACCCTTCAATCCCTGGTCCGGGGAGATCCCACGGGCTGTGGGGCAACCTAGCCCATGCGCTACAACAAGGGCAGCACCCTAGAGCCCACGTGCCCTAGAGCCTGTGCTCCGCAACAAGGGAAGGCACTGCAGTGAGAAGCCAGCTCACCAAAACTAGAGAGTAGCCGCACTCTCCACAACTAGAGAAAGCCTGCGCGCAGCAACAAAGACCCAGCAGAGCCAAAAATAAATAGTTTTTTAAAAAACAGATACTTTCTCTATTTACTCATTAAACCCACATTCTTCATGAAGTCTTGTTACTTTTATCTGGTCAAACTACTCAGAGCCTAAAGGACCTTAGAGATCCAGTTCAGCTCTTTGAAGTCATGGATAACAGAACATCAAGTTGTTTCAGAATTGTGGAGCTCCTTCATGCCAACTGTTCCACAGCAAACCAACCACTACCACGGCTTCACAGTTCACTTGACTAGATTTGGAGGGTAACTCACCTGTTTAGTTAGTGTCTGTGTGAGGATTGGAACCAGGTACTGTAGTGCTCCCTTGGCATAAAATTTGCTGGTGTGCTCAGGGGGCCGTCCTTGTTCTGCTGCCTGAAGAGAAACATAGCAAATTCGGATGGCAGCAAACAAACGATGAAGGTGTACCATATAAAGGCACACAGCGAGAGCTGCCCACGGGTCTGCACAGAGACACAGGGCCACGGAGACTGCCCTGGCGGTCCAGTGGTTAAGGCTCCACGCTTCCACTGTAGGTGGCATGGGTTCCATCCCTGGTTAGGGAAGATCCTGCATGCCTTGAGGTGCGCTCCATCCCCCCGCCAAGACATGTGAAGCACATGGTAACATGCAGTGTGAGTGGTCTTTGGAGGCATTCATTTTGTCTAGCTACTTCAGTGAGATTCTTTTAGGCCATACATAGAATGGACTTTAAAGGATCAAGGCAATCTTAAGAATTACATTCTTTTCGGATTCATTTCAATATTTGGCAAAACTAATACAATATTGTAAAGTTTAAAAATAAAATAAAATAAAATAAATAAATTCAAAAAAAAATAAAAAGAATTATTCTTTTTTCACTAATTGACCTTTGGATAAAGAGATGCACTAAGCTCCCATAAGGAGGCCAAAAGTAAGACGGTGCTTTCTGAAGGACATAAAGACAATTAACGTTGGAAACAAAGCCAGAATTTTAATTTGCAAGTGCAGAACTAACCCCTTTCTCCATATCTAATTTCTTCACCAGAGTTGGTAAGCTATCAATTATACATCCCATCCTTGCATTAGGACTTCCAAAAGAAAATAATTCAGCATCAGATAGCATCTGGTTAAAATATGACTGCCTGCTGCCCCCTTGTGTTCACAGGACTAATATTTACAACAAATCCCAACTGGTAAAAATAGATGCCTCATGGCTTTGGCTAGTGAAAAAAAACAAACCCAAAATCTCTACAAATGGAGATACCTTCTAACCCCAGTCAGAATAAAGCTCTCCCAGAGGAGAAAAGTAACATCCACCAAAAAGATAAGTCCCAAAACCCAGTCAGAATAACAGCTCCCACCACATCAACCCTCAGCTCACCTCTGAAGCTTCAATGGCCAAATCCATTTCCTCATCGCAGACGTTGGACCAGAATTCTATCCCTTGTAGGGCCACCTCATCAATGTCACTTTTCATTGCTTCAATTGTGATCTTAAGAGAGAAAACAAGATACCCCAGGTTCCAAATAAGTGCTGGTTCAAGTTCGACCCCTCCTACAACCACAGATATTCAAGTTTCAAAAATGTAGATTTATGAAAGCTAGGTCTGAAATGAAAGGCAGGAAGAAGAAACAGAGTTTTAAAATACACTCTTTTTATGAGTACAAAGTTAGCACAAGTTTTCTTGGCACACTGCTGATGAACTCAAATCTAATACTCAAGGAATTTCCTTGATTTCACAACATTAAATAAAAAATTACAGAACCAACAGAACAGCATCTAAGAATAAGGGGCTTTTGCAATTAGCTATATGGTCAACTGCATAAAACAGAAGTACTTACTGCAAAAAGAGCAGGACCCATATATGTCTCCATGTATTGATAATATAAGGACATTATCTTCACCAGATTCTGTAAGGCAGCCACTCGTACCTGTGCAAACATCAAATTAAACCGTTTACTTCTTAGTTTAATAACAATGCAATCTGACAAAGGTAAATGAGTAACTGCTTCACTTAAGTGGGTCAATAATCTATAGGGTCAACTGATGCATATTTGGGTAATATCTTCCTCTCCTTCTTTTTTACTTTAAAGGTGTCTGTGGAACCCTTGGCAGGACTACTCACTATTGCCCTCAGACTGGATGTTACTTCCACCTGCTTCAAGGGTCAAGGTTTAGGTTCCTGAAGTAGAAAAGCTGTTTCAAAGGCTATAACAGAAAACGGGCCCTTGAACCCTACAGCAATTAAGTAGCAAGGCTGATCACAAACCATTTCTCCCTTAAATCTTTTTTAAGAGGATGGCAACTTCCATCATGTTAGCTTTCCAAAGACTATTCTTCCCTCTTCTCCAACATATTGAATAAAAATTCTTTTATTAATAAAAGTATTAGTCAAACGCTATTTCTGAAGTCACCAGATTCCAATATTTCAAACTACTATGCTAGAGTGAGCATTTCCTAGGAAAGATAGAAGACATGACCTCACACTTACCCTCGTATCTGGACACTGTGTGGCTTCACAGACTACCTGCATAATAAAGTGCCTTTCGGACTGCAGAAGAACAAAAATAAAGAGAATTAGAAGTTTGCAGGTTTTCCTGGACACAGCAATGGGACTATGAGGACTCTAGTGTTTGTCCTGGTGTCTACTATTTGACCTGCCCTCTAAGGAGGTCCCTAATCGTTTAATCCCTCAAATGATCTTCACTAAAACAAGACTTGAAGAAGGAAGCAGATAAGAAAATGTAGGTCACAGGATTTAAATAAAGATGGTTAAAACAAAAAAAAATCATACATCAGGAAAATTCCTTTCCTTGCATTTAAAAGAGAATTCTTAATTTAAACAAACCCAGATCAAATATGGTAAAATATAGAAGACTAATGAATTTTGTTTGCTACCATCCTCTTTTGATATCTACAAGGAAAAACCCAGTTTTCCAAGCAATTAGAACTGCAGTTTGCTTTGGTTTCTTAGACATCCCAACTTTGTCCAATCTAAGGCCCCCCCAAAAAACCAGAAAGCCCAACTAAAGAGTTAAGAAATATACATAATGCTTTCAGACCATATCATCCAGCAATTCCACTTCTGGATAATATATCCAAAAGAACAGAAAACAACTTCTCAAAGACATATTTGTATACCCATACATATGGCAGCACTATTCACAATAACCAGAAGGCAGAAGGAAGCAAACCAAATGCCCATCAACAAACAAATACAATGGAATATTATTCAGTTTTAAAAAGGATATTCTGACACATGCTGTAATAGGAATGAGCCCAAGACATAATGCTAAATGAAATGAGCCAGTCACAAAGACAAATCAAATCCTGTATGACTCTGCTAATATAAATTATCTATAGTAAACAGACTCATAGGAACAGAAAAGTAGAAAAGTTGGTTGCCTGTGACTGGAAAGGGGAAAACAGGGAATTAACACGTTTCAGTTTTGAAAGATGAAAAAAGTTCTGGAGATTGGCTGCAAAACAACGTGCACACACTGAACACTACTGAGCTATACATTTAAAAACAGTTAAGATGGTCAACTTAATTTTATTGTACATTTTAACACAACTAAAAATAAATAATAGAGGGAAATCAGTTCAGTTCAGTCGCTCAGTTGTGTCCGACTCTTTGCGACCCCAAGAATCGCAGCACGCCAGGCTTCCCTGCCCATCACCAACTCCCGGAGTTCACTCAAACTCACATCCATCGAGTTGGTGATGCCATCCAGCCATCTCATCCTCTGTCGTCCCCTTCTCCTCCTGCCCCCAATCCCTCCCAGCATCAGAGTCTTTTCCAATGAGTCAGCTCTTCAAAATAGAATTTATATATTAATTTCCAAAAGCACCTTCCTATGGAAGTACGAAACAGCCTAATTTCCATAATTAAAAAAAAGAACAAACCCCAAGCATACTCACACTTTGGACTACAAAAGGGAAAACCTAAGCCTAGAAACATTTTAGATCACATTATTCCCAAAAGCCAAAGAGAAATGGCAAACACCTACTCCATGGCCATGTTTCACAAAACACAAATCTTAACTAGACTAGAAATAAATACTTCTAAACAAGATAGTACTTTCTGAATCATAACCTTAAAACAACACAAAACTTTCATTTAATTCCCCTGCCTCATCCTCTGAACCTATACTTTTTAATCAAAAGACACTTACCTCTTTGTCAAAGTTTGCTTTGGTGAACTCCAGTGAGTTCAGGAGTGCATTAGTAGCTGCTAGCTTCACATTATTACTAGGCTCTTCTTTCCTCATCCCCTGGATTATGGCAGTCAGAATCTCATTGGATTTATCCTGTAGCTGCTCTGGGTCCTGAAACAAGCAGAAGTGCAGTGAATATAATAATTGAGCTCATGACTAATCAGCAGTCCTTCTATTCAAGAGAGTATCATGAGACTTTCTCTGATTTTTCCCCAAACATTTCCATTTAAGGACAAACTACCTACAAAATATCCCAGGGTTTGATAGTCCAAACTTGAACTGGAACAAGTTAAACTCATCAACTTCATCTCCTGACTTCTTAGCATAATGACTCTGGGCATGAGGCAATGCTGGCTCCCCCCGCCCACCGTTCTGTGCACGTGGAGATGGCAGTGTGGTGTTTCTTCCAGGCCATCTGTACCAACTGAAGTAAAGCTTCAGAACATGAGGACCAAGGATCAACACCTGGGCACATCTACGGAGTCAGGTGCTGTGGACTCCTTTGCTTCATCAGATCTGTATATCAAAACTGATACCAATGGAGAAGGAAATGGCAACCCACTTCAGTATTCCTGCCTGGAGAATCCTACGGACAGAGGAGCCTGGCGGGCTACAGCCCATGGGATCGCAAGAGTCGGACACGACTTAGCATCTAAACCAAATAAAATCTGAAGAAATAGAAAAAAAAACAAAAAACAAAAAAAACCCGATACCAGAAGTGGTAATCTCAGCAGCAAGAGTCCTAGAAGTGCTGCATTTAACATACTGTGTCATGGCTCCAGTGGTTAAACCAGTAACAGCAAAAGCTGGCAAACTGTTTCTGTAAAATAGTCATCGAAAAAGTAACACGGCATCCCTGCTACATTGAGGATGTTCAGAAAGGGATTAGGTCAAGGAGAGGAAGCAGATTCTATGCCTTTCCAAACAGGGATTTTCATCTTGAATTTGTGACCCTTAAAAGTCTCTTTCCTTTAGGGCATGATTAGCAATATGAGGATAAATTAACTATCCAAATATAGAAGTCTAACAAATAGCCCTACTTTCAAAACACATTGCAGTAGCTTGTTTTTTTTTTTTTCATGATGATAAAGAATAATTCTAATACCATGCATGTTACAACTAGAGGGAATCAGCAGTACATAAGTTAGATACAGTACTTACTATATCTTGGCAAATGTAACCAATAGCTTCCAATGTCGACTCTTTCATGTGCTCTGTGCTGTTGGGGTTTGTGACATTGGCCACCAGCTGAGGAATGAGTTCTGGCCACTGGTTCACTGGGATCTCTGCACAAGCAATACCAGCCACACACTGCGAGGCAGAACTAGGCCGGTACGTTTCTGTGCCCAAAGTCTGCAAAACCTGTGCGGGGGCACACACACACAAAGACAGAAGATATCAATTCGTAATACTATTGAAAACATTGTGCCTACCAGCACACATCTTCTATCAGTCTCTGAACTATCTTTAATATAGCAAAGCAGGAAAAGGCATACATAGCATAGGCCAACTGCTGGGAATGAAGCTGGCCTCAACACCAAGAGCAGCAGCATCAGCATTGCCCCAGAGCCTAGAAATGAAACCAACCACCCCCTATTTCCAAATAGAATCTCCAAAGCCAGAGACCTCACCTCAATTTTCAACACAAGGTAAGAAAGTAGCAAAGGCACAAGTATAGACAAAGAATGAAGCCACAATGACCCAGAGTTAATCATTACCATGATCAGCTAATTCAGTCAATGAACTCACTAAGACTCACCAGTCCACTCAAAAAGGCAAACAGTTAACTGTTCCTGGCATGAACACAGGACAAAGAGTAGCTGCCAGACATTCAGGCCAGCTCTGCTGACTGGGTCAGGTCACTTAGTATCCTGCTTTGTAGCTAATAATAATGAACTCCCTCCTATCTTTCCCCCTTACATGGTATATCATCAGCTCAGAAACAGTCTGACTGATTGTAAATGAAGGTTTTGCTCTCTAGGCCTACCAGAGCTAGACTGGACTTTAACAAAATCTGTGTGTCAAAGACATGGGTAGGGAGCAGGAATGAGATGAACTGTCCAAAAGGGCAGGGGGTGAACAGGTATTAATCCAAGTCAGACTAAGAAATCATTAGGTGCCTTCACATTGTATTGCACCAGCTCCTAGTACATATGGAACGCATACTGAATCCCAGTCTCTGTGTTTATCTTTTCTCCTTTAAGTTGCTTCCAAAAGACCATTATTAATATTACCTCAGGTGATTTAAAAACTAAATGTCTAACTCTTGAGTACTAAAAGTTATTTAACCAAGGGTAACCCTAATGGTAATACTCAATTATCAGAAATAAGAGGAGTAAGAAATTAGCTCTCAACTCTGTCCAAGACCCAGATTTCAAAAAAAGAAATAACCACCAGCACTGAGAGTATTACCAGACGTGCTATGAAAAGGAAAAAAAGCCCTAAATAACTGCTATTACCTTTCATGCACAAAAGCTCAATAATGCTGATAGAAATTCTTACTCAAAATTTAAAAAAAATTCTGGGGTTAAGATTGATGTGCCCCACCCCCAATTACAGTTCTGATCATGTCTTCTCCCATTTACTACTGTGTAATTTGAGGAGAATGAGAAATTGAATAGTAAATATCAAGATTTCCAGTCATTAATGGGATGAACTTCATTGATATCAAATTACTGAGAAGAAGATTAAAATGTTATTGTATAAGCAAACTCAAGTGGATAGAAATAGCTATACATATTCCAAAGAAGATTCAAAATAAGTTGGCTTTTGTAACCCAGTTTTTTGTCATCAGTTCCTCCATGCAAGACTGGAGAAAGAGGTACATAATTAGAAACAAGTTACTGCTGCAAAGGGCACTAATTTACCTAATGCTGACACCCAGAACCAGGAAACAGAAAATATGATATGCAGAACCATGACCAGCACAAGTACAGACGCAGGAATCCTCCCAATGGCTTCCCATCAAATAGCAGGGCCCATCTGACTGCACAGATTCTTGACTTACTACTCTTTGCACCTTATTCATGTAAGACAGGCCACTAAAGATCTAATTTTTAAAAAGCATATATATACATATATTCTGATACTCTGCTGTGGCAAGAATTATGGATTTCTAATTCAACAAAAAACTCAAAAGAACCCCATAATGCACAGACAGCAACAAGGGACATTCAATTTTCCTTAAAAAAAACAAAACAAAACACCCATTTGCTAACTCTTTTAAACACTGACAAAAAGCCAGATACTTCTAAAAGTTTCTCATAATTTGCTAAATAGATAAAAACAAGATTAAAGTCATAACCTTATTTCATAAACTCTTTGGGCTTGAAAGGCCCAAGAGATCATTTAATTCCCTTCCTGACCACACAGTGCCATGCCTAACCCACCAAACATTGAGAATTATCTACAGTAGATGTTCAAGAAAAGCTCCATGCTAGTTAACTAAGGAAGAATCATTTGGAAAAAGACTGTATGAGAAAGACTTAAATACAACTTTCATCTTCAAATTTAAGTCCCCCAATCAATTATTACACTGTCAGCCCTATCCCAAGTAGATGACAAAAGAACCCACATTCCCTAGGCTAATATGACCAAAGGGAGATGAAAGTTACTTACATAATTCTTGACTTCCCGTCGAGCATTAGCATCAATAGCTAGCCACCTCTGCTGATATTGTGCCTTAATATCTGGATCTTTAGATGTCAAAGAGTTCTTGATTTGTAGACCAGCTGCAACTCTGGCAACTTGACTGTTTCCTGGATTTGCCAGCACTCTGGACAGTTCCACAAGGAAAGTGGGCTGTTAAGAGATGTGAATAAAATACCTCTTAGGAATTTCACCAACTGAGAATAGCACCAAAAAAACTGGGGAAAACCTAAAAATTTTAGGACATAACATAATGTCTCAGAAAAATGCCAAAATATTTACTTCAAGATTCCTAAAAAAACATTACTTGGTACATAAGGAAGTCATCCATCTTCTCACACAGACTCAGCACTTAACAAGGAGTTACAGCTTAGTGCCCAAATCTTCACATTAGATCCCCCAGAATTAAAACAAGTTTGACAAACTGGTAGTCAGAGGATTCTTCTACATGCCTAGAATAGTATCTGGTACCTCAGTAAATTATACTTATTAACTTAATATGTTATGATAGGGTAGAAAGTAAAGTTGTTTAATTTAGATTTTAAAAAACCTTAGCCCAAAAAGAATGGTATTCAAGGGTAGCTTTTGATCCCATGAAAGCATGCATAAGAGAGGGAAGTACTTCTAAATCTAAAACAGACTTAGGAGGCTTATCTTTAGTTTTAAGTGCTTCAGCAAGAGGATAACAATGTAAAACATATATATAAGGAAAAAGCAATAACAAATATTTAAAAATAGGGGGCAACTGAAAGGATAAAAATGTCAAAGGAAAATGACTTTATGGTTACCACACTAAAGGTTCCTATTCATTTTGGTCTTGAGTTGTTTAAACACAGTGGATTTTTAAATCCACTCAACCTTTTGTACTGCAGAGGTCCCCAAAACTACTCCTTTGGTTTAAGTATCTTAATACACATTACTCTTCCCCACAAAAAGCTTTCTCCAATGGAAAAGTTAACAGGAAAACCCAAAAGCAGACAGTTTCTTACCACTAACAAGTTCCTTAATCACAGTGGAAGATAATTCTTAAAACTTTCATTAATTAAAGAATGTTAGAAACGTTGGGAACAAGACAAAATAAATGTTAGAAATAAGAAAAGGCTTCTTGCAAATTTAGCAAAACCAGAAAACAGAAATATATATACCAAAGGTTTCATACTAGTGGATAAAAATCTTTTCTATGCAAAGTTAAGGATAAAAAGATGAGCAACAAAAACTAGCATACACAAGGGGGGGGGAACCCACAAAACACAAAAAAGCCTCGCTTGTATAAAATATAAATACTCCTTGTCACTGTTTTTGCTTGTGTTATTTTACATAGATAACACAAAAGAACACATCTGGTTACAGTGTTATTTACCTTAAACCATGTCTAGTATCACTGAGCCTTTTCTCTGCTCCCCATCCCCCCAGCAGGAGGGAATACACTGGCACACAGGCTGTTTCAACCAATCCATCTAACAATTCTTATAGAGAGGTCCAGTCTCTAGTGGGCTTAACATTCATTTTTCCCTGTACCCCTTAAATTCGAAAATATGATAAACGAGGAACTTTCCTCTGTGATTTCCTCTGGAAACAGGCCCGATCTCAAGGATGGGCCTCAGCCTGTTATCTGGGTGCAGATTTAGTCTCTACTGATTGAGGGGAAGGGGGGACCTGGGAGAGGAATAACCAGTCAAGAAAGGGAGAAACATTGCCGGAATGGGTTAAGAGGCATTCAGGTGCAGGCCTGGCCATGAACATAGATCAAGGGAGACTGGAAAGGTAGAGCTCTGCAAGTACGTAGAAAATCATAGGGGCCAAGGGACAGGAAGGAGAGAGCCGGTCCTGATCCGAACAGGGCGGGCAGCGGGGCTCGGAGCTTCCACATGGCCCCTAGGCCCGGCTCCCCCACCCCCACCCTTGCTGAACACGCAGCGCGGCGCAACCTAACTTCCCCTCCCTCCCTTTTTCTCCCTCCTGCTGCACCGCCGCCCTCAGGCCGCGCGCCGATTGGGCGGCAGTCACCCCGGCGCGCCGCGCCATTGGCTAGATGCCGGGGCCCGGGGCGGGACACACCCACCGGCTTCCCGATGGCGGGGTTAGGTTGGACCGGGGGGGGGGGGGGAGGGGGACGGGATGGGGCGGGGTGGGTTCCCGAGGCCTGGGCCTCCGGGAGGGCGGGAAGGCCCGCACGCAGGGGATGGGGAGACGGGATGGGGGACCGTGGGGTGGCACGCACCAGGTTCTCCACGGCCGCACGCTCCAGGAACTTCTGCGCCGCTTCCAGTTCCAGCCGATCTGGGGGGAAAGAAAGTGGGAAAAGGGCCAGGGTCAGAGGGGCCAGGGTTTCCCCTCCCCCCACCCAATCACCTCAGCCCGACCCCCGGCCCCCGCGTCCTACCAGGAGACACGGTCTTCTCGAGGATGGTGATCAGCTCCATGGCGAAGGTGGTGGCGGCAGCGACTCCTCCTAAGACGACGGCCCGGCCTCTCGGGCGGCGGCTCTTAACTGGGGATGGGGGTTGGGGGTCGGGTGGGAAGGGAGGGTGGGGTGGGGGGCGGGGGTCACCACAAGCCCATTCACCGGCTCCCTCTTGGTAGTCGCTCCAGCTCCCCTTCCTTCCTCCTTTCCTTCCTCCCTCTTCCTAATTTGCTGCTGGCGGCGGCGGCAGCTGCTCCTCTGACGGCGGGGGAGGGACCCCGGGGGCAGCTCAGAGCGCGGCTGGTGCTCGGGTGGCGGAGGGAGAAAGAAGGGAAGGGAGGCGGTAAGTGAACGGCGGCTCGCAGGGAGGGAGAGAGAGGGAGGGAGGAAGGCGGAGGGATATTCGGCCGGACCTCTCCGCGGCGGCACCGCGCTCCATGCCGATTGGTTGCCGCCGTGGCCACGCGGAATCCCCAATTGGCCAGGCGGTCAGCGTTGAAGGGCCGCCCTGCGCCCATTTGCCCGCTGGTTTCAAGGCCCGGGGTTGGCTGGGCGGGCAGCAGAATGGGGCGCGCGGATTGGCCGAGAGGAGGGACATTGGGGTGAGGCCGGCTAGAGCCGGCCACTGATTGGATTGGCCTGCTAAAGGCCTTGAGCTCGGGCCGGCTGGCCGCTGGGAGGAGGATGGACCGAAGGTAAGACTCCGGACCCGCGTGATTGGCTGGGATACTAGACGTTGATAGGATAAGGCACCCGACAAAACTGGGGAGAGGAGTTAGGGGTCGGGGCCGCGGAAAGGCGGGAGTCGACCCACCGCTTTAGAAGCCTGGCGCGGGGCACGACGGGACGCCCCCGGAAAGAGGCGGAGCCGTGTCCAGGCTGCGGTTGAGAAAGCGGCGTCACTCGGAGGGGCGTGTTGAGGGTTTCGCGGGCTCGAGCGGGGGAGGGGGGACCGTTAAAGCCCTGCACCGCGCCCACAGGAAGCTGCTTTAATGGCTAGGCCTACTTGGTACCAGGCTCTCTGCTGGGAAGGACCTTGAAGACCGTGCGGTTCAACTTGCAATTTGCTGATGTGGAAACTGAAGCCCAGAGAGGGTATGCAACCTGTCCAAGGTTACTCAGCCGATTAGTCGCCTGATTGGGACTGGATTCGAGCACGAACTGTCCTTATCCTTACAGGCCACTCCAAGGAGGTGAATGCTAATACCGTCCCTTTAGACCTACTTCTAGATTGAGGCCTGTGCTGTTACAAGGTCAAGCTTAACGTGGGTTAGATATTGGGATTCCTCCTAGATCCGCATCCATAGCTATCAGGTACTTGAAGGAATAGAAATGTTTCATCCTGCGAAGGTGCTCCTATTGTAAAGTTCTGGTTCCGTGAACCAGAAAGAATGTGTGTACAGGCATAAAGTTCTTAGCCTTTTTTAGTTACAGCCCTGAAAGAAACTAATGAAAACTTTTCCCTAGCAAAATGCACATAAAGAAAAGGTGCGTACAGTTTCTTGACTTCCTTTACATTGGTGTTGAGGCTCTGGGTGAAGAATTTCCTGAATTGTTACATTTGCACCGTTTTGGCCTAGGGTTAATTGGATGTAGCTAGCTTATAGAGCTCTTTACCATATAACTTGAGCCTGTGGGATAATTTCCCCTACTGTAGCCATACTAGGAAAACCTAAGAGCAACACCGTCCTTGCTGAGAAGTTCCAGCCAAGAGTTAGGACGTTTCCTGCTAGCCTAGCGGTTAGAATTAAATGCTTTCACTGCCACGGCCTGGGTTCAATCCTGGTCGGGAGAACTGGACACTCCACAGGCGGTGTAGGGCAGCCAAAAAAGAATCAGGAAAATTAGCTAGCTACCTTTAACCCTTAAGAATGAAGAAGAGGTCTTTCTCTGCCAGAAATAACACATTTCTGCAACTGGAAGTATGGGGACACCTCCCTTACCCATCCTGTGACTAGTTAATTTCTGATGATTTAGCAGTCCTGATCTCAGCCTTTTGCTTCATCAATCAGCTGATGCAGAACTGCCCTGTGGGTGTAACTTTATTAGGAATCAGTGAAGGTTAAGTGAGATGACATCTGTGAAAACCTTTGAGTTGTCTTTGTGAGGATTACCCATGTTACAAATGATCCACAGTTCTGTTCCGCCGACTTTTTCCTGGCCTTTTACCAGTTTGCCCCTCTGCTCAGCATCAGTCATGATTCATGATACTACCAGTGAGGGCAAACGGATTTTCAGGTAGCTGGAATAAAATGCCAAGAAGATAAATGTTTTGTAGCAAAGTTCCAGTCAAACATAAGACCCTTAACATAACCAGCTGATTTTTTTGTTGAACTAAGATAGGTGCTATGTAGTCCCTGTCAAAAGCACTCAGCACTATCATGCATTCAGCAGATTTACTGAGGCACTTAGCACTCATTTACTGCCTGAGTTCATGAACCACCTCTGCCACTTCTTAGCTTGTGTGATTTACTTTGCTTATATGTAAAATGGGGCTAATAATTGTACCTGCTTCATAGAGCTTTTGGGAGGTCTTAGTGGGTTGGTAAGTCCTAGGATCACTGCCAGCATAATATATGTTATATATACATTAGCTATTGTTTATTTAGTGTGTATTTTGTAGTAAGCAAGTGGTTCTTGGTCCTTGGCCTGTTAGGAAAGGCCTATTAGTTTAATCAGTTAATCTCATAAATAAATGTAAAGTTGTGAAAGTGAGAGATAATCAAAGAATGACCCAGCCAGGAGGCTCAAGGAAAGAAAGTTCACCTGAGAAAGGGAAGAGAGTTACTCAGATGAAGAAGGGAGGAACTCTGTGTGCAAACACCCTGTAGTGGGAGGGAGCTTGGGGATTATAAGGAGCTGCAAGAAGGCCAGTATGCCCAAAATATCGGAACAGGGGATGGCGACAAAGCTAGTGTGCAGAGTAGGGGAAGACCATCTGAGACCCTTGAATGCCATGCAGATGCTTTTGTCTATATCCTAAGACCAAAGGCAGCTACTCAAAGGTTTTAAAAAGGTTGGTGATTGTAATGTAGAAGAGCAGATGCAAGGAAACCAATTAGAATGCCATTGTAATAATCCTGATACAAGATGTTACTTGTAAAATGGAGAAGGGTGGAAATAATAGTGGAAATAGAAATGGTACTGAACTTGGAAACTGATTGAAGATTTCTGGGTGGTGATGCCACATGCAGTGTTAATCAAGTAGGAGGAATTGGCGGCAGTGTGGTTTAGTAGAATGTGGAGAGGTCCACAGGCGCTTCAGGTTATACCTCTTGAGCTCTGAATGGAGTACATGGGTTTTAATAGGCTATTCTCTATAACTTTTTGAATATCAGGAATATTCATATCCAATAAACAAATTCTGAAATGAAAGAGAGAAACTGGATTTCAGTCTTACTCTTCCACTTCCTGCTGTCTAATTTTGAGCAAGTTACTTAATTCCTTAGACCTGTGAAATGGGAGACTGGCACACCACTGGCTGGACTGAGCATGAATGGGAGCTGTGGAGTGCTCGGTGCAAGTATCTCATCCTGGAATATGTTCACCAACATGTGTTAAACAAGTGAATTGGTGAATGGATGGGATCAGATGGCACTCCAGGCTCAGTCTCCCCACTAACCCATAGAGCTTATATGTGAGGCGACTGGCTGCGAAGGGAGAAGCTGTCAGACTGTGACCTGATGCCTTTTCCTCCTAAGCAAAGCTGGCTGACCTCAGAGGGGCACATGCATCATATCCTTTCGGCCCTTGAGAAGTGACGGTCTAGCTTTGTTAAAGGCACTTTATAACATGTTACACTTCATCCTCTCTTCCAGCGTTCTCCACACTAGCACCCATGTGTACCGTTGGACTGATCGAGGCAGCTGTATCTCTTCGTCCTTCAGAAGTGCTCTCTGTCCTAGGCCTGTGCCTGCTTGGCGTTCCCTCCTCATCTCTCCCAGTCCTCAAGTCACGCACAAGTTTGTGTCTTTGACCATTCATTCCAATACATGAATTTCTTAGATGTACCCCGCACCTCCCAGGTTATTTCAGGTGTGACATGGGGATGTGATGTCCATAAGAAATGTGCAAACCAGATGTGGTCGTGGAGCTAAAATATCAGAGGAGGAGGAGAATTTTTTTCTGGCTTATGAGAATACTTAGTAGACAAAGGGTCTTTGAGCTGAACCTTGAAGGATTGGAGAACTTCATAAATAGATTGCAATGAAGCCTTCTCTAAGATAGTGCACATTTATATCTTCCCTTATTAACTGTGATCTTGGAAATGCTTATTTGATGCCTCTGTGTCTCAGTTTTCTCATCTGTAAAATGGGGATAATAGTTTTAGCCAGGGTTGGCTTATGGGTGTGAGACCTGTACAGTCACACGTGTGCCTAGAAATGTTGGCCCCTCACTATGGTTTAATGCTCCCCTGTCACCATGTTGAAATTCTTAATAATTTTTTAACGAGGGACCCTGCAGATTGTGTCCTGATCTTGCTTTATAGGATTATTGCAAAGTCCTAAGAAGTTTAATACTTGTGAATTTCTTAGAACAGTGAGGGCCTGGCATATGATGAGGTTTCAGTAAGCGCTAGCTGTTACTGTTACTATTATCCTCTGAACTCTTGTAACAATATACCTCACAGTGTACCTTATAATTTTTTAGCATATAAATAACCAACAGAGGGCTTCCCTGGTGGTCCAGTGGCTAAGAATCTGCCTTGCAATGCAGGGGACACTGGTTTGATCCCTGGTTCAGGAGGATCCCATGTGCTGAGGGGCAGCTAAGCCTGTGTGCCACAACTACCAAGCCTAGGCTCTGGAGTGCTCCAGCCACAACTGCTGAAGCCCATGTGCATAGAACCCGTGCTTCTCAACAGACAACAAGAGAAGCTGTCGCATCGAGAAACTTGCACACTGCAACTGGAGAATAGCCCCCCGCTCACCACAATTTGAGAAAAGCCTGTGCATGCCAGTGAAGACCTAGCACAGCCGTAAATAAAAGTAAATATTTTTAAAAGTAAATAATCAGCAGGGATTTGGGGGGGGGGCAGGCGGGGGTGGGGGGGAGCGAAATCTTCCCTGATCTGGGATCAAACCTGTGCCCTCTGCAGCAGAACTGTGGAGTCTTCACTACTGGACCACCAGGGGACTCCAACCACCAACAGATACTTTCCAGTGCCTGTTCTATAACGGTACTGGATGGGTCACAGAGATGAATAGGACAGTATTTCCTCCACTAGTTGATGGAATAAGGCATGTATGTTAAGCATACCTAGTTAGTAATAAGTAATATGTCATATGATGAGTATAGAAATTTTTAAAAATAGATTTTTGGGTTCCACCTTCAGAGAATCTTATTAGTAGCTCTGGTATGGGACTTAAGAATCAGTTCCCCAGGTGATATTTTTTGGGGGGGGAGCGTAAGGGGAACTGTGTTGGGTCGTCCTTGTGGCATGCAGGCTTTTCTGTAATTGTGGCATTTGGGGGCTTTTCTCTAGATAACAGCATGCAGGCTTATCACCCGCAGCATGTGGATCTTGGTTCCCCACTCAAGATCAAACCTGTGTCCCCTCCCTACATTAGAAGGTGGATTCTTAACCATTGGACCATCAGGGAAGACCCTTCCCAGATGCTTTTAATGAATAGTCAAGTTTTGAAGCATGGGCACTAACGCCAAGGAGGTGATGGTGGAGTAGAGGCAGAAAGCTTGGCACTGGAGTTGGTCAGGCTGGGGTTCACCTTCTACCGTCTACTAGTTTTGTTACTTTGCGTAGTTACTTAGCTTCTCAGTTTCCTCATTTGTATACATTAAAAACATTACTTTAAAGATGAAGTTTTAGGGACTTCCTTGGTGATTCAGTGGCTAAGACTGAGCACTGGGAGCTCAGAGTCTAGTGCACGGAGCTATTAATAGATTCCACAAGTTCATATGCGGAAACTAAAGATCCTGCATGCCCGGTGCAGCCAAATAAATATTTTTAAATAAGTAAAGTTTAAATTTTAAAATGGTTGAAAAATCTGAGCATATAGTGGACACTTAATTATGTGCTTTTTCCTTTAGAAGTGGGGAGATGGTATCCCAGGAAGAAGCAGTCACAGAGGACTTCCTGGAGGAGAGGATAATCCACCTCCATAAAAGCAGTATGGTTTTGATGGGGAGAAAGTGTGATTACACACTTTAGCAATAGCCAAGATATTAGGTGAATATTAGAGGAATGCTAAGTCACAAAATAATTGATGGGATTTACTGACTGATTAAATAGGAGAGAGAATGCAAGGCGAATCCTCAGTCTTCAGCCTTAAGTATTTTTGAGAGTAGTCACTTTAAAAACAAGATCCTATATGGGAGCCAAGTTGGCGCAGGAAGGTGGGGTAGAGGATGGCGGAGGGGTCATGTATCCAGTTTCAGAAATATTTAGTCTTTAAGGTCATAAGGGGACAACCAAGGGAAACTACATTCTCTCTCTTTCTTTCTGTCTCTGTCTCTGTCTCTATCGCGCGCACACACACACCTGGGCCCGTGGTATTGGAAGCACAAAGTCCTAACCTCTGGGCCGCCAGGTGATTCCCAGAGACTGTATATTCTTGATTGGGATCTGGGAGAAAGGCTGGAGCTTGGGAAATAAGTTAGAAATCAATAGATCAGAAACAATCATCGAGCTCCCAAGAATAAGTTATGTCTTGGAGGACATAGGAAACAAAAGCAATAAAGAGATCTGGGGACTGGAAATGGTGTTAAAAACTAGTGGGCACTAAATGTGAGAGGGAGAAGAGAAGGAACAGCAGAAGTAGAAAAAGAATGGGGAGGGGAGTGTCCTTAGCTGTGGTGATCTGAATGTCTTCTCTAAAGGATGTCCAGATGCTATCCCTGGAGCCCAGGAAAATGCTACTTTACCTGGTAGGAGGTACTTTGCAGCTGTGGTTAATTGTGGGAACTGGATTGTCTCAGTGGACCCACTGTAATCACAATCCTTAGAAGAAGGAGATAGGAGGATGAGTGTCAGAAAAGGAGATGTGATGGCAGAGGTAAAGGCCTGAGTGATGTGGGGCCGTGAGCCAGGGAATGTCAGCAGCCTCTGAAAGCTGGAGGAAGCAAGGAACAGATTCTCCCTAGAGCTTCCCAAAAGAAAACAGTTCTTTTTTAAAAAGTCTTTATTGAATGTGTTACAGTATTGCTTTTATTTTACCTTTTGGCTTTTTGACTGCCAGGGTTGAGGGATCTGAGCTCC
Organism: Bos grunniens; assembly: GCF_055505025.1. Lineage (NCBI taxonomy): Eukaryota > Metazoa > Chordata > Mammalia > Artiodactyla > Bovidae > Bos > Bos grunniens. Next base: position 24,644,365 of record NC_141183.1, on the reverse strand, counting down.
CCCACCCCCTGCACTGGCAGGTGAAATGTTAATCACTCGAGCACCAGCAGCCCCAGGAACACAAATCTGCTGACTCACTGAACCTTCTTTCAGCACTGGAAAAGAATGAATTTGTGTTGCTGTAAGCCGCTAAGTTTGTAATTTGTTACAGCAGTGATAGGAACCTAATGCAGGGGCTAACGGAAGACAACCTGAATTCCCAGCAGTGACGGAGTGGTTAAATAAGTTACAGTACATTACTGTGGTGGACTATTGTAACTGTAGTTAGCCATGAAAAAGTATGCCATTAAAGATCATCTAATAATATGGGCAATGTTCATAATAGATTGCTAAGTACAGAAAGCAAGTAAAAATATTGTAGCTATTTATGTGAAAAATTCAAGAGGTACACTTCAGAGTTAACACATTTTTTGCACTGAACGTAGGCATGGTATACCTCAGTAAAAAAAGTTCTGCAAGTATTATATAGATGTCCTGTTTTGTTCCAAGAAGAGAAGTGTATTAAACCTGTATTAAACCAGTGTATCTGAATAGGAAAAAGACTGAGACTGTATAAACCATATGTTAATAATGGCTAACTCTGGTTGGCAGATTACAGATGATTTTTATATTCATTTTTTATTTCTGTGAATTCCAGTTTTTCTTCAGTGAACAGGTATTATTTTTGTGATGAAAAATTAGTTTTTAAAAATCAAGGAAAATGGGTAGGGGGAAAGTCTGAAGAAAGATTTGTATGCTCAAGGGCAAGGGCCCTGGAACGCCTGGCACAACCAGGCCACTATCAACAATTTTCTGCAAAATAGGTGATTTAAAAAAAAAATTGTATCCCTTCCACCCCCAACAGAAAGGGATTCAATCCTGGGGACGAAGAAGGAAGAACAAAGGCAGGAATATAGAGGTAAAAGCTTCCTGGATCCTGAGCCGGGGCCTCCGAGAGATGGTGGGACGTAGAGCAGACTGTCTCCAGGAAGTAGAGCCTTGCCCTTGCCCTCTCCTGTGCTGACCAGAGAGTGAGCCTGGAGACAGACCACACACCCTCAGCTGCTTTCTCCTTTCATTTTCAGTCCTCCATTATTTCCTTCCTGTTTTTTTTATAACTATTTCTGTATGACTGTGCTGGGACTTTCTCTAGTTGCAGTGAGCAGAGGCTACTCCTCATTGCGGTGCACGGGCTTCTTATGGTGGTAGCTTCCCTTGTTGCAGAGTATGGGCTCTGGGTGATGGGTTTCAGTAGTTGCGGTTCCCAGGCTCCAGAGCATGGGCTCAATAGTTGTGGCGCACAGGCTTAGTTGCCCGGCAGCCTGTGGGATCTTCCCAGGCCAGGGGTCTCCTGCATTGGCAGGCAGTTCTTTACCGCTGAGCCACTAGGGGAGACTCCTTTGTTCTTTTCTTAGTTATCAAAATAATACATGCTTCTCAATGGAGAAATTTGAAAAGGCATGAAGAGTTAAGCAGAAATCACCTGTAATCCCAAATTATAATACCAGTGAAATATTGGCGTATTTCTCAACATAGTTCAGTTTTAAATGAAAATCAAAGTATTACTATGTAACATTTTTGTAAACCCTGCTCCTCCCCCCAAAAAAGTACTTCTGAGAATTTTTAATTGCTTGATATCATTGTCAAATTGTGTTAAAAAGTAGTATATGAACTAAACATATTTGAACTGACTCGAATTGGGTTTTCATGCTTGGAATGCAGATGGAGGGGTAAGTAAAGGCTTTTAATGTTGACTTAAGCTTTTTACAAATGTACCAATAAAATAAGGTAAAAATTGAAAATCACTCAGTATGCCCAGTGAATCACAAACCCTGAGGCTCACTGAGGCTGCTCCTGGCCAGGTGTTACAGGGAATCCTGTGTTCTGGGCCAGCACCCTTCTAATGTTCTGTTCTTTTTTTCTTTATTTGGTTGAGTACATACTCAATTTTGATTATATGCTTCATTGTTTTAAGAAAAGGCGAACTGTCTTGTGTGTCTCCTTTATTCTTACAGGTTTCTGATACCAGATGTGTGGGAGTCTCCCTGCCCCCGCCCACCCCCCCCAGCAATTCTCTGACAATGAGGGTCAATTTAACTCAGTTCTGACGCTGTCTACCTGGAGATAGAGTCAGCTCCCTCAGGTTAAGGGTGCGCTACTTCCCAGGTGGCGCAGTGATAAAGAATCTGCCTGTCACTACAGGAGACGCAGGAGACATGGGTTCAATTGCCTGGTCAGGAAAATCCCCTGGAGTAGGAATGGCAATCTACTCCAGTATTCATGGGCAGAGTGGGAAATTCTGCGGACAGAGGAGCCTGGCGGGCTGCAGTCCATGGGGTCACAAGGAGTCAAGACACGACTGAGCACAGCACAGCAACTCACGAGATCACCTCCTACTTCAAATGTTGATCATAAGTAGTAGGCCCCCAGGTTACCCACAACTTCTGACTTGGCTACAAATCTGAGACTTCCATGACCCCTCCTTGGGATCTCTAAATTTGCTGGAGAGACTCACAGAACTCAGGGCAACACTTAAATTTACCAGTGCATTAAAGGATATGATAAAGGATACAGATGGGGCTTCCCTAGTGGTTCACAGGTTCAATCCCTGATCCTGGAAGATCCCACATGCCGCAGAAGACCCTACATCCTACATCCCACCTAAGCCCCTGCACCACAACTGTTGAGCCTGTGATCTAGAGTGGGGGAACCACAACTCTGTTGCAAACCTGTGGTCTGCAACACGAGAAGCCACTGAAATGAGAAGCCCTGGCAACCACACCTAGAGTAGCCCTCACTCTCTGCAAACTAGAGAAAAGCCCATGCAACAACAAAGACCCAGCACAGCAAAACTAAATAAAATTATTTTTTTAGGAACTTCCCTGGTGGTCCAGTGGCTAAGACTCCATGCTTCCAATGCAGGGCCCAGGTTCTACCCTGCGTCAGGGAACTAGATCCCCATGCCGCAGCTGAAGGTAGTACACGCCACGACTAAGACCCAGTGCAGCGAAATGAATTAAAAAAAAATTTTTTTAAAGGATACAGATTAAGAGATCCATACATAGGGGGAGGTCTGGGAGGGTCTGAACACAGGAGCTGTTAGAGTGTATTCACTTCTCTGGAAGCTCCCAAACCCCTTACTATTAGGATTTTTATAGGGGCTTCCTCATGTAGACCGCGCTTCGCTGATAGCTCAGTTGGTAAAGAATCCACCTGCAATCCAGGAGACCCTGATTCAATTCCTGGGTCAGGAAGATCCGCTGGAGAAGGGATAGTCTACCCATTCCAGTATTCTGGCCTGGAGAGTTCCATGAACTGTATAGTCCGTGGAATCACAGAGAGTCGTACACAACTGAGCAACTTTCACGTAGACATGATCAACTGTTAACTCCATTTCCATCCCCTCTCCCCTATTTAGAGAAGTTGAAGGTAAGAGGCAGGGCTGAAAATTCCGAGCTTCTAATTATGTTTTGGTCTTTCTGGTGACCAGTCACCATCCAGGAGCCCATCCAGAACAAAAAATGTTCCCAATGTAAGCACTTTACATTTACAAGGGTTTTCAGGATCCCTGCGTCAGGGGTGGAGTATAGTATCTTTTGTCCTCTATTAGACTATAACTAAAGGTTTATCAGCCTTGGAGCCATTAATATTTTGGGCCAAATAATTCTCTGTTGTGGGGGTGCGGTCTTGTGCACTGCAGGATCTTTTAGCTAACTTAGAGTATTGCACCCCCGTCCCCATCTCTGACCATCAGATATCTCTCCAGGGCTTCCCCGGTAACTCAGTGGTAAAGAATCCACCTGTCAGTACAGGAGACATGGGTTTGATCCTGGTCCTGGAGGATCCCACATGCCACGGGACGGACAACTGGGTGCATGAGCCACATTTACTGAGCCAGCACTGTAGAGCCCGTGAGCAGCAACTACTGAACCCCAGTTCCACAACAAGAGAAAACCACGATAATGAGAAGCCCAAGCACCGCAACCAGAGAGTAGCCCCCACTTGCCGCAACTGGAGAAGACGCAGCAACGAAGACTCAGCACAACCATAAATAAATAAAATCTTGAAATGTCTGCAGACCTTGCTAATTGTCCCCTGGTAGCAAAAATTGCTCTCCTACCCCCGCAGTTGTGAACCACTGCTCCTTGACATCTAATAAATGCCTGTATTCCATATAGTTTATCGTCCAAACAGTATCATTGCCTCATGAGGGTAATAGCTAATCTTTATATAAAGCCTTTGCTCTTTGTAGTATTCTAAGATCATTACATGTATTAACTCATTTAATCTTCAGAACAACCCTGTGAGGTAGGAACTGTTATTCCCTTTTTACAGTCAAGAAAGCAAGACTCAAAAGTAGTTTGGTTAATTGCTCAAGGTCACCCACCTGCAAAGTAACATCTGGGATTTGCCTACCCAGGCAGTGCAGCTGCAGATTCTGGACTCAAACCATTTTGCTATCTACTGCTTTTAAATACAAAAGAAACTAACTTAAAAAAAAGCCAAGCGTTCTGCCTGCAGAATTTGCATAGGCGAACACAAGCTAAAAATAAAATTCCTATTTTGCCTTTTTCACTAAACATAGCAAAGCATTTGCCATGTTGCTAAAATCTGATAAATTATTTGAATGGCTGCATCATATTCTGTCAGGAAGATAGACAATAACGTGACCAGTCCTTTCTTATTGGGCATTGTGGTCTTTGCTGATACTTCATTTGAAACATTATAGTCAATTTTTAAAGTATAACTTGCAAGCAATAAAGTGCATCCGTTTTAAGGGTATGGCTTGAAAAGTTTTGACAAATGTTGGAACCAGCACAAGATACAGGACATTTTCATCACCTTTGTTCCTCTCTCTAGTGGTGTGATGAAGCTGACTGGTACCCTAGTACCAGATCAGGAGAACCAATTTTATGTGCATCTCTTCTCAGGTCTACATTTAGTGATATCACATTCAGATCAAATCAGTCGCTCAGTCGTGTCCGACTCTTTGCGACCCCATGAATTGCAGCATGCCAGCCCTCCCTGTCCATCACCGTCTCCCGGAGTGCACTGAGACTCAGGTCCATCGAGTCAGTGATGCCATCCAGCCATCTCGTCCTCTGTTGTCCCCTTCTCCTCCTGCCCCCAATCCCTCCCAGCATCAGAGTCTTTTCCAATGAGTCAACTCTTCGCATAAGGTGGCCAAAGTACTGGAGTTTCAGCTTTAGCATCATTCCTTCCAAAGAAATCCCAGGGCTGATCTTCAGAATGGACTGGTTGGATCTCCTTGCAGTCCAAGGAATTCTCAAGAGTCTTCTCCAACACCACAGTTCAAAAGCATCAATTCTTCGGCACTCAGCCTTCTTCACATTCCAACTCTATATAGTTTCAGTCTTTTCATTTTTAAAAAAGCTAGGAACTTTTAAAAATCAGCCTTCTTCACAATCCAACTCTCACATCCATACGTGACCACAGGAAGAACCATAGCCTTGACTAGACGAACCTTTGTTGGCAAAGTAATGTCTCTGCTTTTGAATATGCTATCTAGGTTGGTGATAACTTTCCTTCCAAGGAGTAAGCGTCTTTTAATTTCATGGCTGCAGTCACCATCTGCAGTGATTTTGGAGCCCAGAAAAATAAAGTCTGACGCTGTTTCCACTGTTTCCCCATCTATTTCCCATGAAGTGGTGGCACCGGATGCCATGATCTTCGTTTTCTGAATGTTGAGCTTTAAGCCAACTTTTTCACTCTCCACTTTGACTTTCATCAAAAGGCTTTTGAGTTCCACTTTTGAGCTACTAATGATATCACATTAGTAGCTCAAAAGTGGCCATGATGGGAATATTTACACCACAGAAATTGGTAGAGTGCCACAAATCAGGGCTTTAACATTTTTTTTTTAGAACCAGTTTACCTGGTTCTAAATTGTGCCTCTTTGCAGTCAACTCTCCCATCTTCAACCACAGTCTGCTTTCTGGCATCTTCTGCATTTTTATAGACTTCTTTAAATGAAATCGTGCAGCACGTACTCCTGTGCCTACCTTCTTTTGCTCAACTTTTTTCTTATTTTGGGGATTCATCAGCATTGTGGCACATAGCAACAGTTCATTCCTTTCTATTGTGTTCCATTATATGGATATAGAACTTGGCCAGAAACTTTGTTGTGGTTTCCGCAAGAAACAGCAGGTTAGACAGGGTAACACAGGCTTAGGATTGGCTAGTTTAATGATTGCAGTGGACCTTAGGGCATAGGAACTGGCTTTAGTTGTCTGGTATCTGGCCCTGGGGTGACTAGAACAAAGGAATAGTGACTTTAATTGTGAGCTTGATGAATTAGGTGGTTTGGAGTAAGGGTTTTGGATTGGCAGAATGACTTACTATCTGAGAATTGGTTAGCATTCAGAGGGGCAGTCTGTCCTAGGCTGGAAAGGCCCCAAGATGTCAAAGCATCAGTAAATACAGAAAAAATGTAAAACCATGATTAATACACCTTGAAAGGTGTATTATCTGAACTCAGGGATGCTAAGCACAGCTGAAACACAACTGCATAGCGTATAGTGAAACCTGGCCCCTTTGCCACACTTGGCCCTAAGATTCTCCTAACCAGATTAATACTCTTCAGTCAGTATATTGGATCCTTTGGGAAAACTGATCATCTCATGAAGAAATACCTGCAGATATTGTATTAGTCTCCTGTTGTTCAGTCACTCAGTCATGTCTGACTCTGTGATCCCGTGGACTGCAGCACTCCAGGCTTCCCTGTCCACCATCTCCTGGAGTTTGCTCAAACTCATGTCCATTGAGTCAGTGATGCCATCCAACCACCTCATCCTCTGTCGTCCCCTTCTCCTTCTGCCTTCAATCTTCAGTGCTCAACCTTCTAGCTCTCACATCCATACACGGCTACAGGAAAAATCATAGCTCTGACTATACGGCCTTTGTAGGCAAAGTAATGTCTCTCCTTGTTAATACACTGTCTAGGTTTGTCCTGCTTTCCTTCCAAGGAGCATGCATCTTTTAATTTCATGACTGCAGTCACCATCCACAGTGATTTTGGAACCCAAGAAAATAAAGTCTGTCACTGTTCCTATTGTTTCCCCATCTATTTGCCATGAAGTGATGGAACTAGATGCCATGATCTTAGTTTTTTGAATGCTGAATTTTAAGCCAGCTTTTTCACTCCTGTTTCACCTTCATTAGGAGGCTCTCTAATTCCTCTTCACTTTCTGCCTTTAGGCTGGTGTCATCTGCATATCTGAGGTTACTGATAATTTTCTCCCAGAAATCTTGATTCCAGCTTGTGCTTTAGTCTCCTAAGGGTGCTATAACAAAATCTTGGTAGCTTAAAACCAAAGAAATTTATTCTCTCTCAGTTCTGGAAGTCAGAAGTCCAAAATCAATCAAGTCTGAAAACGTGCCAGGGTCATGTTCCCTCCAGAGGCTCTAGGGAGCGTTTCTTTCGTTGCCTCTTCCAGATTTTGGTGGCTCTAGGCATTCCTTGGGTGGCGGCAGCATCACTCCAGTCTGCCTCCATCTTTGCCTAACTTTCTCCTCTCTCTCTCTTCTGGGTGTCTCCTATAGACACTTGTTACTGGGTTTAGGGCCCACCCAGAGTATCCAAGGTGGTCTTAAAATCCTTAATTGCAAAGACTCTTTTTTTCCAAATGAAGTCACATTCACAGAGTATGGGGATTAGGATGTGGATATGTCTTTTGGGGAACCACTGTTCAGCCACTGTAAGAGCTGAGAGTCCAAAGTGAAAGTCAGCTCACTGCAGTAAGGTCCAGCAACTGAGAAGCCCTGTCTCATGAACACAGTGTCCAGAAAGTTTTAGTGCCTCAGATGAAAATGGGAATGGATGTCAAGGATCACCAGATAGTTGAAGAAAGTCTCTAACATGAAAGACAAAGACCAAACAAATAAGAACAAAGGAACTTGGAGAATATAGAAACAGCACAGAGACCACAACAAAACAAAATATAACTTAAAAGATGATAAATGTTCTCAGATATGGAGATGTTGTTACATCCATGAAATAAAAACATGGGTAGTAAAAAATTAGGAAAAAAATTAGGGAATAAAACACCTTAAAAATTTGATAACCAATAACTGCAATCAAGGAGTTACAGGACTTTCATGGTGGTCCAATGGCTAAGACTGTGCTCCCAGTGTAGGGGGCCCAGGTTCAACTTCTAGTCAGGGAACTGGATCCCACATGCAATAGTTGAGATCCCACCTGCTGCAACTAAGACCTGGGGCTAATAAATACTAAAAAAAAAACACCCCAAACCCACAAAGGGTTAAAAGATAAAATTGAGAAGATACCCTTTAAAAAAAAAATCTGAGTGAAACAACTGACAAAGGATTAATCTCCAAAATATATAAGCAGGTCATGCAACTCAATACCAGAAAAACAAATAACCCAATCAAAAAGTGGATAGAAGACCTAAACAGACATTTCTCCAAAGACATACAGATGGCTAATAAACACATGAAAAGATGCTCAACATCATTAGAGAAATGCAAATTAAAACTATAATTAGGTATCATGTCACATTGGTGATAATGGCCATGATCAAAAAACCTACAAACAATAACTTTCGGCTTTTGGCTCAGAGGAGGCAAAGGTGCAACTTTCTTTGGTCCTCCCGGATCCAGGTTCATCCGACACCAGCTGCCTCCACCATGTTATTTAAGTGCGACCCCAACGAGATCAAAGCTGTATACCTGAAGTGCACTGGTGGGGAAGTCGGTGCCCCCAAGATGGGTCCCCTGGGCCTGTCTCCAAAAAAGGTCGGTGATGACATCACCAAGGCAACTGGTGATTGGAAGGGTCTGAGGATTACAGTGAAACTGACCATTCAGACAGGCCCAGATTGAGGCGGTACCTTCTGTTTCTGCCCTGATCATCAAAGCCCTCAAGGAACCACCAAGAGACAGAAGGAAGCAGAAAAACATTAAGCACAGTGGAAACATCACTTTTGATGATATCATCAACATTGCCCAGCATATGCGGCATCAGTCTCTAGCTAGAGAACTTTCTGGAACCATTATAGAGATCCTGGGGACTGCCCAGTCTATGGACTGCAGTGTTGCTGGCCGCCACCTCATGACATCATAGATAACATCGATAGTGGTGCAGTGGAGTGTCCAGCTAGTTAAGAACGGCAAAGGAAAAAGAAAAATAAAGGATTATTTGACAACCAAAAAAAAAGTCTACAAACAATAAATGCTGGAGACTGTGGAGAAGAGGGACCCTTTTGCACTATTGGTGGGAATGCAAATTTATACAGTCACTAACTCGGATAGTAAAGCGTCTTCCTGCAATGCGGGAGACCTGGGTTCGATCCCTGGGTCAGGAAGATCCCCTGGAGAAGGAAACAGCAACCCAGTCCTGTATTCTTGCCTGGAAAATTCCATAGACTGAGGAGACTGGTAGGCTACAGTCCATGGGGTTGCAAAGAGTCAGACACGACTGAGTGATTTCACTTTCACAGAGAATAATATGGAGATTCTGTAAAAAAAAAAAAAAAAAAACTAGCAGTAAAAGTATATGATTCAGCAATCCCTCTACTGGGCATATACCCTGAGGAAACCACAAGTGAAAAAGACATATGTGCCTGGTGTTCATTGCAGTACTATTTACAATAGCTAGGACATGAAATAAATAAGTTAAATGAGCAGGGTGACAATATACAGCCTTGATGCACTTCTTTCCCAATTTAGAACCCGTCTGTTGTTCCATGTATGACTGAGTGACTGAACTGAACTGAAGACATAAAAGCAATCTAGATGTCCTTTGACAGATGAATGGATAAAGAAGTTGTGGTACATATACACAAGGAAATATTACTTAGCTAAAAAAGGAATGCATTTGAGTTGGTTCTGATGAAGTGGACAAACTTAGAGCCTATTATACAGAGTGCAGTAAGTCAGAGAAAAACATCATATATTAACATATTATATATGGAATCTAGAAAGATAGTACTGGTAAACCTTTTGCAGGGCAGCAGTGGAGACATGGAGAACAGAGCTGTAGATGTGGGGAAGAAGAGGCTGGGACGAATGGGGAGAGTAGCATGGGAACATATGCATTGTAAACATATGATTGTAACATATGTAAACATATCATTGTAAACATATGATATGTAAAGTAGATAGCTAGTGGGCATTGGATGACTCCGGGAGCTCAAACCAATGCTCGGTGACAACCTAGAGGAGTGGGATGAGGTGGGAGGGAAGTTCAAGAGGGAAGGGACATACATATACCTGTGGCTGATTCATATTGATGTATGGCAGAAACACAGTATTGTAAAGGACTTATCCTTATATTAAATAAAGACAAAAAAGCTGGGGAATTCCCTGGCAGTCCAGTAGTTAGGACACTTTCACTACCAAGGGCCCGAGTTTGATCCCTTGTTGGGGAACTAAGATCCTACAAGCTGCACAATGTGTCCAAAGGGGAAAAAAAAAAAAGCTGGAAAATGGGCATGAAAGGTTTTTTAAAACTGGAAATAACCCACAAGGGTTAACATTCATCTTAGGAGTTACAGAGAAATAGAGCAGATGTATGAAAAGTGGAGGGAAAGCAATCATCAAAGGGATAATTCAAGAAATCAAGTCAGGGGACTTTCCTAAGAGTCCAGTGGTTAAGAATCCACCTTCCAATGCAGAGGGCATGGGTTCCATCCCTGCTCGGGGAACAAAGATTCCACATGCCATGGGGTAACTAACCCTGAGTGCCTGCCACAACTACAGAGCCCATGTTTCCTGGAGCCTGTGTGCCACAACTGAGACCTGACACAGCTGAAAAAGGAAAATTAAAAGTCAAATCAGGACTGAATGAATTATATCTCCAGAATGAGAAGCCCACTGAGTGCCCAACATCAGTCAGTTCAGTCATTCAGCCATGTCTGACTCTGCGATCCCATGGACTGCACCCTGCCAGGCTTCCTTGTCCATTACTATCTCCCAGAGTTTGCTCAAACTCAAGTCCATTGAGCCAGTGATGCCATCCAACCATCTCATCCTCTGTTGCCCTCTTCTTCTCCTGCCCTCAATCTTTCCCAGCACCAGGGTCTTTTCCAATGAGTCGGCTCTTTGTATCAGGTAGCCAATGCATTGGAGCTTCAGCTTTAGCATCAATCCTTCCAGTGAATATTCAGGGTTGATTTCCTTTAGGATTGACTGGTTTGGTCTCTTTGCAGTCCAAAAGACTCTCAAGAGTCTTCTCCAGCACCACAGTTCGAAGGCATCAGTTCTTTGGCGCTCAGCCTTTTTTTATTGTCCAGCTCTCACATCTGTACATGACTACTGGAAAAATCATTGCTTTGAATATACGGACCTTTGTGAGCAAAGTGATGTCAACAGTGGATGGAAAAGAAATCAGATATTTCAGCTTGTTGAGTAAATAGAGAAAGGTTACTAAAACCTTCTGAGGGAAAAAGCATTCAAACAACAGTTTTCAGAATGGTACCATGCTTCCTGTCAGGCATTCTGGAAGACAGCAGAGGAATGCTTTCGAATTATTTATGACCTATAACTTTATGAATTAGTCAAATTGTTAATTCAGTAATGTAAGCATGTTTTTAGACATGCGAAATCTTAAAAAATTTTACTTCCTACCTATGTACCCCTTCTCAGGAAACGACTGGAGGATGTGGTATGCCAAAATGAGACAATAAATCAAGAAACAAGAAGACATGTGATCCTGGAAACAGGATATTCAACAGAGGTGAGAAGTGAAGAGAATTCTCACGATAATGATGAAATCCTAGGGTGACATAACCTGGCTGCAGGCCTTCCAGAGTAATCAGTCAGCACTGGGGCAGGAGGACAGAAGGCCCCAGAAGGGATGTCTCCAAGAAATTAGATGAAATTAACATAGAAAATATCTACACTTTTGGTGATGGTAGAAAAAATTCATTCTAGGGACCTGGAAATCTAAGTGTGCACCCCCCAATTTTTTTTTTTTTAATTAATGATTAACTCCAGGAAAAAAATATTTTAAAAAACTGAAAACCAAAGCTTAATCACAATAGACTGGCTTGGCTGTGGATAATATTTATGGAGACGTAATTGTGTCAACAGAGTATGGAGGCTGGTCTCCATCAACCCGCACACTTCAGGCTTTCTTCCTTGTAGATTGCAGTCCAGCCAGCAGGAGTGCTCTTTGTTCCAGCTGTCTGGGGCTTCTTTTGTTTAAATGGGAATCAAGTTGATTAAATGCAATTAATATCAGTACATTAATAAACTAATTAAAGAATTAAAATATCAGTTAAGTGCATCTAAGCAAAAGGCTATGGACGAAAGTATACATGCACACACATTTTTTTTTTCTTTTTACACTAAACACCTGGAAAAGATTATCTAGATTTAAACTTGTGCTCTAATTTGAGACTGTTGATTTACCCAAACAACAGGTCATAATGTATGTCCAACCTTCATCCCATTAATAGGGAATCAAGTTGTGTATATTTGAATCTATGTTAGACTGACCTGTGACACATGGTAAATTTTTTTCTAGTTCTGTTTTAATTTTTTCCACTAGACTGTGAGTAGTTTGAGGGCAGGCTCTTGTTCTCTCCTCTGTAAGGTTCTGGCACTTAATACAGACCTTGGGGTTTTTTTCCTTAACCTACGATTAAGTCACCACAGAGACCATGGTTTGAGTTGATGAGCACGTCTAATATTTGCAGAGCATTCAGTTGTTCACCCTGCACTGTCGCATCTGTCTGCCCCACACCGAGGCTGGTGTTTTTATTATTCTCTCTTCTCCCCTCTCATTTTTTGGAAGAGGACCTGAGTTCCAGAGAGTGCCTTCCCTAAGGTCACAGAAGTCAGTGTTGGACCCCCTAGCAGAACTCAGATCTCTAATGATGCATTAAAAAAACACTTAAAAAATATGGTTTAAATTATCATCAACCATTTTTAAGTGTATAGTTCAGTAGTGTTAAGTATAGTCACATGGTTGTGGGTTATGGCTCTCTAGAACTTACTCATCTTGCAAAACTGAAATTCTATATCCATTGAACAGCTGTCTACTTTCCCCTCACCCATCCCTGCCCCTGGCAACCCCCATTCTACTCTGTGTCTCTATGAATTTGGGCACTCTAGATACCTTCTGTAAGGGAGTCACACAGTGTGTGTCTCTTTGTGATTGGCTCATCTCACTTAGCATATGCCCTCGAGGTTCATCCATTTCCTCCCTTGAGGCCAAACAATATGTTGTATGTAGCACATTTTATTTATCCATTCATCCATCAGTGGACACCTGGGTGCTTCCATCTCTTAGCTATTGTAAGTAATGCTTCTATGAGCATGGGTGTATTTATATCTCTTTGAGATCTTGCTTTTAGTTCTTTTGGATATATATTGGAAGAGGGATTCCAGTAAGACATTTTTAAAATTCTTCATCTCATTACAAAAATGATTTGAGGACTTCCCTGGTGGTCCAGTGGTTAATCTACCTGCCAGTGCAGGGGACATGGGTTCAGTCTCTGGTCCAGGAAGATCCCACATGCCTTGGAGTAATTAAGCCTGTGGGCCACTACTACTGAGCCCAAGCTCTGGAGTCCATGCTCTGCAACAAGAGAAGCCCCTGCAGTGCCCACACACTGCAACTAGAGAAAGCCCACAGGCATCAGTGAAGACCTAGCCCAGTCAAAATTAAATACATAAGTGAGTGAACACATACAATTTCAAAAAATGATTCGAGGCCATTGTCTCAGCACCTTCTTAAGTATATATATATATATATATATATTTTTTTTTTTTTTTAAAGGTTCTGAATTTTGAATGAATGAAAAAAGGGCCAGAGAGGAGACAACAGAAAGGAGTGGCCTAACAGAAGTCTAGTGGGATCAAGTTTTTTATCTTTACCCTGGGGAAGTAGCTGCAAATAATTAAGACCCACCAGCGGTAGACTGGAGTGGCCATGGCATTTTTTTCTCATCTACACTAAGATCTCCAAAACATTCTCAAAGTTGCATCCAAACAGAATAAGCCCTGTGCATATGAAAGAGTCACAAAGGGGGGATTCCATATTCATGATGCCTGGTGTGTATGGGGGTAGGTATACAAACTCATATTCTGGAACTGTCATGGGACCTTCATAAAAGATCTAGTCAGAGTAGGGACAGAGGTAGAGTGTGTTGGTCAGAAGACTCTGCTCATCTCCAAAGACTGAAGTCAGATCTGATTTTTCAAGAAAAGCTGGATACAACTGAAACTTAACACTGTAAATCAACTATATTCCAATAAAAATTTTTTTTAAAGGGAAAAGCTACAAATCTGAACTTTGATGTGCAATCTGACTTTTAAAAACTGGCATTAAAATTTTCAAAAAGTTTTAAAGATATTCTGAACGTCAAAGACAAAAATGCAAGTTTGCAACCTCTGGTGTGTGGTAGTGTGGAGCACTGATGATATTGACCTCTGGGGAAGAATTAAGTCTGGTTTGGTTGACCAGATCAAATGCTACACTTGCAGAAACTCTGCCCTTCTATTGTTGGATAGAACTTAATGTGCTGCAGGCAGAGAGGAAATGGCCTAAAATGAACCATTAAGTTCTCCTGGTAGCATATCTGTGCCGGTCAGATAGGAGAGCTCCCGGTTTTGCATCGTTTCTATGATATTCAGTTGTGCCTACTTCACAGAACCATTGTAAAAGTAAAACGTCACAGAATTGGAAAGGTGTCAAATTTTTTGTAAAATGTAATGCAGGTGCTAACTGGGATAATTATCTTGCCACGAAGAGCTCAGAAAAGTGTAATGTTTTGGGAACAGTGACAGCTTCCACAAAAGCTGACCTAGGAAGGAGATACTGGGAGCCAGCTCTGGCTGGAAGAAATGAAGAGGAAAGAATGTGTCAGCCATTATGCTCTGGTGGGTCTGAGAAGGAGGCAGAATACTGATCTTTTCTGCAAGTGGTGTTGGGGAGTCAGTGTGGAGTTGAGAAACACACATGGCCATAAATGGTGTGATCCTGCTCCAAAGAGCTGAGCTAACGCCTGGGTTTCATGAACCTCACACTGCAAGTTTCAACTAAAATAAACTTCTGACCTTTCTGTCAGTTCCCTAGAATAAGTCAGAGTTTTATACTCTATAGACTGTTTCAGGGACTTCCCTGGCTATCCAGTGGTCAAGACTCTTGATTTCACTGTGGAGAGGCACAGGTTCGATCCCTGATCCAGGAGCTAAGATCCTGCAAGTTGCACAGCATGGCTGGGGAGGTGGGGTGGGAATGACTGCCTCATGTTCCCATTTAGAAGATTTGTACTGTTACTTCTATTACTTGAGAAAGCAGCCCTGCTTATTATTACTACTAATGATATTGCAATGTTAGTAACATTCCTATCATGCTTTGTAACTTACAAAGACCTGTCACTTGCGTTTTTCTCATCTTGTTTCCTGGTAGCTCTGAGATTATTATTTCTCACTTTACGATAAGGAAACTGATGGTTTCCCATTGTCCTTTAGTTGAAGTTTAGAATCTTCAATGTGGCCTAAGTCCCACCCTAGCCTGGGCCTTCCCTACCTCTCCAGAGCCTCTTTCACCACCTTCCCAGGAACTCTCTTTGTTCTAGCTGTTCTGGGTTTCTTTTGGTTCTTTCAATAGGTCAGGTTCTCTCCAGCCACAGGCCTGGCATCGCATGTGCTGTTTCTTCCATCTAGAACACTCTTCCCTGTCCTCTTTGCCTGGCTAGCATCTTTTGAGTCTCAGTTTAACAACATTTCTTCATGGGAGTCTTTCCTAAACATTGAGGCTATGTGAACTTGCCAGTAACATCCCTTGTACCATCCAGCACTTCCCATTCCAAGACTCATTCAGGACTTCCTTGGTGGCTCAGTGGTGAAGAATCCACCTGCCAATGCAAGAGATGTGGGTTCAATCCCTGATCCAAGATCCCACATGCTGTAGGGCAACTAAGCCCCATGTGTCACAGCTACTAAGCTCATGCTCTATAGCGTGCGAGCCCCAGCTACTGAAGCACACTCGCCTAGAGCCTGTGCTCCACAAGAGAAGCCACTGCAGCACGAAGCCTGTGCACTGCAATTAGAGAAGAAGACCCTGCTTGCTGCAACTAGAGAAAGCCCACATAGCAACGAAGACCTGTGCAGCCAAAAATAAAAGTATATATTATTCATTCAGTAGTTCTTGTTCCTGCTCTGTGTCTTGTATAATATACTTTTACTCTGAATGCTTTTGTAACGAGTCTGCTGTCTGGATTCCGTGGCCATGAGACTAATGCATCAGAACCTTGCCTTCTAGTCCAGCGCTGTGGGGCTTCTTCTGATATTACAATAATCAGGGTCCTTTGTGACCAAAAGGCACACCTCCCGCATCAAATAGCAGGTGGGGAGGTTGGAACACAGTGCCACTGTATTCTTTGTTAATGACTAGAAGAGACTGGTGCTGTTCTCACCTCTTCGGTTGTCTCTGTGATGCTCCTGTACCAGTGACCACCTTTGCCCAGCACCCTTTTGAGATAGTCAAGGGTGGATCACAGATGACAGGGACATTGAAAGCTACTCAGACTACTCCTGTCTCAGGTCTTGCCTTGGTTTGATGCACACAGGTGGGTCCTTTAGAGTTGTGTGGCACATTTGTTTTCCATGTTGGAAGCAGTGAGGTATAGTTACCAAATTAGTGGTACAAGCACAGGAGTGGAAGTAACACAGTGGCCCAAGCTGGCAAGGCAGGCATCAAGCAGGTAAGCAGGGGCCAGTGGGAGGAAGTCATGGCCTTATTTCAACAGCTGCAGCAAGCTGACCTCCCTGTGGGTTTTCAAGCCAGCTCTGTCTCTGCATAGCACTGTCTTTGTGAAATCCATCACCATATACCTTCCTCAGTCCAGTTCATGGTAATCAAAATGTGTGGCTAGATAGCCAGGCAGTGGTGTATAAGGTTGCAAATGTTAGTTCCAAATATAGTGCAGTTCACATTGCCAGTGAGGAAAGAACATTGAGTGAATTCATTACATGAACCACTTAAACTAACTGAACCCAAGAGCTTAAAGCCACATTCTTCAAATATGTACACTCCACAGAACTGGCACTTAGCGTCAGGCAGTCAGGCTGATGAAAACATTTGTGAACCAAAGAATCTAAACAAGGAAGATTTTCTCAAGGTGTGCATTTGCCAACTGTCTTTGTTTTCCAGTCATCTTTGGTGGTGAGTTCCATGACTTAGAGCTTGACATCAGGGGTTGCAGGTGTATGCCTGGCATACTTAGATGCATAAGGCAAAGACTGAAACTCTGTGGCACTGGTTACAAAGGGGAACAGGCAAAGAGGGCACAGCCTGTCTTCGTACTAAAAATAATTAGATGCCTAGTGTATAAAAACATAGCTGGAAGAATATGCCCCAAACTTATCTGGGAAGCATGATTGTCTTCAGGAGGTGGATTTATAAGAAGGGATAGTCATTCTCTGGGATGGTTTTTTTTTTTCATTTCAAAATTTGGAAAATGGATATGTATTACATTTGTGAACAGAATTAAAAATTTAAGGGGATACTTTGTTAGATGAATAGCAAATTGTTACAATGAGGTTGGTAAAAGCATGCATGCGTGCAAAGTCACTTCAGTCCTGTCCGATTCTTTGTGACCCCATTGTAGCCCATCAGGCTTCTCTGTCCATTGGATTCTCCAGGCAAGAATACTGGAGTGGGTTGCCATGCCCTCCTCCAGGGGATCATCCCCACCCATGGATCAAACCCATGTCCCTTATGTCTCTTGAAATGACAGGCGGGTTCTTTACCACTAGCGCCACCTGGGAGGCCCAAAGAAGAGCATGCTGCTGCTGCTGCTGCTGCTGCTGCTGCTGCTGCTGCTGCTCAGTCGCTTCAGTCGTGTCTGACTGTGTGAGACCCCATAGACGGCAGCCCACCAGGCTCCCCTGTCCCCGGGATTCTCCAGGCAAGAACACTGGAGTGGGTTGCCATTTCCTGCTCCAATGCATGAAAGTGAAAAGTGAAAGTGAAGTCGCTCAGTCGTGTCCGACTCTTCGCGACCCCATGGACTGCAGTCCACCAGGCTCCTCCGTCCATGGGATTTTCCAGGCAAGAGTACTGGAGTGGGGTGCCATCGCCTTCTCCGAAAGAAGAGCGTAGACTATCTAATTATTCTCTACCATACACAAAACACACATTTGCACATACTGGGTATAGAACAGGGTGCTCAAATAGAACTGTCTTCGGCTATGGATATGATCTATATCTGTACTGCCCAACATGGCAGCCATGACTGAAGCGACTTAGCAGCAGCAGCAGGAGCAGCCATGGGTGGCTACTGAGCACTTGAATGTGGAACTTACTTTAAACTTAAATAGCTGCATATGGGAAACTTAAATAGCTGCATATGGCTGGTGGCTACTGTATTTGGACACACAGGTCTAGAATTTTCCATTTATAGGGAGCAAAATGTCAGCAGAGGCAGGGAAAGACCAGCTTTGGTAGCCAAGAGATCTTCTATAAGACATGCTGTCCATCCAGTGGAGATAGAGTCTTTTTGTTTCGAGGATGACATGAGAGGAGGCACTTCTTTACACTTGTAAAGGCCACAGCATTAACTTCATCCTTCTACATCCTTCATAGTCTCCTGACTTTAAATGCTCCATTGATAGAAGAGCCACTGACCTATTAGGAAAGCAGCAGTCATCTCACGCATCCTCATTCATGTCAAATATTTTTAATGTTTTGTATTTTTTTTCTTATAAACTGTTTCTCTCCACCTCTCCTCCACTATCTGGTATCCTGTGTTGTCTTAAGATTTCTCCTATTAAATCATCAGCCATTCAGTGTACTGTTTCCTTCTTAATGTCTTTAAAAGTCTAATAAGCATGAAGAAGAGTATATCCATAAGGTTAGTATACATAATACAAGGTAATCAACACCTTAATGAATCAGAGTGGGTTAAGATTGCAGTGTAATGTATACCTGTACAATTAGTCAAATTTATGATAAAGGTTAAGGTTGTTTGGAGGTGAGAGGAGGTGGATGTCACAGAGGACCATACTGGTATGATCAGCCAAACTATGGCAAGACTGTTTTTCCCTTCTTGGTTTTCATTGTAATTGGTGTATAGCATATCTACTGGCAGCTGGCAGCAGCTTCCTGAGAAAGCACAAGTTACAATAGATAGTAAGCTATATTCCTTCTCTGTTGCTAATTCCACCCCAGCATTGTACCAGGAGCTCAGGAGTGAAGGCTACAGCTGCCAGGTATCAGCAATTAAATGAGAGAAGCAGAGTTCTCTTTGGTTACCTTATGTGAAGAGCCAACTCATTGGAAAAGACCCTGATGCTGGGAAAGACTGAGGGCGGGATAAAGAGGTGACAGAGAATGAAATGTTTGGATGGCGTCACTGACTCAACGACATTCGAGCAAACTCCGGGGGATGGCAAAGGACAGGGAACCCTGGCTGCTGCGGTTAATGGGGTCAAAAGAGCCGGACACGACTTAGCGACTGAACAACAGCAAGACTTATGTACAAGTGGCAGTAACAACCCAATCAACTTTCCTTCCTGACACTACCATTCATCACAAAGTTAACCATCAAACCATTAGAAGGACCAATCATCCTCTGACTTGGTTTCCTAGGGAAAGGAAGTTATTTGGCCCACACGTTTCCTTACTATCAGGGTCCCCTGTCTCACTCTTGGATTAGAAACCAAACACCTTGACCACTTCACTTGTACTAGGATTGTTCTAAGAAGGCAGGTCAATTTGGGGTGGGTACTAGGATTGTTCTAAGAAGGCAGGTCAATTTGGGGTGGGTATTTTGCATTACCAGAAAAGATGCATGCTGAGTCATGCACTCTTTGCTATCCTACTCCATGGACTGTAGCCCACCAGACTCTTGTGTCCATGGGATTTCCCCGGCAAGAATACTGGAGTAGGTGGTCTATCCCTTCTCCAGGGGAACTTCCTGAATCAAACCCGAGTCTCCTGCATCGGCAGGTGGATTCTTTACTGAGCCACCTGGTATAAGCCCACAGAAGGCAGAGTCTTATTAAAAACAACTCCGAGATCCTAAAACTAGTATCTAGTAACAGCAGCTTTATTCTTCAGTCATGTATGATACTGTAAGTATAAAGTCAACATTATATTACCAAAAGCTTATTTTCTTGCTGAGAAAAAAATCACTAGCCCTACAAATGTGGCTCCAAGTCCAGGACTCATTTGGATAACAGAGTTGAAAGACTTGATTTAAAGCTATAAACCCCCTCATACTCCCCAAATTGCACACTACAGAGATACATTCTTTATAAAGGGGTTCCTTACTTCCTGAAACTCATTCTTAGAAAATGCCAGATAAGAATTCATCCACCGCTGCCCACTGTCCCAAAAGCCTCTACTGCTTCCCATGAATATAAAATAACATTTTCTATAAGAAACTAACACTTTTGTGTTTCTTCCTAACTTCCTCATTTCTAAAAATTTTAACCAAGGGATATTACAGAAAAGGGGTTTCCCTGATATCTCCATTGGTAAAGAATCCACCTGCAATGCAGGAGACCCCGGTTCGAGTCCTGGATCAGGAAGATATGCTGAAGGGATAGGCTACCCACTCCTGTGTTCTTGGGCTTCCCTTGTGGCTCAGCTGGTAAAGAATCTGTGTGCAATGCGGGAGACCTGGGTTCAGTCCGTGGGTTGGGAAGATCCTCTGGAGAAGGGAAAGGCTACACACTCCAGTATTCTGGCCTTGAGAATTCCATGGACTACTGTCCATGGGGTCGCAAAGAGGCAGACACAACTGAGCAACTTTCACAAACATTAGGGAAAAGGAGAATCACTAAGTATTTTTAAAGCTATTGCTTGTATCCATTGTGACTGCATGATCTTCTAATTGTGGAAACCTAACAATCAGCCGGAAGAACACAGGTTTGTGCAGACTGGCAAGCTTGAGTTGACCACTAGGACTGAGAGTTATTTGCTGTTTAACTAGCTAATTTTTCTGAAAGCTAATGCTTTCTCATCTGTAAAATGAGTATATTACCTAGGATAGGGAGCTATTTGGAAGGCAAACAATAAACTAAAACATCTGACAGGGAATTCCTGTGCAGTCCAGTGGTTAGGACTCCATGCTTTCACTGCCGAGGGCATCAGTTCAATCTCTGGTCGAGAAACTAAGATTCCACAAGCTTCACGGCGCAGCCACATAAAACAAAACAAAATATCTGACATGGAAAAGGCTGGATTAAGACCTTTAGAGACCCAAAGCATCAAGACTATGATGCCCAAATCAATCAAGATATTAGTGGAAAACAGAGAATACACTTAAAACTGGGTAATTTGAGGAAGGTTTAATAAAGGGACTGTTCACAAAGACATGGGCAGAGTTCAGGAGCTAGTAAATAAGTGGTCCATTCTATCCCTATGTCTGGAAGCTAAGGAGGGCTGCTTGTTAGGAGTCACAGTCTTTGGTAGAAGAACACAGACAACCTATGTGACCTGGCGACTTAGAAGCCAGGGAAATAAATACCCAGGCTTCTAAATATCCATTCCTCAGCCTTTTGATCTTCTGAGGGTGTTACTAACTGGATCAACACAACCTGAAGTCAGAGGCAACGGAACCTGTTGATGCAGTCCACGGGGGTCAAGACCTGGGACACCAAACAGGACGAGCAGCAGTTCTGAAGAGGAATGCAGCCAGCACCATCTCCTCCCCAACACGATTCAAACCACTCAACTGTTATATACACACAACTTGCATGTGTGCTAAAACTGAGACAACTTCTTTCCAGCATTTGATTGTGAGTTCTTTCATTAAAACAATGTCTCTTAGTCTGTTGGTGTCTTTACTTTGCTGGTACCGTAAGCACATGCCTAGATAAAAGGAAGCCTCAGGACATAGGAACTGACAGGCTAAGGTTAGCTCCTTAATGCTGACTCTAAGGAGCTATAAGAAGTTTCTGAGTTAATCCAGAAGTAATTTAGGAGGAATCTTAGGGTATTTCTGGCTAGGTACTATTCATTAGAAATTCAGCCACTGGATTTTCTTAGACTCAAAAAACCCCTATGGTAGTAAAACTTCTTATAATCCTACTGAATGACAGAAAAGGTTTTAGTTGCTTACCGAAGAGAATAAAGGACATCAGGACATCAATTTCACATTGACATTTTTATTAACGCCAACTGTTTTTTAATTATTATTTTTTTAAAACAATAGCACAAAAATGTTTCAAGGAAGCAGTCTCACAATCTGATGACCTTCTGAAATACAGTTAAGCCACACCAAATATGAATTCCTGTTAATAACACACAAAAATATTTTTTTTTTTTTTAAAGAAAAAGAAAAGAAAAAAAGTAGGGAAAGAGGAAAGGAATGAGATTTAGAGTTAAAACTCACTGGATTAGGTTGGTGAGGCTTGTTAGTAGGATACACTGTGGAAGCAGAGTGGCACACACAGGCTTACAGTCTTTTTTTTAAATCAGTTACCACTAATACATGGGCCCTGCATCAGCAACCACTGACTTCTTACAGGCCGAACTGAACCAGAAGCCAGTGCTGATACTGTCAGAAAGAGGGTCAACAGTTGGCCTGTCATTTTTAGCAGAATAACTCCTTCAGAAAGGCCTGGCTGAAAACTTTTCATTTCTATTGTCTCACCTATATGCATTTCAGGATTCTTAAAAGTCATCTTAAAAAAGAAAGAAAAAATAATGTATATCAGTTTCTCTTATTTAATGTGGCTATAAAAGATGTTTCCTTATTATTTATCTCTAAGAAGGACACCGGGGTGGTGGGTTGGGATGGAACTAAGGGAAGGAAAAAACCCAGACCAGGATAGGTTTTGTTTGTTTTTTTCAAACTTTTTTTTTTTTTTTCTTGCCAAGGGGTCACACAGAAGGGAAGGCAAGGAGGAAAACTACAATCCTTGGTTCAGATTGAGTTATGCAGGAAAATATATCTTCCTGATCAGTCCCCATGCCAAATAAACAAAAAACAAGAAACCCCACTTGAGATTATGCACAGACTCTATATTATACCAGCTATCAGCCTTTAATGTTAACCATTCCCAGCAATGGACACTTGGCTTGTAGGCTGCTTGGAGAACCCACTTCACAAAAATCCTCTTTACAGAAGCCTCTAGTTTCCTTTTCGTAGGTTATAAAAACAGAACATCTGTCATTAACAGGAGAGTGTTAAATACTTTTAACCACTGACAAGGCTTCAGGAAGTTTCACAGTTTCGTTATGCTCTATTTTATTACTATCATATTTACATTTTTATTTTTTTGCTGAATTGCTGATTTTCCTTTTTCAATAGAATTTAATTCTGGAGTGTGAGCAGGAACCAGTTAACTACATTCATTGTCCAACCCCCACTGGCTTGAAAGAAGACTCCAAATTCTTGGTGTGTGAATCAGCTGTCAGCCGCCCCACCTTCTCCCTGCACAAAGCAGGACCGCAGTGGCGGTGTGCTCAGGGTCACGCTGTGGGCGGCGAGGCCTTGCGCTGCAGGAGGTACTGGTGGATGCTCTCAGCATCGCGCTTTAGCCAAGCAGCATTCAGCAGGATATTTTCACAACACTGCTGGATGGTACGCTCAGCTGAAGGAGCTGGGTGACTCTCGAAGAAAGCCTGGCATGAGACAATCCAGAATGTAGGATCGTTACTAGCAATAGTAAGAAGCTAATATCACAGGTCATGAAAAAATACCCACCGTCTATGAAGGATTCATAAGCTTCACTCATGAAAACTGACCACTGCCAGGCTAAAAGAAAACAAGCTGCACCTTAGACCTGCAGATTCTTCCCCTAATGTATTATATGCTCAAGAGCCTAATCACAGAGAAAGAACCTATATTCTTTAAGGTTCATTGTCCAAGCAGCAAAAAACAAAACAGAACGTTTATCAAGGACCAAGCCCCCTGTGTTACTTCATCTAAATGACGATCTTATCACCCAATTCACAGGGGTTAAAAAAACCTACTTGAAGTCTAGACTTTGAAATCAGCCTTGGGACTTGATCTAGCCCCCATTATGTACTAAAGTGTGACTGAGTAAATTAACTGCTCTGTTTTATCATCTATGAGAAAATATAATACTTGGCAGAGAGTAGTTAAGGATTCAACACATTTTGGCTACTTCCAATAAAGATTAATTTGTAAGGGATAATAAAACTAAGAAGCTTAAATTGCTGCCATATTCTAATAATTTAAAATTTTATAGACACATTTTCATACAGTAAACTACTTCAGAGTTCATTGTAATTATTGCAGTGCTTATTGATTAAAGGTTGAATAAACCGTTTTCTAATGAAGTACACCTGGTTTCATAGAAAATATCAACCAGCAAAAGGATGGGGACCGGGGGGCGGGGGGGTCTTTCCTTTGAAAGAGTCATCACAGGTCTATAAGAGAGAATGACTAATTCATCAGATTAAGTCTAAACCTCTTAGAAATCAGTTACTTTATTGACATGGATGACAATGGCTCCTGCTCCAAGGCTCCTATCACAGTTGGGTTCTTAGGGCCTGAGTAAGACTTCTCATTCTATCTCAACAAATAGTACCACTGCTTACATATAAGAAACCCTTGACTACTTCCCTCTTCCTCCCCCAGATATGTTCACAATACAGACAAAACATTCAATAAATACTGGCTGTATTAAAGACTAACAAAACAAGCCCTGGAATCAAGATTGCTGGGAGAAATATCAGTAGCCTCAGATATGCAGATGACACCACCCTTACGGCAGAAAGCAAAGAACTGAAGAGCCTCTTGATGAAAGTCAAAGAGGAGGGTGAAAAAGTTGGCTTAAAACTCAACATTCAGAAAACTAAGATCATGGCATCTGGTCCCATCACTTCATGGCAAACAGATGGGTAAACAATGGAAACAGTGACAGACTTTATTTTTTGCGTCTCCAAAATCACTGCAGGTGGTGACTGCAGCCATGAAATTAAAAGATGCTTGCTTCTTGGAAGAAAAGTTATGACCAACCTAGACAGCATATTAAAACAGAGACATTACTTTGCCAACAAAGGTCCGTCTAGTCAAAGATGCAGTTTTTCCAGTAGTCATGTATGGATGTGAGAGTTGTTGGGACTGTGAAGAAAGCTGAGCGCCGAAGAATTGATGCTTCTGAACTGTGGTGTTGGAGGAGACTCTTGAAGAGTCCCTTGGACTATAAGGACATCCAACCAGTCCATCCTAAAGGAAATCAGTCCTGAATATTCATTGGAAGGACCGATGCTAAATCTGAAAATCCAATACTCTGACCACCTGATGCAAAGAACTGATTCATTTGAAAAGACCCTGATGCTGGGAAAGATTGAAGGTGGGAGGAGAAGGGGACAACAGACGATGAGATGGTTGGATGGCATCACCAACTCAATGGAGAAGAGTTTGGGTAAACTCTGGGAGTTGGTGATGGACAGGGAAGCCTGGCGAGCTGCAGTCCATGGGGTCGCAAAGAGTCGAACACGACCGAGCAACTGAACTGAACTGAATCTCTTTCATTACTCTATCTCCTCCAAGCTACTTTATCATTTTTGCTTCCCAATATCTCCCCTTTCCAAATTGCATTCTCTATACTGCAGCCAGATTGAAATTCTTATCATATAAACCAGATTAAGTCACCCCTTTGTTTATAAGCCATTTCAAAAAGGGCTTCCCATTCTTAGGAGCATTTTCATATGGGCTACAAGGCCCTCTTCAGTCAGGCCTCTACTTTACACTAGCCTTAACTTGGCCACTGGCCTCCCCTTGAACTAATTATATGTATTTCTCCTTCAGGAATATTTATTACCTTTACAATAAAGTGATTATTTACATAATACAATGCATAATATTGAATCTTGATCTAGACTCTCTGTTATGTACTAACCTGTGACTGAGTAAATTAACTCATAATGTGAACCAAACATTATAGCTCTCAGAATTTCCAAATCCACCCCTGAAACCTTCTTGCTTTCAAGAATCAAAGTGGAAGTGACACTTAAAGGGCCAGGAGTAGAGTCCCTACGTAGTCATCTTGTCTCTCTGTGCACATAAAAGACCTCTGAAAGGTATTAGAAGGGAAAAAGAACTAATATGAAAGATCTACTATGTTCCAGGCCCCCTATATTACTTAGTCTAGACATCTTATCACCTCATTTTATGGAAGAGGAGACGGGCTCATAAAGGTTAAAAAGCCCGCTTGAAGTCACGCAACTAACAAGGGGCAGAGCACAGATTTACATCCAGGTTGACTGACTCTAAAGTCCACATTCTTTCAACCACTTCAATGCCCTCAAAGATGATTCCAACTCTAAATTCTTCAGGCCTTAAGGATACAACCTAACCTTTCTCCCAGAAAAACATGGAGACACTACTAAAGTACATCACCCCAATAATCTATGATTATAATTGATTAGTATTTTTATTTTCTGGATTGAAAATAAAAGTGAAATAAAAGTGAAAAGTAAACTGTATTTTCCTTACCTTAACTTCTCCAGCCATTTTATCAACTGCAAATCCCTCAACTGATAGCTGAAAAAACAATGGTTTATAAACAGTAAGTACAACTAAGAGGTTAGGAACAAACTTCCATTTACCATAAAAACAAATCATTCCACTCTTTCCCAACTTCAGTTTATTCTACAGGGTACAGGATGGGCTATGGAGAAACTGTTTAGTAAAGCTAGTAACTACTTAAGGAAACTTTTAAAAAGCAAAGACAATAATCTATGGGTTGAATGAATCATGAATGTCTCTCAATAATATCCACGATAAGCAAACTACTCAAACATTTTCACCTACCTTTATTAGTCTAGATATTAAGAATCCTCCCTGGTATCGATTATAAAGTTCTTCCCAGTTGTCCTTTATGAATTTCCAAGCAGCCTTCCTTCCATGCTTACTGCCTCCAGCCACTCCACCAATTACTGACACAGTGTCCTGTGGACGTACCTCTTCCTAAAAAAAGAGAACTATAAGTCTAGCGTATCCAGAATATTGTCTGATGCCAGAAAGGGCAAATGCTGTTGAGGTACCCAAGTAATCCCCTTCTTGTTTCAGGAGTAACTGGCACCAGAAGCTTCTAGCAAAGAGGAGAATGTTTAACCTACAGATCAGCCAAATTGAGAATGAAGCACTGAGATGGGTACAATAGATGGCTGCTCAATAGATACCTGCTCTAGGGTAAAGAAAGAAGAGCCAGGAAGTAGGCACAGGGATGTGCCAACCTTACAGTTTATTTCGTCTCCCAACTATTCTGATTCTTACCGTTAGAGGGAAATACAGTGGCTAGTAACAAAAGCTTACTCCAGTTTTTCAAGAAAGAGGAAGCCTTTAGTCTAGGATTAAGACAGATCAAGAGAATACTGAATCAAAGACACTTGCTATAGATCAGTTGGTAGTAATTCCCTCTAAAAGCAGTTTTCACTGTAACTTACTGAAAGTGCAAACGTGAGGACTTTTTGAATCAATTCAGGTGAAAGAGTAGCCCCAAGGACTCTTTCAATTCGGTTTTTCTCTTCCTGCATATCTGCTTGTTTGTGAAGCTATAGTGAAAAAATACAGAAAGAGACAATTAATTTCTCGCTGAATAAGGTGAAACTTTTGCTTTACATTCTCATTGGCTAAGATTGCAGGATATGAAATTAACAATATTTTTCAAGAGGTTTGAGCACTAAATTTGTCCTGTGCCCCTAGAGTAAGTCATTAATTGTTAAGTGCTCACTACATAAATAGCTTGTCATCAGTTCTGAGCAGTTCAACCTCAGGATCTAAGGGGTGAGCCCGTCATGACCAAATTCTTTATTCATTGATGTCTGACCAATGTTCTATGTTAGATAGGCAAAATGATCATTACTAATACCACTGGAAATCAATTCAACTCATCAGTTAAAAAATACAGGAAACATTATTGAAAGTAATATTTTGAGAATATTTGATGACATAAACATGCCACTGATATATTAACTAAAAGAAGAGATACAAAGCAAAATGGTTCTAAATTTTAAAAAATTTAATGAGAAGGGGAGACAAAAACCCTGAAAACACATCAAAATGTTAACATTAATAATGGTCTCTGATCAGTAGGATTATGCAGTATCACATTTTTAACTGCGAAGTATTATGAATGCAGAGCATTAAGAAAATAGAAAAGCATAAAGAAAAAATTACTATATTTACATTAACCAAATCATGAATAAGATTATATTATACATGCTATATTTGTGATCTTTTTAAAATTACAAGTAAGTTCTATTTTCTTCTTTATACTTTTCTAGCCTCTAAATCTTCCATAGTGAGTATACCAAAATCTCTTTTCATAATTAGAAACAAAACATTATTATGTTTTTTAAAAATTAGAACTTCAAATGTAGATGAGATACTTCTCTAAGACAACTTAATTTATAGACTCTCTTGACCTTTTTTTTTCCCTCTGAAGAGTTAACACTGACCAGTGTCTGGAGACCCCATCACAGCTCCCAGTTTCCTCTTCCTTTCCTTTGGACTCTTTTGAGCAGCAGTGTAGTAAAATAGATAGGAGGTCAGAAGACCTGGGTTCTAGACCCAGTTTTGCCTCTAACTAGCTGTGTGATCTTGACTAAGTCCTTAACCTCTCCAGGTCTCAGTTTCCCCATCTGTAAAATGAGCGGGGTGGACAGATGATTTCTAAGGTCCTTTTCAGCTCTAATATTCAAGGTCTGAACTCTGGCATTTAGGAAGCATTCCCCACCCCACCCCCAAGAGGACCTGTTATAGGAGTCCACTAGATGGCACCATAACACTACATTTCAAATATACTCTGAATTAGTTATTTAGCCTACTTCATTATTCTTACACAAAATCCTCATCTCTCATCAACTGGCTTTGTTTCCTTTAATTTTATATAGGTATAGTTGATTTACAATGTTGTGTTTTCAGTGTACAGAAAGTGATTCAGTTATACATATATAATAATAATTTGCACCTGCTAACCCCAAACTCCCAGTCCATCCCTCCCCAACCTCTCCTAACTGGTTTCTTGAAGAACCCTGATTCTGCCTTCATTAGAGCTCTTTGCATAGTAAAGTTGAATCATTGTGGGCTCCCTTGTGTTAAGCAGATGCAAACTCTTATTAAATAAACACACTGGTATAAATTCTTAAACGTATGCCATGACATGAAAATGTCAAACGACCTGTCATGAAATTTTCAGAACCCTTATTTTTCCCATATCTTTATGGAATAGACAAAATATACCAACTATCTCATTTCACATGCAAAGAAATGCATGATTTATAGTGCACAGGTTCACAGAATATTAAGAGTGAGAAAGAGACCTTAATGTCATTTAGTTGAAAGGTAAACCCAAAGTATAATTTTTTATGTTATTAGAAAGGAAACCCTTATACAACATAGGCAGTTAACGCAATACAATTGCAATTTAGTTTCTTAAATAAAGTTTGTGTATTTTTAAAACATTCTAGTCATTTAAATATGATTTGTTTAAAACTAAAATACCAGAAGTTAGATTTGTAATTGTGATGCACTTGGGGTCAGAAAAGTATTCTGATTAAGATCCCTAAGTGTGGATCTTTTAATGAATGGGTCTGATGGATGATTTGGGTATTTAGGCACGTATTGCATGTTTTATTTGATAAGTAGAATCAGCTCCCTCCACCTCTAATGCAACCAGGTTAGACTAATAACTGCATGGATACAGACTGGAGACAGCACTTGTTCTACAGTATTAGGACTTTCGAACAGATCACTGCCATTATAAGGACATGGAAAGTTTTAAATATATATTTTTTCTAAGTCAGAGTTTAATTATATGCCAACCACCCTGGGAAACTACAAGAGGCTATGAAAGCAAGTGAATTAATTTTCTGTCTGTTCATAAGAGGCACCAGCCTAGACCAAATCCTTGAGGCACCTATTCATCTATCCCTTTCCTAGGCACAGAAATAAACTTAAAATGGGCAGAACCCTGAGTAAGTTTGCATTGATGGGAAAATTTTTAAGAACTGGACTTTTTAATCTAACTTAACATTTTAGTATTAAAATTGAAGATACATAAACTTGTGATTTATAAAAGTGAATAAATGAGATGACCTGGCATTTGTATTGGTAGTATAGATGAGCAGATATTTCTCCTGCTGCTGCTCCTGCTAAGTCACTTCAGTCGTGTCCGACCCTGTGTGACCCCATAGATGGCAGCCCACCAGGCTCCCCTGTCCCTGGGATTCTCCAGGCAAGAACACTGGAGTGGGTTGCCATTTCCCTCTCCAATGCATGGAAGTGAAAAGTGAAAGTGAAGTCGCTCAGTCGTGTCTGACTCTTAGCGACCCCATGGACTGCAGCCCACCAGGCTCCTCCGCCCAGGGGATTTTCCAGGCAAGAGTACTGCAATGGGTTGCCACTGCCTTCTCCAGATATTTCTCCTATAGCTTCCTAAATATATGCATGCCTACAGTATGCATATCAGCATATATTTCTTTTGTTATGACTTTTTTTTTTAAACCATTCAAGGTCATACCCTCTGTGTCAATTCAACTTCAAAAGCAGAAAATAGGAGCCCTTTCCAAATTTACTCACCTTCAGCATAATGTCTAAGGTAGTGCCATCACCATGCTTCAAAACAGTCAGATAGACCTACAAGAGAATACGGAACAAAAAAGAGGGCATCTGATTGTATGTAACTTATTCCAAATATTCTAATGTTAAGACAGAAAGCAAGTTAAAAAAAAAATTGTGTGGATATTACATAGAAATTATGGCAACAATCTAAGAGCCCACTTGAACAACCAGAAAGGTAGATGGCAGGTAGTAACAGCAGAGCACAGGAGACTGTGCACCGATAATCACCTTTTAGTACCCTAGTGTGGACTGAGAAACTACACAAATGAGATGTTGCCTACAGGCTCCCTAGATGGTGTGTGTTAAGAGAATTAGGCATGATTTGTAGGTCAATACTTAGGTCTACTTAGGTCATTTTTGTTGTTGTTTAATCAGAGTCGTGTCTGACTCTTTTCAACCCCAAGGACTGTAGCCTGCCAGGCTCCTCTGTCAATGGGATTTCCCAGGCAAGAATACTGGAGTGGGTTGCTATTCCCTTCTCCAGGGAATCTTCCCAACCTAGGGATCAAACCCAGGTCTCCTGCACTGCAAGCAGACTCTTTAGGTCATTTTTGGTTATTATTAAATACATTCCACACTACACAGAATGATGCAGACACCTAGAAATCAAAGTACTTTATTATGAGCCTACCGGACTCCTCAGATCAGCGGAGAGAATCTGTTTCCCTTCTACATGGTCCTTAAACCGACGACGGGCTTCTTCTAATGTTGCCTTATGTCCTGCTTTTCCTAGTTTGCCCAGGACCAAGCCCCTCAGGAGTGCATCTAGGTGACCTGATTGAGAAGTAAAAGAGATACAGAACTACTTAAAAAGCTTAGTTTTTACAAATATGCCACCTGGATATTGTATAATTGTGTTAGACCATGCCTACAATCTTGAACAAACAAAATCAATTACCTTAGTACTTGAGAGAACACTTAATTTAAATTTATCAAACAATAAGAATGAACTACGTAACACACTAAGATAGGCAAATACGCTGACTCTGTCTATGCCAACTGTATTTATTAAATATTTATTAAATGCCAACTGTATCTATTTAAATATTTATTAAATATTCTATCTAGGTAGTTACACCTGTAAGAATTATGTGTGGAAGGAATACACTTAGATCATACAGTTTTGACCCAAAATTTAGAGGAAGGCCACATACAAAACTAGTATGCCAGGGAGATTAAATTGGAATCTTAGATTTTTTAAATCAAAATCTGATGGATTATTCCAAAGATATGCAGGTGGCTGATAAGCACATGAACCAATACCATTAGCCATTGCTGCTGCTGCTAAGTCACTTCAGTTGTGTCCGACTCTGTGCGACTCCATAGACGGCAGCCCACTAGGCTCCTCTGTCCCTGGGAGTCTCCAGGCAAGAACACTGGAGTGGGTTGCCATTTCCTTCTCCAACGCATGAAAGTGAAAAGTGAAAGTGAAGTTGCTCAGTCGTGTCCGACCCTCAGCGACCCCATGGACTGCAGCCTACCAGGCTCCTCTGTCCATGGGATTTTCCAGGCAAGAGTCCTGGAGTGGGGTGCCATTGCCTTCTCCCCATTAGCCATTAGGGAAATGCAAATCAAGACCACAATGAGATGCCACTTCAAACCAATTAGGATGGCTAAAATAAAAGACAATACCAAGTGTTGGCAAGGATGGAGAGAAATTAGAACCCACATATACTGCTGGTAGGAATGTAAAATGGTGTGGGCACTTTGAAAAAAAGTCCAGTAATTCCTTTTGAGGAATTAATAAACACAGAGTATGAACCAGCAGTTCCACTCTGGAGAAATGAATTCATAACAGTAAAAAAGTAGAAACAATCCAAGCATATATACACTGATGAACGAACAAAGAAAATGTAGTATAATCATGCAATACAATGAAATATTATTTGACTATAAAAAGGAAGTACTGATACATGCTGTAACACAGGTGAACCTTGAAAATACTGTAGTAAGTGAAAGAAGCCAAATAAAAAATGCCACACAGAGTACGATTCCATTTATATGAAATGTCAGAACAGGCAGATCTGTGAGGCACTAAGCAGATCAGTGGTTGCCTGGGACTGGGTTGCCAGGGAGTAGAGAGTAACTGCCAACAGGTATGGAGCTTCTTTTGAGTGTAAAGACATTTTTCTAGAATTAAGATAGTGGTGGTGGTGGTCGTTGTACAGCACTGTGAGAAAAGACTGAACTGTATATTTAAAAGGGTGCATTTTTTGGTATATTGATTATATCTTAAAAAAAAAAGTTAATACTAGCACACAAACTGATAGATTCCAACAGTACAACAAATAAATTGTGATATATTCATACAATGAAATACCACTCAGCAATAAAAAGAAATGAACAACCTATATGTATCTCTAGAACATTATACTGAGAGAAGCCAGATAAAAGAACAGAATATATATTATGATCCCACTTATATAAAGTTCTAGAAGAGACTATATTAATTTAGGTTGACAGAAGTCAGAATAGCGTTTGCCTGCAGGGGGTGGAAGGGTAGGGGGGTGGCAGGAACTGACTGGGAAGTAGCTTCAGAACAACCTCCTGTGGTGACGGAAATGTGGTATGCATTTGTCCAGTCACTGAACTGAACGTATGCGTTTTGCTGTATTTAAACTGTAACTCCATAGAAGGTTTAAGGAAACCATAAGAAATCAATAGACAACACAACTAGAGACTAGTTAAGGTTCTTAAAAGAACCAATTTATAATTCTGGTGCTGATTTGCTGTGTTTATGTAGAATCTTTATTATTTTGCTATATTTGATTCTTCCATCTGTAAAACTGGAAAACTGAAGACATTCTCCCTATTTAAAAAAGGTGTTTTTGAGCCCTTGAAGTCTCACATATTATCATCATGAAAGAAAAGTGCAACACCCATCAATTTACCTCCATCTGTGTCCATCTACTTCCTGTCTTGTTCTTAGGGATCTGCTGTTTTACAACCTAAAGCCAACTCCTCTCAAGTATTCAGCCATCACTCCAGCAGCTACCTCTCTCTTTCACATCATGAATTTTTCTTTACTGTATCATTTTCATCAACAAAGACATATTATAAAATTCCCCACCATAAAAAAAAAAAAGTGCCTCCTTGGTCCCACATCTCTCTCCTAGTCCCTTTTATCTGATTTTCTTTTTAGCAAAACTTTAAAAAGTTGTCTGAAACTGCTGCCTCCTTTTCCTCTCCTTCCATTCTGGTGGTGTTCACCACCACGCCATGTGAAGCTGCTCAGTCATGTGTGACTCTATGTGATCCCACGGACTGTGGCCTACCACACTCCTCTGTCCATGGGATTTTCCAGGCAAGAGTACTGGAGTGAGTTGCCATTTCATTCTCCAGAGTATCTTCCCAACCCAGGGATCAAATCCGGGTCTCCCACATTGTAGGCAGATGCTTTACCATCTGAGGATGGGAAGTCCTGGTGGACTTCCACCATGCCATAGAACCCAGTTAATGTAACCACCAGTTCATCATCATTCTGCCTGACTTGGTACAGTATTGGCACAGTTGATCGCTTTTCCCCCTCTACTGCTTAAGGCTTCTAGGACACTCCTCTTCCTCCTAACTCTCCTACATCACTGGCCAGTCAGTCTCCTTTGCTGATTCCCCCTCTTCTACCCAATCTTTGAATCCTGAACTGCCCAAGGACCCAGTCCTCACACCTCTTTTCTCCACCTACACTCAAGCCATAGGTGGTCTCATCCAATCTTATGGCTGTAAATACCATCTACGCACTAAATGTATTACTCAGCCTGCACCTCTAGGCATGGTACTCTACTTGGATGTCTAAAAGGACCTCAAATTTAACATGTCCAAAATGAAACTCCTGATTCCCTTTTGCACCCAAACCTGCTTCTACAGAAGTTTTCCCTGTCTCTGTATATGGTAACTTCACTCTTTCAGTTCTTCAGGCCAAAATTTGATGACTCCCCTCTTTCTCCACCACACAGTCAGGCCACCACCAAGTAGTTTTAGTTCCACCCTCAAAACATACCCAGAATTTACTACTTGCAAATGCTAGTCGCAGGCAGCATCCAGATGCATTACTCAAACAGCTTTCTAACTTGTCTTCCTACTTCCTCTTTTGCCTCCCCCGCTGCAGCCTGTTCTTCACACAGCTGAGTAAATCAAGTCATGTTCCTCTGCTTCAGACTTCCAAATGAGTTTTTCATACCACTAAATGTGAAAGTCCCAAAGGTCCTGTTGGAGCTGCTCTGCTCTCACCCTCCTCTCTCCCACACTTACTCTGTCCTGACTTTACCAGCCTCCGTGTTACTCTTTGAGCACCTAAGCATGCCTCTATCTCAGGTCTCTTGTACTTGCTGTTTTCGGTTTGGACCATTTCCCTACTACATGGCCTCACAGTTCTCTTCTACAGGTCTCGGCTTATGGTTAAATATCACCTCACTGGTTTTCCTGCATTTTCCCGTCCACTCTCTATCCTATAAAACAGTGGCTTATTACTCCTACTCCTGACCTACCTTACCTAAACTTTTTCTTCATGATACTTGTTGCCACCTAAAATATTATCTATTGAATTGTTTGCTGTGTCTTCCCCCAGAATGAAAGCCACACAGGGCAACTTTTTATTCACTGTTATACTACCAGCTCTTAGTGTAGTACCTGGTATATACTGGGTGCATAAGTGCTTGCTGAATCAGTGGAAGAAAGATATAGAGCTCTAGACAATTTTTACTATTATTCTTATTGCAAAAGACTCCCAGAACAAGAAGGGCAGGAGGAAATACAACATTCAGTTATTAGCATATGGTAGAAAATATATCTAAAGCCTGTACTCACTATTCCTAACATTTACATGATAGCAAAAGAATACATGATTACAGAAATAAAGAGAACACATGTAGAAAGCAAATAACTCCTTTAACGCAGAAAACTGGCCTCTGTGTCTCTCAACACCATTTCAGGTCGTACATAGGTGTCTGGTATTTATGGTAACAACAAAATAATCCAAAATCCCCTTTAGCTTTTCTTGATTAAAAATGGGCCTTTGGAACTCTGTACAAGACTTATTTCCACCATTTGCTCTGTGCGTAAATCATATTTAGCAACAAATACACATACTACTGTTTTTATGTTGGTTACCCATGTAAATTCACCAGGAGGCTTAAAAGTCCCAAGTCTTAATTTCTAGTTAGCTGAATACATAGTAATGTCCAATAGATACAAAGATGATGTTACTGTTAACCACAGCTGAGTTTTCAACTCATTAGAAAAGACCCTGATGCTGGGAAAGACTGAAGGCAAGAGAAGGGGACGACAAAGGACGAGATGGTTGGATGGCATCACCAACTCTATAGACACAAGTTTGAGCAGGCTCCAGGAGATGGTGAAGGACAGGGAAGCCTGGTGTGCTGCAGTCCATGGGGTCGCAGAGTCGGACATGACTGAGCAACTGAACAACAACAGCAGCAAATAGCTGAGGTAAAAAGGACCAATTTCTGATCAATTCTTTCCGCATTTAGTACATTCATTACCTTCTCCAGGTTTGGGGTCCCAGCCCAGTCTCTCCCCTATAGGTGAAAAGACATCTTTCACAAACTCTTGGATTTCCTCATAGAAGTCTGTGTGGGACAAGAGAGTTGAGAGAATCCCCAGGTTACAGCTCAGGTCGCTCCATACAGTATAATTGGGCTCATTCACAAAAGCCTCCATGACTTTTAGAACCTCTACAGTGCTAATGATTCCAGCTCGAGCCTGGGATAGGAAAAAACATAAATCAATCTAATCTTCAAACAAAAACAAAACAAAAAGCACAAGCATGCATTTTTGGCACTGTCTTATGCTAATTAGTCATTCCTTAGGGAAGAGACTAAGACTATATAAGTTCAGAACACTGTAGAATTTTATAAAGTAAAAACTGTATTATGACATTCCTTACTTTTTTGCTACTTGTAAAACAGCTACTTTTTAAAAATGTTAAAATTTCACCAATTTAGAAAGAACAAAGAAGAAAGAACAGTTAACTTCCTATTTCTATTCAGTTTCTAGGGTCTTGGTATTGTTTGTCTTTTGAAAATTTTCATACTGTCAGAAAAGGTACAAAAACAGTTGGGGCTTTGGTTTTTGACAGAGGCGCTTTCTAAACTGGAGCTGCAAACTGTGTCAACTTCAGCCTGTCCTTTACTCATTTCTAAAAGAAGACAAACTGGAAGGTACTACAAATTCATCCCTTTCAGAATTAACTAACAGAGTTAGGAAAAAGAACTTCTGTTACAGCAGCCAACTGCACAAACACACCACTCTCCTGGGACAGGTCTCTCTCAGCAATGAGCTCAGCAGATGTGAGGTTTTGTGCATCAATGCTAATCTGTGTTTATACAAAGGAGGAATCCAAAACCAGTTACTATAGACGGGAATGAAAATTTCAAGTCCAATTAAAGGAACATTAGGAGGAATCTGACAATTTTATCACAAAGACATCTAGAAATTATCTAACCTATGTTTTGGAGTTATAAAGATAATACTACTAAGTGCTCCTTTAAATTTTTTCTTGAACAAAGCTAAATATAAATATCATTTTAGAATGATAATGGGCTATTATAATTTGAATAGTAATGGAATGTTTAAAAAATTCTAGAGTCTCCCAGCAAAGTACAACCACTATTTTAGAAAAATATAAATCACTCTGAATTATTTTTAAAAAATCATCAATAGAGAAATCTCTGCAAGGTTCATGTCTGTGTCTATTGAAAAGAATTTATGCCTTACAAATGATTGGTTATGTACAGTTGCAGAAAGCTGGCTTAAGAAAGTGAGATTTGTTTCTGGAAAATTATATAGGTTCAATCTTGCATATCAATTAATAATTAGTCATTTTCTTTAGTCCCAAAGGCATGCACCTCTCAGGAAGAACTATATTCTTCTAATTATGTTCTAGTCAGCCATTCCAGGAAAAACAAAACCATTTAATCAACAAAATCCATCATACTACTTGAGGCTCACCAAGGAGAAGAGGTCATTCTGTAGTCCAAGTCGATCCACTGGGGGGAGAGAAAGGTCGCGAATCCCTGGTAATAAACTCTCCAGCATGGCTGAGCTGTACTGGGTCCGGTAAAACCCGACTGTTCCCAGGTTTAACTGGAAAGACATCCAACAGGTATTATTAAACAGTTGCAATTATTTTTTAAATCAGTTTTTTGTAGATATGAAAAGAGTTTTAGCTTTAGTACACCTGGATGAAAAACAATGAAGCTCATTTATGTTAACAGACAGGGAATAAAATGAAACAACACATAAAGATAGTAATCACTTGTCAAAGATAAAAACAGAGGCAATACAAAACAGAAACTTGACATAAGTGAGAGGCAAAGTGAGTGACAGTGGGAAGAACACAGCTGAAAAGGAGGAAATAATCGGGCTAAGTTTCTAATTTCAGTGGATAGTTTTCAGTTCATAGAAAATATTTACTGTATATAAAAACTCTTGGATAATAAAGTCTCCAAGGAAGACTAAACCTTTACAAACATTGATCTGCTGAACCCAGAGTCTCAACAGAATAGCAACTGCCAGGACCTAGATTTTAAAGAATTATATGGACTTAAAAGGCAACTTCATATGATTTTTGGAGTGAGGTAATAATCATTGACTATCACTATTTTCTATGCTCAGTCAGTAAAGAGTCTGCTTCCAATTCAGGAGATTGCCTGAGATGCAAGAGACCAGGGTTTGATCCCTGGGTCAGGAAGATCCCCTGGAGGAGGAAATCACAACCCACCCCAGTATCCTTGCCTGGGAAATTCCACGGTAGCAAGAGTCAGACACAACTTAGTGACCAAAGCATTATTTACCAACACTCAAAAATATGTTTTATAATACTTATATACAAAATATTTTAATGATAAAATGACAGTATAAGATATACATATTTTACTATTTATATGTACTTAAAAATCACTTCACATTTCTAATACAGTAATTGTTTTGATTCCCTGTATCTTTTACTATAGGAAGAATACCTTTATTTACCTAATTATAACCATACTGTACTTTTTTCTTATAAGAAAAATTTCATACTGCTACATATGCTCCAGGTTATAATTTCAAATGGCAATATAGTAGACCACTGAGAATATTTTAAAATATATTTAAAACAGAGTAAGAAATAGTTCTGCAAGCATGAAAGGCTGAGACAATATGTAATTCTATTGCATGTGTGCATGTTTAGTCACTTCAGTTGTGTCCAACTCTTTGACTCAATGGACAATAGTCCGCCAGGCTCCTCTGTCCATGAGATTCACCAGGCAAGAATACTGGAGTGGATTGCCATGCCCTCCTCCAGGGGACCTTCCCAACCCAGGGACTGAACCTGTGTCTCCTGCATCTCTTGCATTGCAGATGGATTGTTTACTCACTGAGCCACCTGGGAAGCCCATAATTCCTATCAGGAATCTATAATTGGGAGAAAAATTTGTAGCAGATATTTTCATTATGAAAGGTAGAGTACAGAATGATGAAAAATAATATTTACTGTTATTTTTGTGAAATGCCTTTAAAACACCAGCTAAAAGGAACTTCCCATTTCAGTGACACAAACTGATTATTATGTCTGATCTCACTTGATTATAGTTGTACACACACAATGACAACATACCACTGAAGTTAACATGTCACTACAACGACAGGGCAGTTTGAAGTTGCAAGACTACAAATGTTTTGGTTAATGCGACTTTATACAGAGACTACTCTTTTTTTCATCTTTAATCCTATCCCTTTTTAATTGCTTATTGACCACTCCCTTACCTGACATAAAGGCAAATATCTAGACAATACTAAATTTCACATAAGAAAGTTTAGAAATGTCTTTTTCTTTTCAAGTCCTAGACCAAAATGAATCAGTAGAATTTAGAGCCAGCCATAAAATGCATACAGGAAATGAAAGAAATAAATCAATTTAGTTAAGATAAAAATGGAACGGCCTTTCTGGACTCACCTTCACCCACTGGTCTGGTTTGACATCTTTTAAAACTATATTCATCTCTGGCTTGTCCATCAGAATCTTCATTTTGGCATGGCTGGAATCTTCACTAGTAGAGATTGTGATAGGAACCATCCATTGGGGACAGTCTTCTCCTTAAGCAAGAGAATAACAAACAGAAAACTTGAAAATAATTTTTCACTGGAAG
Organism: Bos grunniens; assembly: GCF_055505025.1. Lineage (NCBI taxonomy): Eukaryota > Metazoa > Chordata > Mammalia > Artiodactyla > Bovidae > Bos > Bos grunniens. Next base: position 24,604,692 of record NC_141183.1, on the reverse strand, counting down.
AAATGTAAAGTAAGGTAGAGAGGGGACTGGTGTCCCATGTATGGGCTTGAACCTGTTAAGCCAACAGCTCCTTTTTAATGATGCATGAACTCTTCTAGGTAACCTGAGTAATAATGAATAAAGAACTTACTAACAAAATCATAACAGCCTATAAAAAAGAGAACAACAGAATCTGTATTTGTGTAAAATCACAAATACAATGATTTTGTTGTTTTTCCCTTTTCAGAGCAATATCACACTTAGTCTGCTTAGTCGTGTCCAACTCTGTGTCACCCTATGGATTGTAGCAATAGAGATAATGATTTTAATGATAAAAGACATTTCGAGTGGGTTAAATCTCTCATACAGCACTTAAACAAACTCTAAAGTGCAGTCCTTAATAGGTATATATACTGCTAAGACACTGTGATAGGATACACCTTGGGAGCTGTTGGATTCCGTCACTGAGGAGTCATAGCTAAAAGCCAAAGGTTTTGTAAGACAAATACATATACTCTCTCAAGTATTAGCAAAACAGATTTTGCATTAAGATGCCAAACAAAAGAAAGTCATAGCCCAGTACATTAATGGAACTATCTTAATCACTTAAATAGCTTTATGCTATCAGGCTAAACCACAAATGAAAATTCTCTCCTGACGCTAGGATAATTCAGGTTTTAATACAGCCTACAGTGGTCACAGAGCACTAGAAAAACCCGCAAAACCTGTCGGTCATACAGTGCAGACTGCTGGTATATGTGGAAAATAGCATCTGCGATATTATTTATTTAGATAATAAACCTGTCGTCGGACTTGTCAGGCACATTTACTAAGACAGCAATTCTCGATGCTGGCAAGGCTAAGAGTTGAAGGCTGTAACCTTGGTAGAGTGCATCATCATTTGGTGGGTCGAACATGAAAAGGCACTGGTGGTTCTGATAAACCTCTCTCCCTGTTGACAACGATTTTAAAGGAAGTGATAAAGGTGCATAAAAATACTTCTTAATTTTTCAATTTATCTGTAATTCCCTGGGTACAAGAGTCTACTGTCATGTAGAAATATTTGAAAAAGCACAGTTGAGTGGCAGTTAAGAGTATAAACTTATATAACGCAACTATTTCATTTGAATTCCTACTCTTTAACTCATTATATAGGTGATCCTGGACAATCTAACGTACCTAGCTATGCCTCAGCTCCCTCATTTGTAAAACAGAAATAATACGACCCACTTAGTAGGGTTGGTAAGAGTATGAAATAAGGATCGGCTATAGTGCTTACTAGCACAATGACTGGTACAAAATAAATCTAAATAATCATTGGGCTTTATCTGCTTAGTTACTTACTATGACCAAGAGTTTTTTTTTTTTTAAAAAGTCACTGTGTATACACTGGGTACACAAGTATACCAAATGTACTTAGCACACAGGGGCATAAGACTTGGTACAAAATTGCATACCAAGTTTTCTTTCAGGGATTCAGGCTAGAGACATCATTTCTTGATGTTCATATCTTTATCCATTCATTATAGCCTCCAATAACACAGAGAGACGCAGAATACTACAATACCCCATGAACCTCCTTTTCCTTCCCTATCATTTTTATTCTATTACCATTTCCTTGTTTCTATTTAATTCTATTATTTTTACATGGATAATTATTTATTATTAGTTTGAACACTACTGGTATAGTATCCAAATTTACTGATTAGCTCCCATGTATAGCCATTTGCTTACCAACATATGGTCCACTGGCACAGAACTTCTTTTGGGACAACCTCAGTAATCTGTCATCTTCTACCTAAAGAAGCAAAACAAAACAAAGGTTGTAGGAGCATTAACACTTTTTTTCCTTAGAGGAGACATTTCTGTGACAAAGCAGAGGTGAAACCAGTACAGCCAAATGGCTCCCGAATACACAAAATGCAATGGTGATAAACATGATGATACTACAGAATGGAAGAAAACTCACTATTTCTCAGTAAGGTCTCAAAATAACAATACTCTAAAAATAAAAGGCCAGGTACTGAGTAATATTGCCCATGAGAACAGAGATGTATCCAGATGAGAACTTCAAAATTTCAAAAGGGAGACACAGTTAACTTATGAAGGAGGGTTATATGTTTAGTCTTTTCCATTTCCAAAAAGTGGCAACATTAAATTAGCATGTGGATTCAATATTCAAAGTCATTTAGAATAGATACATGTATATGGATGGCTGAGTCCCTCCAGCTGTTCACCTGAAACTACCACAACATTGTTAATTGGCTTTACCCCACACAAAATAAAAAGTTTCAAGTTTGGGTAAAAAAAAAGAATGACAAACATGAAAGCAGAACACAACCTATTTCAAAGGATAAGCTTTGCAAAGAAAACACAAAAAAGGCAGGGGGAGAGACTGCAATCAACTAAAAAACAGAAGCAACAAAACCAAGTACATTAAAAAAAATACTTCAACAATACTCAATCTTTTGCTTATTGTTTGTTACTATACTGTAGAACATTTTAAATAACACAAGCTATAACAGATTTAAGATCACCTGAATCAAATGTAAAGTTGGGTCAATGACCTTTATAAAGGGATCAACTAGAGATAGAACTGAAAACTTAAAAATCTGAGTGGGGAAGCAATGGCCACTTCAATGCCATAAAGGAACTACTAATGAACTTAACTACATCACTGATTAGTTATGTATCACACAGATTTCCTTGAAAAAGTTATTAGGTAACCTTTAAATAGATTCAGAAATAAAGCAAAAATATTTAAATTTAGGGACTATAAGGTGAGAGATCATAATCAAGATGCTATGTTGCAGAGCTCTCCTATTTGTAAAAGAACTAAGTCATAGGCATGCATTTTATTGTAATGTAAAAAGGAGGATGAATTTGGCTATGCTTGCAGACGAAAAAAGTGCAAAAAAAGTAGCTTGAAAGTAGCTTGATGTTTTAAGTTCCTTGAGTCTCAATAACATTGGGAGGAAGTGGAGTATTAGTGTCTTCTCTTCTGATAAATTATTATGCTCTTAAAAGTATACTCTACTTGAAAAAATTATGGCCTTAGTTTGCTTTATGTATAATCATTAAATATTTTAATAGTTTTGAGGTGTTGACAGTTTTTGAGGGATAGAAATTCCCAGAAGTAAAAGCAACAATCATCTTTGTATATTATTCTTTAAACAGGTAAAATGAAAACCATCTGTCAATCTGTATAGAGTGTCAATGTCAAGTTTGATCAAGTCATCTCCTATAACAGACTATAACTCCAAAGTGGAGAAAGAAGACTAGAAAGAAACAGAATGGTCACAATGGTAGCTCATTAAAGTTTTAGATATCTTTTCCCACCAAGTAGGATTAATTGTGTTATCTAAATTGCCTTTTCAAATGCTTGCAGCCAATCTGAGAGGTCCTCCAATGTGTATACTTTATTATAAAATACAGTCATATTTAAGCTTAAGATGTGTCTCTAAAAGGTTAACTTGCAAGCACTTGGGTGCATTCTGAGAGTACACGGGCTGATTTAAATGTCATCTAGATTCTTAAATTACAGAAAAGCAAATTTACTAACTTAAACTGCCACAATGAGAAGGCTCTGTAAAATATTAGCTTTAGGGACAATGCAGAACCACAAGGACAAACACATACAAAAAAAGAGCTATGAATCTTCCTCCCTAAAAATGAATAGAATTAATTCTCTATGCAGCTCATAAAACCATGGCAAAGAATTTTTTTTTTTTTTTTTAGTTCTACCAGTTTATTGCTACCAACCCGTCACCCTCCACCCTCACGCACACATGCTCAGTCATGTAACCCCATGGACTGCAGCCAGCCAGGCGCCTCTGTCCATGGACTTTTCCAGGCAAGAATACTGGAGTGGGTTGCCATTTCCTTCTCCTATGGCAAAGAAATTTAAGAGAAAGATTTCACAATTTCATACAATTAAACTAAGTTAAGACAAACTTTCTGATGTGCATTATAGGATGATGTGTAATTTTCAATCCTTCTGGAGGACAACTCATTTTGAACTACACCTGCCTGAATTCAGATAACAGTTCAACTAATATGAATGTAATTCTAATCAAAGTCACATCACACTGCCATCCAATATTAAAAACTAATTTTGAAGAATGGTATTATAAATGGGTGTTGAATTTTATCAAATCTTTTTTATGCATCTAGTAATGCATATGGTTCTTCTAATTTGATTCTGTTAATGTAGTAATTATGAGTCAATATCTTGCTTAATTTGTTTAATATTAAACCAACTCTGCATTCTTAGAATAAATCTCCTTTGGTGATTTTAGAGTTATATCAACAATGTTACAGTGTTTTCCTCGAGGACAGTAAGAGCAGACAATATTTTGTTTTCTACCGTACCCATGTATAATTTTAAAGATGTGGGGCAAACTTTTGGGTATAGAGATAATAAATCACTGAGAAAAGAGTGTAAGGGCTGGTTTAAATCTTACCTAGAATATTTAAAGTACAGAAAAGCAAATTTGTAACACCGACTGAATTTCATTTAATATATCAGACAAGTTGAAGAACTTGGTAGAAGTTTACCTGTTCTGCTTCTACATAAATGAGAGGGAATCCCATTTGTTTGGTCCAGGTATTCATCACAGCTGCTATAGGTTTACCACTAGCATTTTCTAAACTTTCCCAGAGATCCTCTAGAAGATAAATACAAACAATGAAAATCTAAAATGTTTACATTTTTATTTTTGTAAACAAACCAGAAATTTTATATAACTCGAAACTGCATCATTGACCAATTTTGTATTTTTTTCAGGTTCAGGAAACAAACAGTGGACCAAATTAATGTTACCCTTGCCTTGCCATTAAGTGAACTATATTATAATTTGTTCCAATTTATTAAAAAATTACAGATTATAAACAAAAGACAAACAGGTGAGTTCAAACAAGAAACAGGAACAAACAAATGGAAACATATTCAAGAATACTACAAGATGATCATTCACAAAATTAAAACCATTATACCCATTCAACTAACAGAAGTTAAAAAATATTCAATGCTGATGAGGCCGAGGTAAAGTCCATATGGTCAAACAACTCTGGTGGCTGAATAAGCAAAACAACCATACAATGTAGCATAACTATAACAGAGGAATGAACAGAGGAAAAAGTCCTTAAAGAAAAATCCAAAGAATAAAGTTTCACAAGACATAATTTTTGTTCTGAATCTTGAAGAGGAGTTGCTTATTAGACAGGGGAGAAAGGAACATTCCAAATATACGGACTATATGTACAAAAAGGAAAGTACTGGGGAATTCCCTGGCCGTCCAGTGGTTAGGACTCTGCCCTTTCACTGCTGTGAGCCTGGGTTGGATCCTTGATCAGCGATCTATTAAATTCCTGATTGGGGATTCTATTAAACATTAATGACGTTACACAAATCTTCTTGCTTTTTAAACTATTTTTGTTCATTAAGGAACTCAGTTTCATAATCAATCAACTGCTGCTGCTGCTGCTAAGTCACTTTAGTCGTGTCCGATTCTGTGCGACCCCATAGACGGCAGCCCACCAGGCTTCCCCATCCCTGGGATTCTCCAGGCAAGAATACTGGAGTGGGTTGCCACTTCCTTCTCCAATGCATGAAAGTGAAAAGTGAAAGTGAAGTCACTCAGTCATATCCGACTCTTAGTGACCCCATGGACTGCAGCCTACCAGGCTCCTCCATCCATGGGATTTTCCAGGCAAGAGTACTGGAGTGGGGTGCCATTGCCTTCTCCGAATCAATCAACTAGTACACCTTTATTCTTCCTTTTGACTCTAATATCTAATAAATCATAGACTATCATAAAATTTTAAGAATTTCCTTCAATGAAAATCTGCAGTTCCACAAGTTCAACTCCTACAAATGGTTAATCTGCAGCTATTTTAATGTCCAATGGTCAATTAAGGGCAACAATACCCACAAATCACCAAAAAAGAACAAGCTCTGGTAAAGTAAACAGAACTTTTCAGACTCTTCAGCAAAACATTGAGCTGTGGAAAGCAGACTACTAAAGGTTGACCAAAAGGATAACAGGTCCTGATTCATACTGATCTATGATGTAATATATCTTCAAAAAAGTCGACTTTATTTCCTATCCATCACATGGAAAATCGAGTATTTAGAAAAAAATAAAATATCGTACTCTGGATAATGTGCCGACATTCTCTCCATTTCTACCTCAAGTTATTAAAAATTACCTGTGGCAGCATTCTTTTGTTGGAACTTGGTTAAATACATGTTCATTCCTTTCTTAAAGTCCTGAGAAAACACAATTTTTAAAATCCAGGAGAGTGAGAACTCAGAATTATAGTATATTTTGACTACAGAGTACTCAAGAACTAATTTACTCAAGAACTAATTTACTCAAAATTAATTGAGTATTAGATTTACTAAAACACAGTAATGTCTATTGTCTTTCGTTTAAGAATGTATACGCTTTGCCTTCTACTTTTGCTTTTAAGTTTTATACCAGACTTCCACCAACCCCCAAAATATATTTGCAAGATCATTCATTTAAGAGACCAAAACAGTCAACATAAAAAGAAATAAAGATAAGCCAGAGTAATATTCTTATAGATTCTAGAAAAATTACTTAGGAACTTAACCTAAATAAAATCAAACTTTTCTTTTTTATGTAAAACTCTGTGGGATCACCATAAAAGAATTAATTATTATTTTTTTTTCTTACCTTATCTCCAATGTAGTCATGTAGCATTCGGATGACAGATGCACCTTTGCTGTATGATATTGCATCAAATATCTCATCAACTTCAGAAGGATGGCCCACACTGACCTGGCAGACAATATGATTCAAGGTTATAACAGGAAGCAGACAAACTGTAATAATGAATTACATAAAGAGCTTTCTAGGAAAACTCTTCTAACTCAATAAGATACTTTTTGCCTTTAGGTGACTCATACTGTGTAATTGTTTAAAAGGGTGTAATAACTAATACTAATAAAACAGAATACATAACACAATCCCCATCATCTCTTTAGGGCCTGGGTTCCAGTCTTGACACTGCTTTGCTGGAAGGCAAGTCACTGTGGATCTCTTTGGAGATAGGGAGGTGAAGGTAAGGAAGGGAGAGATGAAAAACACTGGACTTCTTGCACTTATTGTAATGGCTAACAGTTACATAGGACCCAGGTTAAATATGTCAAAGTAGACTGTAAGTCTAGCTCTTTGGAGGCAAAATTTATACATATAAACTAGCCAAAATAGGACAGATTAAGTCAAAAGAATTAAAATATATATAAAGCAATGACAACAACAAAAGAGTATGTTTAGAATTTTCTTTGAAACAACAGAATCCTAATATTACCCAACAGGTATGGTTCCCCCATTACAATTCAGTAAAAATCTATTCAGTGAATGTTTATGGATACAGAAAACTTGCTTCTACAAAGATACAGATTTTAAAATGAAATAGAACTAGAACTTTGTAGAATTTCAAGGGGATCTCCTTTGTAGCTCACTCAATAAAGAATCTGCCTGCAGTTTCAAGATGGAAATATAAACTATAAAAGTGACATCACTCATGCAATTTTCTTTTCAAAGAAAATTTTAAAAACTACATATTTCATTGAAAGTGAAAGCAAAGGCCAATGACTGAAAATTACGTCTCACTTCAATGGGATGGCTGTTATCTAAGGCGTCAAGCTCCTGAGCTCGTGTATAATCAGCAGAAACAAACTGAGTCCAGATATCATACTCTGGGAAGCAGTGGTCTACACACAGATACTCAATCCATGATGCAAAGCCTTCATTTAACCAAAGATGAGTCCACCATTCCTAAAAACAGAAGATGGAAATATGTAAAGAAAAGAAGATGCTTGTCACTCCACTAATATAAAAAACTCTTATGTCCCTTCCATTATACTCTAAAACTCTTAATGAGCTAAAATTCAATTCAAAACATTTAGTAAATAACTCACATCTATAAACAAAAGAATTGCCAAGAACAGCCAACTGGTGACACTCGCATTATCACCACTGTTAAGTAACTTTTTGGTACTAAAGGTAGAAGAGGAGGAGGAAGGGGGATGAAAAACACCCTCAAGATGGAAAATGGGAAGGGAGTGCATAAATGTGTGTAAGAGCTACACTGTCATATAAAATTCAGTTTAATAAACAACTCTCTTTAAGAAATCAGAAAGTTATTAGGACCAAACAAGGAAAACTGGGAACTATCTCCATAATGACAGGGGAAAAAATCATTGCTGAGTGACAAATTAAACTTTCTAGATAAACAGAAAAGCAGTATTGCTTATACAAGAATTGCATGAAATTAACAAAATGTCATAGCAGTAAGTTTAAATACAACTGGTATTTAAACATTTATAGAATATAAAATTCTCATTTGTTAATAATAAGAATAGTGGAGTGGACAAAGAATATAATGGGTCACAGACAAAATCAACTTTTTAAAATAGAAACAAACTTGCTAGAAAGAGATTTCAATCTAATTTTCATTAAAGTTGATTAAATCTCTTATTAAAAAAGCAATACTATATGAATTCAAGATAAAGGACAAATGTAATGGTGAAAAACAAAAGGGTATTTAAAAATTCTGAAAAGATCAAATGTTTTCAATAAAGTGATAAATGGCTATCTGTCCACATGCTTTGCGTACTTATTTAACTAACAGACTCCATTGGGATAAGCTGGTACAAAGCTAGTAATTTTCCAACTCTCTCTAAACCCCTGTATTTCAGTTAATGAAAAAACTGACATCCAATAACTAGAAGTTACTCGAATACAACAGAAAGATGTTTAAAAGCAACATGAGAATGCACACATTTCCCCTACTAAAATTTAATACTGGAAGTTTAAAAATAAAATCATAAAAAATAAAATCTGCTCACACAGCAAAAAAAAAAAATTGTTTGGTAGCAACAAATTTGCTGCGTTAGGAGAAAGGAACATTTCTGACATATTTGAACACAGGAACTAGCATACTTAATTTCATGTAAAAGTATATTTCAAACAACCTTTTCTTCTTTTTTCTTTTAACCCTTAAGCAAAATTTTAAACAACCAAAGCAAAAAAGAAAGGATTTACTTTCAAGGGCTGACTTTCCTTAGGAACTCTTTCAGACACATTGCTGTTTCGGTTGCTAAGACATGTCCAACTCTTTGTGACCCCATGAACAGCAGCATGCCAGGCTTCCCTGTCCTGCACAATCTCCTGGAGTTTGCTCAAACTCAGACATTTAAGAGTTGCTAAATGTTTTTCTTTCTTGCTTATTTCTGTGACATGTGGTCTCAACTAACATCCAAGTTGGGCTCTGCTCTTTGGCAGCCTAAAATGCCATCAGGGAATTTGGCTGGCTCCACAATCTCCAGTTCTTTCTTTGCAGAGGTACTTCTAGTTCACTTATTAAAAGCTGTGCTTCCAAGCTCTAACACAGTTGGTTGCTATAGATAGTACTCATTTAGAGTAAAAGGGAAAGGTCAAGACTAGAGGATAGAGATCATTCACTACAAACATTACAATAAACAAGGACTTCAATAGGAGAGCTGGACATTTTAATATTCTTCAGTTATTCTGTAGTTTCTTTGCCTTCATTTCTATCAAATATCAGCTTAAAACTTTAGGCAATGAAGAAAATGACCCTTAAAAACATTTCAACCTTATTAAAGATAGTTTGCTATTCATCAGGTTACTTTACAGCAAGTGACATATGACACAAGAAACTTCAGTTAGCCTGAATCTCACTGCATGGAAATTGTCTATCTAAGTGGAATCTCTTCCTTTCACCCAAATTAATATCCTGACTTGCCCCATTTACAGGCAGTATTTAGAACAGTTTAGGTAGTATTTTCTGTTGAATAAAGATTACCTGTATGTTCTTAATTAACATGGATATCCTGATAAAACCTTTTCAAAATAAAGTTTTTCTATCAAAAAAACTTTTTTGGTACAAATTGCCAGCCAAACCTGAAATACTATTTAGCCAACATAAAGTGTAGCAGGAAAAAAATATATTTGAGCACTTAAAAATATTAAATACCATAGTAACAAGATTTCCAAACCATTGATGGGCGAGTTCATGTCCCACAACCAGAGCAACCCACTGGCGTGATGAAGAACAGGAGTTTTTTGGATCAATAAGCAATGCAGTCTCCCTGTGTTTAAAAAAAAAAAAATTTTTTTTTTTTTAAATAAAAGTATTTCAATAAAAGCAGGCATGCAGAAGTGGGGGAGGGAGATTCAAAAAGTAAATAAGATGGTCAAGTTAGGCTTTAAAGATGTCAAGAAAACATTTCCTCAGAGTACACAGGATAGAAAAAGCTCTGCGAAGATTAAAGACTACTCCAACTGAATTCATACAAAAGAAGATCAAAGACGTGACACAAGTTTAATTATCAGTTTGTTTCTAGGATAGCTGCCTGAAATTTTAGGAAAACTATCTAAAGGAATTAGGCATTACTGTGCTAGACAGAAAGAGAAGACAGTTCTTCCATTAAAAGCAGAGAAGTGGCAAGCTGGGGGAAGATGCATTCCACAGTCCCAAAAAGAACACTGAACACAGTGTCCAAAACTTAGCTCATCGAAGAAGGCAATTGAAAGTAGAAGGCCAAAACTTGTTTACAGACACTGCTTTTAAAATTATACAACCCACATGTTTGTATTGTGGTGACAGACATGTAAGAACTTGGCTGCTTCGAAGTCACTTCAGTTGTGTCCGACTCTGTGTGACCCCATAGACGGCAGCCCATCAGGCTCCCCCGTCCCTGGGATTCTCCAGGCAAGAACACTGGAGTGGGCTGCCATTTCCTTCTCCAATGCATGAAAGTGAAAAGTGAAAGTGAAGTCGCTCAGCCATGTCCCACTCTTCGTGACCCCATGGACTGCAGCCTACCAGGCTCCTCCATCCATGGGATTTTCCAGGCAAGAGTACTAGAGTGGGGTGCCATAGCCTTCTCCGAGAACTTGACTGCTGCTGCTGCTAAGCCGCTTCAGTCATGTCCGACTGTGTGTGACCCCACAGACAGCAGCCCACCAGGCTCCCCCGTCCCTGGGATTCTCCAGGCAAGAACACTGGAGTGGGTTGCCATTTCCTTCTCCAATGCATGAAAGTGAAAAGTGAAAGTGAAGTCGCTCAGTGGTGTCCGACTCCTAGCGACCCCACGGACTGCAGCCTACCAGGCTCCTCCGTCCATGGGATTTGCCAGGCAAGAGTACTGGAGTTGGGCGCCATTGCCTTCTCTGGAGAACTTGACTAGAAGACATTAAATCAGGGGAAGTTCTTCAAGCTGGATATGTAACTATGTAACTACCAGGAGGAAGAGAAGGCACTGAAATGAGAAACTCAGCCAAAAATACATTTAGAAATGCTACTAATGCCAGATGCTCACTTTAAAATCTTACACTCTCAGATAGTAGCACCAGAGGGTGTTCATCTGCATTCTTGAAATGTTCAAGGAAATGGGGGAAGGTAGGAAAATTTATGGCAGATCATAAAGCAGAAGCTACTGAACTGTAATTAGGAGTGAAGCACTCATGAAATCAGTGATTTAAAAGACAAGGTAGGGTAATACATCATTAACATACCTATAAGTAACAAGGCCCCAGTTCTCCATGGCACCTTCATAAAATAAAATACAAACATTTATTGATATTTATACATACTTCTTCTTGAAAATCATAAAATTCAAAATAAAAGTTATTACAATTTATCAATAAAGTGAAATTTACTTTACCAGCTGCAAAGTCTGCAATAGCAATGAGATCAATTTTAGGTAGAGGATAAGGAACATTGAAGTAGTCCTTATAAAAAGGCAGAGTTTTAGCAGCAACCTATAAAAGTATAAAGAAAAGAACCATCTGATAAATCCTATTGCCATTCCTACAGAAATCCACAAAGGAATCCAGTTGCAAGCCAAATATCTCAAGTTATAAGAAACCAACCCTGGGGGACCCCACCTCCAGAGACTGCTTTAGCCCTAAGCTTTGTATATGTCAGCCAAACTTTAATCCATTTATAACTCAGTATGAAAAGTACAATTATATATGTCCCCCCCCCCAGGTTAATAAATTCCATTCTAATATTCTCTTAATCATTATCTTTCAAAATGTTAACATCAAAGTTGCTAGTTCCAAGATTCTATTAAAAGTAAAACCAAAGCAGCACAAGATATTTCAGATTAGATTATAAATAACTGTACTAATAATTGATCAGAAATGTAAATTCCCCAACCTGGAGTTATGGACTGTTGGAACAATCCTCTTCAAGTACATTTACCTCTAACGCAAATTTTCCTTGCTCTGCTTTGCCAACAGGGGTGTAAACACGGACACACACACCATCTTTTGACCTTGTTTCTACAAAGTCATATTCACCCACAACAAATGCCACCAGATATGTAGACATGACAGGTGTGCGAGCAAACTTCACTTCCACTACATTTTCATCATCAGGGTATGGTTTCCGATCAATTACATTCTTTAAAAAAAAAAAAGGAAAATTTAACAGATTTACATTAAATACCTTAAAGCAAACACTACCCCCAAACTGTAGGCTTTGTAACCTTTTCTTCCCCCTTTCCAGCACTGCTTACTTCTCTATCCTAATTTACCCAGTACTATTACACTCTCAAGGCTTTTCCTGTTAATAAAGAAAGTGAACTGATGAAGCATACACAATAAGAAGTTGGAGCTGAAGTGTTAAAACTACCAAGGATTTGTAAGGTAAAAGAAGCAACTTTTCTTGAATACCTATTAACATAACAGGTATTGGGATGTTTTAAGACTTTAATACTTTTCAAGTGAACGAAGGATAGAAGACAACAAATATTAATGAAAATAAAATGTAGTTGTGAAACTGGACATTTCAAAAGGGCACAGATTTCTAGATTTAGAGCATATTCTATATGAAGGTTGGCTCTAAGCAAATTTGTGACAAATCTCATTTACTTTGAGAGTTCCCTAATTTCCCTCTTTTTCCTATTCAGGCTCTCAGTTTCCTCAAGTTCTTGCTATTTTTTCTTCCAAGCAAGACTTATTCAAGAACTGATCTGATAAATTCATTTGCATTAAACTGCAAATGAACATTTCAGTGTAATTTATTAGCTTCCTCTCTAAGAACATTTGAGAAAAGCATCTTTAAGAAGAGAATCTACAGAATTCTCTCCACTAATAAAGGAAGCAAAAGCCAGTTATTTCAGGTCCAGTAGGTGTTTCCAAGTTCCCTAGACTCCTATTATAGTCTACCGGCTACTCTATGTCTTAAATAAGGCAGTCTTAGACAACACATTTCAAGTAGTAAATGCTTATTCTACTATGAATGACATTCAATGACATCAGTGAAGGGAGCACATCCAAGAACACAATCAGTTAAAACCTAAATACACTTCATTATGTGGCTGTAACTTTTGTCATTTAGTAACAGTATCAGATTTTTTTTCTCTCAAGTAATAGTTATTAAGTTCATTTCTTACTTAGATTTCCAAATTAAAGAAAGCAGGTAATCTTGTTAACATAGCTTACAAGAAATTTCTTCCAGGGTGCGGGAAAACTCCGCAAATGAGGCAATAAAAAAAAAGAGGGCTTATAAGAAACTAAGAACACTAACATTTGTGCTCCCATTATGTGTCAAGTACTGTGCTGGGTGACTAGGTAGTTCCATGCTATCCCATCTAATCAGCAAACAAAATATGCTAAATGCTTATTCAAAATATAAGAATACTCATTAACACATACATACCATGTTTGATAAAGCTACTCTGTCTTTAGGAACAACCAATGAAATATCAAAAGTTGCTTTGATGGCAGGTTCATCCCAGCAAGGAAAAGCTCTCCGGGCATCAGTAGCCTTAAAAAAAGAATATGAAATATGAACTATCACTGAATGAACCTACCGGACTATTTCACGTAACAACCATTTCTTTCTATCATTCATTCATTCACTTTTTCAAATATTTATTTTCTACTTAGCGCTAGGCAATAAGCTAGGCACTGATAACAAAGAAAATGCAAGGTAGCACTTTCATATACAACACATAAAACTGTCAGCATTTGGCCTACTTATTTAGAGAGATCTCATTCTTTCTGTAAACATAAAAGTAATAAACTTTAAAACAAAATAAGATTTAGTGGTGCAGCAGAATATTAGTTATAAAATAAAGAATCTTTCATAAAATAGAAATAGAACCGCTGACAAGATTCTGTATCTTGCCCCTCAGTCACGTCCGACTCTCTGTGACCCAATGGACTGCAGCATACCAGGCTTCCCTGTCCTTCACTATCTCCCAGAGTTTGCTCAAACTCATGTCCATTGAGTTGATAATGCCGTCTATTCATTTCATCTTCTGTTGCCCCCTTCTCCTCCTGCCCTCAATCTTTCCCAGCATCAGGGTCTTTTTCAGTGAGTTGGCTCTTCCCATCAGGTGGCCAAAGTATTGGAGCTTCAGTATCAGTCCTTCCAGTGAATATTCAGGGTTGATTTCCTTTAGGATTGTCTGATTTGATCTCCTTGCTGGCCAAGGGACTCTCAAAAGAGTCTTCTCTAGCACCACAGTTCAAAAGCAACAATTCTTTGGTGCTCAGCCTTCTTCACGGTACAACTCTATACAGACCTTTGTTGGCAAAGTGATGTCTCTGCTTTTTAATACACTGTCTAGGTTTGTCATAGCTTTTTTTCCAAGGAGCAAGCATCTTTTAATTTCATGGCTTCAGTCACTGTCCGCAGTGATTCTGGAGCCCAAGAAAATAAAGTCTGTCACTGTTTCCACTGTTTCCCCATCTATTTGCCATGAAGTGATGGGATCGGATGCCATGATCTTCGTGTTCCGAATGTTCAGTTTTAAGCCAGTTTTCTCATTCTCCTCTTTCACCTTCATCAAGAGGCTCTTTAGTTCCTTTTCAATTTCTGCCATTAGGGTGGTGTCATCTCCATACCTGAGGTTATTGATATTTCTCCCGGCAATTTTGATTTCAGCTTGTGCTTCATCTAGCCTGGCATTTTGCATGAGGTACTCTGTGTATAAGTTAAATAAGCAGGGTGACAATATACAGCCTTGACGTACTCCTTTCCCAATTTTGAACCAGTCTGTTGTTTCACGTTCGGTTCTGTTGCTTCTTCATTTTTTTTTTTTTCCCCTGAATAGCATGTGGGATCTTAGTTCCTCATCAGGGATCAAACTCATGCCCCCAGCAGTAGAAGTGTGGAATCTTAACCACTGGCCTGCCAGGAAAACATATACTTCTGAAAAAGGATTTCTTGGGGCTTCCTTGGTGGCTCAGTGGTAAAAGAATTCGCCTGCCAATGCAGGAGACAAGGGTTTGGTCCCTGATTTGAGAATATTCCATGTGCCATGGAGCAACAAGCCCCCTGTGCCACAGCTACGGAGCCTGTGCTCTAGAGCGCAGGAGCCGCAACTACTGAGCCCACATGCTGCAGCTACCGAAGCCCAGGTGCCTTAGAGCCTGTGCTCTGCAACGATAAGCCATGGCAATGCCTGCACACCACAGCTAGAGAGCAGCCCATGCGGACCACAACTAGAGGAAAGCCTGCACAGCAATGAAGACCCAGCACAGCCAGTAAATAAATATTTTTAAAAAAGGATTTCTCGAAGGAAAAATGTGACATGTCTGACTGCACTGTCAAAGAAATTAAATAAATTATGAATTCTACTAAACAGTAAATAAGATGTTTGAAAAAGTAAGTAGACTGTAAGGAAAACAATACACAGAAAAATTCAAATTAGGAGTAGCACTAAATAAAATGACACAGATAGTAAGATCTAAGTTTATTTATCTATCTGGCTGCATTGGGCCTTAGTTGCTGCACACAGGATATTTTGGTGTGGTGGGTGGGCTTCTCTCTAGTTGTACCTAGTTGTGGGTGACCCACAAACTGGAGAACAATAATACCAAAGAAGTTCTTGCACTATGGTAAAGGTTCTAAACCCCAAGTAAGGCTTCCCAGCCTGGGTACTGGACAAAGGGACTGGGAATCCCCAGGAAATCTGGCCTTGAAGGTCAGTGGGATTTGATTACAGGACTTCCACAGGACTAGGGGAAACAGAGACTCCAGTCTTGGAGGGCACAAACCAAATCTTGCACGCACCAAGACCCAGAGGAAAGGAGCAGTAACCCCACAGGAGACTGAGTCACAACTACCTGCTAATGTTGGAAGGTCTCCTGTGGAGGTTATGGGTTCACAGGGGCTCACCACAGGGACAGAGGCACTGGCAGCATCAGACAAGGAAGGCCCCTCCCTTGGCATAGTAAACCCTCTTGGAGTTTGCCATTAACCCTACCATAGGGCAAACAACTACCAGGGAGGGAGTGCAACCACACCCATCATCAGATAATTGGATTAAAGCTTTACTGAGCAAGGCCCTGCCCACCAGAGCAAGACCCAGTTTTTCTCACTGCCAGTCCCTCCCATCAGGAAGCTTACACAAGCCTCTTAGCCTCCTCCATCAGAGGGCAGATCGAAGAAGCAAGAAGCACAGTCCCACAGCAGCTAAGACAAAAACCATAACCAAACAGAAAGTTAATCTCGATGAAAAAGCAGAAAGGTATATCACAGATAAAGGGACAGGATAAAACCCCAGAAAAACAACTAAATGAAGTGGAGATAGGCAACCTTCCAGAAAAAGAACTCAGAATAATGATAATGAAGATGACCCAAGATCTCGTGAAAACAATGAAGATACAAGAAATGTTTACCAAAGACCTACAAGAACTAAAAAACAGATGCATAATATACTAGAAGGAATCAAGAGCAGAATAACTGAGGCAAAAGAAGAGATAAATGACCTGGAGGACAGAATGGTGGAAACCACTGCTACGTAACAGAATATAGAAAAAAGGATGCAAAGAAATGAAGACAGCCTAAGAGACCTCTGGGACAACACTGAATGCACCAACATTCACATTATAGGGGTCCCAGAAGGAGGAGGGAGAGAAAAAGGACCTGAGAAAATATCTGAAGTAATAGCTGAAAATTTCCCTAACATGGGAAAGGAAACAGTTAACCAAGTCCAGGCAGCACAGAGAGTCCCAGGAAGGATAAACCCAAGGAGGAACACACTGAGACACATAGTAATCAAACTGACAAAAATTAAAGACAAAGATAAAATATTAAAAGCAACAAGAGAAAAACAACAAATAACATATAAGGGAACTCCCATCAGGCTATCAGCTGATTTCTCAATAGAAACTCTACAAGACAGAAGCAAACAGCATGATATATTTAAAGTTGTGAAAGGGAAGAACCTACAACCAAGAATACCCAGAAAGTCTCTCCTTCAGATTTGATGGACAAATCAAAAGCTTTCCAGAAAAGCAAAAGTTAAGAAAATTCAGCACCACCAAACCAGGTTTACAACAAATGCTAAAGGAACTTTAAGAAGGAAACACAAGAGAAGGAAAAGACCTTCAAAAAATAAACCCAAAATAATTGAGAAAAAGGTAATAGGATCATACATACTGATAATTACCTTAAATGTAAATGGATTAAATGCACCAACCAAAAGACATACACTGGCTAGGCAGATGAAAACATGTGCATGTACGTACTTCCACTTACATCACTGTGCTTGACCCCCCCAAACTGTATGGAACTATTTTATATTGTTAAGTTAATCATGTTCCCATTATGGCTTAAAATTATAATTATCTTTTATTTTTTGTCTGGCTATTGATTGGGAAAACTGATAAACACCTTAACTATGGTGATTATATAACTATTACTCACTTTATACCACTGTATCATGATTGGTCAACAGAAAATTAATTGAACTCTATATCACCAAACAAAACTACAATTTTACAGAAAAACCTATAATCACTTTTTAAAATCCAGATGCTTATTAGAATTATCTTGAAATTTTTTGAAAAATACAAATGCCCAGGTATTGCACTTTTTCCTCCAGAGCTCAAGGTATGCTTCTAATGAGCAGTCATGTTTAAAAACAACTGGACTACATGATGATCTTTTATCTAGTTTGTTTTACTTTTTTTCTATTTCACATTCAGTCCTCCCATTTCATTTAGTTTATGCTTTCCAATTTCTCCATCTTTTTCTTTCTTTTTAATGTTCTTTCTCAAGCCTTTATCAAGCATAGTAGAAAAGCTTATGTATACACATAAATAGTATGTATGACATATATATTTTAGAAAACTTATGAATTTTTGCCTAACTAAAAACGTATGATATTTTGATTCCACTTGTTTGACTTAGTATGAATAGAATGCTAGATTTCTAATTAGGAAGATGAAATAAGCAAAAAAGGTTTACTGTATAGCACAGGGAACTATAGTCAGTATTTTGTAATAAACTATAATGGAAAATAATTTCAAAAATAATATATGCGTAACTGAATCACCTTGCTGTGCACCTGAAACACTGTAAGTCAACTATACTTCAATAATATACATATTAAGCAAAAAGCAAACAAACAAAGGACAGGTGATAAAAGCAATCACAGGTACATTTAGGGGACAGACACTAGAGCTAAATCTATTATTAAATGATGTTCCTGAAGAAGAGATCAGAACAGAAACATAATGAAGATGCAACAGAAGAAAATACTGCTATACTGATGAAAGATCTAAATCTGAATGTGAGTAGGGTTCACCAATTATTAAAAGTTAATGAAAAGTGAACACTAGGTACAAAGAAATAATTTAACAAGCAATCACAAAGAAAATACAGCAAAATTTTAAATTGTGTTACTCTACAAAGGGATAAGACACATTTTAGTCTGACTCCTCCTATTTGACAAAATGAGATGTAAAAGACTTTAGAACATATTTTGTAATATTTATTTTTATTTATTTATTAGGCTGTGCCAAAAGACAGAGAACTTATTATTAGCAGACCTGCCTTATAAAAAATACTGAAAAGAGTCCTGTAAGCTCAAGTGAAATACAGTAAATGGTAACTCAAATCCATACAAAGAAATGAAGAACACCGTGAAGGGGAACACGTAGGAATTATAAAGACAGCATAAATATTTTTATCTGGGTTTTGTCTGTTTTTCATTCTTGGCTGCACCACACAGCTTACAGGATTTTAGGTCCCCAACAAGGGACTGAACCCTGACCAGCTCCCTGTAGTGGAAAGTCCTAACCACTAGCCTACCAGGGAATTCCCATAAACATTTTTATTTGTAATTCTTTTCTGTTTTGTCTTTACATCTGTCTTTAAAAGGCAACTGTATAAGGTAATAATTAGAAAATGACTGATAGGCTTAGATGTATTAGTACTATATAAAGATCAAATTTTTATGACAATTATAGCATGAAGGAGTCAGGAGCTACAATGAAGCAAAGTTTTTATACATTAAAAAATTTTTCATATTAACCTGAACTATATTGGGTTTCTTTAATACTTACTTATTTGGCTGTGCCAGGTCTTAGTTGTGGCATGCGAGATCTTCAGTTGCAGCACATAGAATCTAGTTCCCTAACCAAGAATCAAACCTAGGCCCCATGCATTGGGAGCTCAGAGTCGTAGCCACTGGACCACCAGGGTGGTCCCTAGACCAACATTTATGCACCTCTGAAAGAGAAAAACTGTAAGCCAATTGTATCACTCTTACTGAAGAAGTTGGGCTTGTCAAGGGAAAACTCACTCAAAAGAAACTATGGGGTGTCTCAGTTAAAAGAAACTACTATGTGATTTGGAATTTGCCTGAATGATTTGGAGTCGATTTAAGGAAGAAAGAATTCTAAGTTGAGTGCTGTCAGAAAGTGGAGGCAATTTTACCAGCAAGTATTATCTTTTCTGTTAATATAAAGAGGGCAAACTAGAGAAAGCCTAAGACTGCATTTGGTAAAAAAAAAAACAACCAGCAGTCACTCATTTTAACCAAGAAAGGGAGTTGTTTGTCTTTTGTGATGAACAAAATGACCTTGTTTTTGTCTGTGCCTGGAGGAAATTACGAAGGGTCCTTGTTTTGTCTCACCTTATCATGGTGTCAAAGTAGTAACCTTGTCTGAGGCTGGCACTTTGTCTACATCCAACAGGAAAACATCTATTAGCTTCAGTGCTAGGACAACTTATGTCAGGGGCTGCTCTTTCTTCCTTCCCCCTCCTCCAAACAAATCTTTTATATGTTCAGTAAAACTGGTTGTATATAAAGGCAAATGAAAGATTTTCTGATATCCCAACACTCAGGAAGTATACCACCCACATACTCTCCCTTTAAAAATCATTTGGAGACACACTGCAACAAATCATTCCAAGATGAAGAAGTGCTCAAAAGGGCTAGAGATAAGCACTGGAATCACACTCTCACATACACACACATACACACAGGTAACAAAATTATATTTACATATATATATAAAATCCATATATATCTGTGTATAGCTATATATGCATACATACAGGTAAAAAAAACTTCAACACCTGGATTGCTTTTATACTTTGTACCTGTGGCTTTTCCTACTAAATGAATACTGATACTGTTATAAAAATATCATTCCCCAGCCCACATCCCTAATTCTCTCCCCTGTATAATAGAGAGAACTGAATATAGAATAAAAATTCCAAAATCATTAATACAATTATGGTTACAGGCATCTAGCCTCAAATAATCAGGCAAATAAGAGAACAGACCTTTGTCAGAATGTCTCACTGAAGATCATGATTTTTTTTGGCTGCCCTGGGTCTTTGTTGTGGCACACGGGCTCTTCATTGCTGACACGGGCTTTCTCTACTTGTGGCAAACGGGGGCTACTCTCTGGTTACGGTGTGCAAG
Source organism: Bos grunniens (assembly GCF_055505025.1). Classification (NCBI taxonomy): domain Eukaryota; kingdom Metazoa; phylum Chordata; class Mammalia; order Artiodactyla; family Bovidae; genus Bos; species Bos grunniens. The sequence continues at coordinate 24,583,973 of NC_141183.1, read as the reverse complement.
CTGCCCACTGCCATGGCTTCTGTTACTGCAGAGCATGGGCTCTAGGGTGCTAGCTCAGCAGCTGTGGTGCGTGGACTTTGTTGCCCTGCAGCATGTGGAATCTTAGCACCTGGACCAGGGACCAAGCCCAGGTCCCCTGCATTGGCAGCAGATCCTTTCTTTCTGTTCTTAAAACAATAATTTTATTTCATTATTTATTTTTGGTTGTGCTTTGTTTTTGTTGCTGCACGGACTTTTCTCACGTTGTGGCGAGCGGGGGCTACTCTTTGATGTGATGTGCAGGCTCTAGGGTGCACAGGCTTTAGCAGTTGTGGCAGGCAGGCTCAGTAGTTGCAGCTCCTGGGCTCTAGAGCACAGGCTCAATAGGTGTGGTGCATGGGCTCAGCTGTTCCACAGCATGTGGCATCTTCCCAGATCAGGAATAGAACCCATGTCTCCTCCACCGGCAGATGGATTCTTCACTGAGTCACCAGGGAAGCCTCTGGCAGGCAGATTCTCAACCACAGGTCCACAAGAGAAGTCCCAAGATCATAATATTTTAAAGAATGCATGCATGCTAAGTCGCATCAGTCGTGTCCAACTCTTTGCAATCCCACTGACTGTAGTCCACCAGGCTCCTCTGTCCATGGGATTCTCCAGACAAGAATATTGGAGCGGGTTGCCATTTCCTCCTCTAGGGGATCTTTTCAACCCAGGGATTGAACCAGCATCTCTTAATGTCTCCTGCATTGGCAGGCGGACTCTTTACCACTAGCGCCACTTGGGAAGCTCATATTTTAAAGAATACCATACCTCAAACTGTGTGACAGCAGCATAGCGCACCTCTCCAGAAGGGGTAGTATATTTACTTCTATAGAAACCCTTCATTTTATCATTCAGTTCGCCAACAAAATCTATCTTTAAGGTTCCTGTACCTGTGATTGAAGATAAACGAAAATACTTTCATGGAGATATTAAGTACAAGTTATCAGAAGTATGTCATTAAGCATTAATTCATAGCTATTGACAATGTTCAAATCATTCCTTCGTTTCTCAAACACTCTTCTTGGCAATGTAGAAAATACAGTATTTACTAAAGTAAATGGCAAACTAATCCTAAAGGAAACCTTAAAGTCATGTTTGGAGTGACTGCTAAGAAAGTTCTTTAATTTTACTAGTGAGTTTCAAATCACCAATACATGAAAAGCAGGAAAAGAAATAAATATATTCAATGTATGACCGGCTATTATGCACTGGTGCTTTAAAAATATTTAGTTGGGTAGGCATTGTCTCCATTTTCTGAGATGAAGAAACTAACCCTGAAAAGTTAAATAACTTGCCCAAGGTCACACAATTAGTAAGTAGCAAGAATGAGATTAAAAACTCAGGTCTGTTTAATCCAAAATTCATGCTCTCTGCCAATTATGCCATATACATTGATCCTTTCCTGAAATCTAAGAATATTAAAGAAATAAATTTAAACCAATAAGTATTAAATGCAAATAAAAATACCTAAATACATATTCTATTGTTATATAAGAACAAAATCAATTTAGATAAAATAGGAGGTTTTTTTTAAATTGAAGTATAGTTGATTTACAATGTTGTGCCAATCTCTGCTGTACAGTACAGTGACTCAAGTTATACACAGAGACATTCTTTTTTTATATACAAAATGAGAGTTTTTACAAATATATATACAGCTGACCCTTGAATATTATGGGGGTTAATCCACCTATAATTTATAGGTGCTTAGTTGCTAAGACGTGTCCGACTATTTGCGACCCCATAGATTGTAGCCCACCAGGCTCCTCCATTCATGGGATTTCCCAGGCAAGAATACTGGAGTGGGTTGCCATTTCCTTCTCCAGGGGATCTTCCCAACCCAGAGTTCGAACCCTGGGTCTCCTGCCTTGGCAGTCAGATTCTTTACCACTGAACCACCTGAGTAGCCCCAAAAAACATGGAACGATTCACAAATTTGCATGTTGTCCTTGCGCAGGGCCATGCTAATCTTCTCTGTATTGTTCCAATTTTAGTATACGCACAGCCTAAGCAAGCACAAGAAAAGCAACTAACGCTTCCAGAGACACCACTGGGACAGGGGTCTTCCATATCTGCAGTTCCTCCACATCTCCAAATTCAACCAACCTTGGAATGTGTGGTACGCTATTTACTACTGAAAAACATCTGAGTATAAGTGGACCCATGCAGTTCAAACCTGCGTTGTTTAAGCACCAACTATACTTTCTTTCATAACAGAAAAAACCTTATCACTATTATCTAGTGTCATCTACTAAATTCAGATGCATGACAAAACAATAATCCCATTCTACATTTTATAAATCCAGTCACAAAAATCCCCCAAAATGTTGACTTTTAATTGATCCCTTTAAAGTGCCTATTTATAAAAGAATCCAGAGCATGGGAATCTAACAAATCAGAGATATAGTATGACCATAAAGTAATTAGCCACTTAAATCAGAACTTTCATATCCTAATGCTTCAAACTGACATTTTGTAATGCTTGCAGAGCAATGACACTGACATTGTTCAAAACGTTCTTGACTTTCTGACATATCCTTTTCGAGGTTCACAAAGTCAAATCTTCACCTTCCAAAATTGAATTTGCTTTTTGGAAAGGTCCAAGTCATAAAAAGTTCAAGTCTGCAGATTATGTGAATAACAAATTGCAATCTATTTTTAGCCAAAACACTAATTGTGCCTATTAAGTAATTAAGCTAATTTCCTAATATGCCTCAAACTGGTTCTGAAAGTAATTTCAAGTAAAAATTTCAGACATTTGCAGCAAAGTCACAACTAAGGAAAGTACCACATTCTGAATCATGCTAGGAAAATAAAACCAAATAACTCACCTGAAGGTCCACTGAACAGACATTTGTGATAGTATTTTTTTTTTTTAATCGGACATTCTGGCTGAAGGTGTCAATAAATACATTTTTTTTTTTTTAAAGAGAATGATAGTTACTGGGACAGTAAATATAAAAACACTAAAAGAATCTGAAACAATTCTGACTGATACTAAAGAATTTAGCTATAAATAATATAACATTTCTCTATTTTCATTAGGAATTCATTGATTAGGAAAAAAAGGCATATGTGTTCACAGTAATCAAGTTTTTGTTATTGTTGTTTAGTTGCTAAGTCATGTCCAACTCTGCAACCTAGGCTCCTTTGTCCAAGGGATTTCCCAGGCAAGGATACTGGAGTTGGTTGCCATTTCCTTCTCCCAGGATCTTCCCAACCCAGGGATCAAACCCATGTCTCCTGCTTGGCTGGCGAATTCTTTACTGCTGAGCCATCCCTGGGAAGCCCCAATAAAGTTAGTAAAGAATATCTATTAGACTATGAAAACCTCTTTAAAAATAGAACTGTTTGATGAAATTTTATGTTACAATTCCATAAATGGAATTGGTCAGTCTGTTTTTCAATAAGTCAACTATTAAGATGTCTTCATATTCCATGGCAAATCTACTTTTGACTTTTCCTACTTGGAATAAAAGTGGATTTAAAACTTTTAACTAAATAAGAAAGTCTGCTCACATTTTTACTCAGTCTTAAATCTCCAGGGTCATTAATACTATAACAAGATATTGACAATGACCATTTCTGAAAAGTGGCAGACTACAAAATACAAATTATTGGGAAGGGTTATTACCTGAAATTCAAAAAAAACATGTTTTTGTTTTTTTTAAATATATTACTAAATTTAATTGGTGTCACATTATACAGTACTAATTATAGAATATTTGCTATTGATACAGAATTTTAGGGCAAAAACAAGAGGAAAAAGGACTTCATGATAAATTTCATCTGTCAATTTTATACCACACTAAAGAACCAATTGCCAGAAAGTCTGATTTTATACCTATTTTCACATATAACTGACTTTGCTTCCTCAAATTAGATGCCTTATTTGAATAGCCAAGGTATACAGTATTTACCTTCTTGGGGTGATAAGCCTTTTAATACATATAGGCTCATTTATTAATTAAACAATTGAAAAATTAGGACTTACTCCAAAAAACTTTGGTTTTCAAAGCTTGCTGCTACTGCTAAGTTGCTTCAGTTGTGTCCAATTCTGTGCGACCCCACAGACAGCAGCCCACCAGGCTCCCCCGTCCCTGGGATTCTCCAGGCAAGAACACTGGAGTGGGTTGCCATTTCCTTCTCCAATGCGTGAAAGTGAAGTCGCTCAGTCGTGTCTGACTCTTAGCGACCCCATGGACTGTAGCCTCCCAGGCTCCTCCGTCCATGGGATTTTCCAGGCAAGAGTACTGGAGTGGGGTGCCATTGCCTTGTTGCAAAATCTGAAGTAACAAAATTACTAAAAATTATATTATAAAAAATTTAATGCGTCTAGCTATGAAATTTAAGACAGATTACTTTATATAAAGAGAATAAGTCTCTGACTTTTTGTCACCATTTCTTGTGATCCTGTTTTCTACTCCTCAAAATGTTAGTATCTTCTAGCATTTCACAAATGATTGTCACTCTACAGGATCCTTAACCACTGATTCTAAGGTTGTTAGGCCTTACAATGATCATGGGAAGTTAACCAATATTCTAAAATGGTGCCAATTTCAGAAACGAAGATGTTTTACTTTGTTATATAGTATTTGGCACGACTGTTAAGTTTGAATTGGCTAAACACAAAGGTTACTAATGTCCTCCTGATACATGCTCAGTATTTATTACCAGAAGAGAGACCACTTACTGAAATTTGAAAAAAAAAAATCAGGATTTTATTCTCAAAGCAAAGAATGACTAGGTAACTTTGACCCAGATATCTGAAGAAAATGTGAAAGCCAATGATTTTCAAACAGATATTTATATATATTCAATAATTTAATACAATCACATCTGTAAATGAGATAACTTTTAATTCTAATATTCATATTAGTTACTTAAGTATATCATATTAGCTAAAAATCTCCAAAACTTTGTCAAATATACTTTGTATGTGTGCGCTAAGTCATTTCAGTTGCGTCCAACTCTTATTTAGAGTCCCTATGGACCACAGCCCACCAGGCTCCTCTGTCCATGGGATTCTCCAGGCAAGAATACTGGAGTGGGTTGCCATTCCCTTCTCCAGGGGATCTTCCAGATCCAGGGATCAAACCTGCATCTCTTAAGTCTGCTGTATTGTCAGGCGGGTTCATTACTAGCATCACCTAGGAAAAAAGTATAGTGTATACTAACTATAGTGTATACTATAGTGTATACTATACCAAAGTATAGTGTATACTAACGGTCATAATCTTCAATGACTTGTTCCTGCTTTTATTAGAAATGACTTAACAATTTACCATGTCTACTGTAAAAAGTCCTTATCAAGAATGATGTAGCTCTTATATACTGATAATGCTGCTAAGTCACTTCAGTCGTGTCCGACTCTGTGCGACCCCATAGACGGCAGCCCACCAGGCTCCCCCGTCCCTGGGATTCTCCAGGCAAGAACACTGGAGTGGGTTGCCATTGCCTTCTCCAATGCATGAAAGTGAAAAGTGAAAGTGAAGTTGCTCAGTCGTATCCGACTCTTAGCGACCCCATGGACTGCAGCCTACCAGGCTCCTCCATCCATGGGATTTTCCAGGCAAGAGTACTGGAGTGGGGTGCCACTGCCTTCTCCATACTGATAATAAATGACCTCTTATATATAAAGGAGAAAAGAACGGTAGAGAATACACATGACATGCTAACTTCTGTGTTCTTAAATGGTATAAACATAAATGCTTATAAAAGCATGGAGCAGTTTTGAAAGAATACATAGGAAACTGATCACTTCAGAGAAGTGGAGCTGAGAAAAAGACAGGAATAGAACAAACAACAAATTATCACTATGTATCATTTGAATTTCAAACCATGTACATGTGTTATATTTTTTTAACATTTAAAAAATAAAAGGAGCATAATGTGGTAGTTAGTAGTACAAAGTTTTGAATCAAACTGCGTGTGTTCTATGACTGCCACTATACTAGCTGTTGACCTTGGGCAAGTTATTTAAGTTAAATACATCATTTGGTGCAATAGTTTATCTTTAAAGCGGAGATCATAGAATCTATTTCAAAACGGATTAACAAATGTTTATGATGCACATAAAACAGTACATGGCACAGATTAAGCACTCAGGAGATACATGTGTGAATATATAATACATACATATATTCATATACAGGTATACATCACACACACACGTACACATATACCTTCTGGGAGTTTATGTCCTTTCTTATCTGATGAGTTCCAGCAAATATATTCTGGCTTCTTTTGATAAACACACTAATATTTTTGATTTAAAAAATTATGTCAAATTTCCTAATGCTAAACAATTGAATCTATGCTATTTTTTTTCTATACATGCTAACTAGGTTTATGTATCTTCTTCTTAGGCTATTTTAAGCCACCTTTAAATATTTTTGCTCCTCTCTTCCTCATTTTTATTTCATTAATTTCTGCTCTTAAATCTTTCTCTTCTACTTTCTTCAAGTTATCTATTCTTTTTGTCTAACATTGAGCTTGATGCCCTCTTAATTAATTTTTAGCCTTTCTTCTGAGCTAAATATCCTCTCTGAAAATAATGCTTTACCTGCATCCCACATGCTCCATATGTAGCAATTTTATTATTCAGTTATAAATATTTTCTAATTCCTGTAACAAATCTTCGACTCATTAATTTTCAGAAGTATCATTTTTCCAATATATGAGAAGGCATTTTTTGTTCGTCTTTTGCTACTGACTTTAATCTTTTCACAGTATGAACACAGAATATAGTCTGTAATGATACAGATTTTAAATTTTTAAAAAATTTCCTATCATTTCTATCAAAATAATAGTTCACAGTTTTAAACCTCATATATCTGCCTGCAATGCAGGAGACCCAGGTTCGATCCCTGAGTTGGGAAGATTCCCTGAAGGAAATGGCAACCCACTCCAGTGTTCTTGCCTGGAAAATCCCATGGACAGAGGAACCTGGCGAGCTTTAGTCCATGGGGTTGCAAAGAGTCAGACACGACTGAACAGCTAACACACAATACAGTTCTACAGGCCCACCCATATAAGCTGCAGGCACGCCCAATGCTACTTATTCCCTATACCTGCCTCAGTAACAACTCTGTGATTCCTAAATACCTTGCTTATTTAGCTATTTTTTTCACTTTTCAATTTTCTTCTTACTATAACAAGTGAAGTTTGAGCTAAACTACATCTCCACTACTATATCTTTCACAAAGAATTAAAATTGTCTATAACTTCAAAGATCTAAAAATATTTTCTTTAACTTCATTGCGTGGCTAAGCACAGAATTCTAAATTGAGAGTCAGATTCACTTATAATTTTCAAGGAATGGCTTTATTAAGAGTCCAGTTTCGGGGTACTCTTTCTATCCCCTTCTGATGCCTATGTCAGAAGCTTTCTCTATCTCCTTTATACTTTAATAAAACTTTATTACACACACACACAAAAAAGAGTCCAGTTTCCATTGTAAATCTACTGCTGTTTTGATTTCTGAACCTTGAAGGTAACTTCCTCCTAACTCCCTGTCTCAGGTAGAAACTCTTTGAGAGCCTCACTCTACCCCCTGAAAATTCTAAAATTTGCTTTGGTGTGGGACTTCTTATATTAATTGAGGTTCCTTTTGATAGTGTATTTTTTCAAACTTAAGGCTTCTGTCTCATCAGTTCAAAAAAATTTTCATGTTGTGTGTTTTTCAAAATTTCCCCTTCCCATTTTCTATGTCCTCTCTTTCACTAGCTGGATGTCTGGTCCTGACAGATCAGTCCTCCAATCTTCCTATTTGGAAGATGCCTCTATTTCACCTCTCAAAACTTCTTTTGTTTTTTTTACTCGTAATATATTATAATTTCCAAAGGTGTTCTTACTCTATTCCATCCTGTTCTTATTTAATGAATGTAATATTAGTAATACTCCTTAGGATACTAATCTGTTTGGGTTTGGGGGGGCTTTCTTTTCATTTTTCTTTGCTTCTTTCAATTTTCTATATTTCTATTATACTTATTGCTTTCCTTTTTGCTTTATGTTTCATTTAGAAGTTTATCAAATGTCTGGTAATTGTTGCCCCAGTGACTTTGGGATTGGCCATGCTATTTGCTTTGCACAATGAAATGTGAAGGAACATCACCATCCACGTAGAATCTTTAAATGTTTGTGATTTGTTGCTGTCTCCAGCCCCAAGCTTCTCCCCTCTGCCATATGAGAGAAAAGCATGCTGCACATAGCAGCTACTCACTACAGAGCCTGGCATCAATAGTCATATGAGCTCAGTGGAGTTCAGGGAAGTTGGCAATATGTCTGCAGATGATCAGCAGTCCTCAGGGCGATGTGTAAACAAGAAATATCTGTTGTAAGCCACTGATATTTGTGATCCCATTTGTGGGTTAAAATGTACACATACACTTACGTATACATAGAATATTTCTGGAAGGATTCACTAGACAGTAAAAGTAGAAAATTCACTAGACAATAAAATTTCTCAGAGAGAGAAATTCTCTATTTTCAGGTTATAATCTTCAGTATCTTTTAATACAGGTTTATGGCAAACATTTGTTTTTATAATAATTTCACACAAAAATAATCCTAGTGAGAAAAAGACAAAATGAAAGATCTTTAAGAGTACCAGGATAAAACTTCTCCAATTTAAAATTTTTCTATAAATACTTTCATATTGAGGGAATATATTCTCAATATAAAAATTATGGAAAACAGAGAAGGGTATAAATAAGAATAAAAATCATCAATTGTCAACAACCAGACATATAATATTATTCATACCATTTTAGAGATATGATTCATCACCTTGTATGTGTAATTCTGTATTCTGCTTTTCAATTTTAAATTATAATAAGTACTTTACAGTGTTAAGAATGCATAAACCTTACTTTTAACTGCTGGATGTATTCACCATACATATATGTCATAATTAGCTTAATTATTCCCTTAGTGTTGGACAAATGTATTAATTCTAATTTTTTACTATCTTAGTAATGTCTGAACAGACACTTCTAGGCATAAGGTATTTCTTGTATTTATGACTTTTCTTTAGGATACTATATTCCTAATACCAGAACTTCCAGGTCAAAAGACATGAATATCTTTAGGCTCTTAACAAATACTGCCAGGCTGCTTTCCAAGTAAATTACATGGATTTACATTCTTAGTAGTAATATTAAGGCAGTCACATTGAGATTCATTTTTTTACTTCTGATTACGTGACAGACAAAAACTGGTATTATCAGTAGCAGTTATTTTAATATTTCTCATTACGAGGAGGACAAATATCTTCACACACTGTTATTATTCATTTGCATTTTCTTTCATATTATCTGTGGCTTTTTATATGCTCATTTATCAAAGTCTCAGTACTTTACCAACTGATTTGTATATAATTTCTTCCATTATATTAAGCTCAGAACGTCTAGTTTCTTTGTGCTTTTAAATAGCACATATAGTAATGTATCAACGAATCTTTCCTTTCATGTCCTCACTTAGCATAGCATCTCTCTAATCTCTCTAACTATACCTCAAAATCAACTGTGGAACATTTGCCTCAGATATTTGGATTCAATTAGTAGAAGAACTAGGTAGATGTAATTTTAAAAAACTGAAACCGAAAAAGTGAAAACAATGCATTATGTTCTGGAATAGAATGACTGTCGTTTTTTACTTTTTTCTGGTGGGCTAAAAGTTGAAACGAACCTGACTGTTTTAAGCTCTGTCTTAATACTTTGTTATTGTTGTTCAGTTGTCAAGTAGTGTCTGACTCTTTGAGACCCCATGGACTGCAGCACGCCAGGCCTCCCTGTCTCTCACCATCTCCCGGAGTTTGCCCAAGATCTTAATACTTAATCTCCCTAAAACAAAGAGCTTTTTTTTTAAACAACAACAACAAAAAAGACATGTAATAAATTTGGGGGGAAGAAGTAAGATGTCGCTATTCATTATGGGATTTAATAAAAGCCATGTCTCCTACCTGGTTGGAGAGTACTAGGAAAAGACAAGGTGACTTTTTCATCTTCATTTTGATAGTTAAATCCTGTAGCATGTATTTCTGGAATGGAAAAAAAAAAATTACTTCACAGATCTGACTGGACCAAATCCAGGCTGCAGCAATTAACATTTTCAAGAGCAAAATCTCAAATAAAATTAAATATTCTGAATTTAATAAATTAAGCTCCTATTAACAAGAGTGTCATTTCAAACTAACCTATTTTAGACTATGTAACCTAAGTATGCTCCTTAAAAACAACTACACATCCTACATTAATTCGCAAAACTTCCATGATATAAGGAAATAGGGCTACTATAAATGTGAAAAGGTTTTCTACAGATTCCCAGACACACTGCATCCTTCTTTGTGTGATAATGATACTGCTTTATTCGTTGCAGTCTTACTCCTGAACATTTAAAATACAGAATAGGTTGCCAAGATTTCAGTGTCAGAGATATGTTAGTGATAAAGAACCTGCCTGCCAATGCAGAAGACACGGGTTAGGTCCCCGATCTGGGAAAATCCCACATGCAACTAATTTAAGCCCATGCATGCCCATGCAACACAACTAACGAGCCTGTGCTCTAGGGCCCAGAAACTGCAACTCCTGAGACCACGTTCCGCAACTACTGAAGCCTGTGCACCTAGAGCACAGGATCTGCAACAAGATGAACCACTGTACTGAGAAGCCCTCGCACTGCAACTAGAGAGTACCCCCGCTCCCCATGACTAGAGAAAAGCCAAAGATCCAACACAGTCAAAAATAATTCAAAAAAATAAACAAAACAAAGAAACAGATTTATCAGTGAAAGTTCTGTTCTCCCACTCAAACACAGGTAACAATTCCAACAAGATGTAAGTCGTATAAAAATAAACAAAACAAAGAAACAGATTTATCAGTGAAAGTTCTGTTCTCCCACTCAAACACAGGTAACAATTCCAACAAGATGTAAGTCGTATTTCCACTGAAATTCTTTGTTGTTACATTTTATAGAAATAAGGAAGGTAAAAACAGGTGTGCGGATTAAATTAAGGTTTTGATTTACTCCCTACCAGTAGTAAGAAGCGGAGAAGGCAATGGCACCCCACTCCAGTACTCTTGCCTGGAAAATCCCATGGACAGAGGAGCCTGGTAGGCTGCAGTCCATGGGGTCGCTGAGGGTCAGACATGACTGAGCGGCTTCACTTTCACTTTTCACTTTCACGCATTGGAGGAGGAAATGGCAACCCACTCCAGTGTTCTTGCCTGGAGAATCCCAGGGACGGGGGAGTCTGGTGGGCTGCCATCTATGGGGTTGCACAGAGTCGGACACGACTGAAGTGACTTAGTAGTAGTAGTATTAGTAGTAGTAAGAAGAGCCTGCTTATTTAAATGATACTTCAGAATACTTAGTTGACACTTTAGGAAAAGAGCTAAGCAGATCAACTCCCACCCACATCTTCACTCCAAAAGAAAAAGTGCCCAAAGAGGTAGCCTTAATAAGCACTTGAAAAGATGTTCAACATCTTTAATCAATCAAAACCACAGTGTGATACCACTTCATACCCACTAGGACAACTATAACCAAAAAGACAATAATAAGTTTAGGGAAGATGTAAAGAATCTGGAACCCTCACACACTGCTGATCGGAATGTAAAAATGTTTCCAAATGTTCTGGGTAACAGCCTGGCAGTTCCTCAAAAGACTAAACACAGAATTAACTGTATAACCCAGAAATTAGGTATATACCCAAGAGAAATGAATAAATATGTCCACACAAAAATGTATACACAAAGGTTCTTAGCACTCAAAAAGTAGAAACAACTCAAATGTCCATCAACTGATGAACAGATAATATGGGATATACAATGGAATACTATGTGACAATAAAAAGAAGTGTTAATATATGCTACAATATGGACAAGCCTTGAAAACATGTTAAGTGAAAGAAATCAAACACAAAAGGCCACATGTCTATATGAAATGTTCAAAATAGGTAAATCCATACAGACAGAAAGTAAACTAGTGGCTGCCTAGGGCTGGAAGGTCATGCAGAAATGGAAAGTGACAGCTCATGGATACTTTGTTTTTGGGGTGATGAAAATGTTCTAAAATTGATTCTGACGGTAGCTTAAAAACCACTGAATTGAATTCTATAGTGTGTGAATTTTATCTCAAAAAGTTTTCATTAAAAGAGAGGCAGCCTTACCAGTCACAGGCTTAAGTTTGATACGGGTAACAGTGATTCAGATTTAATAACATTCTATGAGTCAGGCAAGATGCCCACAATTCACTCTCTTCTCATAAATTACCAAAGATTAAATTCCCAATGTTTCTAATATGATGGTTCAAACATGTTTTATAAAGCCAAAATCTTTATAAAACCAATAAGAATTTATAATATGTTTTTAAAAGAACTTTATAATCAATTATTCCTCATTTTACAGATGAAGAAAATGATGTATAAAAAGTAAATGATTTACTCAAGATCACACTGCTGGACTAGAACTCAGTTCCTTTGCTATTCCTATTGCCAAAATTCTTTCTACTATCATAAGATAGCTCCTAAATTTGAACAGAAATTCAAAGTTTGGTATATATACAATACTGATGAAACAAATCTCTACTGAAACAATGACTTTTGCTGGCAAAAATCTGAGATTTGCTCTAACTTGATCCCCAAGAATAGAATATTCCTTAGCCTACAGGGAAGCTAAAAAGCACTTCAAAGATTAAGAATGCACTTTTCTAACTCAGATATAAAGTAGCATTATGGTACCTCTAAGGTACTCTGCGGAGAAGGCAATGGCAACCCACTCCAGTACTCTTGCCTGGAAAATCCCATGGGCGGAGGAGCCTGGTAGGCTGTGGTCCATGGGGTCGCCAAGAGTCGGACACGACTGAACGACTTCACTTTCACTCATTGGAGAAGGAAATGGCACCCCACTCCAGTTTTCTTGCCTGGAGAATCCCAGGGACGGGGGAGCCTGGTGTGCTGCCATCTATGGGGTTGCACAGAGCTAGACACGACTGAAGCAACTTAGCAGCAGCAGCAACAGCAAGGTACTCTGATCAAAAACTATTTCTATAAAAGTTTACTAAAACTAACTTGTTTTTATAAATGCACAAGCTTCAAACTGCTAAGAAATGAAGACAGAAAAGCAAAAGAATAGCAGTTTTTAAATGGAAACAATCAAATACTGTATTGCTAGATTATATCCTACTGCATATCCTTCCAAATGTACACATATCAACTACACCTGTGTATAAAACAAAGAGCAAAATTTCCTCCAAAATTCTCTCTCAGTAAAAAGAAAGTAGCCATATATCTGAATTCTTTAAAAGTCTCCTGGATTATGGGATACTCTTCTAATTGCTTCGCGTGGACAACATACTACGTTTGCAAAGGTCGAGTTTGAAATAACCTCAGTCACTTGTAGTTTTGTACATCACCACCACTATTCAGTGGCGTGAGCCAAAAATAAGAAATCATCCTAACTGCCTCCCCCTCCATGTCTCTTTGTCTCTAACACCATATATTCAACAAGCAAGTTCAACATTCTTAATCCCAGAATTTTCAAGGTTTTACTTCTCTCCTAGGTCCCTATAATAGCTTCTTAACTGGTCTGTTTCCATTTTTGCTGCCTTATAGTCTACGTTATAGCAGCTAGGGTAATCGGTGAGATCAAAGCCTCTAATGGGAGTCCTACAATATTCAGAATGAAAATCTAAATCTGCTTGAGATGGGCAATTATTTCTTGGAGAGGATCCAAAAAAAGCACTAACCACAAAATAAAAAAACTGACAGATCAGATTTCATTAATATCCTACTGTATAACACAGGGAACTATATTCAACAGCCTTTGATAAACCATATGGAAAAGAATTATATAAAAAAGAATATAAATGTAAAAAACACTTAAAACTTGTAATTATCAAAAGACACTATGAAGAAAACGAACAGGCAAACCACAGACGAAGAGAAAATATTTTACTTTGTATAGATGCAAAAAACTTATATCCAGAATATACATAAAAACTTCTACAACCCAGTGATAAAAAGACAGGTAACCAAAAACATCTTTAACAGAATCTTTGACATTGGTCTCAGGAGTACAATATCTTTCTAGATATATTTCCTCAGGCAAGGGGGAAAAAAGCAAAAATAAACAAATGGGATTACATCAAACTAAAGGCTTTTGCACAGCAAAGGAAACCATCAATAAAACAAAACGACAACCTATCAAATGGGAGAAGACATCTGCAAACAACATATCCTATAAGGGGTTAATCTACAAAACATATAAAGAACCCATACAACTAACAATAACAGCAACAAAAACAACCTGATTTGAAAATGGACTAAAAAGAGGAACTATTAAATAGACACTTTTTCCAAATAAGACATACAAATGGCCAATAAGCACATGAAAAGATGTTCAACATCACTAATTTTTAGGGAAATGCAATTCAAAACCACAATGAGATACTCCCTCATGCCAGTTAGACTGGTTATTATCGAAAAGACAAAAAATAACAGGCCAGTGCTCTGTGACAACATGGAGTGATGGGGTGGGGAGGGAGGTGGCGTTCAGGATGGGTGGGTTCAGGATGAGGGGGACACATGTATACCTATGGCCGATTCACCTTGATGTACAGTCAAAGTCGCTCAACTGTGTCCGACTCTTTGTGACCGCATGGACTATATACAGTCCATGGAACTCTCCAGGCCAGAATACTGGAGTGGGTAGCTTTTTCCTTCTCCAGGGGATCTTCGCAACCCAGGGATTGAACCCAGGTCTCCCACACTGCAGGCAGATTCTTTACCAGCTGAGCCACAAAGAAGCCCTGATGTATGGCAAAAGCCATCACAATATTGTAAAGTAATTATCCTCCAATTAAACAAAATAAATTTTTTAAAAAAGGTAACAAATGTTGGCAAGGATCTGCAGAAAAGGAACTTTCACACACTGTTGGTGGGAATGTAAACTAGTATAACCACTATGGAAGACAGTATGGATATGCCTCAAAAATTTAAGAATAGAACTACCATATGACCCAGATATCCTACTTCTGGTATTTATCCAATGAATACAAAAACACTAATTCAAAAAGATATATGCATCCCTATGTTCATCACATTTACAATAGCAAAGATGTGGAAACAACCTACGGACCCATCCACTGGTGAATGAACTAAGATGTGGGATATACAAAAAATGGAATATTACTCAGCCATAAAAAGATGAAATCTTGTCATCTGCGACTACATGGACGGACCTTGAGGCTATTGCGTTAAGTAAAATAAGTCAGATAGAGAAAGGATACATACCATATGATACTACTGAGATTATATACATATAAAGTAATTAGGGACTTCCCTGGTGATCCAGTGGCTAAAACAACATGCGCCCGATGCAGGAGGCCCAGGTTCAATCCCTGGTTGGGAACTAGATCCCATACGATGCAACTGAGAGTCTGCATGCCACAACTAAAGGTCCTGGGATGATCTGGTGGTAAGCACACCGTAAGGGCATACAGAAGTAGAAATACAATGCTGTGCACGTGAAAAATATGACAAAATGCTGTTGTCGATGTGCAGCAACAACTAGAACTCATATTTTGCCACTGATGCCTCACTGTTGTTCCTCAAAGACTGCAAGCATTCTCTAACCTCAGAGTTTCTGCAACTTCACGAAAAATTCTTTATCCAGTTACCTACACATTTTATGTCATTCAGGTCTCTGCTCAAATAATTTCTTTAGAAATCTGTTCCATCACCTTAAACAACAAGCTTCATTCAATATTCTGTTCCTGTGATTTCTGAGTACTTATCACTACATTCATTACATTACATTATTTGTTACTTATCTTCCCAAATTGAATACATGTATCTGGAATGTTGACTCCTAGTTTTGTCCACCACTCTACCTCCAATACTTGAATGATTTCTGGCACACAGTAGGTTTAGTAATCATCAGCAGAATGAATAGCTCACTTCAAAAACAACATTCTAAGTGATTACATCATGAAGATCATCAATAGTACCCATATAAAATATATTAATAAAAAGTACCTTTACTAATGATATATGAATAGGGATTTATGGCTAGAGAGAAAATTTTCAATTAAAACATAATACAGTAATTCAAAAAGGCCTTAGAAGATAGTATTTGCTCTGGAACAATCAGATTGTTCAAAGTGTGCAAAGCCATTAATACTAAAGATACATGAAAAGTATCAATAAATATGCTTCAATAAAGTAGAGAAAAGGCAATATTACCAAATTAATGTTTACATTAATACAGTTATAATTTAAATTGTATATATGTAAATTGACCATTATAAGTAGATAGTTTCCTACATCATGAATAAATAGTATCAATAACCTCATATGCAGATGACACCACTCTTACGGCAGAAAGCAAAGAAGAACTAAAAAGTCTCTTGATGAGGTGGAACAGGAAAGTGAAAAAGTTGGCTTAGAACTCAACATTCAAAAAACTAAGATCATGGCATCCAGTCCCATCATTTCATGGCAAATAGATGGGGAAACAATGGTAACAATGACAGACTATTTTGTTGGGCTCCAAAATCACTGCAGATGGTGACTGAAGCCATGAAATGAAAAGACGCTTGCTCCTTGGAAGAAAAGCTATGATGAACCTAGACAGCATATTAAAAAGCAGAGACACTGCTTTGCCGACAAAGGTCCATCTAGTCAAAGCTACGGTTTTTGCAGTAGTTATGTATGGATGTGAGAGTTGGACTACAAAGAAAGCTGAGCGCTGAAGAATTGGTGTTTTTGAATTGTGGTATTGGAGAAGACTCCTGAGAGTCCCTTGGACTGCAATGAGATCAAACCAGTCAATCGTAAAAAAAATCAGTCCTGAATATTTATTGGAAGGACTAATGCTGAAGCTGAAATGCCAATACTTTGGCCACGTGATGTGAAAAAATGACTCAGGAGAAGACCCTGATGCTGGGAAAGACTGAAAGCAGGAGAAGGGGATGACAGAGGATGAGATGGCTGGATGCAATCACCGACTCAATGGACATGAGTTAGAGGAAGCTCCGAGAGTTGGTGATGGACAGGGAAGCCTAGTGTTCTGCAGTCCACGGGCTTGCAAAGAGTTGGACATGGAGTATGTCAAGGCTGTATACTGTCACCCTGCTTATTTAACTTATAGGCAGAGTACATCACGAGAAATGCTGGGCTGGATGAAGCATAAGTTGGAATCAAGACTGCTGGGAGAAACATCAATAACCTCAGATATGCAGATGACACCACCCTTATGGCAGAAAGTGAAGAACTAAAGAGCCTCTTAATCAAAGTGAAAGAGGAGAGGGAAAAAGTTGGCTTAAAGCTCAACATTCAAAAAACTAAGACCACGGCATCTGGTCCCATCACTTCATGGCAAATAGATGGGGAAACAGTGGAAACAGTGACAGATTTTATTTTTTTCGGCTCCAAAATCACTGCAGATGGTGACTGTAGCCATGAAATTAAAAGATGCTTAGTCCGTGGAAGGAAAGTTATGGCCAACCTAGACAAAATATTAAAAAGCAGAGACATTACTTTGCCAACAAAGGTCTGTCTAGTCAAAGCTATGGTTTTTCCAGTAGTCATGTATGGATGTGAGAGTTGGACTATAAAGAAAACTAAGCGCCGAAGAATTGATGGTTTTGAACTGTGGTGTTGCAGAAGACTCTTGGGAGTCCCTTGGATTGCAAAGACATCCAACCAGTCCATCCTAAAGGAAATCGGTCCTGAATGTTCACTGGAAGGACTGATGTTGAAGCTGAAACTCCAATACTTTGGCCGCCTGATGCGAAGAGCTGACTCATCTGAAAAGACCCTGATGTTAGGAAAGACTGAAGGCAGGGGAAGAAGGGGACGACAGAGGATGACATAGTCTAATGGCATCACTAACTCAATGGACATGAGTCTGCATAAACTCTGGGAGTTGGTGATGGACAGGGAGGCCAGGCGTGCTGCAGTCCATGGGGTCACAAAGAGTCAGACATGACTGAGCGACTGAACTGAACTGAAGCTTAACCAAACTTAACCTTGACAAAAAAATCTTTAAAAAAATATTTTAAATGTGAAAATAGTAACCTTATAATCAGGCATATGCAGTTATTCAAATCTGAGCCTTCACTGTCACATCTATAAAATTAAAATCATTACCTATTCTTTAGTTATTTGAAGATTATATATAATGCACTCTATGTAAAGTGCTTAGCATAGTGTCTGGTTATGACCTTCAAAAAAACGAACACTCTTTTTCTAGATCACAATATATCTAACAGTTCTTTGTTAACTACAACTAATTCATTGTTGTTGTTGAGCCCCTAAGTCATATCTAACTCTGCAACCCCATGGACTGTAGCCCGTCAGACTCCTCTGTCCATTGGATTTCCCAGGCAAGAATACTGAAGTGGTTGCCACTTTCTTTTCCAGGGGATCTTCCGGACCCAGGGATCAAACCTGTGTCTTCTATTTGGCAGAAGGATTCTTTACTGCCACCAGGAAAGCCCACTAATTCATTATACCTGTATAAATAAGGACTCTTGCTGAAATTACTTACAACAGAGCACTACATTTCAGAAAAAAACTAAACATAATTGGCATTTTGAAATATGTGGACATAAACACACATATTTGGGTATAAGCATGCATGTGTTGAGTATGTATTTTAGTAATCAAATAAACAGAAGCAAAACTTGAATATAATCATAGCATGTATAAAACCATAACAAAAAAACCTTATACCCAAAACTACTAACAATATTCACTTTGATTAAAAAAGGTTATTCATGACAATATATATCTACAAAGTTAAAAAATAATTTGATATAATTTTGACTTAGAAGTATAAAGAATTTCAGAACTATATACACAAAATGCTATCATTTATGAGCACACACACAATACATACGTAGATACAGATATATAGACATACATATATCTATAGATATCTGTAGATATATAGACACACATGAACATATATGTCTATAAATGCTTAGAACATCTGAGGAAGGATACACACAAACCTGACAACTTTTTCTCTAGGCAGGAGAGATGGAAGGCTGGAGAGGGGGAAAGCAGGCTTACTTAGTACTGTATAACTTTTGAATTTGGCATCATGCTGCTACTGCTGCTAAGTCACTTCAGTCGTGTCCAACTCTGTGTGACCCCATAGACAGCAGCCCACCAGGCTCCCCCGTCCCTGGGATTCTCCAGGCAAGAACACTGGAGTGGGCTGCCATTTCCTTCTCCAATGCACGAAAGTGAAAAGTGAAAGGGAAGTCGTTCAGTTGCGTCTGACTCTTTGCGACCCCATGGACTGCAGCCTACCAGGGTCCTGAACATATTAATTATGAAAAATTTTGTAATGGTAAAATCTTTTCAAAGATACTCCTTCTGAGATCCTGATCAAATTTGTATAGCATGTCCATTTATCAAACAAATCTAATGATTATGTGTTCTCATTCTGGGCTTTCCAAGTATGGCTTATTAAGGAGGAGGCACTCTTGCCTAGATCTTTAGGACTCTGGTCAATCATAATTAAAAAACCACAGTCATTCTTAGAGAACATAAAAGGTGAAGTGGCTCATCCTGTTTTCACAGTCTACCAGTGCAAAAAGCTTTCACTATAACCAAAAGAAGGCAGACACACTTAATTACTGTACCACTTCAGTTCAGTTGCTCAGTCGTGTCCGACTCTTTGGGACTCCATGAACCATAGCACGCCAGGCCTCCCTGTCCATCACCAACTCCCGGAGTTTACCCAAACTCATGTCCATTGAGTCAGTAATGCTAACTAATCATCTCATCCTCTGTCATCCCCTTCTCCTCCTGCCTTCAATCTTTCTTAACATCAGGGTCTTTTCAAATGAGTCAGCTCTTCATATCAGGTGGCCAAAATATTGGAGTTTCAGCTTCAACATCAGTCCTTCCAATGAACACCCAGGATTGATTTCCTTTAGGATGGACTGGTTGGATCTCCTTGCAGTCCAAGGGACTCTCAAGAGTCTTCTCCAACACCACAGTCCAAAACCATCAATTCTTCAGTGCTCAGCTTTCTTTATAGCCCAACTCTCACATCCAGACATGACTACTGGAAAAACCACAGCTTTCACTAGATGGACCTTTGTTGGCAAAGTAATGTCTCTGCTTTTGAATATGCTACTCAGGTTGGTCATAACTTTCCTTCCAAGGAGTAAGCATCTTTTAATTTCATGGCTGCAATCACCATGTGCAGTGATTTTAGAGCCCAGAAAAATAAAGTCTGTCACTGTTTCCACTGTTTCCCCATCTATTTCCCATGAAGTGATGGGGCCAGATGCCATGACCTTAGTTTTCTGAATGCTGCGTTTTAAGCCAACTTTTTCCCTCTCCTCTTTCTCTTTCATCAAGAGGCTTTTAAGTTCTTCTTCACTTTCTGCCATAAGGGTGGTGTCATCTGCATATCTGAGGTTATTGATACTTCTCCTGGCAATCTTGATTCCAGCTTGTGCTTCTTCCAGCCCAGCGTTTCTCATGATGTACTCTGCATATAAGTTAAATAAACAGGGTGACAATATACAGCCTTGATGTACTCCTTTTCCTATTTGGAACCAGTCTGTTGTTGTGTGTCCAGTTCTAACTGTTGCTTCCTGACCGGCATATAGGTTTCTCAAGAGGCAGGTCAGGTGGTCTGGTATTCCCATCTCTTGAAGAATTTTCCACAGTTTGTTGTGATCCACACAGTCAAAGGCTTTGGCATAGTCAATAAAGCAGAAATAGATGTTTTTCTGCAACTCTCTTGCTTTTTCGATGATCCATCGGATGTTGGCAATTTGATCTCTGGTTCCTCTGCCTTTTCTAAAACCAGCTTGAACATCTGGAAGTTCACGGTTCACGTATTGCTGAAGCCTGGCTTGGAGAATTTTGAGCATTACTTTACTAGCGTGTGAGATGAGTGCAATTGTGCAGTAGTTTGAGCATTCTTTGGCATTGCCTTTCTTTGGGATTGGAATGAAAACTGACCAATCACCACTTAAGTCTCTGACAAAATTTGAGAACCTTTCTCATATGAGTTCTTCTAGAATACAGAGTTTATTTTCTGTTTGATATTTGTGTAGGTATGCTATCTGGATCAGTACCTTTCCTTTAAAATGCTCACTTCCACAAAGAATACCAGGATTCTCAGGTCCCTTCATAAATCTACTTTACTTATGAACCTATCTTCAGGGCAGGAATAAAGACGCAGACATAGAGAAGTAAAGACAAAGTAGAGACATAGAGAACAGAACAGAGAACTGATCTGTGGACACAGCAGGGTGGGGAGAGAAGGTGGACGAACTGAGAGAGCAGCACTGATACACACACATATGCTCTACCATGTAAATAGACAGCTCATGGGAAGCTGCTGTGTAACACAGGGAGCTCAGCTGGGTATTGTGCAATGACATAGAGGGGTAGGATAGGAGGGTGGTGGGAGGGATGCTCTAGAGGGAGGGGATATCTATATTCTTATAGTGAATTCACCTTGTTGTACAGCAGAAACACAATACTGTAAAACAATTATCATCCAATTAAAAATATTAAAATTAAAAATGTCTTCATTGTAATTTTCTCCCTTTCTGCTGGCCTTTCTCATTTTATCATTTAATATGTTAATTCTGTGCTCTCTTCTGCCATAGTAGGCCTCAAGAGGGATACAATGCTTTTTATTTAGTAAGCACCTACCCCTATGTGGGAACCTATAGCTGTTAAGGCCAATTTGCATTAACAATGAGTAACACAATGAGGAATTATAAGTAACTCCTGTTTTCCCTATTAAAAAAATCTAGGTCAGAGTTTCTCCTAACTGAAAATTTCTAAATATATCCATATGCACTTACAATCCTGTATTTCAATTTAATCTTTTATTCCATCTGTACCATGCTACCTAAATATTAAAAAGTAAAGCATTAAATATAAAAAATAAAGAATAAGTAAACAGTTTCCTTCCTATTAAGCACAGGCTTCGTACAGGTCTCACTGGTTATCTGATCTCTTTATTGCACTGATAATGTAAACATAAAACATTATCTGGGAACTTCCCTGGCAATCCAGTGATTAAGACTCCATGCTTCCAATGTAGGGTGCACGTTTCAATCCCTGGTAGGGGAGCTAAGATCCCATGTGCCATGAGGTCCAGCCAAAAAAAAAATTATTTAGATGCTAAAGTGGCTCACTTTTTTTTTTTCAAATTTAAATAATACCAGTAGTCACATAAATTCCATTTTAAAGTAGTACTAAATCCACAGAAGGCTGACCAAGAACTTAATCATCAGATACTAAAGGTATCATTTCCTCCATGTCATCTACTAAATGGAACACTGCAGAGCAGTGGGGAAAGGATCATGTTCTCATAAGCAGTACTGAGACAACAGAATTCCCATTAAGGAGTAAAAGCCAAGCTTTGGGATCTGGATTCACACTGCACCTAAAAAGTAGATTATTTTTCAATCGCTCAGTCATGTCTGACTCCTTGCAACTCCACTGACTGCAGCATGCCAGGCTTCCCTGTCCTTTACCAACTCCCAGAGCTTGCGCAAACGCATGTCCATCGAGTCCGTGATACCATCCATCTCATCCTCTGCTGTCCCCTTCTCCTGTCTTCAATCTTTCCCAGCATCAGGGTCTTATCTAATGAGTCGGCTCTTCGCATCAGGTGGCCAAAGTACTGAAGCTGAAGCTTCAGCATCAGTCCTTCCAATGAATATTAAGGATTGATTTCAAGATTGACTGGTTTGATCTCTGAGCAGTCCAAGAGACTTTCAAGGGTTTTCTCCAACACCACAGTTCAAAAGCATAAATTCTTTGATGCTCAGCCTTCTTTATGGTCCAACTTTCACATCCATACATGACTACTGGAAAAACCCTGATTAGATGGACCTTTGTTGGCAAAGTAATGTCTCTGCTTTTTGATATGCTGTCAAAGCTCGTAACAGCTTTTCTTCCAAGGAACAAGCATCCTTTAATTTCATGGCTGTAGTCACTGTCTGCAGCGATTTCGGAGCCCAAGAAAATAAACTCTGTCACTGTTTCCATTGTTTCCCCATCTATTTGCCATAAAATGATGGGACCAGATGCCATGATCTTAGTTTTTTGAAGCTGAGTTTTAAGCCAACTTTTTCACTCTCCTGTTTCACCTTCATCAAGAGGCTCTTTAGTTCCTCTTTGCTTTCTGCCATTAGAGGTGTTATCTGCATATCTGAGGTTATTGATATTTCTCCCAGCAATACTGGTTCCAGCTTGTGCTTCATCCAGCCCGGCATTTCGCATTATGAACTGCATATAAGTTAAATAAGCAGGGTGACAATACACATCCTTGATGAACTCCTTCCCCAATTTGGAACCAGTCGGTTGTTCCATTTCCGGTTCTAGCTGTTGCTTCTTGACCTGCATACAGGTTTCTCAGGAGGCAGGTAAGGTGGTCTGGTATTCCCATCTCTTTAAGAATTTTCCACAGTTTGTTGTGATCCACACAGTCAAAGGCTTTAGCGTAGTCAATGAAGCAGATGTTTTTCTGGAATTTTCTTGGTTTTACTATGATCCAATGGACATTGGCAATCTGATCTCTGGTTCCTCTGCCTTTTCTGAATCCAGCTTGAACATCTGGAAATTCTCAGTTCACGTACCTTTGAAGCCTAACTTGGAGAATTTTGAGCATTACTTTGCTAGCATGTGAGATGAGTGCAATTGTGCAGTAGCTTGAATATTTTTTGGCATTGCCTTTCTTTGGGACTGGAATGAAAACTGACCTTTTGCAGTCCTGTGGCCACTGCTGAGTTTTCCAAATTTGCTGGCATACTGAGTACAGCACTTGAACAGTATCATCTTTTAGGATCTTACATAGCTCAACTGGAATTCCATCATCTCCTCTAGCTTTGTTCATAGTAGTGCTTCTTAAGGCCCCCTTGACTTCATACTCCAGGATGTCAGGCTCTAGGTGAGTGACCACCCCACTGTGGTTATCCAGATCATTAAGACCTTTTCTGCATAGTTTTTCCATGTATTCTTGCCACCTTTTCTTAATCTCTTCTGCCTCTGTTATGTCCCAAATGTTTCTGTCCTTTATTGTGTCCATCCTTGCATGAAATGTTCACTGATATCTACCAATTTTCTTTTTAAATACATGAAAAAAATTTTTAACTTTACAGTATAAAGAAATGCAAAGTAAAAGAAATGCAAAGTAAAAGCAGTGCAAAGTAACAAATTTTTTACCATCAGATTAACAAAAGATCAAAAAATTTGAGAAGAGAAGCTGCTAATAAGCACGCTGTTTGGCTAACAAGCTGGTAGATGTTGGTACAATCTCTATAAAGTAAATCTGACAACATGATCTCTATAAATTTGACAATATCAAGCAAAATTATGAATATACCTCCTGACCCAGAAATTGCCTTCCAGGAATTTATCCTAGAGACCTATTCACACGTGCAAAATGATGTGAAATATGTATACTACTACTCATTGCAGTATGGGTTCTTAATGATTTATTATAAATTCATTCCATTAAATCATAAAAAAGAGGAAGCTCTTTATGTACTGATTTACAACAAGCTCCAAAGTATAGACCAGTTTCTCAGAAGATGCTACATTTATATTAAGAAGGAAGTCTCAGTTCAGTTCAGTTCAGTTGCTCAGTCCTGTCCGACTCTTTGCAACCCCATGAATCGCAGCATGCCAGGCCTCCCTGTCCAACACCAATTCCTGGAGTTTTCCCAACTCATGTCACAATTAACAAAAGTTGGTACTTCACCAGTAAAATTTACCAGAAGCAGTAAGTTTTAAGTTTAGAACAACACCTCTTCTTCCTTACTTTATCTAACTTTTTAATATTAGTCTTCTACATACACATATATATTCTGTCTCTCTCTCTGCATTCAGAAAGTTTTCCTATATTGATACTTGAGCATGATAATCTTGGGTTGAAAGGTAATCATTAGTTGAGCCATGAAACTAATGAGCCAAGACCTAATAGGCCTTCCCCATTTGTATAAACATAATGAAATTTTTAATCACAGAAAAGGAAGTACAAAGAGAGAACTACAAAGTGGTACACTCAAGAGACCACATTTTTAAAAAGATTGAAATGGAAAAAATTATATAAAATCAGCCAAAGTTGTCAGTGCTTACATCATCTATGAAATCCATAATGGATTCTGCCTTCATATTATATTATACAAAATTCCATAAAAACATCTATTTCTGCTTTTCTGACTATGACAAAGCGTTTGACTGTGTGGATCACAATAAACTGTGGAAAATTCTTCAAGTGTTGGGAATACCAGACCACTTGTCCTGCCTCTTGAGAAATCTGTATGCAAGTCAGGAAGCATCAGTTAGAACTGGACATGGAACAACAGAGTGGTTCCAAATAGGAAAACGAGGGTGTCAAGGCTGTATATTGTCACCCTGTTTATTTAACTTATATGCAGAGTACATCGTGAGAAATGCTGGGCTGGATGAAGCACAAGCTGGAATCAAGATTGCCGGGAGAAATATCAATAACCTCAGATATGCAGATGACACCACCCTTATGGCAGAAAGTGAAGAAGAACTAAAGAGCCTCTTGATGAAAGTGAAAGAGGGGAGTGAAAAAGTTGGCTTAAAGCTCAACTAAGATCATGGCATCTGGTCCCATCACTTCATGGGAAATAGATGGGGAAAGAGTGGCAACAGTGACAGACTTTATTTTTTGGAGCTCCAAAATCACTGCAGATGATGACTGTAGCCATGAAATTAAAAGACACTTGCTCCTTGGAAGAAAAGCCATGACCAATCTAGATAGCATATTAAAAAGCAGAGACATTACTTTGCCAGCAAA
This sequence comes from Bos grunniens, assembly GCF_055505025.1. Taxonomy (NCBI): domain Eukaryota; kingdom Metazoa; phylum Chordata; class Mammalia; order Artiodactyla; family Bovidae; genus Bos; species Bos grunniens. The sequence goes on along the minus strand of NC_141183.1, from coordinate 24,558,117 downwards.
GGTCCGTCTAGTCAAAGCTATGGTTTTTCCAGTAGTCATGTATGGATGTGAGAGTTGGACTGTGAAGAAAGCTGAGCGCTGCAGAATTGATGCTTTTGAACTGTGGTGTTGGAGAACTCTTGAGAGTCCCTTGGACTGCAAGGAGATCCAACCAGTCCATCCTAAAGGAAATCAGTCCTAAGTGTTCATTGAAGGACTGATGTTGAAGCTGAAACTCCAATACTTTGGCCACCTGATGCGAAGAGCTGACTCACTGGAAAAGACCCTGATGCTGGGAAAGATTGAAGGCGTGAAGAGAAGGGGACGACAGAAGATGAGATGGTTGGATGGCATCACTGACTCAATGGAGACGAGTTTGGGTAAACTCCAGGAGTTGGTGATGGACAGGGAGGCCTGGCATGCTGCAGTCCATGGGGTCGCAAAGAGTCGGACACAAGTGAGCGACTGAACTGAACAAATGTAAAATCTAAACATCTCAACTTAGAAGCTCCAATTCAACTGTACTTGTAAGGTTTCTTTATAAACTGTCTAAGTGGAACTCAGAATGTTATTTCCTCCAAGCCATTGCTGTATGTAAGTAACAGGAAACCTAGCCTAAGTAGTTCTATATAGCCCTCATAAGCCTGTATAGTTCAGTACTAGATTAAACATGTGATGAGGTGCTTTTTTTTTTTTTTTTGGCAAGCTACCCACCATATTATGTTTGTGGTTTTAGAAGCCATTCTGCTGTATGCACAGTTGCACTTCAAGCAATACCTATATTCAAAGTTCCATATTTTGAAATGGATTTATATAATAATCATCCTACCCTATTAAGCAATCTAAAAATTCTAAAGAGAATTAGCCATATACTAAATACACATGAAACCCAAAATGACTGCTGCATAATTAGTTAAAATGACTTATCAGCAATGCAAGTATCAGAGTAACACAAAAACAGATTCTAGGCCTGGTTCTGCCACTGATTATGTGGTATTATAATACTACTTAAATCTCTGGATCTGTTTTCCTTATGTATAAAACAATTAGAAACTTTATTTCAAATAATGGAGTAGTATGTAAAGAAACTTTCCTCTTCACTTACCCAGCTCCCTTAAAACTAAAAAAGTTAAATGGGGAGAAAAAAAATCTCAAAGGTATGACAAAGAAACAAGATAAGGAAGCCAAGATGAAGAAGAAATAGAATTCCAGAAATAGGAAGCTCTTGTATGCCAGGCCACTTTTGTTCTAAAGTCACTTGCTGATCTGGTATACATGTCTTAAAGGCTGAGTCTGGTGGGCTCCTGGGACAAAAAGTGGAATTCAGGGTCTGTTAAGATTTCGGGGTGGGGGTCCAGGTAAACCAATTCCTCCTGTGGATCTGAACCTCAAAAGGTGATAACATTACAGTAAAGGTGACTAAAAAAAAAAGTCCACACTTGGACTTCAGAAAATCTAAAGCCCTTATACTGGAAAAAGATTGTAACTGAGTACTAGTGACTCCCAGATAAAGTAAACAAAAGTCTTCCCTAGATGAAAAAAATATCATCTTATTTTGATGACACAATTTTCCTAATTGAACATCCAATAATCGAATAAAGCCTGGCATGGAGGACAAGACAAATTAAATAGAAACAGTTAAAACAATGTCTTTATTACTCAAAGACATGTAACTAGCTAAATATACATATGTAGCTAAAAAAATTAAACTATACCACAATAATACCATATAAATCAGAGGATGATAAATAGAGATTAAGTGCTCTAAGATACTTGTACTACCCAGAAGGGTAAAATGATCAATTAATACTGGATTTTTTTTTCCACCTGCAAAGTGTGGCATCCAGGAATTCCCTGACCAGGAATAAAACCTTGCCCCCTGCAGTGGGAGCATGGAGTCATAACAACCAAACCACCAGGAAAGTCCCAACACTGGATTTTTTTTTTAAGTCAGGGATGGCTGTTAATTCCCAGAGTATTGACACACATCCAAAAAACAACTACAAATTAAAAAAAAAAAATTTTTTTTTAACTTTTCTAAAATTACATACGTAAGAAAATGGTACATAAAAAGCCAAATAACAGTAATTACATTAAATGTAAATAGATTAAATGCTTTAGAAGACAAAGATTTTCAGACTGGATTTTAAAAGGAAAAAAAAAGTAAAAAGAGCTCTTTACCTAAAACATAAAGATTTGAAAAGAGTGAAGGTAAAGAATGAGAAAAAATTGCATACAAACATTAACCAATAATTCATAAAACAAACAGGAGGAAAAAATTGGTAAAAAAAAGATTTAAACAAAACTAACAAACGACTTTATAAGACATACATAAAAAAATACATCCAACAGCTATACTCTGTTTCAAGTTTTTTTAATTTATTTCTAAATTTTATTTATTTATTTTTGGCTGTGTCAGATCTTAGTTGCAGCATAGAGGCTTCTCTTTTTAGTTGTGGCTCAAGGGCTCCAGAGTGCATGGCTCTATAGGTGCAGCACATGGGCTCTCTAGTTGTGGTGCAAGGACTCAATAGTTGCAGTGCCTGGGCTTAGCTGCCCTGCAGCAAGTGGGATCCTAGTTCCTGGACCAGGGACAGAACTCCAGTCCTTGCATTGAAAGGCAGATTCTTAACCATGGGACCACCAGGAAATCCCAGCTATATAGTCTTTTGAAGCACACACAAGCATTTTAAAAGTTGACCATATCTTAGGCCATAAAGCAAGTCTTATTGAGCACATAGCACACATACAGACATCATACAGTAAATTAAACTAGAAAATTTTTAGGTACATATAAAAATTCCATAGACTAAAAATTAGAAAATATTTTTCACTGAATGATAAAAACTGAACATCAAAAAATGTAGAGGCAGATCAGTGGCTGCCTGGGGATAAGGAAAGGGAGAGAAACGGATTACAAAGGGGCATGAGGAAATACTGTGTGGGTGATGGCTATGGTCATGACCCTTGCATTCACAGGTCAAAAAGTATCAAATTATACATTTTCTGATATGCAGCTTATTATATATGAATACTGCATATACCTTCACAAAGCTATAAGGGGGGTGGGAGGGGAGAGGAGGAAAGGAGCACCAGCAATAGCAAGTAACAAGAGCTATAGTCATTGCCTGGAGAATTTTCCGCAAAACAAACAAATCCCGCCCCCCCCCAAAAAAATCCAAAAAACTGTGGGATATAGCTAAAATCAGGACATTTTTAGGAGGAAAATTTACAGCTTCAAATGAATATACTAGAAAAGCAATTAATAAGCCAAGCATCCATCTCAAGAAATTAAAAAAACCAAAAACTTACAGTTGTTTTATAAACAAAGCCAAAGAAAGTAGAAGGAAATAATTAAGGTAAGAGCAAAAGTTAAGGAAACAGAAAACAAACATTTAATTAGGATTTTTAAAAAAATCAAAAGTGAGGGTTTCCCTGGTGGTCTTGATATTTTATTATAAGGATCTCAAAGCAAAGATGCCTTGCAATTCTAAAAATCTGAAACTATTCACAGCAGAGATTTTTCACACAATGTTCTACGGCAGTTCTATAGATTACAGGTTTGCCCAAATATTGATTCCTTGGCCTTTGGGTCAGCCAGCAGATCCTGAACAATGAGAGGCTCACCCTTCTGTGAGCTTCTCCTTTCCAGTGTACCAAGAAAATATCCTTTTCTATTAATATCTTGGGGGGGGGGAAGCTAAGAAGCACTGATCTGGAGAACAATTAACTCTTTAGCATATAAGAACAGCATATATATTATGAAAAAAGACAAAAGATACTAAACAAGTGGTGGCAAGGATATGTACAAAAGGGAAACTTGGTAATACTGTTGGGAATGGAAACTGGTACAGCCATTACAGAAAACAGTATAAAGATTCTTCAAAACATTAGAAAAAGAACTACTTTACAGGGACTTCCCTGGTGGTGCAATGGGTGAGAATCTACTTGCAAATGTAGGGGACATGCATTCTATCTCTGGTCTAGGAGGATTCTACACGACGTGGAGCAACTAAGCCTGAGGGTCACAACTACTAAGCCTGAGTGCTCCAACTACCGAAGCCCATGTACCCAGAGCCTGTGCTCCACAACAAGAGAAGCCACGGCAACGAGAAACCAGTGCACTGTAATGAGAACAGCCCCTGCTCGCCACAGCTAGAGGAAGCCCACACAAAGCAACGAAGACCCAGTGCAGCATTTAATAAATGAAAATTAAAAAAAAAAAAGAGAACTTTATAATCCAGCAATCTCACTTCTGTATACATAAAGGAAATGAAATCAGTACCTCCCAAGTTCATTGCAGTTTTACTTACAATAAGTATAACACAGGAACAACGTAAATGTCTGTCAATGATGGATGAATGGATACAGAAAACATGATGTGTTTGTGTGTGTGGCTGTGTATATGTGTAAACAGAATATTGCTCAGGTGCTTCAGCTGTGTCAGACTCTTTGTGACGGTGTGGACTATGGCCCACCAGGCTCCTCTGTCTATGGGGATTCTTCAGGCAAGAATACTGGAGTGCGTTGCCATCCTCCAGGGGATCTTCCTGACCAAGGCATTGAACCCTCGCCTCTTTTGTCTCCTGCACTGGCAGGAGGATTCTTTACCACTAGCGCCACCTGGGGAGCCCTAAATGGAATATTATTCAGACTTAAGAAATTCTTGCCATTTGTGACAACGTGGATGAATTTGGAGGACATTATGCTAAATGAAATAGGCCACACACAAAAAGGCAAGTATTACATGACAGCACATAAGTGGAATCTAAAATAATCAAACTCACAGAAGCAGAAAGTAGAATGGTGGTTTCCAGGAGCTGGAGGGAGGGGGAAATGGAGAGATATTGGTCCAGGGTATGAAGTTTCAGTTATGGAAGATGACTAAGTTCTGGAAATCTAGGTACAGCAATGTGTTTATTGTACTGCATGCTTAAAACTTGCTAGCGGGTAGATCACAGATGATGATGAAAATGGTGATCAAAATGAAGCAAGGAAAAGAAAAATGGTTAACTATGTGAGGTGATAGACATGTTAATTAGCACTGTATATTGTCACCCTGTTTATTTAACTTATATGCAGAGTACATCATGAGAAACGCTGGACTGGAAGAAGCACAAGCCGGAATCAAGATTGCTGGGAGAAATATCAATAACCTCAGATATGCAGATGACACCACCCTTATGGCAGAAAGTGAAGAGGAACTCAAAAGCCTCTTGATGAAAGTGAAAGAGGAGAGTGAAAAAGTTGGCTTAAAGCTCAACATTCAGAAAACGAAGATCATGGCATCTGGTCCCATCACTTCATGGGAAATAGATGGGGAAACAGTGGAAACAGTGTCAGACTTTATTTTTTGGGCTCCAAAATCACTGCAGATGGTGACTGCAGCCATGAAATTAAAAGACACTTACTCCTTGGAAGAAAAGTTATGACCAACCTGAGTAGCATATTGAAAAGAAGAGACATTACTTTGCCAACAAAGGTCCGTCTAGTCAAGGCTATGGTTTTCCCAGTGGTCATGTATGGATGTGAGAGTTGGACTGCGAAGAAAGCTGAGTGCTGAAGAATTGATGCTTTTGAACTGTGGTGTTGGAGAAGACTGCTGAGAGTCCCTTGGACTGCAAGGAGATCCAACCAGTCCATTATGAAGGAGATCAGCCCTGGGTGTTCTTTGGAAGGAATGATGCTGAAGCTGAAACTCCAGTACTTTGGCCACCTCATGCGAAGAGTTGACTCATTGGAAAAGACTCTGATGCTGGGAGGGATTGGGGGCAGGAGAAGAAGGGGACGACAGAGGATGAGATGGCTGGATGGCATCACTGACTCGATGGACGTGAGTCTGAGTGAACTCTGGGAGTTGGTGATGCACAGGGAGGCCTGGCGTGCTGCGATTCATGGGGTCACAAAGAGTGGGACACGACTGAGCGACTGAACTGAATTGAATGTACATGTATATCAAAACATCAAATTACATACCTTAAAAATAGATAGCTTTTGCTAATTATACTTCAATAAAACTGGAAAAAACAATAGCATATAATATAGTATTATATAATACTATGGAATCATTTTTCTCCCCATTTAATCTAAAAAGTATATAATTTACAATTTTTATGTTCTCCATTTCCTTAATAGTAAAACACCATACAGAATCTCTACAATTAGTAACTATCCTTTTTTAATTAACTTTAAACTTTTTATTTTGTATTGGGTACAAGACATCTTGATTGTATTCCTCAAAAGGAAGTAAAATACAAATTAAAGCTAATGAAAAATAATCCCAAATATAATTTTGTTACACATAAAGTCAATAAATAAGCATATGAAGAAATTCATGCCTAACAAATATGACAGACTTACTCTATTCTTTTAGACTCTGCTTTAGTTCACTCAATAAAAATTTACTGAACACCAACTATATGTCAGACACCATGGAAGACTACACATGAAAAAGAATGAATCATGGCTCTTAGACCTTAAGGAACTTAGATTCTAATAGGAAGCAGCACAGACACAAACATATAATTAAAATATGGTATGGTTAAATTAATGACAGGCTGTGATTTAAGGGCATGGACCCTAGGAGCCAATTTTATGACCTAAAAGTAACCTCTCTGTAAGGAGGAGTATCTGTATGATTCTGTATTTAGTGCCTAGCACAAAGTAAACAATGAACTCATTGTTTTTATTATCATTACTATTAACATTATCATTCTTAAGAAAAATGATACCCTTGGTTGCACCTGCTCAGAAGGCTAGGAAACCTAACAGGAAGACAAATATACCTTGTATAATCAAACAATACATCATCTAAATGCTTAAACTAATAGTCACTAAAGCAATCTATATCACCTTGAAGCTGTTTAATGTTTTAAAACTCGCCAAATACAGATGATTTTTTCATTTATTATTTTTATAATGTTTCCATGAGTTTTGCTGGCTTTCTTAAAATTAGTTTATTCTTGGTTGCACTAGGTCCTTGTCGCTGCACACTGGCATTCTCTAGTTGCGGTGAATGGGGGCTATTTTTCCTTGCAGGACATGAGCGTCTCATTGCAGTAGCTTCCCTTGTTGCAGAACACAGGCTCTAGGCGTACGTACTTAAGTAGTCGTACCATGTGGGCTCACAAGCTGGGATGCGTGGGCCCTCGTGCTCAAGGGCTCAGTAGTTGGCGGTGCACATGTTTAGTTATCCCTCGGCATGTGGAATCTTCCCAGACCAGGGATCAAAACCAAGTCCCTTGCATTGGCAGGTGGATGATTATCCACTGCACCACCAGGAAAGTCCCCAAATAAAACTTTTAAACTATGATACACTCATATACTTTATATTTGTACACAGCCATATGGAAAAAACTATTCATTAGTCTTTCAATCAGTCACTCAGGAGGTGTCCAACTCTGCCACCCCGTGGACTGCAGCACACGAGGCTTTCCTGTCCATCAACCCCCGGAGCTTACTCAAACTCATGTCTATCGAGTCGGTGATACCATCCAACCATATCATCCTCTGTTGCCCCCTTCTCTTCCTCCCTTCTATTTTTCCTAGCATCAGGGTCTTTTCCAATGAGTCAGTTCTTCGAATCAAGTGGCCAAAGTGTTGGAGCTTCAGCTTCAGCATCAGTCCTTCCAATGAATATTTAGGACTGATTTCCTTTAGAATTCACTGGTCTATCTCCTTGCTGTCCAAGGGACTCTCAAGTCTTCCAACACCACAGTTCAGAAGCACTAATTCTTCGGCGCTCAGCTTTCTTCATGGTCCAACTCTCACATCCACACATAACTAGTTTGGAAAAACCATAGCTTTGACTATACAGACCTTTATCAGTAAACCAGTGTTTCTGCTTTTTAATATTCTGTCTAGGTTGGTCATAGCTTTTTTTCCAAGGAGCAAGCATCTTTTAATTTCATGGCTGCAGTCATCATCTGCAGTGATTATCTGATTTTACCAATTTAAACTCAGATTTTATCAGTAATCTGAAGTTACTGATATTTCTCCCTGCAATCTTAATTCCAGTTTATGGTTCATCCAACCCAGCATTTTGCATGATGTACTCTGCATAGAAGTTAAATAAGCAGAGTGACAATATGCACTCTTCATGTACTTCTTTCTCAATATGGAACTAGTCCACTGTTCCATGTCTGGTTCTAACTGTTGATTCTTGACCTGCGTACAGATTTCTCAGGAGGCAGGTAAGGTGGTCTGGTATTCCCATCTCTTGAAGAATCTTCCACAGTTTGTTGTGATCCACACAGTCAAAAGCTTTTGGTGTAATCAAAAAACCAGAAGTAGATCTTTTTCTGGAACTCTCTTGCTTTTTCTGTGAGCCAACGGATGTTGGCAATCTGATCTCTGGTTCTTCTGACTTTTCTAAACCCAGCTTGAACATCTGGAAGTTCTCGGTTCACAAACTATTGAAGCCTCACTTTAAGAATTTTGAGCATTACTTTGCTAGCATGTGAGATGACGGCAACTGCACAGTAGTTTGAACATTCTTTGGCATTGCCTTTCTCTAGGACTGGAATGAAAACTGACCTTTTCCAATTCTGTGGCCTGAGTTTTCCAAATTTGTTGGTATACTAACTGCAGCACTTTAACAGCACCATCTTTTAGGATTTGAAATAGCTCAGCTGGAATTCCATCACCTCCACTAGTTTTGTTCACAGTGATACCTCCTAAGGCCCATTTAACTTCATACTCCAAGATGTCTGGCTATGGGTGAGTGATCAACCATCATGGTTATCTGGGTCATTAAGATCTTTTGTGTTATACTTCTGTGTATTCTTGCCACCTCTTCTCAATCTCTTCTGCTTCTGTTAGGTTCATACCATTTCTGCCCTTTATTGTGCCTGTCTTTGCATGAAATTAGGCACTCTTATCTATCAGATCTAGTCCCTTAAATCTATTTCTCAATTCCATTGTATAATCATAAGGGATTTGATTTAGTCATACCTGAATGGTCTAGTGGTTTTCCCTACTTTCTTCAATTTAAGTCTGAATTTGGCAATAAGGAGTTCATGATCTGAGCCACAGTCAGCTCCTGATCTTGTTTTTGTTGACTGTATAGAGCTTCTCCGTCTTTGGCTGCAAAGAATATAATCAATCTGATTTCGGTGTTGACCATCTGGTGATGTCCATGTGTAGAGTCTTCTCTTGTGTTGTTGGAAGAGGGTGTTTGCTATAACCAGTGCATTTTCTTGGCAAAACTCTATTAGTCTTTGCCCTGCTTCATTCTGTATTCCAAGGCCAAATTTGCCTGTTACTCCAGGCGTTTCTTGACTTCCTACTTTTGCATTCCAGTCCCCTATAATGAAAAGGACATCTTTTTTGGGTGTTAGTTCTAAAAGGTCTCGTGGGTCTTCATAGAACCGTTCAACTTCAGCTTCTTCAGTGTTACTGGTTGGGGCATAGACTTGGATTACTGTGATATTGAATGGTGTCAGACTTTATTTTTGGGGGCTCCAAAATCACTGCAGATGGTGACTGCAGCTATGAAATTAAAAGATGCTTACTCCTTGGAAGAAAAGTTATGACCAACCTAGATAGCATATTGAAAAGCAGAGACACTACTTAGCCAGCAAAGGTCCGTCTAGTCAAGGCTATGGTTTTTCCAGGGGTCATGTATGGATGTAAGAGTTGTACTGTGAAGAAAGCTGAGCGCTGAAGACTGGAAGCTTTTGAACTGTGGTGTTGGAGAAGACTCTTAAGAGTCCCTTGGACTGCAAGGAGATCCAACCAGTCCATTCTGAAGGAGATCAGCCCTGGGTGTTCTTTGGAAGGAATGATGCTAAAGCTGAAACTCCAGTACTTTGGCCACGTCATGCAAAGAGTTGACTCATTGGAAAAGACTCTGATGCTGGGAGGGATTGGGGGCAGGAGGAGAAGGGGATGACAGAGGATGAGATGACTAGATGGCATCACTGACACGATGGACGTGAGTCTGACAGAACTCCAGGAGTTGGTGATGGACATGAATCGCATGCTGAGATTCATGGGGTTGCAAAGAGTGGGACACGACTGAGCGACTGAACTGAACTGAACTTGCATGAAATGTTCCCTTGGTATCTCTAATTTTCTTGAAGAGATATCCGGTCTTTCCCATTCTATTGTTTTCCTCTATTTCTTTGCATTGATCACTGAGGAAGGCTTTCTTATCTCTCCTTGCTATTCTTTAGAACTCTGCATTCAGATGGATATATCTTTCCTTTTCTCCTTTGCCTTTGGCCTCTCTTGTTTTCTCAGCTATTTTATCTTCTTTTCTCAGCTCATCAGTCTTTCACTATCATTCAAAACCAATTAAAGTGAAAGTGAAAAAATTCAAGCATGTACAATTGCAAACTTCATGTTCTTTATCTCTGATTTGTACTAAAAAGGAATAAAAGAGTTGGCTAAAGCTATCATTTGTTCCTTCTAAGATTTATTCAGTCTGACTCCAGTTTACTTTCTTGCCACACAGCAGGTCTTGTAGGATCTCAGTTTCCCAAATGAGTTCTCAGTTACCAGGGGCTGAACCTGGACCACATCAGTAAAAGCCCGAAATCCCAACCACTAGGCTACTAGGGAACTCCCGAAGACTACTTATTTTAAAATGGATCCATTCTGGGAGTTCCCTGGTGGTCTAGTGGTTAGGATTTGGCACTTTCACTGCCATGGCTTTCAATCCCTGGTCAGGAACTGAGAGATCCCACAAGCCATGGTGCTGCCAAAAAAAAAAAAAAGATCCATTCTGTACAGAAAGCAGAATACAGTTCACAGATACACTCAGAAATCCCAACAAGATAAGGAATTAAAAATGTGACGTTTTATTTTATTGTTAATACCATATATAAGTTCTCTTGAAGAATATGTCATCTGTTTATCTCTATTCTTTTTGCAATTGCTTTTAAGTTTCTTGTAGATAAAGGATACTTCAGACATGCTTTCACACTTACCACTTAAAAATCAATATTAAATAAAAACCTGAAAGACTACACAACGGCCACTTAAGAAACAAAACAAAACAAAACAAAACTTTGACACTGGGGACAGAAAGGTTTCAAATAAATAATAAACTTCCTTAACTAATTTATCTGAAAAGCAAGCAGAACCTGAGAGATAGAGGGGAACTTTCTGCACATTACTTGCAGTTCCACAATAATCAAAGGTATGCAGGTGCCTCTAACATAATTAACATAAATAATTACTTATTTACACATCAGCAAGATTTAAATAGGAAATTCCTTGGTGGTTTAGTGGTTAGGACTCGGTGCTGTCACTGATGTGAGCCTGGGTTTGATCCTTAGTTGGGGAACTAAGATCCAAAAAGCCACACAGCATGACCAAAGAGGGGAAAAAGAAAAAAAGACTCAAATAAACCAAAAATGCTAAATGTTTATAAAGCAGCCACATAATGTAGGTTTGGAACCAGTGCTTAAATGTTAGAATAGATATACCTTCAGAGTAAAATTCAATTAAAATAGAAAATTGCAAAATATTGGGAGAGAAAAAAAAAAACATACTTTCCAAAACTGTCTCTGAATTGCTTACAGTTGTCAAAGCACCCAAAACACGATCTGCAGGGAATTCCCTGGCAGTTCAGTGGTCAGGAGTTCAGCTTTCACTGCTGAGGGCCTGGGCTCAATCCCTGGTTGGAGAACTATGATCCCACAAGCCATGTAGCATGGCCAAAATAAAAAAAGTATCAACAGGTAATATATCTGGACTAAAAGGTATGAGAAAGTTTTAGTTTCTACTTGAAATGATCTCACTTTCACCTTTTCAAGGAAGACAGGATAGAAGAGTAGACATCTCATACTCAGTATAGTTAGTATAACACAGGACTTCCCTGTGGTGCTAGTGGTAAAGAATCCACCTGCTAATATGAAAGACCTAAACTAAGAGACAAGGGTTCACTCCCTGGGTCAGGAAGATCTTCTGGAGAAGGGAATGGCAACCCACTCCAGTATTCTTGCCTGGAGAATCCATGGCCACAGTAGCCTGGTGGGGTATAGTCCGTGGGATCATAAAGAGCTGGACACAACTGAAGTGACTTAGCACATTGGCAGTTCAGTGGTTAAGACCCCATGATTCCAAAGCACAGGGCTCAGGCTTGATACCTGGTCAGGGAACTATGATTCCACATGCCAAGTGACAACAAAGCCCATGAGTTGCAACTAGAAAGCCAATGAGCCACAACTAGAGAGACGGTGTGCCTCAACTATAGAGCCTAAGAATTCTGGGACCTGTGTGCCACAACTAGAGAGGCCTCAATAAAAGATTCCGCATGCCACAACAAAGATCCTGAGGGCCACAAGGAAGACCCGACACAGCCAAAAATAAGAAAAGAGATGTATACCATATTAGCTTAAAAAAAAAGCAAGTTGTGGAGAGGGAGATGGGAGGGATGTTCAAGAGGAAGGGGACATATGTATATCTATGGTTAATTCATGTTGGGGTCTGAGAGAAAACAGCAAAATTATGTTAAGCAATTATCCTTCAATTAAAAAATAAATTAAAAAAAAGCAAGTTGTAAAACATTATGCATATATATCATAATCTAACTTCTGTAACTACAGGAAAAAACTTGCATGTATAAAAAAGAATTCACATCAGATTATTAATAAGGGTTACTTCTGAGACTAGTGGGGTAGTACCACCTGGTATAATAAAGTGAGGGAAGAAGACTTTCACATCTCATATTTTCTATTGTTGGATTTTATTACAACAAGCATGTATTTCTTTTGTAATATTAAAAGACAGGCAAAACAATATATTAAACACCATGTCAAGAACACAACCTATAATTGTTCATTTTAAAAATTGTTCCTATGCAATGTTTTTGAACGTATTTTACACTTTAATAACAATCTTCGAATCATTAAACCATCATTTTAAAACACTTCCTAATGATCATGTGTGTGTGTGTGTGGGTGTGAGCACGCATGCACACCTCAACTCAGTTGTGTCCGACTCTTTGCGACCCCATGGACTGTAGCCTGCCATGCTCCTCTGTCCATGGAATTCTCCAGGCAAGAATATTGGAGTGGGTTTGCCATTTCCTTTTTTGGGGGGGATCTTCCTGACCCAGGGGTCAAACTCACAGCTCTCATGTCTCCTGCATCTTTAGTACTTTAAGTACTTTAGTGACTTTAATACCTTTAGTACTACCTGGAAAGCCCAAATGATCATCTGTATCTGGCCAGTAAACCGCTGAACTTACACAATCAAGTAAAATATCACCTTCTGCTACAGATTTCATAAGGAAATATATTTCACATTTTAAAATGATGAATCTAATTCACTCCAGTATTTTGCTTGGAAAATTCCAAAGACAGAGGAGACTGGCAGGCTATGGTCCATGTGGTCACAAGAGTTGGACACAACTCAGCAACGAAACAACAACAAACAGAGAAGTACAAAGGAAAAAAAACGATGCATCTAGACTTCCACTCTGGCTATTTAGCAGCTTAGCTGGTATTAGAATAACCGTAAATACTGAATTTTTAAAAATAAGTGTTTGAATGTGAGTCACACACAGATCAGCTCTAGATTCACGGGCTCTTTATTCCCTTGTTGGCATTTGCTGACTTCTAAGCAGAACATACAGGCCAACAGAGAAAGCAGAGTAATAAAGCTTGCAACAATTTCACTAGGCTGAGGAGATAAAACTTGGAATTCAGGACTACCAAAGCAGCCAGTCTTCATATGGCCAGAAAAATGGAATAATAGATAAAGTCTAACATTCTTCATTCAACTTCCCCTCAAGATATTTACTGCCTCCTATATTACAGTAGTTTTATGATGGTAGACAACTAGAAGTTGGATTTCAGGGCCAAGAAAGAAAGGAAAAATCTTAGCAAAAACCTCTAACAGGGCTACAAACTAGAAAGAAGGGCAAATTGGGGGCAGGGGGGGGAGATTCAACAGGACCAAGATGACCTTGCTTAGTGAGAGACTGAAAGCTCTCCCCCTAAGATGAGGAATAAGGATGCCTGATTTTGCCACTTCTATTCAACACAGGACTAGAAGTTCTAGCTAGAGTAACTAGGCAACAAAAATAAATACAAGGCCTTCAATTGGAAAGGAAAAAGTAAAATTATCTCTGTTTGCAGATGAAATAATGTTGTATGTAGAAAACCCTAAAGGTTATATACATATACACGTTAGAACTAATAAATGAATTCAGTAATGTTGCAGGATAAAAAAATCAATTAAAACAATCAGCTGCATTTCTATACTCTAAGAGTAAACAATCTCAAAAGGAAACTTATAAAACTGTTCCACTTGCAATAGCATCAAAAAATCAAAATACGAAAAAATTTAACCAAAGAGGTGGAAGACTTGTACACAAAAAACTACAAAACCATGTTCAAAGAACTTTAAAAAACACAAAGATAAATGGAAAGACATCCTTTGTTCAAAGATTGTGTGCGTGTGTGGGTATGCATGCGTTCAGTCATGTCTGACTCTTTGCAACCCATAGACTATGGCCCATCAGGCTCCTCTGTCTATGGGATTTTTCAGGCAAGAATACTGGAGTGGGTTGCCACTTCCTTCTCCAGGGATCTTTCTGACTCAGGGATCGAACCCACACCTCCTGCATTAGCAGATGGATTCTTTACCACTGAGCCACCTGAGAAGCCCCTGTTCGTGGATTACAAGACAATACTGTTAAGACTGCCACAAACCTGTGTGCTGCGCTTAGTCACTAAGTCATGTCCAACTCAGCCCACCAGGCCCTTCTGTCCATGGGGATGCTCGAGGCAATAATACGGGAGTGAACTGTCACGCCCTCCTTAAGGGGATCTTCCAAACCCAGGGATCGAACCAAGGTCTCCCACATTGCAGGCGGATTCTTTACTACCAAAGGAAATCTATGTTGTTGTTCAGTCACTCGGTCGAGACCAACTTTTTGCAACCCCATGGACTGCCAACATGCCAGGCTTCCCTGTCCTTCATCATCTCCTGGAGCTTGCTCAAACTCATGTACACTAAGTCGGTGATGCCATCCAACCATCTCATCCTCTGTTGTTCCCTTCTTCTGCTTTCAATCTTTCCCAGCAACAGGGAAAGAGTTGCCTCTTCACATCAGATGGCCAAAGTATTACAGATTCAGCTTCAGCATCAGTCCTTCCAATGATAATTCAGGACTGATTTCCTTTAGGACTGACTGGTTGGATCTCCTTGCAGTCCAAGGGACTCTCAAGAAATTTCTCCAATACCACAATATTGGTAAAAACATCAATTCTTTGGAACTCAGCCTTCTTTATGGTCCAACTCTCACATCCATATATGACTTTTGGAAAAACTATAGCTTTGATTATACGGACCTTTGTTGGCAAAGTAATGTCTCTGCTTTTTAATATGCTGTCTCGGTTGGTCACAGCTTTTCTTCCAAGGAGCAACCATCTTTTAATTTCATGGGCATAGTCCATAAGCAGTGATTTTGGAGCCCAAGAAAAACCTTGTCACTGTTTCCACTGTTTCCTCATCTATTTACCATGAAGTGATGGGAACGGATCATGATCTTGGTTTTCTTGGCTGTAAGCCAGCCTTTTCTCTCTCCTCTTTTACCTTCATCAAGAGGCTCTTTAGTTCCTCTTCACTTTCTGCCATAAGGGTGGTGTCATCTGCATATCTGAGGTTATTGATATTTCTCCCTGCAATCTTGATTCCAGATTGAGCTTCATTCAGTCCAGCATTTTGCATGATATACTCTGCATATAAGTTAAATAAGCAGGGTAACAATATGCAGCCTTGATGTGCTCCTTTCCCAATTTGGAATCAGTCCATTGTTTCATGTCTGGTTCTAACTGTTGTTTCTTGAACCTGCACAGAGGTTTCTCAGGAGGCAGGTAAGGAGGCCTGGTATTCCCATCTCTTGAAGAATTTTCCAGTTTGTTGTGATCCACACAGTCAAAGGCTTTGGTGTAGTCAATGAAGCAGAAATAGATCTCTTTCTGGAATTCTCTTGCTTTTTCTGTGATCCAATGGGTGTAGGCAATTTGACCTCTTGTTTCTCTGCTTTTTCTAAATCCAGCTTGTACATCTTGAAGTTCTCCGTTCATGTACTGTTGAAGCCTAGCTTGAAGGATTTTGAGCATTATCTTGCTAGCATGTGAGATGAGTGCAATTATGTGGTAGTTTGAACATTCTTTGGCATTGCCCTTCTTTGGGACTGGAATGAAAACTGACCTTTTGTAGTCCTGCGGCTACTGCTGAGTTTTCCAAATTTGCTGGCATATTGAGTGCAGCACTTTCACAGCATCATCTCTCAGGTTTTAAATAGTTCAGCTGCAATTCCATCACCTCCACTAGCTTTGTTCGTGGTGATGCTTCCTAAGGCCCACTTGACTTCACACTCCAGGATGTCTGGCTCTACGTAAGTGATCACACCATCGTGGTTATCCGGGTCATTAAGATCTTGTATAGTTCTTCTGTGTATTCTTGCCACCTCTTCTTAATCTCTTCTGCTTCTGTTAGTTCCATATCGTTTCTGTCCTTTCTTATGCCCATCTTTGCATGAAATGTTCCCTTGGTATCTCTAATATTTCAACAACCTCTAGTCTTTCCCATTCTATTGCTTTCTTCTGTTGCTTTGCATTGTTCACTGAGGAAGGCTTTCTTATCTCTCCTTGCTATTCTCTGGAACTCTGCATTCAGATGGGCATATATTTCCCTTTCTTCTTTGCCTTTTGTTTCTCTTCTTTTCTCAGCTACTTGTAAGGCCTCCTCAGACAATCATTTTGCCTTTTTGCATTTCCTTTTTGTGTGGATTGTTTTGATCACCACCTCCTGTAAAACGTTACAAACCTCTGTCCATATTTATTTAGACACTCTATCAGATCTAATCCTTTGAATCTATTTGTCCCTTCCATTGTATAAATGTAAGGGACTTAAGTCATAACTGAATAGCCTAGTGGTTTTCCCTACTTTCTTCAATTTAAATCTGAATTTTGCAGTAAGTATACAGTACTAAGTAAGCCTGCTTTTCCCCTCTCCAGACTTTGTACTCCAAGGCCAAATTTGCCTGTAATTCCAGGTAGCTCTTGACTTTCTATTTTTGCATTCTAGTCCCCTATGATGAAAAGGACATTTTTTTGGTGTTCACTCTAGAAGGTTCTGTAGGTCTTCACAGAACAGTTCAATTTCAGCTTTTCAGCATTAGTGGTTGGGACATAGACTTGGATTACTGTGATATTGAATGGTTTGCCTTGGAAACAAACTGAGATAATGCTGTCATTTTTGAGACTGCACCCGAGTACTGCATTTCAGACTCTTTTGTTGACTATGAGGGCTACTCCATTTCTTCTAAGGCATTTTTGCCCACAGCAGTAGATACAATGGTCATCTGAATTAAAATAATCCATTTCCATTCATTTTAGTTCACTGATTCCTAAAATATAGATTAGTGCAATCCCTCTCAAATGCCCAACAGCATTTTTTACAGCAACTTAAAAACCCACCCCAAAATTCATACAGAATCTCGAAGAACCCTAGAGAGCCAAAACAATCTTGAAAAAAGAACAAATTTGGAAGTCTCACATTTCCTGATAATAAAGCTACAAGTCTGACTCTTTGTGACCCCCACAAACTGCAGCCTGCCAGGCTTCTCTGTCCATGGAATTCTCCAGGCAAGAATACTGGAGTGGATTGCCATTCCCTTCTCCAGAGGATCTTCCTGAGGCAGGGATCAAACCCTGGTCTCCTGCATCACAGGCAGATTCTTTACCATTTGAGCTACAAGGAAGTCCCTAATAAAGCTAGTGTTAATGCCAAAAAGTGTGGTACTGGCATTAAGACAGACATACAGACCAACGGAATAGAATGAAGAGCCCAGAAATAAACTCTTCGACGTGCAGAAACAATTTTCAACAAGAGTGCTGAGACCATTCATTCATTCAATGGGGAAAGTTCAGTTCAGTTGCTCAGTCATGTGTGACTCTGCAGCCCCATGAACCACAGCATGCCAGGCCTCCCTGTCCATCACCAACTCCTGGAGTCCACCCAAACCCATGTCCATTGTGTCGGTGATGCCATCCAACCAACTCATCCTCTGTTGTCCCCTTCTCCTCCTGCCCTCAATCTTTCCCAGCATCAGGGTCTTTTCAAGTGAGTCAGTTCTTCGCATCAGGTGGCCAAAGTATTGAAGTTTCAGCTTCAACATCCGTCCTTCCAATGAACACCCAGGACTGGTCTCCTTTAGGATGGACTGGTTGGATCTCAGGGCAGTCTTCAAAAAATAGTATTTGGGAAACCAGATATCCATATGCAAAAGAACGAAGTTAGATCCTTTATACCATATACAAAAATGAATCAAAATGTGGGAATTAATGCTATAAAATGGACCTAAATGTGGAACTAACACTATAAAACTCTTAGAAGAAAATAAAAGAGAAAAGTTTCATGACATTGGATTTGGCAATAATTCCAAAAGCACAGGCAGCAAAAGGAAAAATAGACAAATTAGATATCATCAAAATTTAATGTATATTCTTCATGAATGGTAAACTTTTGTGCATCAAAGGACACAGAGAATTCCAGTGGTTAGGACTGCTGAAAGCCAGGTTCAATCCCTGGTCAGGGAACTAAGATCCCAAAAGCCATGCAGTGGGGCCAAACAAACAACAAAAATACACAATCAACCAAGTGAAAAGCCAACCTACAGAATGAAAGAAAGTATCTGCATAATATATCTGACAAGGGGTTAATATTCAGAGTATATGAAGAACTCCTACACTCTACAACAAACAAACAATCCAAAATGGCAAAGAACTTAAACAGACATTTCTCCAAGATACACAACTGGCCAATAAGTGAATGAAAAGATACTTAGTATGACTAATCATTAAGGGAATACAAGTCAAAACCACAATGAGTTACCACTTCAGACCTATTAGGATGGTTATTACCAAAAAAAGAAAATAATACATGCTAGCAAGGGTATGGAGTAATTGGAACCCTTGTGTACTATCAGTGGGAATGAAAAATGGTACAGCCTGTACAGAAAACAGTATGGTAAAAAAAGTAAAAATAGAATCAGCATATGATCAAGCCATTCATTTTGGAGTATATATCCAAAAGAATTAAAACAGAGTCTGAAAGAGATATTTATACACTTATGTTCATATCAGCATTATACACAATAGGTAAAAGTTGGAGACAAACCAAGTGTCTATTGATAAAGTATACAAACTACATTTCCTTTAAAACGAAACACGCCGCAACATGGATGAACCTTAGAGACGTTACTGAAGTTAAGTTGGTCATGAAATGACAAATGCTGGAAGATTCCACTTATATAAAGTACCTAGAGTAGTCAAATTCATAGACAGAAAGTATAATCGTAGTTGCCAGAGGCTGAGGGATAGGGGAAATGGGTGTTATTATTCAATGTGCACTGAGTTTTGGTTTTGCAAGACAGAATCGTGGAGATGGATAGTAGGAATGATGGTTCTACAAGGTAAACATGTACCAATGAACTCTACGTTTATAAATGGTTAAGACGATAAATTTTGTTTTGTGAATTTTACCACAATTTTTTAAAAAAGATGACCTAGCTGTATTCTGTCTGCAGAAGAAAAGAAAATTCCTCTCTAGAACAAGTTAAAATCTGCTGAGAGAAACTAAGGAAGATCTAAATAAAGGGAGAAATGTATGTTCTTCATGAATGGTAAACCTCAATATTGCTCTCCCCAATGGAGTCAATGCAATTCCTATAACAACATCATTAGGCTTTTCTATAGAAATTGACAAGCAGATTTTAAAATGAAAATTAAAGGGACCAAAATAATTTTAAAAAGAACAAGTATGGAGCCCTCACACTACCTGATTTCAAGACTCAAAATACAACAGAAAGAGTCTAGAAATTCAAGGGGGAACAAATAACCTCTATAATAAATATTGCTAAAAAAAAGTAGACACCCATATACCAATAACTAATCAATTAATTAAAAATAGAACCTTTACCCTTATCTCATTACGTAAACAAAATTTTTAACTCAAAATGGATCAAAATATCTAAATGTAAAAGTTAAAGTTATAAAACTTCTAGAAGATAATCATAATGTCCTTGAATTCTGCAACATCTTAAGTAAGTCATTAAAAAAGCCATACACTGTAAAAGAAAAATTCAACAAACTGGAATCCATTGAAATTTAAAACTTATGCTCTTCAAAAAATAAAAAGGCAAATCACAGAACTTTCCTGGTGGAGCGGTGGATAAGAATCCTCCTGCCGATGAAGGGGACATGGGTTCAATCCCTGGTCCGGGAAGATTTCACATGCCATAGAGCAACTAAGCCACAACTTCTGAAACCTGCACGCTCTAGGGTCTGCGAGCCACAACTAATGAGCCCCTGTGCTGCAACTACTGAAGCCCATGAGCCTAGAGGTTGTGCTCTGCAACAAGAGAAGCCACCACAATGAGAGACCCGTGCACCACAGCTAGAGAGTAGTCCCTGATCTCTGCAACCAGATACAGCTACACATAGCAACAAAGACCTAGTGCAGCCATAAATAAATAAATTAATTTTTTTTTTTTTTAAAAAAAGGCAAGCCACAGACTGGGAGAGTATGCAAAACATATATCCACCAAAGACTTAAACCTGGAATATATGAAAACTCTTAAAATTCACTTAGAAGATAAACAACTTCCTCCAGTTGGCAAAAGGTATGAACAGACACTTCATCAAGGGAAGATAATACAAATGGCAAATAAGGACTTTACATCAATAGCCATTAGGGAAATATTAATTAAAACCACAATAAGACACTACTACACAACCACTGGAATAGCTAAAATTGAAAAGATGAAATATAACAAATGTTAGTAAGGATATGGAGCAACTGGAACTCTCACACAGTTGATGGGAATATAAAATGGTACAGAGATTTTAGAAAACTGGCAGTTTCTTTTAAAATTCTCCATTTACCATATGATGCAGCCATTTTATTTACAGGTATTTACCCAAGAGCAATGAAAGCATATGTCCACAAACGGCACAGATTGCTTTTACATCTTAAAAATAACAACCTTTTATGTTGGAAATAAAATCACCAAGAGGATTTCTGATATCTGGTCACACATGTAAACATCTTAGAAGCTGACATCCCATCCTAAGACCACAAGTAAAAAGCTGGAGAAACTGGAGATCACCAATTCTCCTCAGATCCACCAGAGAAGTGAGGACAAATAGTAAACCACTGCTGAAAAATTGGAGACAGGCAGAAAATCACAACTTATCAGTGCAGAAACCCAAAAGAAGAAATCACCTCTGGCAACCAGTGCTGGGGGAGGAAAACCTGAACTGTAACTGAGGAAGTGCTGGAGGCTCAGTGTGAAAAAGTTTGAGAGTTTAAAATTCCAGGAAGACCTCGTCATAGGGGGACCTTCACGCTTTTGTGAGTCTTACCTCTAGGAGCTATACAAGGTCCTAAAAGTGAATATCAGGGAAAAATCCCCTCAAGCTTTTGGCAAGGGGAGGGTAAAAGAAACCATTCTGAAATATGCTGGCATACTCTGGTTCTTCTTAACAAAACCTGCTCTCAGGAGAAACTGTTTTATCCAGAACTTAACCTGCTAGGGTTTTATCAGAGCCTAACCTAAGGGAAATGCCTAACTCCAGCCCTTCCAGTCATCCTGTCCCACCTAAGCGGGTAAGAAAACTTGAGAAGCACCAGTGAAGCTCTGCCCGGGAGTACTAGCTCACCAAAAGAGTAAGATTTAATCATAGGACTAAAGAATGTTTCTCCTCTGCTCTTACCTCATCACTGCATTATTAAAGGTCTATTTATCACAGTTCCTTTTACCCAGGACGTCATGTCTACCTTTCACCAAAAAATTGCAAGGGATACTAAAAGGCAGAAAACACTATTTAAAGAGACTGAACAAGAATCAAAACCAGAATCAGATATGGGAGGATATGGCACAAATGTTAGAATTATCAGATCAGTAACCTTTCTAAAAATTGAAGCTCCAACACTTTGACTACCTGATGCAAAGAGCCTACTCACTGAAAAAGACCCTGACGCTGGGAAAGATTGAATGCAGGAGGAGAAGAGGGCGACAAAGGATGAGATGGTTGGAAGATATCACCGACTCAATGGACATGAATTTGAACAAACTCTGGGAGAGAGTAAAGGACAGGGAAGCCTGTTATGCTGCAGTCCAGGGGGTTGCAAGGAGTCGAACACAACTTAGCAACTGAACAACAACAATAACATCTAATGATGGATAACACAAGCAGGGAGATGGAAGTTCTAAAGAAATAGAAATGCTAGAGATCAAAAACACTAACAGAAATAATGTCTTTGGTGGGCTCACAATTAGACACAGCTGAGAAAGGAATCTCTGAGCTTGAGGATATGACACTAGAAACTTCCAAAACTGAGAAGACAAAAAATAAGAAAAAAGCAAAAACAAAACAGAACAAAATATCCAAGAACTGTGAAAAAAGTACAAAAGGCATTGCTGCTGCTGCTAAGTCGCTTCAGTCGTGTTAGACTCTGTGCGACTCCATAGACGGCAGCCAACCAGGCTCCCCCGTCCCTGGGATTCTCCAGGCAAGAACACTGGAGTGGGTTGCCATTTCCTTCTCCAATGCATGAAACTGAAAAGTCAAAATGAAGTCGCTCAGTCGTGTCCGACTCTTTGTGATCCCATGGGCCACAGCCTACTAGGCTCCTCCATCCATGGGATTTTCTAGGCAAGAGTACTGGAGTGGGGTGCCATTGACAAAAGGCATTAAGTACATACAAAAGGAATACCAGAAAGACAAGAAGAAGAAACAGAAGCAGGGGCTTCCCTGGTGGTCCAATGGTTAAGAATCTACCTTCCAATGCAGGAGACATGGGTTTGAGCCCTGGTTGGAAAAGGGGCAACTAAGCTCGAGCACCACAACAAAGAGCCCTTATGCTGTAAGGAAAGATCCTGTGTGCTACAACTAAGACCTGATGCAGCCAAATAAATAAGTATTTTTTAAAAAAGAAAGAAACAGTATTTACAGCAATAAAGAGTAATAATTTCTCTAAATTAATGTCAGAAACCAAACCACAGATCCAGGAAACAGAAAAGATCGAGAGAATAATGGGGAGGTGGCAGGGGGTGGAAAGAAGAGGGGAGGAAAAAAAAACCAACTACACTTAGCCATATCAGAGTCAAAATATAGAAAATAAAAGCTAGAGAAAAAAAAAATCTTGAAAGATGCTAGAGGGAAAAAATACCTTAAGTATAGAGAACCAAAGATAAGAATTACATTCGACTTCTCAGAAATTATACTAGCAAGAAAAGAATAGAATGAAGTCTTTAAAGTGTTGAGAGAGAAAAACTACTAACCTAAAATCCTGGACCTTTCAAAATCGTCCTTCAAACTGTAGGAAAATCTTTCAATCTTTTCGTGAATCTAAACTGCTCTTAAAAAAAAAAGTCTTTTTAAGTGAAAAGAAATAGACTTTTTCAAACAAAAATTGAGGGAATCTGTTGCCAGTACACATACTTTCCAAGAAATGTTAAAAGTTCTTTAAAGAGAAGGAGAATTATGTAAGCCAAAAACTCAGATTTACGTAAGAAAGGAAGAGCATCAAAGAATGAATAAATAAGAGTAAAATAAAAATGTTTCTCTTATTCCTAATTCATCTAAAAGATAATCATTTGTTCAAAATACTAATAGCAGCAATGTATTTGACTATGTTGGCTTCTGTGTGGAAGCGTATGCATAAGTGAAATGAATGACATCAATGATACAAGGAATGGGAAAGAAGAATTAGGAATATATTATTATAAGGTACTCACATTACCTGTGAAATATTATCTTTTTATTTGAAAGTGGACTAGATTAGAAGTAAATGTGTACTGCAAACTCTAAGGCAATCACTAAAAAAATTTTTTTAAGTATAACTGATATGCTAAAAAAGGAGAGAAAGTGGCATCATACAAAATGTTCAATTCAAACCATAAAAAGGCAGGACTTCTGTAGTGGTCAATGGTTAAGAATCCACCGGCCAGTGCAAGGGACATGGGCTTGATCCATTTTCTACAATCTCTTACAGAAGACAGAGGCAGAGGGAATATTTCCAAACTCATTCTATGAGACTAGTCATTACCTCACTATCAAAACCAGACAAAGACATTACAAGAATATTATAGACCAAAATCTCTTAGAGACACAGATGCAAAAATTCTCAACAAAATATTAGTGAATAAAATCCAACAATGTATATGTATATGTATGGCTGTATCCTTTCACTGTTCACCTGAAACTACCATTATATTGTTAATCAGCTATACTCCAATACTAAATAAAAAGTTTAAATTTGAAAAAAAAAATTATAAAAATAATTATGTACCATGACCAAGTGGAATTTAACCTAGTATGCAAGGCTGTTTCAATGTTTAAAAATCAATTAATGTACTCCATCACAGTTAGGCTAAAGAAAAACCACATAACCAAATGAATAGATGCACAAAAAACATTTGACAAAATACAACGCTCTTTCATAATAAAAACAATCAACAAACTAGAAATGAAGATGAACATCTTTAACTTGATAAGGAATATCTACAAACACCATACAGCTAACATACTTAATGAGAAACTCTGAGTTTTCCAGCTAAGATGAAGAACGAGCAAGGATGGCTCCTCTCACCTCTGCTTTTCAAAATCATACTGGAAGTTCTAGCTAATACAATTAAGACAAGAAAAGGAAAAAGTATACATACTGGAAAGGTAGAAATAAAATTATCTTTGTTCACAAATGATATGGTCATATAGAAAATTCAAAGGAATCAACAAAAAACACTTGCAACTAATAAGCCATTAAAGCAAGGATGCAGGATACAAGGTTAACACACTAAAGTCAACTGCTTTCCCATATACCAGCAATGAATAAGTAGTATCTGAAATTTTAAAAAAAGTATAATTTACATTATCACCCCACAAAATGAAATACTTAGGTATAAATCTAACAAACTATGTATAAGATTCATACAAAGAAAACTACAAAACTCTGATGAAAGACACTAAAGGAGTAAAAGAAGAAAAAGATATTCCATGTTCATGGATAAGAAGACCCAATATTGTCAAGCTATCTGTTCTTCCCAACCTGAACTACAGACTCAATACCAATTCCAATCAAAATCCTAGAAAGTTATTTTGTGGATATTTTTAAATTGACTCTAGAGTTTATATGGAGAAGCAAACAATCCAGAATGTCCAACTCAATACAGAAGGAGAAGAACAAAGTCAGAGGACTGACACTACCCAACTTCATTCAAGACTTAAAAATAATAAAGATGATGTGGCATTGGAGAAGTAAGAGAAAAACAGATAAATGAAAAAGAACAGACAGCCTAGAAACAGACCCACATAAATACAGTCAACTGATCTTGAAAAAGGAGCAAAAGTAATACAATGGATGTATCTTTTCAATATATGGTGTTGGAAACTGAACACCCAAATGCAAAAATAATAATAATCCAGGCAGATCTTACCTGTTTTACAAAAATTTACTCAAAATAGATTACAGTCCTAAGAAAACTCTTAAAGAGATGGGAATGCCAGACCACCTTACCTACCTCCTGAGAAACCTGTATGCAGGTCAAGAAGCAACAGCTAGAACCAGAAATGGAACAACAGACTGGTTCCAAATTGGGAAAGGAGTACGTCAAGGCTGTGTATTGTCACCCTGCTTATTTAACTTATATGCAGAGTTCATAACGCGAAATGCCGGGCTGGATGAAGCACAAGCTGGAATCAAGATTGCTGGGAGAAATATCAGTAACCTCAGATATGCAGATGACACCACCCTTATGGCAGAAAGCAAAGAGGAACTAAAGAGTTTCTTGATGAAGGTGAAAGAGGAGAGTGAAAAAAGCTGGCTTAAAACTCAACACTCAAAAAACTAAGATCATAGCATCCGGTCCCATCACTACATGGCAAATAGAAGGGACAACAATGGAAAAAGTGACAGACTTTATTTTCTTGGGCTTCAAAATCATTGCAGATGATGACTGCAGCCATGAAATTAAAAGATGCTTGCTCCTTGGAAGAAAAGATATGACAAACCTAGACAATGTATTAAAAAGCAGAGATATTACTTTGCCGACAAAATCCGTCTAGTGAAAGCTATGGTTTTTCCAGTAGTTATGTATGGATGTGAGTGTGGGACCATAAAGAAGGCTGAACACTGAAGAATCGATGCTTTTGAACTGTGGTATAATCCTAAAGGAAATCAGTCCTAAATATTCATTAGAAGGACTGATGCTGAAGCTGAAGTTCCAATACTTTGGCCACTTGATGAGAAAAGCTGACTCATTAGAAAAGACCCTGATACTGGGAAAGACTGAAGGCAGGAGCAGAAAGGAATGACAGATGACGAGATGGTTGGATGGCATCCCTGACTCAATGGACATGAGTTTGAGCAAGCTCCAGATGGTGAAGGACAGGGAAGCCTGGCGTGCTGCAGTCCATGGAGTAGCAAAGAGCTGGACATAACTGAGGGAGGGACTGATCAATGACCAAAGTGTAAAATACAAAGCTATAAAATTCTTGGAAGATAACATACAAGAAAATTTAATTGACCTTGGGTATGGTGAAGACTTTTCACATACAACACCACCAAAGACACAATCCATGAAAGAAGTAAATAACCTGGACTTCATTAAAATTAAAAGCTTCAGGAACTTTCCTGGTGGTCCAGTGGTTAAGAATCTCCCTTCCAATGTACGGGACACGGGTCTGATCCTCAGTCCAGGAACTAAGATCCCACATGCTGCAGGGCAAGTAAGCCTGTGCACCGCAACTACAGAGCCTGCACTCTAGAGCCTGTGCACCACAAACCAGTTAGAGAAGCCTGCATGCTGCAACAAAGAACGTGTGCACCACAAATAAGACCCTATGGAGTCAAATAAATGTACAAACAATCCTTAAAACTCAACAATAAGAAAAAGAACAATCCAGCTAATATTGTTCTATTGTTCTTTTTCCAACTAATATTGTGCCAGGCTTTCCAGGTGGCTCAGTAGTAAAGAATCCGCCTGCCAATGCAGGAGACGGAAGAGACACAGAATTCGATCCCTGGGTTGGAAAGATCGCCTGGAAAAGGAAATGGCAACCCACTCCAGTGTTCTTGCCTGGAAAATTCCATGGACAGAGGAGCCTGGCAGGCTATAGTCCATGGGGTTGCAAAGAGTCAGACAAGACTGAGCACGCATGAATGCAACTAATGTTGTGCAAAAGACCTGAACATACCCACCAAAGAAGATATTTTGATGGCAAGAAATCATTACGGTCCTGTAAATTAAAATAATGCCACACCACTACACATCTATAGAATAGCTAAAATCCAAAACACAACAACAAATGCTGGGGAGTATGAGGAGCAACAGGAACTCTAATTTATTGCTGGTTGGAATCCAAAATGATAAGAGTCCTTTGGAGGACATTTTGGCAATTTCTGACAAAACTAAACACACTCTTATCATAGGATCCAGCAATCATGCTCCTTTGTATCTAGTGAAAGGAGTTCAAATCTTATGTCCTCTACAGAAAGAACCCTTATTCATAACTGTCAAAACTTGGAAGCAACCAAGAAGACCTTCAGCAGGTGAATGGATAAATAAACTTATGTACAGACAAGGGAACAGTACTCAGAGATAAAAAGAAAGGCGCTACCAAACAATGAAAAGACATGGAAAAATGCTTATTACTATATGAAAAAAGCCAACCTGAAAAGGCAACATACTGTGTGACTCCAACTAACGACAAACTGGCAAAGACAAAACTATGGCAAAAAGATTAGTGGTTGCCAGGGAGAAAGATAAGTAAATAGGCAGAGCACAGGAAGATTTTTAGAGTAGTGAAAAGATTCTGTACAATACTATAATGGCAGTGGCAGATACACGTCATTACATATTTGTCAAAACCCATGGAATGTGTAACAGCAAGAGTGAACTCTAAACTATGGACTTTAGGTGAGAATGACATCAATGTAGGCTCATTTACTGTAACAAATGTACCACTATGGTTTGGGATGTTGATAGTGGGAGAGGCTGTACGTATGGGTACGAGAGAAATCTCTGTACTTCCTCATCAATTTTGCACTAAATTTAAAACTCTAAAAACGAAAGCTTTTTAATTTAAAAAATAAAATCAACATTTAATTCTGAAAACAAGCTGCCCTGATAGTTACCAGAGAACCAGGAAAATATTTGGTTCCTTAATGTAGCCTGGACACTATGGCAAGCTTATGCAATAATTTATCTATTCTTCAGAAGAGTAACAGCACATAATAGACTTTATGTTCAAAATTTCCAAAACTTGGGAGCTCCCTGGCTATCCAGTGGCTAGGGTTTGGCACTTTCACTGCCACGACCCCAGGTTCAATCCTGGTTTGGAAAATAAGATCCCATAAGTAGAGTGGTGCAGTCCAGAAAAAACAATAGCAAATAAACAAGTGGTGGTGGTTTAGTCGCTAAGTCAGGTCCGACTCTTGTGACCCCATGGACAGTCTCCTCTGCCCATGGGATTCTCCAGGCAAGAATACTGGAATAGGTTGTCATTTCCTTCTCCAGGGGATCTTCCCAACCCAGGAACTGAACCCAGGCCTCCTGCACTGCAGGCAGATTCTTTACCAACTGAGCTATAACGGAAGTCCCCAAATAAAAAAAAGACAAAATAAAAACAAGTTCTCAAAAATAATGCCATTTTAGTGTTCAAAAACTCTAAAAGCTACCTAAAAAAAGATGTTATGTTACATTTTGAATTTTTTAAAAATACATACCATGGAACTCATATCGCAAACTAAAACTATTTGCTTAACATATTTAATAGTAATAGCATATTATACATAATTTGTATCAGTTTCAATTAAGAACCAAGAAGAATCTAATAAGGGATTTTCCTCTTTTTAATGATACATCTATGCTCAAGTCTTATCTTCATGTCCAAGTGATAAAGAATATGCACAACACACCAGAGTTCCCTGAAATCCCTCTTCAGAGGTTGCAAAATCAACAGCATTCTGACCCACAAAAATGTTCTGTTTGGCCAGAAAAGTTGTTTAAAATGTTAATATATTTATGTGAGATATAGACTCTTCGGTTCAGCCTCTGCCCCGATTTCTTATCTTCCTACATCCAGCCCAATTCATTCAAGTTTGTTGAATGAATTGGTTTTAGGCCCTACCCTATATTGTTATTAGTATAACTAAAGTTATATTCAGATTTCTTTAAAAATTTTCATATGAATAGTGGTATCATATTTTAGTACATTTGTACTGGAAAAGGTACCTTCCCTTCTTTCACTCTTCCCGATTTGAGAGCTAGCACTTAATTAGTCACATATGTATTTTCAGAACAATGCCATAAACAATTCTATCACAAAGAGAAAGTGGTATATTAATGTTTTTACTAACCCACACATAATTGTATGGAAGAATAAAGGTTACTAATAATTGTATAAAAGCTTATAATCAAATGCGAGGAATCTTCTTTTTGAATAGTTTTACTCAAAATTAATATTTGGCAATATTTGTTTGTTTTATCCTTTCATGAAATACACATGCACATATGCGTCATACTGAAATACACAATTCTACTTCAAGAATAAATGTGTTAAAATTTACATGCTTTATATGGCTAAACCAAAGTGATGCTGGTGGATCTGAAACTATATAATAGAACTTTGCGTGATATGTAACCAACGGAAAAGCTTTTTCTTACATAGCTAATTCTACAAACACATACCTGACAGAGTATACTAAGGGAAAAGTTGGTACAAAACTTTCAAGTGATCATTCTCTATGTGATTATGCCCAAGCATCAACTATTAATGATAAATTAAAAGACTATTTACCTGTCAGGACCTGAGTTCAGGCACTCAAAAGTTTCGTATTTCTCTTGCAGAAGCTGATGACAATACTAATCCCTGCACTGTGTAGGGAGGTGCATTCCTTGCACTGGCTTAAGTGCTAATGATTTCACCAACCCTTGAAGTGCAGAACAGTAAAAAAACAGTTTTCAGCCGTTTTTCTTACTGATTTCTCATTTTAAAAATTACAAAGTAAGATTTCAAATAGGTTTTAAAATAAATTATTTCTGTTTAAAAGGCAGTGCCTTAGTTTAAAAAGACATGCCAATAGATCTATCTGGATTACTGCACATATCACAAGATGGCCTTTTTCATCAATTAAAAATTTACACACAGAAGCAACAATTTCATGCCTTCAAATAATTTTCTGATTTTACCTTAAAGCACCAAGATTTTGGCTACAGATACGTAAAGCCGTCTTCCAGAAGGCAATCATAAATATTAATAGGTACTGGATAAGATTAGCTGGGTTAAAAAATCCTATCTCTCCTATTGACTCATTTATTACCCTGCCACCGGCTTACAGCCCTGGAAGAAGCTGATAGTCAAGTTCATAACTACTAGTTTCTAAAGAAACAGTGCTATAGTCTCCCAATAAGATAAAAATCAAGAAATACTTCCATATCTAAGGGCAAAATTAAGCTTTGTATATATCTGGAAGGCCAAATCTGTTTCTGTCTCCTTAAAGTATCAAATTAATGTAACTTCCTATTCTGTTATACTCTAAAATTAAGTGGGTTTACACATGACTACTGCTATGAGTTGAGAAATGTACCTTAGCTAGTTCTGAAGAAAATATTTTATGTATCTAAAAACATTTAATGTTTTATATGAATCTCTCTCCAAATCCTATTGCTTATCAATTTTCCTTAAGAATACTAACACTGCTTCCTTAAGATTCAGATCTTTATGCACTTGGCACATTCAGTTACACATATTCAAACATTTAAATTCTCTGAATTCTTTTCCTGCCACTTTAGTAGAGGAGGATAAAAACAAACCTGAGCTGAAACTAGGCCAACTGGAGGATACACATTTATGTTGCTAGTTCTATCTAGCTAAACTTAACAACATTTTGAAACCCTGCATTGAATTTAAACGCTCTCTACCTACAACAAAGAAAGCTTGCCTTGATATGCTTACCTAAGGTGCTTCCATTTTTCCTCCGTTAAAGAAATTAAATAATCTCTTTCATTTACCAAAGATTTTTTTTTAAGTTGGCACTCAAACAAAGTCCATTTGAAGGATCTGTTCCTCTAACTTAAAATGGCAGCAGTTGACCTCATTTACAATCAACTGAACTTAAGTACTTCTTGGCAATAATATGCTCAACTGATACGTATCTTATCTTTCTATAGACAAGATAATTTAAGAAAAATTGAGGAGACACATATAGCCAGGCCTTAAAATGTTACTTGTATGCTTATTTTCAGTATACTATGAAAAAGGGAAATAGCAATACAGAATGTAAATCAAAAGGTCAAATTTCTAACAATGTATAACGAAAGAGAAGATTTTCTAAGAGGCAAAGTCTGAGTAGCAAAGACTAACCAATAAGCCATTTTAACAGGGAATGTCAAGTCAAAAGTAAAGCGCAATCCAGATCCAAAACTGATATACTTGTGAGTTCATGACAAACTTGGTAACTTTTTCAAAAGCAGTTTATGTGGAATAAGAATTCAGGCAGAAATGGATTATTCAGTTTAATTCTTATTGTAATTACAAGATCTAAAATATTTCTTTGTTAAAGATGCTGAGTTCCCACACATTCTATGCTATGTTTCTTTTCAACATTTTCTTCCTCTATAACTAACTCCATCATTTAGTTTCTAACCTTCACATTAGATCTCATAAAGCAAATATTTTCTCCCAATTATGAGTAACACTATCTCAATTTTAATCTATTGTTTAAGAGAATTAAAAAAAACACTTTAAGAAACTCACGTATAAACTAGTCTGCTTGAGAAACTTTTCATGTTCAAAGTATTTAATTTTTCAAAATAACTCTTCAGATCTATGTGAATGGTATTATATTTATTTTACACTCATGAAAATGTGATCTGCCTAGGGTCACAAAATAACTTAATGTTTGAAGTAGAAATAAAATTGTGACATTTTCTTTATTTCATATTATTCAAATATCTCCTATAACCATCTAAAGAATTTTCCTATTTTGAAGGTAACAAACATTGATATCTTAATCTGAAGTGTATGTATTAAACACACACACACACACCAAAGCACACACAAAAGTACATATTATACACAAACATGGAGACAGCAAACTAAAAGGGAAAACAGCGCTTACCTTCATCTCCTTCTGGTACATATGAAGCTGTAATAATGTCAATATCAGCACAATTCATCACAATCTGATTGGTTGCCTGCCTCACCTAAGATGGCAAAAAAAAAAAGTCAGCAGTGTCAGAAATAGCCTAGATTATTAATATGTACATCTTCATCTTGGCCTAATATATGTCATAGGCAATTTTTTAAAAAATCCAGACATGACTAAAACCTAAACTAAGTATTTATGCAACAATGGTAGAAATAAATGACTAGTTCTAAATATCCAAAGCAATTCACATTTTTGTGGTAATATTCAAAGCAATAATAAATACTTAGGTATTTCACAGAATTCAAGTATCTGACCAACGAGCTAAATAAAAGCCCTTTTTCCCCCCACTTAAACCTTGATTTAAAACAACTTAAATTTTTTAATTTCAAAAAAATTTTAATTAGGAAACCTTTCTTACATGTTGCAAATAATTATGTATCTCAACCTGCATATCATACCCATCATGAGTGTACACTCTTTTTGTAAAAATAGAGGAAGAAATCTGGTATCGTAAACTATGTCAAAACTTCATAAAACACTCTTTAAATTTTTTATTTTCCCAAAGAAACATCTTGAATGTAACAGACACTAATGACTCACCACCAAGATTAAATAAACTTTTACAGCTTTGTCTTATTTGACTTAGATCCAAAAAAGTAAAATATAGGTACAAAGAATGCCCCTTCCTCTCTTCCTCATTCCTTAGAGATAACCACTATCCTAAGCTAATGTATATCTTTCTCATATATGTTTAGTACTTTTGTTAGTTATATAAAGAACAGCAATGTTTTTAATCTTATACAAATGATATCAAAGTGTGTATAACCTTTGCACTGTATTCCATTGTTGTTTAAACGAGAATTTTTCTGATCGCTAGTAACATTAGTTATCTCTTTTGTTTCTTCTTTCTCTCTCTCTCTCTCCCCAACTTCTACAACCACCCCCCCACCTCCCTTCTTCCCTCCCTCCCTCTCTCATTTTCTTTCTTTTTTGGCCCTTAAGTTTTTCCTCTGCAACTTATTCATAACCCCTGCTCATTTTCCAATTTGGTTGTAACCTTGTTTTTATATAATTGTTCAAATTCATTTTCAGACATTTGAACAGTCTAAATCTAAAATAACAAAAACACAGATGTCCTAAATCACAAACAAATGCCCACAGAGGCCAATGAAACAGGTGAGTACAGTAGGCCAGGTGAAGGCTATGCATAAAGGAAAGCTATGTGCAAAGGAAGGAGGAAGTATACATTTCCTGGAGCCAACCAATTATTGGTAAATACGGGGGAAAAAAAAACAAACAATGTTGACAGATCTTTCCATTTTAAAAAGCCACAAATACAAATTTTACGTGCAATCTCCCAACTTTTAACTAATGACAATTAATTCAGATTCTTTAAAAACACTGTGTAGATCAAACAAAACCAACTGTAGCCAACAGTGCCTTGAGGTCACTGAACAGACCACAACACTAAGTAAAGAAACAGAGTAATATAAAATCTGTATGAAAAACCTACCTAAGAGTAATTATTTTATTAGGAACCAATACATACATATGATTAATATTAAATTAAAATTACCTGGCCTAAATTATAGACAGTATGTTATTAAACTTAGATTGTCAAAGTCTCTAACATATAAAGAGAAACTATTTTGGCTTATAAAAAACAAAATCTTCTCATAAATCTTCCTGTTTCTAAACAAAAATACCATTCAGTGAACAGTTTTTTAATTTTGTAAGTGGTAATATTCCTTTCTTCACACTGTTTATTTTGCCAGAACACATCTAAACAACACTAAAACTTTTAGTCCCAACTGACTGTTTATAGCACTACATTTAAACAAAAAGAAAAAAACAACCTTGCCTTTTCACAAACTGACTTTAAAAAATTTTTTCAGAAACACAGGAATAAAGCATTTTCTAGCACATGCACCAAAGGGTAAAATGAATAAAAAACTTTCCAGGGTTTGAAGTTAGCATACAGAATAACAACAGTGGTTTAGTTACATGTCTTAATCTTTACCTAGGCAACTTTTATTTTCATCCATCAACATCTACAATGAATTTAATGGTAGCCAAGCAATTAATCTACTATGTCAAGATACCTGTACTACACTACATATGCCAAATGACATTTATCTCACTATTGTACCGTTTTGAGGAAAAGTGTTTGTACTTTGGAAAGGCACAGGACACAACATCCAGTTACAAGTACATTCCAATTCCTCCTGGGTTTAGAGAAAACCCACCAGTTTGTAGAAAGGACAGGGAAGCCTGGTGTGCAGCAGTCCGTGGGGTCGCACAGAGTCAGCCACGACTGAGCAACTGAGCAACAAACACCAAGACCAGTTTATACTAATGAATTAAGCTGCTTGTTGAACAGCAACTAATTTTTTTTCCAGAGTACTGCCATTTCTGGAAGGCAATACTCAAATTTCAAAAACCAGACAGTATATTCTGTCTCATATTAGAAATGCACTTTATAGACAACAGAATAATCCATAGAAAGTATTTCTTTTACCACTTAGTGCCTCACACAAGGTAATCTTTTAATAGATGTTATTATTCAGACACATGCACAGAGAACAAGACTAAATGTGCTCTACTCATAAAGATATTAATCTGAATGTCATCTAACAGCATTCACCTAATGGTTTACAAAGCACTTAATCAAAAGGATAGCAAACTTAAGAATAATGTGCTGTATTATAAAGCACATATATATTATATTGGATATCAGCATACTCTTATGTATCATCCAAGGAATGTAATTTAAAACATCCAGGACTTAAGAATGCACTCAACTATCACACTGATCTTTTTGATGCTTTACCAACAAGAGCTCTAACCTGATGATTCAGTGATTTCTCACAGGTTAACATCATCATGTTACTGAATACTGCTTGTATGTTCCACTATCAAAAATACAGGTAATAATGTAAGTCAACTATACTTCAATTAAAAAAAAAAAAAACAACTAGTAATAAATCAAAAGAATTTCAGCATTAAGATCTTCACTTTCCAAGCTTAAAATAGAAGCAGAATGTTAAAGGTGGGCATATAAATTGTTTTGATAACAAACTTACTTTCAACCTTTCCATCTGAATAAATGGGTTATTAGTGTATTCTTTCTTTAATTCAAACTAGGGCTAGTTAAGTCTTCTTGGGGTCCCATACAGACTGTATTTCAACTAAACCAAACCACCCTAAGTAACGTTTCTACTGAAGAGACAACTTGACCACTGGTAACAATTTTGCAATGGAAGTTTCCTAAGAGAGAGAAAGGGAGCCATCTGAGACAATTTTTTTCCTGAATGAGTCTTTACCACAGTCACTCAGGAACACGCCTTACGTGTACTATTAAGACTCAAAAGGGTTTTTTCCTGATTGCTAAAACCCTGAGATTTTAGTAAAAGGAAACTTCCAGTCTGACAATTCCAAAAACCAGTCAGTCTGAAGCTTGACAAGTTTCACTTTGCCTAACAAGCAATTTCATCATTAAAATTTTGTAATAATCATTGCCTTTGTGGAACAGTACTATAATTTCTAAAGACAATAAGGAGCAAATAATTAGTAAACACAAATTGAGCCAAGTTTTCTAACAAAAGAGCCACTAAAAACAGCAAGCTGCAGAAAGTCAAACAAGTAAACATACAGAACGTTACTATTTATTGTTTATATACCATAAAACTTCAAAATTATACATAGAAGTAACAGCTACCAAAAAAGAGAATTTACCGCTCAGGGTGAGGGTGGGAAGAGATGGAAATGGACTTTAGTGGTATCTGTGACATATTATTTTCCAAAAAACATCTAAAGTCTAAAACAAAGGGGACAAAGCACTAACATCTGCTAAATCTAAGTGGTAGGTTACTTCTCTGTATTTAAAATATTTCTAAATTTAAAATATCAAAATGATTGCAAATGGCCAAATAAACTGAGAACTACATACTTGTATGGTGTTCAAAATGGAATTTCCAAGATCTAGAGAACTAATCTCAATTAACAACAAAACAGCTATTTGAAGGCTCAGTCCTTTGACACCGACTCACATACAGATTACAGTAAGATTTACTTTACAGTAAGAACAGTCTCATTTATGTAGCAAAGTTCAGAGACGTCTCACTGATAATTTACTATTCAAGACCACATTTATGTAGGCTGCATTGTACAATATCAATTATCAAGAACCAGGAAGTTAAAAAAAAAAATAAAGCCTTTATGGAAACCAGAAGTGATGACACAAAGTCCATACAATAAAGCTCATACCTTTCACTCAGAAGAGAATCCATCAAACACATTTAGAAAAAAATTTTAAGCTCAAACAAGCTTGTTTATTTGGTTACTTAGAGCTATTCAGATCAAATTTAGTAAAACAGAACAGGGAAAAAATTGCACAATAGGGAGCAACAACACACAGTAAGCAGCAAGTAATAACCTGAGAATAAGAAAAACAAAAAAACTTTATAAAGAACAAATATGAAACTAATAAATTATAGTACATAGTTCTGGGTAATCTATGGTTATAAGTATCAGTGACATATTGAGAATGCTTTTCAGTATTTAGAAAACCTAGAATATGAGCAATCACAGAGTTTAAAAAGGTAAATATTTCCATAGAATCAGTAAATATTTTTTAAAGTCTGAGTGTCTCAAAGAGTAAGCTTCATTTATCTGGAAAACTCACCGCAGAATTCACTGCCAGTTGATACAGGATAAAACTTACCAAACAAAACTTTCTTATACTCGGGGGTTTCCTCAATGATACATTTCAAGAAACATAATAGAAATCTGAACAAATTCAATTCCTTATGACCAATCTTTCAAATTTACTTTAAGACCATTTAGTGATCTAGCATAATGCTGGACAAAATTGATTACTTTTATCTTTTTTAAAAGTAAAAAAGAAAAAAAAAAAAAAAACCCTACCAAAATGACTGCATAGAAAATCTGCAAAATTTGGGCAGAAACTTCTGTAACACAGGGCTGACAATAACATCCATTTAGGTGCCAAGTTTCAGTCTGCCAAACAATCTACTGTATCTGTAACTCTCCTCAAAGTGCCAATTTAGTCATCTCCATCATGAATATTTTGTTGGCAGAGGCCAGGGATTGTTTAGTATATCCTGACTCCTATTTCTCTGGCACAGGTAAACTATTTCCATAACACAATTACTGTATAAAGCACTATACACTCATAACCAGGAACTGTCACCACTCACATAAACTTGTAATCTATTTTTAAATGAATTACCTACAAAGCAAGAGAGTCAGAATTTGAAATAGCTATGAAAGTCTATTCCTCTCACATATCCTAATGTAAAACGAGGGGAAAGGGAATGTCCCATTTTTCTAGGCCCATGATAACACATTTTCAAAACCTGCTGAATTAGACCACACACACTTATGTAAAAGACAACTACTTTTTAAATCAGTGCACACTGACTAATTCATCTTCCCCAGGAGTCCACACCCAGGCCTGGTTAAAAATCCACTAAATTTCTAACATGTAACCTGTACAAATACTCTGGGCTTATTACAAAATTTTGTAACTAAAGCAACCAAGCAACTTGCATACTTTGTGCAATGTAATTCCAAACTGTTAGGGGACTGACACAATATCAGTTATCAATTTGGCTTCCAGAGATATAATTGTGTTCACATTTTTAGACTTCCACAATCAGATACCACCTAATCCCACAGGTTAAACTTACTGCTCCAATCTATTTCAAAAACATCAATATATGCTAACAACTGTTAACTTTTTACTAATGTTAACTCCTCTTTACATTTTCAAAAGCGGCAATGTGTACAATTAAAAAGTCCATTCTTCCTTTAATAAAACCTGTTTTCTTCCTTGTATAAGATTAACAAGTCCCTGCTAATACCTTGTACATTACCATGTGCTCCCTCAGTGTCCCGAACCAGCCTGCCATATATTTCTCATTTCTTTCAAAAAGCCAAGTAGAAAATGGGCCAAGTAGAAAACGGATAAGCATGTCACTGCTTGCTGTTCTACGCTAACACTTAAATAAAACCTTTATTAGCAATTTTTTTCTGAAAATTTTCCCTTTACCTCTCAAAATCATGAACCCATTATGGGGTATACCTCTCAAAATTATGAACCTATTAGGGTATACTTTTCAAAATTATGAATCCATTATGGGGTAAAACAACTATGGAGTTAAAAAAAAATGATTTTTTCAATGTTAGCCTTTTGACATAATGCGAACTCATTCATTGCTAGGTCCTTCTTCCCGCAGGTCTGCCAAGTCACAAGACACACTACTGTTTACACTCCCTCCCATCTGCCCCCAGCCAATATATATCAAACATTCTATAGTCACTTGGCTCAAACAAACAGTCTCCCAAATAACCCTCTCAAATCCTAATTTAGACCCAGGGTGCACTCTTTCTGATTCATATTCTCAATGGAAAATTTTTTCATCACCTGACTTTCACAGGGGTAAGTTTCGTCTTTAGATGCAGAGCCCTCATGCTTTCCTACAAGCACCCCAAATTTGACAGTATACTTTTTAATTCTACACTTTTAGACACATTTTCAACCTGAGTACTCGGCTTTCAAATACAACTGCCAACTTTCAATTCATTCCAACGCTATGCTAGTCTACATTTCTTTTATTTCATTGCTACATACACCCTGTTCTTTAAGATTGAGGCCTACTGATTTTTCCCCCTAACTGCAGTAGGAAAAGAAATGAAACAAAATATATTTATCATCATTCTTTTTCAAGGTAACAAGACATTTAAAGCTATCGTTACAACAAGATATTTAAAGGTACTAGTAAACAGTTCCCATTTTTCATCAGGAACTTCACATAATACATCACATAACACGGTATCACAAATGTCTATTGTTCCTGACCTTTGTAGGGCATCAATACTAACGATCTCCAAAATCAAACAATACTTTAGATAATCTGCGGGGGGAGGGGCGGGGGAGCATGATTCACCAAAAACTGCAATGAAGAGTAATGGAATATTTTCACCAGTGGTATACTAAAACTAATGGCTTCTTTCAGAGGAGGGTACTGCTAAGCAACCATCGCTGTAGCAATAAATCCACCTGCTTCAAAGGCTGCAAAGCCAGAAGATGGGAGGAAAAGCGGAGACGAGGGTCCTCCTTCAGCTTCTCTAGAGGTTAGGAGAGAACAAAGTCACTGCTGCACTGTCACTAGAGGGGAAGGGGGAGGGGGCGGATCATCTTAGAAACCCTGCCCCTGGGCCGGAGCAGGCGGGGAGAACTCAGCTAGGCTGCACGGGATTAACATTCCCCTTCTCACTCTCTTCCCCCTTCTAGAATCCCCTCCTCTCTTAACGCGCGGCAACCGGAGTCCCAGATGACTGCCCCTTCCAAAGTGTCCTCCGTGGAGCGTAGGGAGAACGACGGAAAAGGCTGAGCATGGACTCCGATGACCCCTCGGGCCTCCCCAACACCCTCCAGCCTCTCCCAGACCACGACCAAGCCCAGAAGGGCCAGGGTCTGGGGGAGGCCCCACACAGGTGTGCTGGCCCCAGAGGCGCGCGGCCCGGGCCCCAGCCCAGCAGGGCAGAGCACATAGACCGGGCACCCAGCGGCCGCCCCAGAGGGGCGCGCCCGTCCCCGAGCCGGCCTCCCCAGCCCCAGGTCCGCAGCGCCCAGGCCCGCCCGCCAGGTCGGGCCCCCAGCCCAGCCCGCGGGCGCGGCCTAACTGCTTGCCCGGCAGCTCGCCCCCGGCGCCCGAGGGTCGCCGTACCTGGGCGGAGGCCTCCAGCTTGCCCTCGAAGGTGAAGTCCAGCAAGTCGGGCTTGAGGCAGAGGCTGTAGTTGATGGGGGAGACGTCGGCAGGCAGCCGCTCGAAGGGCCTCTTCTCCGGCATCGCGGCGAGGCCCAGGCTGTGGAGGCGGCGGCGGCGGCGAGAGGAGCGGCTGAGGAGGAGAAGGAGGAGGGGAGGAGGCGGAGGGCCGAGGAAGAGCAGGCGGCGAGCAAGGGAGGGGGCGGCGGCTGCCAGCCACATCCACCGAGCGCCGGCGACCGCCTGAGGAGAGCGACCGGGGGAGTCTGGGGGCGGGGGAGAGACCCAGCCCGAGCGCCAGGGGCCAGCAGGGAGGGAGTGCGGGCGGGCTGGCGGGCCGGCTGCCTACGGGGAAGGGGGCGGAGGGGAGGGAAGGGGAGGAGGGCCAGCGGGGAGGGAAGGCGGTGGCGGCGGCAGCTGCGTGCGCGGCCCCGCGGGGCGGGCGCGCCTCCGCCGATGTGCGCGCACGCGCCGAGGCAGGGGAAGGAGCGGCGAGGGCGCGGCCGGCTGGGCGGGAGGATGCGGGTTAGCGAGCGAGCCTTGGAGGCGGGAGGGGGCTGCTGGCGCTGCACCTGTCCGCGCCGCCGCGGACAGCGGACTGCTCCCGGAGCCGGAAGAAGCCCGGAAGGGTTTGAGAAGCAGAGAAAAGGTGTGAGGGCTCCCTTATCACACCCCCACGCCCCCCACATTCCCTTCACCACCCCAATCTCCACCCCCGGCCTGTCTTTGGAGTAGAAACCTATGCAGTTGGTCAGTCCAAAATGTTAAAATACCAATTTAGAGCAAAATCCCAGCCTAGATTTTTAGCTCCAGATCAACAGAAAGCCCTGACTGGAGTCTCTTTGGCCGTAATTATTCTTGTTATTTTCAGTGTAACTTCAAGGGATGATATGAAAAATTTTGTCAGAAAATCTTTTAATAATCCAGGTTACTAAAATCAGTAAGATTTGGACCTTTGGGCAAGTGCTTTCAAAAGTTAGAAGTTTTGTTTTCATGATTTCATGTTAAAAAGTAAGATATGTTTCACTTTTTTTCTGCTTTCATCTTTGTTTCTACTTAAAAAAAAAAAAAAAAAAAAGACCTGGGAATTCCCTGACCGTCCAGTGGTTAGGACTCTGTGCCCTCACAGAGTCTGGGTTCTATCCATGGTGGAGGAACTGAGATGCCACAAGCCCTGCAGTGCGCCAAAAAAATTATAGTCATAAAGACCTTTTACCAATTGTGGCCTCTTTAAAGGTAAATTAGCTGTGGCTCCCTCAGTTTTATAGCCATCTCACTGAGGCATATATTTTTTAATATATATTATACATAAATGTGTATATATTTAGATGTTTTAAAGTGTCAAGGATGAGGAGATTTTATCTATCCCCATGTTCCTTTATAAAACCTTCTTATATAGCACCCCTTGTCAAAACTCAGTGCTGAAGGCTGTACTGAACCAGCATTGTCCAATAGAAATATAATGCAATCTGGCTAACTTTAAATTTTCTAATAGCCACATCAAAAACAGGAAAAAGGTGAAATTGATACATCTTATTTAACCCAGTATATGCAAAATATTATCATTTCAGCATGTAACCAATAAAAAATATTAATGAAAGAGTTCCATGGTGGCCT
Organism: Bos grunniens; assembly: GCF_055505025.1. Classification (NCBI taxonomy): domain Eukaryota; kingdom Metazoa; phylum Chordata; class Mammalia; order Artiodactyla; family Bovidae; genus Bos; species Bos grunniens. The sequence continues at coordinate 24,516,544 of NC_141183.1, read as the reverse complement.
GATGGTTAGGATTCCTTTCACTGCCATGGCCTAGATTCAATCCTGATTGGAGAAACTGAGATCCCACAAGCTTCGCAGCCAAAAAAAAAAAATATATATATATATGCATATAGTATATATATGTGTATATATGCAACTTTTTTTCCAAAATAAGAGTTTGAAATCCAGTGTATATTTTACATTTACAGTACATCTCAATTCTGACTTGGCACATTCTGAGTGCTTAACAGTCACATGTGACTAGTAGCTATTATCAATATATTGATCAGCACCATCTTGGACTCTAGGCCTGTCCTGCTATCCTCTGAATCCTACAAACCTTTTAAGACAGACTGAAAAGCTGCAGTCCTTTCGAACTAAGATGTGAGATGGGGCCTTTTGTTGCATGGATGCATTTCTGTGACCATTTTTGGTCATAAACTAATAATTCTAATATAATTTGTTAATCTAATAATAATGTATTGAGTGCTTACTAAACACTTTACATGTACTAATTCATTTAATCCATTCAACAATTCTTTTAGGTCAACACCATTATCCCCATTTTACAGATGAGAAAACAGACACACAGAGATTTAGAGACTTGCCCAAGGTTGTACAGCTAGTAAATGGCAGAGCTGGCATTAAGACTCAGCCATTTTTTTTCCCTCCTGGAAAATTTTGTTGCAGCTTCCCTATTTCCTAATTCTTCAGAACTATACAAAAAAGATCTTAATTACCCAGATAACCACAATGGTGTAATCACTCACCTAGAGCCAGACATCCTAGGGTGCAAAGTCAAGTGGGCCTTAGGAAGCATCACTATGAGCAAAGCTAGCAGAGGTGATGAAATTCCAGCTGAGCTATTTCAAATCCTAAAAGATGATGCTTTTCAAGTGCTGCACTGAATATGCCAGCAAATTTAGAAAACTCATCAGTGGCCACAGGACTGGAAAAGATCAGTTTTCATTCCAATCCCAAAGAAAGGCAATGCCAAAGAATGTTCAAACTACCACACAATAGCACTCATCTCACACTCTGCTGCTGCTAAGTCACTTCAGTCGTGTCTGACTCTGTGCGACCCCATAGACAGCAGCCCACCAGGCTTCCCCGTCCCTGGGATTCTCCAGGCAAGAACACTAGAGTGGGTTGCCATTTCCTTCTCCAATGCATGAAAGTGAAAAGTGAAAGTGAAGTCGCTCAGTCGTGTCCGACTCTGTGGGACTCCATGGACTGCTGCCTACCAGGCTCCTCCTTCCATGGGATTTTCCAGGTAAGAGTACTGGAGTGGGGTGCCATTGCCTTCTCCCATCTCACACTCTAGCAAAGTAATTTTGAGCTAGCTTAGCTCAAAATTCTCCCAGCTAAGCTTCAATAGAATGTGAACCAAGAAATTCCAGATGTTCAAGCTGGGTTTAGCAAAGGCAGAGGAACCAGAGATCAGATTGCCAACATCCATTGGATCATAGAAAAACCAAGAAAATTCCAGAAAAACTTCTGCTTCATTGACTACACTAAAGCCTTTGACTGTGTGGATCACAACAAACTGGAAAATTCTTCAAGAGATGGGAATACCAGACCACCTTACCTGCCTCCTGAGAAATCTATGTATGTCAAGAAGCAACAGTTAGAACTGGACATGGAACAATGGACTGGTTCTAAATTGGGAAAGGAGTACATCAAGGCTGTGTATTGTCACCCTGATTATTTAACTTATATGCAGAGTACATCATTTGAAATGCTGGGCTGGATGAAGCACAAGCTGGAATCAAGATTGCTGAGAGAAATAACCTCAGCTATCAGACGCCACCCTTATGGCAGAAAGTGAAGAGGAACTAAAGAGCCCCTTGATGAAAGTGAAAGAGGCGAGTGAAAAAGCTGGCTTAAAACTCAACACTCAAAAAACGAAGATCATGGCATCCGGTCCCATCACTTCATGGGAAATAGATGGGGAAACAATGGTAACAGTGACAGACTGTTTTCTTGAGCTCCAAAATCACTGCAGATGGTGACTGCCGCCATAAATTTAAGACACTTGCTTCTTGGAAGAAAAGCTATGACAAACCTAGACAGCATATTAAAAAGCAGGGACATTACCGCCCAAGGTCCATCTAGTTAAAGCTGTGGATTTTCCATAGTCATATATGAATGTGAGAGTAGGACCATAAAGAAAGCTGAGCGCTGAAGAATTGATGCTTTTGAACGGTGGTGTTGGATGAGACTCTTGAGAGTCCCTTGGACTTTAAGATCAAACCAGTCAATCCTAAAGGAAATCAGTTCTGAATATTCATTGGAAGGACTGATGCAGAAGCTGAATCTCCAATACTTTGGCCACCTGATGGGAAGAGCTGACTCACTGGAAAAGACCCTGATGCTGGGAAAAATCAAAGGCATGAGAAGGGGACAACAGAGGATGAGATAATTGGATGGCATCACCAATTCAGTGAACATGAGTTTGAGCAAGCTCTGGGAGTTGGTGATGGACAGGGAAGCCTGGCGTGCTGCAGTCCATGGGGTCACAAAGAGTCAGACACAACTGAGCAACTGATCTGTACCTGAACTTCTTTATTTTCATTATGCAAGAACCCATGAGGCTCCCTTTTTCTGTTAAAGCAAATTTAATATATAACCATTTAAGGCTCTCCATGAGCTGTCGTTACCATTTTCTCAGACTTGTTTCTCTTTACCCTTTAACACAGATTCTCCAGTCTTAGCAAGCTAACCTGGTTCTTAGAGCTTGCTCACTATCTCTTCTTTACCACTGCTCATGCATTATTGCTTGGAAAGACCTCCTCATCCTTCTTGGCAAACCCATGCCCCTCCCTTCCTTCAAAACTCACCTCTTCCAGAAAGTCCTCATTGACTGACTCCACCCAGCTGTAACCCATTTCCCATCATCTCTCACATACTGGCTTTTGCTGACTTATTTGTACTTGTTCTGTCATTTTAATTTGTCTTATATACATATCTTTTTGAGATGTAAGACGCAAGAGCTTGACTACTTCTCCTGTAACTGTCAGGACTGAGCCCTGCACAAAGTACATCTCAATTGTTATTGACCTGACTAACCAGTTGACCAAGAGATAATACTTTACCCTTTGTATTGAAGGGTAAAAAAAAACCCTTTGTGTTGTGTGCTTCATAGAGAAACTATGTGAACCTAAGGTTAGAGGCAACCTTCTTTTATAAAATCACAGGAATTTTTGAAAAGCAAAACAAAAAACCTACCAGGGCTAATGGACTTCATGGCAACAGTAATTGTGACCCTGCTGAGGATAACGGGGAGAAACTTACTTGGCCCCATCCCTAGTCCCATGACCCAGAGGTTCCAATGCAGCAAGTCAAGACTGAACCCAGGCCTCCTGGGATAGAGGAATGGAAGATAGCATATAGTTCCCATAAAAAGACTAAGGATCTGACATATGTTCCAGACAGTCTTCTTTGGGATAACTTAAATGAAGTTTAAGGCTCTCAGAAATTAATTTCCTTCCAATGGGGCTTCAGAAAGAATGGAAAAGGCAATATATCTCAAGGTCATTAGCAGCACTTCCAACAGATTTCTTGGCTTCTCTCTTTAACTGACAATAATGGCCTTAAAGCAGATAAGTGCATAATGTATACTTTTCTCAAAGAAATATATAATTTCTTATATATATTTCAAAAAGTATAATATACTTTTCTCAAAGTATATTATATTCACTTGTGGTTTGAGAATTTCTAAAAAAAAAATGTCATGTTCTTAATATCAGAATGATCTTCATAGCACCAGTTGGAGTAAAAGGATATACAGTTGGCACCTAACTGGACAACCCAAGTTTGAACTATGCTAGTCCACTCCAGTGTTCTTGCCTGGAGAATCCCAGGGACGGGGGAGCCTGGTGGGCTGCCGTCTATGGGGTCGCACAGAGTCGGACACGACTGAAGTGACTTAGCAGCAGCAGCAGCAGCAGTCCACTTATATTTGGGTTTGTTTTTTTTTTTTCATTTAATACAAACTATACGACTACATGATCTGTAGTTGAATCCTCAGATGCAGGGGACTGACTATAAAGTTATATTAAGAGACAGATTTTTTTGACAGGAGGGAGTAGTCAGCGCCCCTAATCTCTATGCTGTTCAAGGTTCAACTATATAGGGCAAATGTAAGTCATTGAAGATGTTTCACAGCAAAGAGAATATGAAGGAACTGGGTTATGGATCCAAAATATTCCCCACATTACATGAAAGTAAATCGTTATTGTAACCATTTAGTTTCACTGACTTAGAAATTATAGGCTTCAATGTCAGTTTTGAACTTGTAACTCTAGTTCCACTAAGGAGAGTCTTACCTGCGGAAGATGGTGAAGGGGTTCCAAAAACCAGGGAAACAAAAAGTTGGAGAGCAATCCATAGGTAGCTGATGCCATGAGATCCCAGCCTTCACTCTTTTCTGTAACTTAAAATGGCTGTTGGAATGACCGTTGGGGAGTAGATAGAATGTTGCCTACCTATCCTGTGTTCTTCATTAAAGAGAAGTAGATTAATTCCATATGCTTTATTTAAAATGTGGATAATAACGATACATAACAGGTGATATATGTATGTGTGTCTGTATGTATTCATTCCTTTATTTATTTGAGGATGGCAATATGACATTATATACATCCAAATATGGCCAAAGAAAGGCCCTCAGAGTTGGAAAGAGTTTTATTTCTCTTGGTATCTTTCCATCAGGAAGTTGAAAAAGTCATGCATTTCCACCTCCACCTGTCTTACTTCCTTTCTAGCGCCTCTCCTCTTTTTTTTTTTCCTTTCCGAGTACTTCTGCGTCCTTTTTCACTAACACCAGTCCAGGATTATTTACCAATCCCAAGTGACTGGGCAACTCTATGACTAAACGCACACCCTTTGTTGATGATCTTCAAGTTGAGATGAGCCTGTTTGGCCCTGTCCTCTCATGAAGGGTCAGTCACCAGGCTCTTGCAGAACATGAATTAGAAAATAAGGCCAACGCCCTCTGCTGCAGGGAAGAATGCATATATCTGTGTCTGATGCGTGGGCCCCTGGAATGCTGCTACATTTCCCTTGAAATCATATGTCTTTAAGGGTTACAGTGTTCTTCTGGAGCTGGCATGTTAGAATTAACTTAGCAATGGTGTTGCCTTGACTTCAAATCCCAAAGAAATAAGTGAGGGCTCAGATTGAACTAGACCAGTGAAGTAGCCAAGAGCATTGTCTTAGCAACTTAGCAACAGTCACATAGCCTCAGTTTCTCCACCCTTGGCTCTATTTCTATTTGTTTTTTAAATCCCTGACAAGAATAATTTACATCAGAATTAGCCCTCCCTTAAGTCTTGACCCCTTACCTCAAAGAGAATAATCTCACCCATGTCTAACCCTAGGTTAAGGGTGGGGTGAAGAAAAGACACTCAAAATACTAAGGCCTGCCAACCTGCCTTTGAAATTTTAGCCATATCTTAAATAACAGGATGAAAATCTGCTGCTGCCAGGCTCCCTACAGAATTTGCATTGGAGTCAAGATAAATAAACACTTAAAAAGTGTAGGGGGAGCTAGTAATTAGCTTGTGGTCTGCTTATGCACAGGACTGAACTGAAAGTTATCTTGTTCTCAATAAAAAATGAATAAGATAATAATGCCAGAGGGGAAGAGAGATTGAAAGGTAGGCATCTAGTCCCCTTTCATTTGCAGATGTTCTGCTTTATTCTAGGAAAATAGTCTTGGAATATGGAGGCTAGCCTTTGAGATCTGGTGCCTGTTTTTTCCAAAATAAAATTTAGAGGGTATCATCTCTGTATTGTGGATTGACTCAAGAAGAAGCCACAGAAACAAAAAGCAATTCAGACTATTCATATTCTTTAGTCCTTGGGAAGCCATACCAGCAGATTTCTAGATATGGTCTATTTTAGTTCAAAGTGCGATCACACTGTATAAAATATACATTCACTGAGAAGGAGGCAGAGCACAGATACCCTGGGGACCTGACATCAGAAATTAGGGCAGGCCAAAAAAAAAAAAGACAAAACTCTTTAGGCAAAAAGGCACAATTCAGACATTCAAGATATATATATATATTTATTTATTTATTTATTTGACTGCATCAGGTTGTAGGCTTAATTGCTCCCTAGCATGTGGGATCTTAGTTCCCCAACCAGAGACTGAATCCACGTTCCCTGCAGTGCAAGGTGGATTCTTAACTGCTGGACCACCAGGGAAGTCCTGGGAACAATGTGTGTGTGTGTGTGTATATATATGTGTATATATATATATATATTTTTTTTTTTTTTTTTGCCCCAAACCTAGATTAGCTACTTAGTAGGAAAACAATCTTAGGAACTCTACATCAGGAAGCCCTGAACTCTCTGTCCTGTTCTGATATGTCTCAGTGCCAAGTGATGCCAAAATATGACATCTTTGTTTGGCCCTATGTACTTTTAATAAAGTGATTCATTACTATCTTATCTCAGTTTAAAAGGCTATCATGTAGAGGGGAGGCTGACAGGATCAAAGGAGTTGAAAAGGTAGAGGAGGGAAAAAAAAGAAAAGGTAGAGGAGAGGAAAAGGAGTTGCTATTTTACCGATAGTGCTATTCTTACTGTTTGACAGGGTAAATCACTTTCTTTGGTTTATAAGCCCCTTTTATTTTTTCTGGGAGTTAGAATACTGCAGTTCTGTCCAGGTTGGGTTCAAACTTGAAGTTTACAAATTGCAGTCCTGAAAGCTGACACTTGTTTTATACTCCTAAACAAGAAATTAAAACTAAATGGTAAAATCTTTAAAATCTTAGTTTTCTCTGGCTTTTCCCACCCTCATGGTAAAGGGACAGAGAAGCCCAATATGCTGTATTACAAACACTAGGATTCAAACTTAAAGGATAGGCACAGTAAATTGAAAATAAGTTCCTTTTGCTTTGTTCTTTTTTTATTATTTTTATAAGGGATTTCAAATAAAAAGGATCAGAAAGTTACAGAGATAGATTTTTGCAGTTAATTTGGGGGAGAAATTTGCCCCAAATTAACTGCAAAAAAAAGCCATGAAGAGAATTTCTGATTCCCGGTCCTGTCTCCTTTCAAAATATCCATGCCATCATAGGTAACTGTCAGAGGACAAGTGCTGAAATATTAGGAGGACTGACTACATGTCCTAGATTTTACTGGACAGTCCTGTTTTCAAATATTCTCCATGGCTGTTGTCATAACCATGTAAATGTCCTAAAAATTCCAAAATTCTGGCATTTGAGTTTAAAGAAAATGAAAGAAGAATTGTGGGCCTGGGAGTCAAGATAAAGAGGGCACATGATAGCTGGTGTCAAGGCCAGGTAATAGGAAGGAGACAGAAAGATCTGATTGCTAGAATAACCAGGCAGCTCACAGCTCAAATGAAGGTAACAGAATCCCACACCATGGAGCATCAGCTAATGCTAAGAAGAATGCTCCCTCCATGAGCATTCAAAGCAGACTCAGAACAATGTTGCTGTTTTCAGCCTGCCTCTGGAGTACTGGTACTCCAGCCTCCATTAAACAGGGTGAGACCTGACAGAGGGAGATCTGCCATAGTAACAAGTCCTATAAAGTAGAACAATGCCAGGAATCCTTTAGTGAAAGAGGTGAGGGGGGATAATCTCATTAGAAAAAAAATATTTTCATGCAGCAAATTTGAAGTCTTCCAGGTGCTTTACAAATCAGGTCTGTTCATTCCTCAGGACTAGCAAACCTAACAAGAGAAACAAGTTCTCTAGGTTCATAAATCCATATGGTTAATCCTAGGCTGTCAGCCCCTATACAAACAAACTCTAGAGATCCAACTGAAGTATACTCTTTACTTAGTATAACTAACCCATTACCACTCTAAATAATAGGGACACATTAAATGTTTTTCACAGTATTTTTTGTGTGAGTGTGGGAATCTGTGGAGCAGAAGAAAGGTTCAGTTCTTTTTCTTTTATCATGACCATTGTTGTTTTTTGGTCACTAAGTCATGTCTGACTCCGTGCAACTCCATGGACTCTAGCCCTCCAGGTTCCTCTGTTCATGAGATTTCCCAGGCAAGAATACTGGAGCGGGTTGTCATTTCCTTCTCCAGGGGATCTTCCCAACCCAAGGATCAAACCTGCATCTCCTGCAGAATTGCAAGTGAATTCTTTACTGCTGAGCCCCCGGATAAGCCCCAACATGAGTGTTGCTAACCTTGTAATTCCATGCAATAACCCTCAAGGTACATTCTCATCAGCCAGATTGGCAGGCATGGGTGGGGGGTGGCAGGGGGCAAGGGAGGGCTCCTGTTCTGTGGAGTAGGCCAAGTAGCTTTCCCAAATACTAGGATTGCCAGATAAAGTACAGGACGGCTATTTAAATTTGATCTTCAGATAAAAAATAAGTTTTTAAAGTTGTTTTTTAGTACAAATATGTTTTAGGTATTTCATCAGATCAGATCAGATCAGTCGCTCAGTCGTGTCCGACTCTTTTCGACCCCATGAATCGCAGCACGCCAGGCCTCCCTGTCCATCACCAACTCACGTTCACCCAGACTCCCGTCCATCGAGTCAGTGATGCCATCCAGCCATCTCATCCTCTGTCGTCCCCTTCTCCTCCTGCCCCCAATCCCTCCCAGCATCAGAGTCTTTTCCAATGAGTCAACTCTTCGCATGAGGTAGCCAAAGTACTGGAGTTTCAGCTTTAGCATCAGTCCTTCCAAAGAAATCCCAGGGCTGATCTCCTTCAGAATGCACTGGTTGGATCTCCTTGCAGTCCGAGGGACTCTCAAGAGTCTTCTCCAACACCACAGTTCAAAAGCATCAATTCTTCGGCGCTCAGCCTTCTTCACAGTCCAACTCTCACATCCATACATGACCACAGGAAAAACCATAGCCTTGACTAGACGAACCTTTGTTGGCATAGGAGCTGTTAACACTAAAATATGCAATATTTGGGAGGAACACTTATACTAAAAAACTGTTTACCTGAAATTCAAATTTAATTGAAGATTCGACTCTAGAGTTTTATTTGCTAAATCTGGCAACTCCACCAGTAGTCTACTTTCAGATTTTGAAGATGGCAGCCATGGCTTTTGAACTGTTTGATTTTATTAAAGGGAATTTAAAAGTAGCTTTGTGTGTTTGCAAAAATCTTTCTCTTGAGAGTCATTGGCATTCTGTCTTGTTTAATTTTTTAGGTTATGAAACCCCTAAAAGGATTCTCTCTCTTCAAATTTTCATATTCCCCAGGGTATTAACTTTACCTGGAAAGTAAAACAGCATAGGTTGATATCAGCTGGCTCCATAAAAATCAACTTGTCTCTTCAAATATTTCAAACACTTTAAATACTTTTTCTGAGATTAAATACCCATGTTCAAAATAGGGTGGTGATTGTGCCATATTTTGTAAGAGAAATTGCTTTGAGAGTGATGTTGGCAAGATTATGTGGAATAGCAGCCAAATGCTATCTACCACACTGGGAAACCAATGATGGTTTTTTTCTTTCTTTCTCCTACCACTGTTACTATCTTAATATCCTTTTAACGTTTCCACTCACCTGCAAATGATTCAGGCAGACATTATAGACCCGATTCTGCCACTTTGGGAGAGATCAAAGCTTAGCCATTTCAATGTGGGAGGGAAAAAAACAACTGTGAATAATAAATATTTACAGAGCTGAAATCAAAGAATATCTCAAGAGAATCACATCTTGCCATAAGCCAGGGAGAGAAATCTTTTCCATAATTATTAATAATTTGGTTCTTAAGAAAAATCATCTCTTCACCTGTTTATTAAACATTTACTGAATGCCTAGAGGAACTCATTGTGTGTGTATGTGTATGTGTGCACACTCAGTCGCTCAGTTGGGTCTGCCTCTTTGCAACCCCATGGACTGTAGCCCACAAAGCTCCTCTGTCCATCAGATGGTCCAGGAAAGAATACAGGAGTGGGTTGCCATTTCCTCCTCCAAGGGATCTTCCCGACCCAGGGATCGAACGTGTCTCCTGTGTCTCCTACATTTGCAGGTGGATTCTTTACCACCGAGCCACCTGAGAAGCCCCATGTATGTGTATAACTTGACTGAAATATAATGTTCAGGAATAAAATGGACAAATCTTAAATGTTTAGGTCAGTACTTAGTGACAATTGTAACCATTGTGTAACTACTAGTCAAAACAAGATACAGAATATTTTCATCACCCCAGAAAGTTTCCTCATGGCACTTTCAGTCAATCCCCACTCCTGCCCCTACTTCACCCACTTCACCCAAGCAACCCGAGGACTTCCTGCTTTCTGTCACCATAGATTTTCTTTGCCTGTTCCTGTACTTCATGTCAGTGAAATCATTTAGTATGTGTTACGTGTGTTTGTGTGTATGTGTGGTGTGTGGCTTTATACAACATAATGTTTCTGATCTACATGTGTTGTATCTGTACTCCATTCCATCATATTGCTGAGTAGTATGGTAGGAGGATACTGGAATTTATTTATTCCTTCTCTAATTTAAATGACATTTGTATTATTTCCAGTTTGTGGCTATTATAACTAAGGCTACTTATGAGGATTCTTATACAGTCTTATACATATATGTCTTCATTTCTCTTGACTACGTACTTAAGAATGCAATTCCTGGATCATGGGTTAAAAATATGTTTAATTTTGTAAGAAACTGCCAAACAATTCTCCAACGTGGTGGTTCCTTTTTACACTCCCACCAGCACTATATGAAAGTTCCACTTTTTCCACATCTTCATGGACATGTGGTGTTGTCAGTCTTTTTTTAGCCCTTCTAGTGGATGTAATTGATAGCTCCTTATGGCTTTAATTTGCATTTTCCTGATGATTACTGGTGTTGAGCATTGTCACAGGTTGAATTCCCTTGGAAGCAGACTCATTGGGAGATTAGTTAGCAGTAGGTTTTTTCAGGGAGAGCACTTGGGTTCAACCTCTGTGCAAGAAAAAAGACAGAAGCACTATTGGACAAGGGATGAAGTTGATTTGTTGTACAATGGAGTCTCAGAGACCTCAGCTGACCTTAATCAAGAGCACTGAAAATGCATTTGAAAAAATACAAAATATTCTGAGTTTAGGCAAGTGGCTGGACTTCTCTGCCCCCATATTAATGGCCACTGTGACCTTGGGCAAGTCAGTGCTCTTCAGCATAGGCAGTCAATGAAGTGGATTGATTGAAGGCTGTTTCCTGACAGCCTCTCCAACATTGAAGAATAAGTCCTTCATTCCAAAGGAGAAAGGAGAATCAGAGTGGCATATCATAGCATTTGCTACAAGCACTTTTCATGCCTTATTGGCCATTTATATCTCTCTTTTTGTGAGGCATCTGTTCAAGTCTTTTGCCCATTTTTTAATTGGGTAGCTCAACTTTTTGCTGTTAATTTACAGGCACTCCATAAATTATCCGGATATGACTCCTTGGTCAAGTATATACAGTGATTACTATTTTTCCCAGTCTGTCATTTGTCTACTCATTTTCTTAGTGATGTCATTTTGATGAAGTCCATTTTTCAATTTTTTTCTTTTACGGCTAGTGCTTTTTGTGTCCCGCTCAGAAATGTTTTCCTTCTTCAAATTTACAAAGATTCTCTTCTGTAATTTTTTCTAAAAGCTGTTCTTGTGCTATTTTAAAAACTAAGGTTTAAAAAAAATTTTTTTTAAATAAGGTTTACTGTAAGGAGGTTTTTGATTATAAAAGGATTACTTGATCAATGTAGGGAATACAGAAATTTTAGATGAGCATTAATAAAATAGTATCAGTAAATCTAAACAAAATCACTGTTAATAGTACACTGACCACCTGTATTTTTTCCAGTGATACACAACACATGCACTTACACACACACTTACCATTTAGGGATCATAACCAATTTCACTTACTATATCATTCATTCATTATTAAATATTCTCCATTATGACAATGGCTATAAATATATGCGAACTTATTTAATTAACTTATAAACTAGTTAACTTATTTTCAGTTCAGTTCAGTTGCTCAGTCGTGTCCGACTCTTTGCAACCCCATGAACCACAGCACGCCAGGCCTCCCTGTCCTCACCAACTCCCGGAGTTCACCCAAACCCATGTCCATCAAGTGGGTGATGCCATCCAACCATCTCATCTGCTGTCGTCCCCTTCTCCTCCTACCTTCAATCCTTCCCAGCATCAGGGTCTTTTCAAATGAGTCAGCTCTTTGCATCAGGTGGCCAAAGTATTGTAGTTTCAGTTTCAACATCAATCCTTCCAATGAACACCCAGGACTGATCTTTAGAATGGACTGGTTGGATCTCCTTGCAGTCCAAGGGACTCTCAAGAGTCTTCTCCAACACCACAGTTCAAAAGCATCAATTCTTCGGTGCTCAGCTTTCTTTATAGTCCAACTCTCACATCCATACATGACCACTGGAAAAACCATAGCCTTGACTAGACGGACCTTTGTTGGCAAAGTAATGTCTCTGCTTTTTAATATGCTAAGTTGGTCATAACTTTCCTTCCAAGGAGTAAGAGTCTTTTAATTTCATGGCTGCAATCACCATCTGTAGTGATTTTGGAACCCAGAAAAATAAAGTTACCCACTGTTTCCCCATCTATTTCCCATGAAGTGATGGGACCGGATGCCATGATTTCAGTTTTCTGAATGTTGAGCTTTAAGCCAACTTTTTCACTCTCCACTTTCACCTTCATCAAGAGGCTCTTTAGTTCTTCTTCACTTTCTGCCATAAGGGTGGTGTCATATGCATATCTGAGGTCATTGACATTTCTCCTGGCAATCTTGATTCCAGCTTGTGCTTCTTCCAGCCCAGCGTTTCTCATGATGTACTCTGCATATAAGTTAAATAAGCAGGGAGACAATATACAGCCTTGACGTATTCTTTTCCTATTTGGAACCAGTCTGTTGTTCTGTGTCCAGTTCTAACTGTTGCTTCCTGACCTGCATATAGGTTTCTCAAGAGGCAGGTCAGGTGGTCTGGTATTCCTGTCTCTTTCAGAATTTTCCACAGTTTGTTGTGATCCACAGTCAAAGGCTTTGGCATAGTCAATAAAGCAGAAATAGACGTTTTTCTGGAACTCTCTTGCTTTTTTGATGATCCATCAGATGTTGGCAATTTGATCTCTGGTTCCTCTGCCTTTTCTAAAACCAGCTTGAACATCTGGAAGTTCACAGTTCATGTATTGCTGAAGCCTGGCTTGGAGAATTTTAAGCATTACTTACTAGCGTGTGAGATGAGTGCAATTGTGCGGTAGTTTGAGCATTCTTTGGCATTGCCTTCCTTTGGGATTGGAATGAAAACTGACCTTTCCCAGTCCTGTGGCCACTGCTGAGGTTTCCAAATTTGCTGGCATACTGAGTGCAGCACTTTCACAGGGTCATCTTTCAGGATTTGAAATAGCTCAACTGGTATTCCATCACCTCCACTAGCTTTGTTCGTAGTGATGCTTCCTAAGGCCCACTTGACTTCACATTCCAGGATGTCTGGCTCCAGGTGAGTGATCACACCATCGTGATTATCTTATTAATTTCCTATTCTTGGATATTTAAAGTGTTTCCAATTATGTTTGCTGTTTTAAATACAATCCATAAAGAACCAAATGCTAAAGTCTTTGACTGTGTGGATCACAACAAACTGTGGAAAATTCTTCAAGAGATGGGAATAACAGACACCTTACCTGCCTCCTGAGAAATGTGTATGCAGATCAAGAAACAACAGTTAGAATTGGACATGGAACAATGGACTGGTTCAAAATTGGGGAAAGAGTATACAAGGCTGTATATTGTCACCCTGTTCATTTAATTTATATGCAGAGTACATCATGTGAAATGCTGGGCTGGATGAAAAGCAAGCTGGAATCAAGATTGCCGGGAGAAATATCAATAACCTCAGATACACAGAAGACACTACACTAATGGCAGAAAGCAAAGAGGAACTGAAGAGCCTCTTGATGAAAGTGAAAGAGAATGAAAAAGCTGGCTTAAAACTCAACATTCAGAAAACTAAGATCATGGCATCCGGTCACATGACTTCATGACAAATAGATGGGGAAACAGTGGAAACAGTAACAGACTTTATTTTCTTGGGCTCCAAAATCACTGCAGATGGTGACCGCAGCCATGAAATTAAAAGACACTTGCTCCTTGGAAGAAAGTGATGACAAACCTAGACAAAATATTAAAAAACAGAATCATTACTTTGCCAACAAAGGTCAGTCTAGTCAAAGCTATGGTTTTTCCATAGTTACATATGGATGTGAGAGTTGGACCATAAGGGAGCCTGAGCACTGAAGAATTGATGGTTTTGAATTGTGGTGTTGGAGAAGCCTCTTGAGAGTCCCTTGGACTGCAAGGAGATCAAACCAGTCAAGCCTAAAGGAAATCAACCCTGAATATTCATTGGAAGGCTTGATGCTGAAGCTGAAGTTCCAATATTTTGGCCAGCTGATGAGAAGAACTGACTCAGGAAAAGATCCTGATGTTGGGAAAGATAGAAGGCAGGAGGAGAAGGGGATGAGATGGTTGTATGGCATCACCGACTCAACGGACATGACTTTGAGCTAGCTCCAGGAGATGTAAAGGACAGGGATGCCTGGCGTGCTGCAGTCCATGGGGTTGCAAAGAGCTGGACACAGTTGAGCAACTGAACAATATAAAACCAAGCAGATGGGTAGCCCAAGCTAAGATTTTAAAGAAACATCATTCCAGCATTTAAAAATAAAATAATCAAAGAAAAAGAGGAAAATGAGAACAAAGAAAAGAAAAAGTAAAAAAATTTTTTTTGGCTGCACTGGGTCTCCCTTGCTGCACATGGGCTTTCTCTAGTTGCAGTAGGTGGGCGTTACTTTTCGTTGCAGTGCACAGGTTTCTCATTGTGTCAGCTTCTCCTATTGCAGAGCACAGGCTCTGTAGTTGTAACACACAGGCCTAGTTGTCTTGTGGCATAGGGAATCCTCCTGGACCAGAGATGGAACCCCCTGTATCTCCCGCATTGGCAGGCGGATTCTTATCCACTGTCCCACCAGGAAAGTCCAAGAGAAGTAAATCTTTACTCTTAAGATAAAACCAAAGGAAGATTTCACTGAAGTCCTCTCTTCTCATCTTCCTCTTTCTCTTAATACTTCACTCAGAGGACAGTTGTTTGAAACTTTCTCCTAACTCCACTTTTCCTGGTTCTTCCATTTCCTTCCTTCTTTCCCCCATGTCTGTTTGTCCCCTGACACCATTCTGATTAAATTCTTCTCATTTTCCTATAAATATCTGCCTTTTTCAATATAAATTAAGTTGAAGCTCTATTGCATTTTCTCTAGGACCCAACCCTCATTTTACCAGTCTGGTAGAAAAACACTCTTTTTGCCTCTGGGAGAAATAAAGGTTGTGAAAATTCATACTGATTATATTTTTTCTGTCGTATAAAGAACCTATGTGAACAAACTCATAGATACATAGATTATCTTTTTCCTCCTACATGTTATTGTTTCCTTAGGCTCAATATCTAGAAGTGAAACCCTGAATCAAAGAGCATCGACACTTTTAAGGCTCTTAATACATGTCAAACTCCCCTCCAGAAATGTACCAACTTACCTTCTTTTTAGCAAAGCATGAGAATATCTGGTTCCATACCCTCCAGCATCAGGCTGTAAAGTTTGTTTTATCTTTGTTAATTGAGTAAGTGAAAGTGCTATCCCATTGTTCCTTATTTGCATTTCTTTGACTCCTAGTTAGGAAGCACTTTTTTCTTTTAAAGCTGGCCACTTTAATTGCTTTGGTGAATTGCTATGCACTTGATACTATGTATTTCTTTCACTTATCCCTCCAAGTACCACATGAAGCACATGGTATTCTCATTTTGGAAAACTGAGAAATGCATTGATTAACTGACCTGCCTGGGATTGCAGTGGGTAGTTACTGGCAGACCCAGGCCAACCTGACACAGAAGAGGCACTCTTTCCACCTCAACATTCAGTCTCAATGCGGGAGACCCGGGTTCGATCCCAGGGTCAGGAAGATCCCCTGGAGAAGGAAATGGCAACCAACTCCAGAACTCTTGCCTGGAAAATTCCATGGATGGAGGAGCCTAGTAGGCTATAGTCCATGGAGTCACAAAGAGTCAGACATGACTGAGCGACTTCACTTTCACTTTCAGTTACTGGCAGACCCAGGCCAACCTGACACAGAAGAGGCACTCTTTCCACCTCAACACTCAGTCTTCCTGTGATCTCTTTCCATGAACTCCAGGGTTGGTGTGATATAACCCAAAGAATGCCTGGAACAAGACAAGTCTAGAGCTTGAGTTCCCATTTAGTTCTTCCCTAATAGATGGTGCATAATTTGGTTTTAGAAAAGGCAGAGGAACCAGAGATCAAATTGCCAACATCTGCTGGATCATGGAAAAAGCAAGAGAGTTCCAGAAAAACATCTATTTCTGCTTTATTGACTATGCCAAAGCCTTTGACTGTGTGGATCACAATAAACTGTGGAAAACTCTTCAAGAGATGGGAATACCAGACCACCTGATCTGCCTCTTGAGAAATTTGTATGCAGGTCAGGAAGCAACAGTTAGAACTGGACATGGAACAACAGACTGGTTCCAAATAGGAAAAGGAGTTCGTCAAGGCTGTATATTGTCACCCTGTTTATTTAACTTATATGCAGAGTACATCATGAGAAACACTGGACTGGAAGAAACACAAGCTGGAATCAAGATTACCAGGAGAAGTATCAATAACCTCAGATATGCAGATGACAGCACCCTTATGGCAGAAAGTGAAGAGGAACTAAAAAGCCTCTTGATGAAGGTGAAAGTGGAGAGTGAAAAAGTTGGCTTAAAGCTCAACATTCAGAAAATGAAGATCATGGCATCCGGTCCCATCACTTCATGGCAAATAGATGGGGAAACAGTGGAAACAGTGTCAGACTTTATTTTTCTGGGCTCCAAAATCACTGCAGATGGTGACTGCAGCCATGAAATTAAAAGACGCTTACTCCTTGGAAGGAAAGTGATGACCTACCTAGATAGCATATTCAAAAGCAGAGACATTACTTTGCCAACAAAGGTTCGTCTAGTCAAGACTATGGTTTTTCCTGTGGTCATGTATGGATGTGAGAGTTGGACTGTGAAGAAGGCTGAGCGCCGAAGAATTGATGCTTTTGAACTGTGGTGTTGGAGAAGACTCTTGAGAGTCCCTTGGACTGCAAGGAGATCCAACCAGTGCATTCTAAAGGAGATCAGCCCTGGGATTTCTTTGGAAGGAATGATGTTAAAGCCGAAACTCCAGTACTTTGGCCACCTCATACGAAGAGTTGACTCATTGGAAAAGACTCTGATGCTGGGAGGGATTGGGGGCAGGAGGAGAAGGGGATGACAGAGGATGAGATGGCTGAATGGCATCACTGACTCGATGGACGTGAGTCTGAGTGAACTCCGGGAGTTGGTGATGGACAGGGAGGCCTGGCGTGCTGCGATTCATGGGGTCCCAAAGAGTCGGACACAACTGAGCGACTGATCTGATCTGATCTGAATTTGGTCCATGCGAGAGCAGATGTGCTTCCATCACCTGTTTCATTTAAATATTGACAGCTGTACACAGCAGCAGTATTTACAATAGCCAAGACATGGAAGCAACCTAAATGTTCATCGACAGATGAATGGATAAAGAAGAGGTGGTGCATATATACAGTGGAATACTACTCAGCCATGTGCTGTGCTCAGTCACTCTGTCTCTGCGGCCCCATGGACTGTAACCCATTGGGCTCCTCTGTCCATGAAGGTTTCCAGGCAAGAATTCAGAGTGGGTTGCCATTTCCTATTCCAGGGAATCTTCCCCACCCAAGGATTGAACCCATGTCTCCTGCATTGGCAGGCAGATTCTTTACCACTAGCGCCACCTGTGTATTCTTTGCTTTGTGGAAAAATATCCCTATAGTCAAAGCTACGGTTTTTTCAGTAGTCACATATGGATGTGCCAGTTGGACCTTAGAGAAAGCTGAGCACTGAAAAACTTATGCTTTTGAACTGTGGTGTTGGAGAAGACTCTTGAGAGTTGAACAACAAAGAGATCAAACCAGTCAATCTTAAAGGAAGTCAACCCTGAATATACATTAGAAGGACTGATGCTGAAACTGAAGCTCCAATGCTTTGGCCACCTGATGAGCTGACTCATTGGAAAAGACCCTGATGCTGGGAAAGACTGAAGGGAAGAGGAGAAGGGGGCGACAGAGGATGAGATGGTTAAATAGCATCACTGACTCAATGGACATGAATTTGAGCAAACTCCGGGAGATGATGAAGGACTGGGAAGCTTACTGTGCTGCATTCCATGGGGTCGCAAAGAGTCAGACATGACTTAGTGACTGAACAACAAGCACTACCTGGGAAGCCGTAAAAATAGCAAAATAATTCCAGCTACAGCAACATGGATGGACCTAGGGACTGACTGCCGTACTGAGTGAAGTAAGTCAGACAGGAAGGACGAGCTATCATATGACATTCCTTTTATGTGGAATCTAAAGAGAAATGATACAAATGAAGTTATTTATAAAACAGAAATAGATTCACAGACTTGGAGAAGGAACTTATGGTTGTCATGAGGGAAGGATGGGGGGAAGGGAGAGTTAGGGAGTTTGGGATCATCACGCACACACACACATATTTAAAATGGATAACCAACAAGGTCCTACTGTGTAAAACACAGAACTCCGTCAATTCCATGGGGCAGCCTGCATGGGAGGAGAGTTTGGGGGAGGATGGATACATGTAAATATATGGCTGAGTCCCTTTGCTATCCACCTGGAACTGTCACAACATTGTTAGTTGGCTATACTCCAATATAAGATAAAAAGTTAAAAAAAAAATACTTCCTTCCTTTCTGACCTGCTTTTCTGTCCTTCTCTGTCCTGTCTCCCTGATACGTTGCATTATTTTCCAAAGGATCTCTGACTGTGTCTATCTGCCTATTTCGCTCTCTGTTCCCTGCCCCCCCACCCAGTTTTGTTTCCATGGTCACACCCTCTGTGTTTCTACTTTTACCCTCTATCTTTCTCTAGACTCTCTACCATCCTCTTTGCATCTGTTCTCTATGTTCATTTCTGTAGAAGCTACGAGATAGTCATAAAGTCTGCAAACATAGAGAATAGTTTATATTTTTACAGATTGAACCCCCTTGATTACTTCTTCTGGGATATGTATGTTTATTCAGTGAAAAAAAATCAGAGATAAATTATATGAGATAAGGCATCATAGACTCATTTGCAAGGGATGGTAGGAATAGCATTAGCACTGTATGCACTGCAGCTTGGCCCATGGCATTGAACAAGGCATCTTTAGTGAGGAACATATTGTGTAATATTATTGAACATAGCATGTTTTGTATTGTAATATTCATAAATCTTTTATTAAGTATATTCACCCATGTTTCCAAATTTTATGACCATTTGTAGTTCATCAGTGCATTTTTTTTCTTGCCTTTCCTTTCTCTTTGCATTATCTATATTTCTTCATAAATATCCTCTTCATTAGAACTAGCCCCTGCTTTAATGACTTAGCTTTGGAATAGAACAAAATCCTTAAGTGGAAGTCTATTGAGAACCAGAAGCTGTAGAACAGTCGAGTTCTATTTTGGCCCTTTTATGTTTCTATCAATGGCCAGAATTTCTGTCCCAATTAAGAAGAGGAAATTACTCAAAAGAGGCCCCTTAGCAACACTCAGCACCCATTTAATAAAACAGCATATCAACCGTGGCCTTTTTATTTTACTGAAACAATCTGAGAAATTATTTAAAAAAGTAAAATATATCCCTATTGAGTACCATTTCCTGAGGCCTTTAAATGTTTATCTATTATTCCTTTCTTTCCTTTTTTGGAATATCATTGAGGGACAAAAACGTATTATTCCCACAGCACAAATGAGAAGTGGTGTACAGATAGGTTGTGAATTTCCAAGGCTCACAAAGATCTGAAGCCAGAAACTGGGTCTCTCTGCTGACTGAATCCCTTGGCCAGGCCTTTTTATCCTACAAGAGGCTGTCTAGTTAATGTAGAAGATGTGGCTTGCTTATTCATTTGCTCATAGAAAAATGAATCTTTTTTCATTCCTCCCTTCCTCCTACCTAAAAAGAAGTAAGGAAAGAAAGAGAAAGAGGGAATTCCCTGGCAGTCCAGTGGTTAGGGCTCCATGCTTTTGCTACCAAGAGCATGGGTTTGATTCCTGGTTAGGGACCTAAGATCCCACAAGCAAAAAGAAAGAAAGAAAAGAAGAAAGAGGGGTTGCCTGGTGGTCCAATGGTTAGGACTCTTGGATCCCACAAGTTGTGTGGTGGTTGGGGTGGGGGAGAGAAAGAAAGAAATGAGGGAGGAATGGAAGGAGGGAGGGAGGAAGAAAAGAAAGGATCCACAGCAGCCTGTCAACAACTGGAATGGCTCAGATGATAGCCAGTCACCCAGAGGCAGGGAAAGGGTTGTGGTCACTGGTGATTTCAGTGATTTTTCCCACCACCAGCTACCATCACAATTTCCAGAAAAGCTGCCAAGTAGGAATTAGCATTTCACAGATGCCCCTGCCCCCACTATTATGGATCTTGGAACTTTTCCTGACTGCCCTTTGCCCTCATACCTTCCTACCCACAGATAAATAGGCTAGGTATTTGACCTCACTTGCATTTGAAGAACTACAGTACTTGCAAAGGTGCCTTCCTTCTGCCAGAAATCCTTCCTGAAGCTGAGTTACTAACTTTCTAACTTTCCCTAATCTGGATTGTTTCCTTACAATTAAAACACCAGGGATACGCACTTTATCTGTACTTTCCATTTTCCCTTTCTCCTCTTGCCCTCCCCCACTCCAAACAATGCACTCAAGGTTCAAACTATTGAGATACCATGTTGCAGGTAATTGGTAATTGAAGTGCTTATCTTCACTTGTAGAGTATGTGACTTATGTTGTACCCTTACACTGCATAGGGTCTGGCCCATTGTTGGGACTCAAACGAATGTTAATTGAATAGAAGAACTTGCCTAAGTTGGCCTCAGGCACTCCTGGATTTCAGTGTGCTGAGTTCCAGGGAAAATTAGACTGACTAAGCCAACTGCTCCCTTCCTGTCTGGGAAGAACCACCCAGAGAACAGAACAGGGAGGCCGCACCTCTGCAAAGGGAGAGAGAGGGCTTGACTGCTGTCCCCTTTGCCTGTGATTCCACCCCATACTTTTTCCTCTGTCACAGGCTAAATAAGGCGGTTCTGAAACTCATTTTTTCCAGACACGTTTGTGGGCAGAGCTACTAATAGAACCTGCTGTGGGCTAGATAGGGATCAGGGTAGAGACCAGAGTCTGATTTATACCATAGGAAGCCCTAAGAAAGGTTAGAATTTGATAAGAACCTAAACAGACTAATCTCTCAGGAGAGGAATCTGTCTGTAGGGGTTTAGAGTGTGATCTCTAGAGACATGCTATCTAGGTTCAAATAGTATTTGTGCAATTTTTAAACTGTGTGACCTTGGACAAGCTACTTAACCTCTTTATACCTCAATTTCCTTACACATGAAGTAGGGATAACAACAGTAGCTGCGTCACAAGGTTGATTAAATCAGTTAATACATGAACACGCTCAATATTGTTATTACTAAGAAAGATGCCTTTGGAGGGAAGCAGGTTTACTATGCTGAGGTTTGTATGTGTAAATGCAGGGCTGGGGCAGAGTTAATCATCAGGGTCTGGAGACAGTGGAATGACTTTGTACAAATGAGTGAGAAGAATCTGGAGTTCAGGGTTGGGGAGCAATCAGAGTAAGGAGGAGAAATGAGGGAGAAGGGAAAAATTAAAAGCCATTTCAAATTTCCAATAGTATAATAGCAAGATATCTTTTAAGAACAAGATCAAAATTGTTTATGTTGCTGAGCTCTAAACTACCACTGAGGTAAAATGGTACAACTCCTTGGAGAGTAACTTGGCACTACCAAAATTAAAAGCTACACATCTGGAGAAGGTAATGGCAACCCACTCCAGTGTTCTCGCCTGGAGAATCCCAGGGATGGGGGAGCCTGGTGGGCTGCCGTCTATGGAGTTACACAGAGTCGGACATGACTGAAGCGACTTAGCAGCAGCAGCAGCAAAGTCACAAGATACATGCTCGATATACAAAAAACAATTGCATTTTTGTATACTAGCAATAGACAGTTGGAAATCAAAATTTTTAAAAGTAGTATGCAAATGGCATCAAAAATAAAAGAAAGAAAAGTCTAAGGTATTAATCTAGCAAAATATAAGCAGACTTTCTTTGGTAAGAACTATAAAATACTAAGAATTAAAAGAGGTCTAATTAATAGGAGAAATATTCTATATTCATCACGAGAAGTTTCAGTACTGTTAAGATATCAATTCTCTATAAATTGATTCAATGTCATCTCAAATCACAATCTCAGCAAGAATTCTTTAAACAAATTGACAAGCTAAATCTAAAATTTGTATGGAAAAGCAAAACTCTCCAATTAGGCAACACATTTTGAAAAAGAAAACAACTGAAGAACTCACACTACCTAATTTCAAGACTTACCATAAAAACTACAGAAGTAATCAAATATTGGTAAAGCATCAACACACATACAATAAAACAGAGTCCAGAACAGTCCAATACTTAAATGGTCACTACTTTTTTAAAAAGATGCCTAGGTAACTCAACAATAAAGTATAGTCCTTTAAAACAACAGAAAATCCATGTGTAAAAATAGTAATTGGAAATCCACTGTGTAAAAAAATAAACCTCAACCCATACTTCATACCTATATGAAAACTAACTCAATGTATTACAAAACTGTAAACAATAGATTACAGAACTAAATAAAATGACTAAAAGTATAAAACTTGTAGACGAAAACATTGAAGAAAAGTGTGGCCTTGGGTTCAACAAAGACTTCTTAGCTAGGTTAGGCAAGGTATAGGCTCTAGACCTTCAACACAATTTAAAAAGCATGAACCAGAAACCTGCCAACGACAATATGTAAATGAATGGATATAGCTATGCTCCAATAAAATATTATTTATGGATGCTGAAAAAAAATAAAAAATAAAAATAAAAGCTACATATCTTTTGATCCTTCCATTCTATTTCCAGGTATTTATCCTACCTTGGTATTTGCAAACAGACTTATGGCCTCTTTGTAATGCCAAAATTTGGGGAACCACCTAAGCGTCCGTCAGTATTGTCTATCTATGCAGTAGAATACTATGTAGTCATTAAAAAGATTGAGGCAAAGTTACACATATTATTTATGGAATAATAGCCAAGCTAAATAAAAAAAGAGCTCTATCACAGGCAGAGAGAGAGCACCAAGAGCCAAGTGGAGGAGCAATGATGAAGTCTAAGCTGGAGTCTATATCCTCGAACACAGAGACATCATGTATGGAGTGGGTGGTGCGGGTAATGAGAGTTGGGAATGACAAGTCTCTGCAGAGTTTCACAGAGGGAAGAGCGGCATGACAACAGGTGGGGAATTAGCAAATGGAGAAGTCACTGAAAATACCTTTAAAAGCTGCTGGTGTTTGTAGGGCCCAAACAGATCTGTACTTGTGTGGTGCCTGAGTGGTTCTGGTTTGCTTAATGGACTAGGAACAGATCAGAGAAAGGTAGTAAAGGAGCAGGTAGATAGGGCTAAGAAAATGAGCCTGAAGCAATGTGGGTGGATAATCACAGCTATATAGATTTTTAACTAGCTTATCAACTGAGCTCAAAGGATACTGATTAAAAAATTTGATATCAATAAAGAGAGGGACTTCACTGTCGTATTGTTGTTCAGTCACTAAGTCGTGTCCAACTCTCTGTGACTCCATGGTCTGCAGCACGTTAGACCTCTCTGTCCTTTACCATCTCCTGGAGTCCACCCAAATTCATGTCCATTGAGTCCGTGATGCCATTTCATCCTCTGCCACCCTCTTCTCCTTTTGCCTTCAGTCTTTCCCAGCATCAGGGTCGTTTCCCATGAGTTGGCTCTTGGCATCTATTCAGGGTTGATTTTCTGTAGGATTGACATGGTTTAATGTTCTTGCAATCCAGGGGACTCTCAAGAATCTTCTCCAGCACCACAGTTCAAAAGCATAAATTCTTTAGTGCTTAACCTTCTTTATGGTCCAACTCTCACATCTGTACATAACTACTGGAAAAATCATAGCTTTAACTATCCAAACCTTTGTCAGGAAAGTGATGTCTTTGCTTTTTATAGGCTGTCTAGGTTTGTCACAGCTTTTCTTCCAAGGAGCAAGTGTCTCTTAATTTCATGGCTGCAGTCACTGTCCACAGTGATTTTGGAGCCCAAGAAAATAAAATCTGTCATTGCTTCCACTTTTCCCCCTTCTATTTGCCTTGAAGTGACAGGACCAGCTGCCATGATCTTAGTTTTTTGGATATTGAGTTCCAAGCCAGTTTTTCACTATCCTCTTTCACACCTCATCAAGAGGCTCTTTAGTTCCTCTTCACTTTCTGCCATTAGAGTGATATTATCTGCATATCTGAGGCTGTTAATATTTCTCCCAGCAGTCTTGATTCACACTTGTGATTCATCCAGCCCAGCATTTTGTATGATGTACTCTGTATATATATTAAATAAACAGAGTGACAATATACAGCCATGACGTAGTCCTTTCACAATTTGGAACCAGTCAGTTGTTCCATATAAGGTTGTAACTGTTGTTGCTTAACCTGCATATAAGTTTCTCAGAGACAGGTAAGGTGGTCTGGTATTCCCATCTCTTTAAGAATCTTTCATAGTTTGTTGTGATCCACAAGTCAAATGCTTTCACGTAGTCAATAAAGCAGATGCTTTTCTGAAATTCCCTTGCTTTCTCTATGATTCTAGCGAATGTTGGCCATTTGATCATTGGTTCCTCTGCCTTTTCTAAACCCAGCTTGTACATCTGGAAGTTTTCAGTTCACTTATCGCTAAAGCCTAGCTTGAAGGATTTTGAGTGTAACCTTACTAGCATGTGAGATGAGCGAAGCTTGTACGTTCGGTAGCTTGTACATTCTTTGGCACTGTCCTTCTTTGGGACTGGAATGAAAACTGAGCTTTTCCAGCCCTGTGGCCACAGCTGAGTTTTCCAAATTTGCTGACATATTGAGTGCAGCACTTGAATAGCATCATCTTTTAGGATGTGAAATAGCTCCGCTGGAATTATATCACCTCCACTAGCTTTGTTTGTAGTAATGCTTCCTAAGGCCCACTTGACTTCACATTCCAGGATGCATGGCTCCAGGTGAGTGACCACACCATCGTGGTTATCCTGATCATTAAGACCTTTTTTGTATGGTTCTTCTGTGTATTCTTGCCACCTCTTCTTAATCTCTTCTGCCTCTGTTAGGTCCCTACTGTTTCTGTCCTTTATTGTGCCCATACTTGCATGAAATGTTCCCTTAGTTTTCCAATTTTCTTGAAGATACCTAGTCTTTCTCATTCTACTGTTTTCCTCTTTTTCTTTGCATTGTTCATTTAAGAAGGCCTTCTTATCTCTCCTTGCTATTCTCAAACTCTGCATTCAGTTGGGTATTATCTTTTCCTTTCTCCCTTTTTACTTCTCTTCTTTCCTCAGCCATTTGTAAAGCCTCCTCAGACAACCTCTCTGCCTTCTTGAATTTCTTTTTCTTTGGGATGGTTTTGGTCACTGTTTCCTGTATAGTGTTATGAACTTCTGTCCATAGTTCTTCAGGCACTCTGTCAGATCTATCCCTTGAATGTATTCATCACCTCCACTGTATAATCATATAGGATTCAATTTAGGTCTTACCTGAATGACCTAGCAGTTTTCCCTACTTTCCTCAGTTTAAGCCTGAATTTCACAATAAGGAACTCATGATCAGAGCCACGGCTGGCTCCAGGTCTTATTTTCACTGACTGTATAGAGCTTCTCCATCTTTGGCTGCAAAAAACATAATCAATCTGATTTTGCTATTGACCATTTGGTGATGTCCATGGGTAGAGTCATCTCTTGTGTTTTTGGAAAACAGTGTTTGCTATGACCAGTGTGTTCTCTTGGCAAAACTTTGTTAGCCTTTGTTCTGCTTCTTTTTGTACTCCAAGGCCAAAAAAATGAAAGTAAAAAGTGATAGTGTTAGTCATTCAGTCGTGTCCAATTCATGGAATTCTCCAGGCAAGAATACTGGAGTAGGTAGCCATACCCTTCTGCAAGGGATCTTTCCAACCTAGGGATCAAGCCCAGGTCTCCTGCATTGCAGGCAGATTCTTTACTATCAGAGCCATCAGGTAAGCCCTTGAACCATCGAACTTGCCTGTTAGTCCAGGTATATCTTGACTTCCTACTTTTGCATTCCAATCCCTTATGATGAAGAGGACATCTTTTTTTGGTGTTAGTTCTAGAAGATCATGTCGGTCTTCATACAAGTGGTCTACTTCAGCTTCACTGGCATCAATGGTTCGGGCATGGACTTGAATTACTGTGATGTTGAACACTTTGCCTCAAAAATGAACCAAAAACATTCTATCATTTTTGAGATTGCACCCAAGTACTGAATTTGGACTTTTTTGTTGACTATGAGGGCTACTCCATTTCTTCTAAGGCATTCTTGCCCACAGCAGTAGATATAATGGTCATCTGAATTAAATTCACCCATTCCCATCCACTTTAGTTCACTGATTCCTAAGATGTCAATGTGCACTCTTGTCATCTCCTGCTTGACCACGTCCAATTTACCTTGATTCATGGACCTAACATTCCAGGTTCCTATGCAATATTGTTTGTTATAGCATCAGACTTTACTTTCACCACCAGACACATCCACAACTGAGTGTCATTTCTGCTTTGGCCCAGATGCTTCATTCTTTCTGGAGCTATTCGTAATTGCCCCCTGCTTTTCCCCAGTAGCACAGTGGACACCTGCTGACTCATCGTCCAGTGTCAGATCTTTTTGCATTTTCATACTGTTCACGGGGTCTCACGGCAAGAATACTAGAGTGTTTTGCCATTCCCTCCTCCAGTGGACCACATTTTGTCAGAACTCTCCACTATGATCCATCAGTGTTAGGGGCCCTGCACGGCATGGCTCATAGCTTGAGTTATACAAGTCCCTTCACCAGGACAAGGCTGTGATCCATGAAGTAATCACTGGTGTATTAGATATTTTTAAAATCAGTAGCTTAGATAGTGATCTAGCTGGGAAAGATAATAGAATGGATGATAGAAGCAGGATTTATTTATTCATATAAATATTTATTTATTTGGCTGCATGGGGCCTTAGTTGTGTCATGCAGGATCTTCCTTTCATCATGTGGGATCTTTCGTGGTGGTGCAAGGACTGTCTAGTTGTGGGGGGCAGGTTCAGCAGTTAGAAGCGAGATTTAAAATGATCTTAGACTGACAAGTATCCTATGATACTACTTATATATGAATCTGAAAAGAAATGATACAAGTGAACTGATTTACGACACAGAAATAGACTCACAGATACAGAAGACAAATTCATGGTTAGCAAAGGCAAAAGGTGGGGAGGGATAAATGAACAGATACAAAGTACTATATGTAAAATAGGGAAGAACAAGGACCTGCACAGAGAGCTGTACTCAGTATCTTGTAATAACCTATAACGGAAAAGAAATATATGTATAACTGAATTGCTGAACACCTGAAACCTTGCAAATCAACTATCCTTCAATTAAAAATGTTTTAAAATAAACTCATCTTGACAGATTAGAACAAAATGCCAAAATCAAGAAAATGAAACTTGACAAGGATAAAATAAAACCCCAGATGTAGGGGACTTCCCTGGCTGTCCAATGGGTAAGACTCTGAGCTTCCACTGCAGGGGGCATGGGTTTTATCCCTGATAAAGGAACTAAGATCCTGCATGCTGGGTGGTGCAGCCAAGAAAAATCAATTGTATAGGAAGGAGTGGGGCTACCTTGACAGCATTTTATATGAAAGATTTAGGATTCACCAAACCAAATGTAGTCACAGTTTCATGAAAAGACACAATGTCGGATAAAAAGAGATCTGTGCTTTAATTAAAAGATCTTTTACCCAGATCTGACCGGTTCTGGGTACCTCATGTTTAAAAAGCTATCGATGGGGACTTCCCTCTTTTGGTCTAGTGGCTAAGACTCTGTGCTCCTAATGTAGGGGGCCCAGGTTCAGCTCCTAGTTGGGGAACTAGATCCCACATGCCACAAGTAAGAGTTCAAATACCACAACTCAAGATCCTGCGTGCCACAACGAAGATCAAAGACCCCGTGTGCCGCAACTAAGACCTGGCACAGTCAAAATAAATAAATGAATGAATATTAAAAAAAAAAAAAAAAGACACTGATGAACCAGTGTATGTCCAGGGAGAGATCAGGTTGAAAAAGGATCTAGTAACTTCCCAAGTAAGGAAGAATTTGATGGAGTTTAAAGATATTAGATATTGGGAAGAGAAGAGCAAGGTAGATAAATAATAACTGTCCTCAAATAACTGGCTTTTTTCAAGCACAGGCTAACAACATGAAATCGCCAACCATCCTACTATCTTGATTTATAAAAACGCAACTTCATTTGGTTCAACCTAATAGAAGGCAATGTCAACTCCTTTTGCTATGCTGCAGAAGGTAAATGAGAATCAACGGTTGAACAAGGGAAGCAATTACATCAGTATAGGAAGGAATTTGTCACAATCAGATGCTCAAGAATACAATGAGCTGCTTCACAAAATTCTCAGTTCTATCTCATTGAAAGAGCCCAGGCAGAGCAGTCTGTTAGGAATATTAAGCATTTCTGTATTTAGTGGGAGACTGTCCATGATCTCGCCTAAGAATCCAACCTCTCCACAGTACAGGGACAACACACCAGACCACTCTGACAGCAGCCCAGGCCATCCTTGTGTTGTCTTACACTGCTGTGTCTTGGTGCGTGTCAATCCCCATGCTTCGAATTGCACATCTTCTTGCTATGTATCCTGCAAATTCTTACTCATCTCTCCACACACTACCCGAGCATGGCCCCACCTGAACTCTAAATAATGTGTCATACTCTTATTTATTTTTGGTCACGCTGGGTCTTTGCTGCTGCACTCAGGCTTTCTTTAGTTGTAGTGAGAGGGGCAACTCTTCGTTGTGGTACACAGGCTTCTCACTCTGGTGGCTTCTCTTGTTGTGGGGTACATGCTCTAGGTGCATGGGCTTCAGTAGTTGTGACATATGGGCTCTTATTTGCTCGAGACACATGGAATCTTCCTCGACCAGGAATCAACCCAGGGCCTCTGCATTGGCAGGTGGATTCCTAGCCACTGTGCCACCAGGGAAGTCCCATACTCTCTTTTATACCCTGCACCTTCTGCAGTGGGACTTAATATTCTTTTGCAATGTTTTTGTGTACTTCTTTCCTACTAAATGCAAGCTGCTTGTGGACCAGAAATGTCTCTTTTCATTTTCCATAGTCCCAGTGACCAGAGCAACATCTATGGTAACTCAATAAATATTCATGAAATGAATGAGATTAGATGTTTTGATTTTATATATAAAAATAACAAATTATCATACAAATACATTTTGTATCACATTAATCAAAACTAGTGTCCTTACTACATGTGATACACATTGATATTTTCTAATTTTTTTTCATTTTAAAAAATAGAATTATTCTAGTTTCCAAAATTAACTTGGGTTCTCAGCTTTACACTAAAACACACTGAACTACAGGGTCAAGAGGCAGGGATCTGAATGGAAGATCTAAGAACTTGATAGGAGCTCTGGGCCTTCTTCCAGAAAGATGCATATATGCATTAAATTAGCATTCAATTTCAGAGGCTCTCTGGACCCACTGCAGTCCTTCCATACATCACAGGTTGTGAGAAAGTTCCTTCTAATGCTTCAATCTTATTTTTGTGAGACGCATCAAGAAGTAGTCTAGGAGTATTTTAGAGTCACCCATAGGGAGAGCACAAAACTGGAAGGGAAGTACATAAAGAACAAAGAATAGAGGGAAAATTCTGAGATGGGATAGGCAAGACAGATAAATACACGTGAAAAGTTAAAGGAATAGGGAACAGAATAAATCCTGGCTAAGGGTGAGGAGGAAGGGGAAGGTAGGAGCTGCCAGGTCAGGGTTTCAGGCCTGCAGAATCTGATATTCTTTGCAGACAATGGAACTTGGGGTTCCAGCCCTGTAGCTTTCATCTTCCCTCCCGAGGGCTCACTATGCCTTCCTCCCCTTTTTTAGGCAGACCTTATGGAAACTCTGAAACTCTTTTTCTCTTTTCTTCCAGATGGGAAGCTCTGGCAGAAAGAATGTTCTGGCCTGTGTGCAATGACTCCATTCTCTCTGCCAAAGGATAAAGCGAAAATCTGCTTTCTTGGAAACCAGCTCCTGTCTTCAGGAAGCATGACCCTAGTGAGGGAGTGACTGGGACCTTTGCGTAAAGGGGAGGTAAGGAAATAACCGTCAGCATCCGCTAGCACGGTGGCACAGAAGGACAGTAATAGGTGAACACCAACGAATGATTTAAAAATGGAATCTCCTGTCTCCAAGATCTCAGCTCACACAGATAACTTACTACATCGCTCTTTGAATCTTAAATAACTCTGACGTGTTTTCAACAGTCTGTTGAGGAGGAAACAGACATACAACTCACATTTCCACAGGACAAACAGTGAGAGGGACATGTATGAAGTCTAGAAGCTCCTATTAAGCTCTCAGGAATCTTGGAGATTTTAAGAACTTCTGTGAGGGTCCAGAAAACCTGGAACATTACAAAAGTCCAAAAGTAACTAGACTGAGGCAAAGAGAATGGAATTTGGGGTGGGGTTAGGAGACCTGAGTTAGTCCCTATATAGAATCCTGACTCATTTTGTGATAACAGCCAGTCACTTCCTGGCTCAGTGTTCCAGTCCTCGTTCACCTCATCCACCCTTACCCCAGCCCCTTCCCCTGCCCAAGAAAAATAAAATCATAATTTTATTCTCTCTGGAAAAAGTTAAACATGATTATTTCTGTAAAGCAAAAATAGCTGATTTCTCAGGGTGAGATGATTTTGTTTACTTTATAACCAGTGTAACCTCCTGGGTGGTATATAAAGCTATGAGAACGGCAAACTTATTTGTTGTTGGGATCCTCAGATGGGCATGGAGTTCATAGGTGGTGTGCTTGCTTCTTCTGTTTTCTGGGATGACACTGTTGGTGTTGTAAAGGCCTTTGGAGAAAGGTTTGGGAGATAACTGGGTAACACCCAACTAGGTCAGGGAATGAGTCAGGGCTCAAGGACTCGATACCAACCTCTCCCACTCCTGCCAGGAAACCTCTGGGGTGAGAGAGAGATGAGAGAGGAGCTGAGGGGCGGGCCTTACCGCTGCCTGCCCTGGGGCCTCTGGCTTGCGGTTTCACCCTGGTTTGCCCTGCAGCTGTAACGTGTCTGCTGACATGCAAGCCCTGACATGCTCGCCCTCCCTCTTTCCCAAACTTCTGCTCAGTCTCAGAAACAGATGGTACATTCCACCCCAGAAATGACTATAGGAGAGATGAGAAGGGAAGAACAGAACCAGGTGGAGAGGTGGCTCTTCAGAAAACGCAGGGCAAAATACAAAGGACTTTTTGTCAAGGAAGTGAGAAGGAAGTAGAAAATAAACCCACCTCCAAGGAAATCAAGATGAGAAAAAGGCAGAAGAGTGCCATGGCTGGGCTGACACAGAGAACAGAATAGGAACGAGGGCGGAGGCTGGGCAGGACCAAGAAGCACAAGCCCGGAAACCTCTAAGACTCAAGAGCAAAATGGCAAAAAGTTACATTTCTTGTTTGGAGGTATACTCGGCTTCCAAAAATTCACCTTTCTTTCCTCAACACCATTCCCTGTTTGTGGCAATTCTGAGGACTCTCCACTAGTTAAGACACAATTTTATGTACCTACTGTGTACCAGTCACAAGTTTTCATATAGGATTTTAGTGTTCACAACAGCCCTACATGGTAAATTTTCTTATTTAAAATAGTAAATTTTATTATCCCCATTTCACAGATGGGTACATTGGGCCTCAGAAAAGTTAAATAATGTGCCCATAGAATTCCAAAGTAGTGGACCCAGCCAGTTGAATTCCACTATACCAAGCTGCCTTTGACTTGATGTCAAGTTAAATCAAAATAATGTCAAGAGTGGAGACTTCTTAAGCCTTCCAGGAGCAGTAAGAAGCAGACCAGGTAAGGAATAATGAATGGAGATCTCTTAATCTCTGAATGTAAGTACTAAAAAAACCCTGTAACTGTTGGGTTTGCATAGGCCTCTTTGTGATCAGAGATGCCAGTGAAACCTTGGTACCCTCTAGTGGAAGTTTCCTGCATTCACACAGCTTCCACCCCGAAGAGCTGGAACTGGAGAACATCCCCAAAGAACTGCCAGGTAGAAGATACATGTTCATACGTCAGGGCCCATAGAGGGTAAAGGAAAGAACAAAGACCAGAGGGAAGGTGTGTTGAGCAATTGGTTCACAAGGGTCCTTAAAGGGAGTCTTTGTCAGGCCTTTATGCATTATTAATAGGAGCTCAACCCTGGTGGCTCTCTGTCAGTAAAGAATCTGCCTCCAGTTCAGGAGACTGAGTTTGATCCCTGGGTAGGGAAGATCTCCTGGAGAAGGAAATGGCAGAACACTCTAGTATTCTTGCCTGAGAAATCCCATGGAGTGGGCTACAGTCTATGGGGTCGCAAGAGTCGGACATGACTTAGCAACTAAACCACCACCACACATCAGTAGGGGCTGTAGGTTTTTAGGACTCTGGAGTGCTATTTTTTTTAATGGGGAAAATTAGTGATCAGCGATATGAAGTGACTCCCAAGGCCACAAGGAAGTCAATGTCAGGAATGGTGAGACTAGAACCCATGTTTCCTGCCTTCCAAACCAGAATTCTTTCCATTATATCACACTTTCTGTTTGTTGGGAACCCAGCCTATGAGAACAAGCGCCCGGGCTCCTGAACCTCATGCCCACACTCTGCAGGCACTGCTGGAGCTTCTTCCGCAAGTTCCCAGTGCCAAGATGTCAGATTTATTTCTGTCTCTCTCCTCCTGCAGAGGTAATCCCTGGGAATGGAAGTGGGTTAGAAACAGATTACTCTGATCCAGGGGCTTTGCTCTCTCCTCCCTGAACGTGGCGGGTAGGGAGCGGAGAGGGGAAGTCACAAATAGCCTGAAATTCCCTTTCAGGATTATCGCTTGATTTAGCCAGCTGGGGTGAAAGTGGAGCAAGAAGAGGGGAGGGATTAACTTGAGACCTCACTTGAACAGCAGGATGCATGGGCTTCTTTTCTGGCTGAGCCAGGACGAGCAGTATCTCTTCCTAAACATACCTTTAGAAATAAAAGAGTCTGAGGCAGGCAGAAAAAGATAAAGGAGAAAGCCTTTGTCTTCAGCTTCAGGGATGAATGGAAGGATGGATGAGACAGAATAGCGAGGAGAAGAAAGTCATGCAGCACAGAAATAAGGAATCACCTTGGGGTATGGAAACAATCTACATTTTGATGGTTTTAGCTTTAACATAAGCTCTTCGCTTTTCCCTAACAAAAGAGACCTAACACAAATAAGGCTTCCTGAGGATCTCCAATTCATACCCACGTTATGGGCTCTTTTGCTTTAGGGACACTGTACTGGGGTGGAATCTGGGACCACTGATATTATCTGTGTCAGCACAAGGGGCAGTTCCACTTACCAGGACCCTGCTGCTGCTGCTGCTGAGTCACTTTAGTCGTGTCCGACTCTGTGCAACCCCACAGACGGCAGCCCACCAGGCTCCCCTGTCCCTGGGATTCTCCAGGCAAGAACAAGGGAGTGGGTTGCCATTTCCTTCTCCAACGCATGAAAGTGAAAAGTGAAAGTGAAGTCGCCCAGTCGTGTCCGACTCTTAGCAACTCTGCTAGGCTCCATCTATCCCTTCCACGGCTATGATGGGGCTTGGAAGCAGTTACCCTAACTAACCAGAGCGGGACATGTATTAACTCATTTACTAAGTTAGTAACAATTCTATGAGTTAGGCACTTAATTACTCCTTTTCTATAGTGAGGAAAAGAGGTGGAACTAACATGTACAGTCAGGCACCATTACATAAGAGCTTTGTCAACTCTCCAAGTGACGTAAAAACTCTGCTAACGTTAGCTAAAGATCGGTTGAGACCATTTCTTAGAAAGTTAGAAGTCACGGTTTCTATGTCACCTTACCTTGGACAGTTCACTCCCTTTGCTCTTCATGTTCTCATCCAAGGGAGGGAAGTACAGTATAAACACATGGCAAGCCTACTGCTCACTTCAATCCAAGTGTCATATTGTTTACTGTAATCAATAAACATATTGTAATCAGATTCTTCCAATTCTCCAGAAGTATTTTCCTTGTTCAAATCAACAGTGCTTCTCCTGGAAAGTAGGTTAGTGTTTAGTTGCTAAGTCGTGTCTGACTCTTTTTGTGACTCTGTGAACTGCAGACTGTAGGGCTTCTCTGTCCATGGGATTTTCCTGGCCAAGGATACTAGAGTGGGTTGCCATTTCCTTCTCCAGGGAATCTTCCTGACCCGAGGATCAAACCCATGTCTCCTGCATTGGCAAGCAGATTCTTTACCCACTGAGACAGTAGGGAAGCCCAGAATGTAGGTCTACCAGGCAGAATTTCAGAAGTTCCAATCTTTGACATCATCTGCCACTGTGGTGGTGTGTTGGGGGGGGTGGGGTGGGGAATGCAAGCACAGTGTATGTCCCACTGCTTATGGGATATCCCATCCTCTTTGGATCCATTTAGAATAAGACAATGAGTGATCCCAGGAACTCCCTATATTTGGGGAAACACAGAAATCAGCTTTGCCCTCTGCCTCATGACAGTTTATCTGGCATTCTACTGATTCACTTATTTTTTTCCCATGATCCACTTAATGAATAAATATTTGAGTGTCTACTATGTGCAAGACTGTTTCTTTGCAAGGCTGAGCCCCTAACCACCTTATTCCTTCCTCTAATTACAAAATGAGTTTCCTTTTCTTGTTCTTATCTTGATTTTTCTGAAGTGTGAACTTCTATGTTTGTGGAATTAAGAAGTACCCTTTTCATGTTAACATCCCCAGGTAGACAGCTCCCAATTTTCCATGCAGTTAATGAGACAGGAAGATAAAATGAATTTTCCAAAGAGCAGCTATAAAACCCACTTACAACTGATCTCAAAATGAATTAAAAGCAATTGACTCCCCTTATTATTTCATCCAGGTTGATATGAACAAGTCTGTGTTCCCTGAGAAACTGACCAGAGGGAAGGCGGAGACGATCTAGGACGTGTTGGCTACCATGTGAGACAAACATAAGACTCTACAGTGAAGCAGATAATTCCAGAAAGACTGTATCAATGTTCTGCATTAATAACCACTCATCATGGAGTGGGGTTTCCTCACTTTTCAGGAAAAGCAGTTAAAACCAATTCATGTTCTATTTTGGGGAGCATAGAGTAGATAGGACTTTGTTAAGAAATAACTATTTTTATATATATCTCACTTAAATGCTTAATATATTCTTTAGCATATACATATAACACCTAATTTCATGTCACTATTAATGTGTCATGCTATAGGTTCAAGGCAATGGTTAAGACTTATAAGAATATTCTTAGCCTTGAAGACTATATAGGTACTTTCCTGGCAGTCCAGTGGTTAAGGCTGTGTTTCCACTGCAGACAGCACGAGCTCAATCCCTGGTTGGGGAACTAAGATCCCACAAGCTGCGGTGAAGCCAAAAAATGTGTGTGTGTACACACAGTATAGTCAAAAAGTCAAGATTTAAGACATCAGATCCCCAAATCCAAAAGTAATCTCCCTTTCCTTTGACAGTTGTTAGCATTTTACTTGGACCTTTGTAGCAATTCTATTGTACAGCTCATAGATCCCAACTCATTGCAAAATACCATAGGTAAGTGTTCAATAAACATTAATTGGCAGAATGAGATAAAAACCTAAAGGGTAAGTATGAAAAGTGCTTATTATTCACCTATGATTACCGTACTGGATTTTCCAGGATGATCCCAACAACATGAATCCTTTAACCACTTAATGTTAAGAAATACAGTACAGTAGTCAGTGCATGGGTTCTGGGGTCAGACTGTTTGAATTTGAATCCCAGTTCTGCCGATTATCAGCCGTGTGATCTTAAATAAATTATGTACTTATTTTCAAGGCGGCACATCTTATTGTTATATACAAGAATATTACTCTTGTTTGTGATGAGGATTGAGTTAAAATATATAAAATTACTCGGAAAATTGCCTGGCATCTGTTAAATTATTTCTAAGTATAAGCCATTTTTTGTTAATAAAACCTGTGCCTCTGTCCCCAAATGGCAAACAAATGCTTTTGTCAGTCCACGTGTCTTTTGCTTCAATAAACATAGTTGTCATTAATCTCCTTAATTCGATAGGATATTCTTCTCACAGTATAGACTGGGAAAATTAGAGCTCTGGCTAAGGTTACCCACCATATGGGGATATACACCCAGAAGCTAGACATTTTCGTCCTTCCTAAGATCCAAGTAGGCACTGAAGAAAACACTTGTCTCAGAAGGGAAACACCTTTTCGTTCTTTACGGAATGGAAAAAAGGTGCAGCTCCGTCCCAAACCTGGAACGCAGTAGCTCCTGGCCGCCCGAAACCCTGGTGCGCAGGCGCAGTTGCGGCTCCACGCTCTCCGCCCGGCGCGTGACAACCGTGCTTCCACCCTACCCCCAACTCCATCTGACTGCGCAAGAGCAACCCGACTCCACCCTCGCTCCCTCCCGAATGCGTACGTGCGCGTTCGCGCCTTTCACACTTGGCGGAGGGCGCGTGCCCTGGAAAATTCCACGCCCGAGCTAGCTCCGCCCTATGCGCCTTCTTTCCAGCCTCCGGCTCTTCACAGTTTCCTTCCCAGCTGCCTTTGCGTGAGCAAAATGGCAGCCCCCTTGCCGCGGAGTTTGTCTTGCTTATCCAGGGCTGTAGGGTGGTGGTCTCGGCAGGTGGGTAGGGGTGGGGTGGCTGGAAGTCTGGGGGCTGGAGGAGGACAGAGTAGAGGGAAATACTCATTTTACGGTTGTCCTTGGTGAACTTGGGCGATACAGATCGTGCCTAGGTAGGGAGCAGTTGAGGTAGGCGAGACACAGTTATTGTGTAGCTATGTGGCTGAGTGGGGAGAGCCTTGGTAGGGCTATCAGGGCGGGCAAGTTCTCGGGGATTAAGTTTCTCCGGTTTGCCCTGGATCTCATTGGCGTACGGGTGTTAAATGGGAAAGAAGTAATGGTTTGGAAGGTGGTCTCGCTTCCCGTTGATTTTTTATAAATGTTCTAAATTGGTCAGTAGCTGTAAAGGAGGGAGAATCGTTCCTGCCTGAACAAACTTCATGGTCAGCGAGAGATCTGGCCTTTAAGGAGCTTATTGATTAATTGGAAGCTAGAACGACAAAATAAAGTTTACGTTGAGGCTCCCAATAGAATGAGCACAATGTAATCTGAGTAAATGTAGAGATTTCTGAGTTAAGGTAGAGCAGAAGAAAAGAGAGTACTGGGTTGGTGTTTAAGTTCCCCAAAGACTGAGCGTTGTTTCATCAGTCTGATCAACCTTGCTTTTATCAACTGTCATCAACTCTGCATTCTTGAGTTGGCATAGCCCTGTAGTATGAAAAGTACTAAAATAAAGCCTTTAGTAAAGGTTGAGTGGTATTAGTATTAGGAAAAGTTGCTAACTGGCTTTTAGTAAGAGACAGCTATAATTGTTAAGATAGAAGCATTTCCCCGTTATGTGTGGCTTTATAATTGTTCCTAAGTCATTCTTTGGTTGTGCCCTTTCTATCTTTGCTTACAGTTTGTATAAGATTTTTTCCCAGGTTACCTAACCTTTTTCTGCTATCCTCCAGCCAATCCTAATGACTCAGTCCACAGCAGTAGTTCCAGTGAGAACTAAAAAACGTTTCACACCCCCTATTTATCAACCCAAATACAAAACAGAAAAAGAGTTCACAGAATATGCCCGGAAAGCAGGACTGGTGATTCCTCAAGAAAGTTTGGAACGTCCCATACATCTGGCCTGTACAGGTAAAGCCCTAACCCAGTCCCCTTCTGTCAAAGGTCTTCTTGAAAAGTGGAATGATTTGGACTGTGAATGATAGCATTTAATTAACCCCCAAATCAGTTCAGCTTCAATAATTTGTATACATTATGTTTCATGAGGTCATCTTTGATCTTGTTTTCACAATATTCCTAGAAGACCAGAGTCAAGTTTCTCCCTTTTGTACAAGAAGCAGCTAAGACTCTTTTGAAGACTAAGATTATCTTACTCTACTTTTTCTAATCCTGCATGATTTCTTCTGCATGGAAAAGTCTGTTCATAGTCTATTTTGTATCCAGGAGCCCTCCCAATTTTTATGACCTCAAGATGACTTTTTCTCAATCTTGCAATGCTTTCTTAGTTTTCTCCTTCTCTCTTTACAGCTAGTATCTTTGATGCCTATGTTCCTCCTGAGGGTGATGCCCGAGTGTCATCTCTTTCTAAGGAAGGACTGGCACAGAGGACTGAGCGATTGAAGAAGAATGTGGCATCACAATTGTCGTAGGTATCTGAGACAGCTGGGAGTTAATATTAAAATAAAAATTTCTTGTTGCTACTTAATCCAGAGAGGCCATCTTGGATTAATTGTGTATAACTCCTTTGATAACTTGACAGTATATTCTTTCCCTGAAATAGACTTAATGGATAATAGTATGGACATTCTGAATCTTAGCATCTCAGCCTTGACTTGTCATTTTTGTCACGTCATTTAGGAAGTTGACATTGAAGTTTGTAGGACACTTTTTTGATCACATATTTAACAATTTAAAGTAGTAATAAGAGAGAGCATATTTATAAGAGAAATACCTGAGATTTTAAGAGAGTAAGAAAAACCAAAAAGGCTTAAGAAGACAGACCTGTTCTAGGGAGCTAACTGCGCTTTAGTTAAGGAGCAGAAGCCAAAACTGTCTTCTTAAAGAGATTTTCAATAGCTGTCACTCTGGCTCTGACTCTATCTAAATTATAGGCTCTTTAAGGTCATATATACATTTCTATGCGTTAGTGTATTGAGTTAGTGTCAATTCTTCATGTGGCTACAGCATTCCTCTAAATACAGATCTTATCATATCAACACCTCTGCCTCAGACTCCTTGTGGCTCCTTATTATCTGAAGAATAAAATATAGATTTCTTCAGTGGTATTCAGGGCTTTTTAAAAAATAATTTGCCTCTTACCTTTCTCTCCACCATTGTCTATTTCATTTTTCTCATCCTAAACTTTAACATTTCCAAACTAATTGCTAGTTCCTTGACAATTGCTGTGCTGTGTCTCTTTGCACATCCTTTCCTTTGTCTGAAAAATGTCTTTTTTCCTCAGGCATTGTGTCTGCTGTTTTTTGTTTTTTAAAATATTTATTTATTTTTGGCTGTAATGGCTTCTCTTGTTGTGGAGCATGGCCCTACACCCCACACTACATGTGGGCTTCAGTAGTTGCTGTATGTGGGCTCAATAGTTATGGCTGCTGGGCTCCATAGCACCATAGCTGTGGCACAGGGGCCTAGTTGCCCTCAACATGTTGGATCTTCCCAGTCAGGAATTAAAATGGTGTCCCTTGCATTGCAAGGCAGATTCTTAACCACTGGACCACCAGGAAAGCCCTGCTTTTTTTTAATAATATACCCCCAGTTCTTCCCTCTCCTCTCCCTTCCCCCTTGGCCACCACAAGTCTGTTCTCTTTGTTTCTTTGTTGTTGTTCAACTGCTAAGTTGT
Source organism: Bos grunniens (assembly GCF_055505025.1). NCBI lineage: Eukaryota > Metazoa > Chordata > Mammalia > Artiodactyla > Bovidae > Bos > Bos grunniens. The sequence continues at coordinate 24,476,840 of NC_141183.1, read as the reverse complement.
GTCCCCATGAACTTCAGGACACCAGGCTTCCAGGTCCTTCACTATCTCCCGGAGTTTGCTCATGTCCTTTGGGTCAGAGATGCCATCCAACCATCTCATCCTCTATCTCCCCCTTTTCCTGCTCTCAATCTTTTTGAGCAGCAGGGTCTTTTCCAATGAGTCAGCTCTTTGCATCAGGTGGCCAAAGTATTGGAGTTTCAGCTTCAGCATCAGTCCTTCCAGTGAATTTTCAGGGTTGATTTCCTTTAGAATTGACTGGTTTGATTTCCTTGCTGTCCAGGGGATTCTCAAGAGTCTTGTCCACAATCAAAAGCACCAATTCTTCAGTGCTCAACCTTCTTTATGGTCCACCTGTCACATCCATACTTGACTACTGGAAAAACCATAGCTTTGATTATGTTTGTGTTTTATAGATGTTTCTTTCTGCCCTTTTTTTTTTTTTGGCTGCACCACTCAGCATATGGGATCTTAGTATACCGACCAGAGGGATCAAACCTGCACTTCCTGCAGTGGAAACTCAGGGTCTTAACCACTGGACATCCCTGTGTTGTATTTTAGACTCCACATATAAGTGATATTATATGGTATTTGTTTTTCTCTTTCTGACTTACTTTGTTAGGTATGATAATCTCTAGGTCTGCTTTTAATTTCTATGTCTGCTTTTAATTTCTGTGTCTGCTTTTAAGCCTTCCCTGACTTTTTTTGGAGTTGCCTTTGTTATAATTATAACTGTATGCTTATTTTTACTGTCTCTGGTAACTCTATATTCTGTTGCTCTCCTCTCATGTATTTCTCTCCTGGCTTGTGAACTCTTTGGTGGAAGAGTTCATGATGTTGATGAATACAACACTTATTGTCTAGGGGAGGAGAACAGTTACTGATTGTACACACATAATTACAGATAGAATAAAGTATGAGTGCTCTGAAAACACAGGACGGGGAAAGATAACTTTCCCCGTCTGGGAGTTCAGAGTAGGCTTCTCTAAGAAAATGACATTTAAAGCTGGGATCTAAAGGGTTGCTTGGAGTTAGCTGAGTAGAGAAATGTGGTGAGAAATAGCATTCCAGGGAAACAAAACAAGGCTTTGAGGTGAAAAGAGTATAAAGAAGTTGATTTTGTCAAATGCTTTTTCTCTGATCATTGACGATAATGTGATATTTGTCCTTTATTGTATTGATATGGTATATTACATTAATTGATTTTTTAGTGTTAAGCCAACCCTGCATTCCTGGGATAAATTCCTCTAGGTTATGGTGTCCCTCATCCTCTTAATACATTTTTGGTAACACTGATTAGATCAGAATTCCCTGTTTACATTATTATAACTATGAAAATGCTGTTGACAGCTGAGTCATGCAGTACATTATTATTACATTTCCTTTCCTGCATAATAATGTTTTATTTTCCTGGCATTAAGTGTCTTTTTTTTCTCATTTCCTTATAGAACCCCTGGTTGTGTTAATTTTCTCTTACTGTGTAGAAAACATTATTTTATCAACCTCATCATAAAGAAGAAAGCCCTTCTGGAGCCTTCTTACCTTTTTCAGTCTGGATTGGTCTCTCTTCAGGCTCACTGTACATTGTGGGATCTACTTTTATCATCATCCTGCTAAGCCATTTGCCTTGCTCTTATATATATTCCCTGTTTCCTGGATTTTATGTCTTTCTCCTTCATGGTACATTCAGTTATTTTGGTGGTACACATTTCCTCGCAGCTTCCTGAGAAAGAGTGGAAGGTAAATAAGTGAAATGTTGCAAGGCTAAGAAAAAGTCTTTCTTTTAGTCTCCCACTTCATTTATAATTTGCCCATAGGCTTCCCTGGTGGTCTAGTTGTTAAGACTTCACGCTTCCCCTGCAGGGGGCACAAGTTCAATCCCTGGTTGGAGAACTAAGAACCTGTCATGCTGTGCAGTGTGGCCAAAAAAAATAATTTGCCCAGATATAGAATTCTGGACTGGGAGTCATTTTTTTCTTCATCAAAAATACTCCTCCATTGTCTTTCTAATCTTTCTAACTTCTGATGTTGCTAGTTAGAAGCCCAATGTCTTTCTGACTCTTGAACCTCTGTATGAAACCTGTTTTTTCTTCCTTAGTGCTTATAGGATATTTTCTTTGATGTCAAAATTCCAGAAATTCACTATGAGAAGCTTTGGTTTTTCTTTAGAATTAAGTTAGAAGGCTGAATTTATAGGACTTGGCACATTCAAAAAACAATTACTGAATAAATGAACAGACATTAATGGAGGTAGAGTAAGCTGTTAAGTTATGGAAATTGAATGACATCTTCTTTAAAATGATTCTCATGCTTAATTTTACAGAATCCGGAGGATAAAAGAAAGTGATCCTAATTTTAAAGTAAAGGACTTCCCTGAAAAAGCCCAGGATATCTTCATTGAAGCTCATCTGTGTCTAAACAAGTATGTGAACTCCCTGTCTTATACCCACTATGTTCTCAGCAGCTATTATTCTAGGTGTGTTTTTTTTCCTTCAGGTGAGAATTCTAGAGTGAGAGACCTTCCTCTTTGGGAAATAATTGGAGCCTGGAGCTATCCTTGACTTCTGTCACTGCGTCTGGGAATTTTCACCATTTGGTCTGGCTCAGCTCCACTGGCAAATGTTAGGACTCTGCTTAATGGCAGCTGTTTTCACCCCACCTGATCCCTAACTCATCCTGATCCTTTCTTTGTGTCTTTTAGTCACTAAATCGTGTCCAACCCTTTGCAACCCCATGGACTCTAGCCTGCCAGGCTTCCCTGTGTTATACTACCTCTTGAAGTTTGGTCAGATTCATGTCCATTGAATCAATAATGCTATCTAACCATCTCATCCTCTGTTGTCCTCTTCTCCTTTTGCCTTCAATCTTCCCCAATATCAGGGTCCTTTCCAATGAGTTGGCTCTTATCATCAGGTGGCCAACATATTGGAGCTTCAGCATCAGACCTTCCAATGTCTAATTGATCAGACCTTCCAGTCTCTGATTACTCAAGATTGATTTTCTGTAGAATTGACAGCTTTGGTGTCCTTGCAGTCTAGGGGACTCTCAAAAGTCTTTTCCAGCATCACAATTTGAAAGCATCAATTCTTCAGCACTCACCCTTCTTTATGGTCCAACTCTCACATCCATGCCTGACTACTGGAGAAACCATAGCTTTGACTCCATGAACCTTTGTCAGAAAAGTGATGTCTCTGCTTTTTAATACGCTGTCTAGATTTGTCATAACTTTCCTTCCAAGGAGCAAACATCTTTTAATTTCATGGCTACAGTCACTATCTGCAGTGATTTTGGAGCCCAAGAAAGTAAAATCTGTCACTGCTTCCACTTTTTCCCCTTCCGTTTGCCATGAAGCTGTGGGACTGGATGCCATAATCTTCGTTTTTTGGATGTTGAGTTTTAAGTCAGCTTTTTCACTCTCCTCTTTCATCCTCATCAAGAGGCTCTTTAGTTCCTCTTCACTTTCAGCCATTAGAGTGGTATCATTTGCATATCTGAGGTTGTTGATATTTCTCCCAGCAGTCTTGATTCCAGCTTGTGATTCATCCAGCCCAGCATTTCACATGATGTACTCTGCATGCTGCTGCTGCTAAGTCGCTTCAGTCGTGTCCGACTCTGTGCGACCCCATAGACAGCAGCCCACCAACCTCTGCCGCCCCTGGGATTCTCCAGGCAAGAACACTGGAGTGGGTTGCCATTTCCTTCTCCAATGCATGAAAGTGAAAAGTGAAAGTGAAGTCGCTCAGTTGTGTCTGACTCCTAGCGACCCCATGGACTGCAGCCTACCAGGCTCCTCTGTCCATGGGATTTCCCAGGCAAGAGTACTGGAGTGGGTTGCCATTGCCTTCTCCAGTATTCTGCATAGAAGTACATAAATAAGCAAGGTGACAATATACAGCCTTCAGTTCAGTTCAGTCGCTCAGTTGTGTCCGACCCCATGAATCACAGCACGCCAGGCCTCCCTGTCCATCACCAGCTCCCGGAGTTCATTCAAACTCACGTCTATCAAGTCGGTGATGCCATCCAGCCATCTCATCCTCTGTCGTCCCCTTTACCTCCTGCCCCCAATCCCTCCCAGCATCAGAGTCTTTTTCCAGTGAGTCAACTCTTCACATCAGGTGGCCAAAGTACTGGAGTTTCAGCTTTAGCATCATCCCCTCCAAAGAACACCCAGGGCTGATCTCCTTCAGAATGGACTTATTGTATTCCTTTTCTAGTTTTGAACCAGTCGGTTATTTCATGTCTAGTCTGTTTCTTCTTGACCTGCATGCAAGTTTCTCAGGAGACAGGTAAGGTGATCTGCTATTCCCACCTTTGAGAGTTTTCCAGTTTGTTGGGATCCACACAGTCAAAGGCTTTAGCTTTGTCAATCAAGGAGAAGTAGATGTTTTTCTGGAATTCCCTTGCTCTCTCTATAATACAGCAAATGCTGGCAATTTGATCTCTGTTTCCTCTGCTTTTTCTAAACCCAGCTTGTACATCTGTAAGTTCTCAGTTCACATATTGCTGAAGCCTAGCTTGAAGACTTTGAGCATAACCTTACTAGCATGTGAAATGAGCGCAATTGTTTGATAGCTTGAACATTCTTTGGCATTGCCCTTCTTTGGGATTGGAAAGGAAACTGATCTTTTCCAGTCCTGTGGCCACTACTGAGTTTTCCAAATTGCTGACATATTGAGTGCAGCGCTTGAACAGCATCATCTTTTAGGATTTGAAATAGCTCAGCTGGAATTCCATCACCTCCACTAGCTTTGCAATACTGAAATCAGATTGACCATATTCTTTGTAGCTGAAGATGGAGGAGCTCAATACAGTCAGCAAAAACAAGATCTGGAGTTGACTGTGGCTCAGATAATGAGCTCCATATTGCAAAATTCAGGCTTAAATTGAAGAAAGTAGGGAAAACCACTAGGTCACTCAGGTATGACCTAAATCGATCCCTTATGAATTATAGAGTGGAGGTGACAAATAGATTCAAAGGATTAGATCTGGTAGACACAGTGCCTGAAGAACTATGGGTGGAGATTCATAACATTGTACAGGAGGCGGTGATCAAGACCATCCCCAAGAAAAAGAAATTCAAGAAGGCAAAGTGGTTGTCTGAGGAGGCATTACAAATAGCTGAGGAAAGAAGAGGAGTGAAAGGCAAGCGAGAAAGGGAAAGATATACCCAACTGAATACAGAGTTAAAGAGAATAGCAAGGAGATAAGAAGGCCTTTTTAAATGAATAACGCAAAGAGAGGAAAGCAACAGAATGGGAAAGACTAGAGATCTCTTCAAGAAAATTGGAGATATCAAGGGGACATTTCATGCAAGTATGGGCACAATAAAGAATAGGAATCATATGGACCTAACAGAAGCAGAAGAGATTAAGGACAGGTGGCAATAATAGAAGAACTATATTTTAAAAAGTTAATGATCGGGGGTGGGGCCGCGAGTGGCATGGAGGAGGCGGAGGCTGTGGTGCTCCGGGCCGAGCTGTGCGGGCCCGAGTGGGGCTTGAACGGGGCCCAGGCTCCTTGAGATACTGCTGCAGGCATGGGTTGTCCAGGACAGTGGTGACCCCCCAACATACGACATGGACAACTGGAAGCCCAGCTCTCTCATCAAGCCCTTTGGGGCGTGAAAAAAGCGGAGCTGGTATCTTACTGGAAGTATAAACTGACCACCCAGTGGGCCCTGGAGGTTCTGTCAGGAGCCGTGCTCTTCCTACTGGTGACCGTCATCGTCAACATCAAGTTGATCCTGGTCACACGACAAGCTATCAGCGAGGCCAGTGAAGACCTAGAGCCAGAACAAGACTATGATGAGGCCCTGGGCCGACTGGAGCCTCCAAGGCGCAGAGGCAGTGGTCCCCGACGTGTCCTGGACGTGGAGGTATACTCAAGCCGCGGCAAAGTGTATGTGCCAGTGGACGGCACCACGGTGCTGGAGGGTGAGGCCCAGGAGCAGGGCCGGGGCAGCCAAGTCATCGTCCTCAACCAGGCCACGGGCCATGGATGGCAGAGCGAGTGTCTGACACCTATTCACCTCATGAGGATGAGGCCGTGGTGCTGTTCCTCAACATGGCGGCAGCTGGCCGAGTGCTCATGTGCACCGTCAAGCACGAGGGCTCCTTCCTCCTCAGGGACACCGCCAGGGCTCTGCTGAGGAGCCTAGGCAGCCAGGCTGGCCCTGCCCTGGCCTAGAGGGACACCAGGGCCTTCGTGGGACGAAGAGGAGGTCCTTTGCTCGCGGAGAAACATTATAAGTCACCTGCCCTCTCCTCCTGGGGGGATCCAGTTCTGCTGAAGACAGATGTGCTGCTGAGCTCAGCTGAAGAGGCAGAGTGCCACTGGGCAGACACAGCTGAACCGTCGCCGCTGCTACTGCAGCAAAGTTGAGGGCTACGGGAGCGTGTGCAGCTGCAAGGACCCCACACCCATCGAGTTCAGCCCTGACCCACTCCCAGACAACAAGGTCCTTGATGTGCCTGTGGCTGTCATTGCGGGGAACCGGCCCAATTACCTGTACAGGATGCTGCGCTCTCTACTCTCAGCCCAGGGGGTGTCTCCCCAGATGATAAGTTTTCATTGATGGCTACTGTAAGGAGCTGATGGAGGTGGTGGCGCTGCTTGGTCTGAGGAGCATCCAGCACACTCCCATCAGCGTCAAGAACGCCCGTGTGCCTCAGCACTACAAGGCCAGCCTCACTGCCACTTTCAACCTGTTTCCGGAAGCCAAGTTTGCTGTGGTTCTGGGAGAGGACCTGGATATTGCTGTGGATCCTTTCAGTTACCTGAGCCAATCCGTCCACCTGCTGGAGGAGGACGACAGCTTGTACTGTATCTCTGCCTGGAATGACCAGGGCTGTGAACACACGGCGGAGGACCCAGCAGTGCTGTACCGTGTGGAGACCATGCCTGGGCTGGGCTGGGTACTCAGGAAGTTCTTGTACAAGGAAGAATTTGAGCCCAAGTGGCCCACACCAGAAAAGCTCTGGGACTGGGACATGTTTATGCGGATGCCAGAACAACACCGAGGCCGAGAGTGCATTATCCCTGACGTGTCCTGATCCTACCGCTTTGGCATCATTGGCCTCAACATGAATGGCTACTTCCATGAGGCCTACTTCAAGAAGCACAAGTTCAGCATGGTTCCAGGTGTCCAGCTCAGGAACGTGGACGGTCTAAAGAAGGACGCTTATGAAGTAGAAGTTCACAGGCTTCTCAGTGAAGCGGAGGTTCTGGACCACAGCAAGAACCCTTGTGAAGACTCTTTCCTGCCAGACACAGAGGGCCACACCTACATGGCATTTATCCGGATGGAGAAGGACAATGACTTCACCACCTGGACTCAGCTTGCCAAGTGTCTCCGAATCTGGGACCTGGATGTGTGTGACAACCACCGGGGCCTGTGGAGACTGTTTCAGAAGAAGAACCACTTCCTGGTGGTGGGGGTCCCAGCCTCCCCATACTCGATGAAGAAGCCACCATCAATCACCCCAATTTTCTTGGAGTCACCCACAAAGGAGGAGGGAGGCCCGGGAGCTGCAGAACAGACATGAGACCTCCTCCAGGAACCTGCAGGGCTGCGTACTGTGTAGCCCCAGGCAGGCTAGCCCTTTATCCAATCCTGTAGGATTTTGTAGACACTGGCAGGGGCTGGGTCTGGTTTTTTTTAACATGAAACTTAATTACTAACTCCCAGGGGAGGGTTCCTCTGCTCCAACACCCCTGTTCCTGAGTTGGAGGTCTATTTATTTACTTTCTTGTTGGGAAAGGGCAGGAGAGTACCTGGGAATCACTGGGATCCCTGGGCAGCCCATTCTGCCCTTTGCATACTCCCTCCTCCCAGGCCTGACTGAGAATCTAAGGTATTTATTGACTGTCCTGAGGGTCTTGGAAACAGCTGAAGCCTGGAGGGCCTTGATTCTTTTTTTTTTTTTTTTTTGGACTGGGGTGGTGCCCTGAGGGTGGGGCAGGCTCTTACTCAGGAAACTGCTGTGCCCAACCCATGGACAGGCCCACCTGGGGCCCACATGCTGATGCAGACTCACTCAGAGACCCTCAGACACTGAACCAGGCCTCTTCTCAGCCTCCTCTTTGTCCAGATTTCCAAAGCTGGATAAGGTGGTCATTGATTAAAAAAGGAGAAAAGCTCAAAAAAAAAAAAAAAAAGTTAATGATCGAGATAACCATGAGTGTGGTCACTCAGAGCCAGATATCCTGGAATGTGAAGTCAAGTGGGCCTTAGGAAGCATTACTTCAAAGAAAGCTAACGGAGGTGATGAAATTCCAGCTGAGCTATTTAAAATCTTAAAAGATGATGCTGTTCAAGTCTTGACTCAATATGTGAAGCAATTTGGACAACTCAGCAGTGGCCACAGTTGGGTTGCTATTTTGTTATTGGGTTGCAGGAGCTCTTTGTGTTCTGAATAGTAATCCCATGTCAGATATATGCTTTATAAATATTTTCTCCCATTTCATGGGTTTTTACTTTCTTGGTAGTGTACTTTGAAATAAGAACATTTTAATTTTTGTTAAGTCCAAGTTACATGTGTTTTCTTTTGTTGTCTGAGTTTTTACTGTCAAATCTACAAATCATTGCCAAATTCAGTGTCATGGAATTTTTCCCTAATGTTTTCTTCTAAGAGTTTTATAGATTTGGTTCTCACATTTTGGTCTTTGATCCCTTTTGAGTATGCTGTAATGTAAGCATCTGACTTCATTTTTTTTTTTTTTTAATAATATCACCTATGTATTTATTTGTTAATTTTGGCTGTGTGTGCTGGATCTTTTGTCGCTGTGCTCAGACTTTCTCTAGTTGCACCCAGCCAGGGCTACTCTTTGTTTTGGTGCGTGAGCCTCTCGTTGCAGTGGTGTCTTCTGTTGCAGAGCGAGGGCACTAGGCACACCGGCTTCAGTAGCTGGGGCTTGAGGGCTGTAGAGAATGGGCTCAGTCGTGGCACACAAGGTTCATTGGTCCCAGGCGTGTGGGATCTTCTGAACCAGGGACTGAACCAGTGTTGCCTGAATTGGCAGGCGGATTCTTAACCACTAGACCACTAGGGAAGTCCCAGTGGTATAACTTTCTGATTCTCTTCTTTCCTTTTCTATAGATTTTTTAAAACTTATTTTCTTAATGGTTACTTTGGGGATTAGAATTAGTATCTTAACCGTCTAGTTCGGATAATATCAAAGTTTCAATAGTGTACAAGCAGTCTGCTCCTTCCCCTTTGCATTGTTACTGCCGCTGATTATATGTTTATACACTATGTGCCCATAACATAGATTTGTAACCAATGTTTTATGCATGTGCCTTTTAAATCACATAGGGAAAAAATGAGGAATTACAGATCAGAAGGACAGGAATACTGGCCTTTATGTTTACCTATATAGTAACCTGGACCTGTGCTGATTGTTTCTTATTGCTTTAAGTTACTGTCCAGTGTCCTTTCATTTAGGTCTGAAAAACGCCTTTAGTATATCTAATAGGACAGATCTCCTGGTAATAAACCCTCCCAATTTTTGTTTATCTGAAAATATCTACAATTCTCCTTCATTCTTTTTTCTTTCTCTTTTTTTTTCTTTTGCCATACCTCATGGCATGTGGAACTTCCCCGACCAGCGATTTAACCCATGTCCCCTGAAATGGAAGTGCATTAACCACTGAGCCACCAGGGAAGCCCTCTCCTTCATTTTTAAAAGATAGTGTTTCTATCTATAAAATTCGTAGTTGACAGATTTTCTTTTAGGCCTTTAAATATATCATCCCACTGCCTTTTGGCCTCCATAGTTTCTGATAAGAAACCAACTGTAACCTTTGTAAGGTCCCTGGTATGTGACAAATTACTTCTCTTCTGTTGCTTTTAAGATTTTCTCTTTGTCTCTTGGTTTTGACACTTGCACTGTACTGTGTCTCAGTGTGGATTTCTTTGAGTTCATTCTGCTTGGAGTTTGTGGAGTCTCTTGGATATGAACATTCATTTCTTTTACCAGATTTGAAATGTTTTCAGCCATCCTTTCTATTCTTTTTTTTTTTTTTTGGCTACACTATGCGTTATGCAGGAACTTCCCCGGCCAGGGATTGAACCTGTGTCCCCTGCAGTGGAAGCACAGACTCTTAACCACTGGACCCTTAGGGAAGCTCCTTCAGCCATTATTTCTTCAAACGTTTTTTTTGCCTCCTCTCTTCTCCTTCTGGGACTCCTGATATGTGTGTTCATGCACTTGACGGTGTCCTGCAGGTACCTCAGGCTCTACTCATTTTTCTTCATTGTTTTCTTCTTTTTGCTCCTTAGATTGGATACTTTCAATAGTTTTATCCGCAAGTTATGGGGCTCAGCTGGTAAAGAATCCGCCTGCAATGCAGGAGACCTGGGTTCGATCCCTGGGTTGGGAAGATCCCCTGGATAAGGGAAAGACTACCCACTCCGGTATTCTGACCTAGAGAATTCCATGGACTGTATAGTCCATGGGGACGCAAAGAGAGGGAAACAACTGAGCAACTTTCACTTGCTCCTTAGATTGGATGCTTTCAATAGTTTTATCCTCGAGGTAACTGATCCCGTGTTTCTTCCTGCTCAGATTTGCTGTTCAGCCCCTGTAGTGAATTTTTTTTAAGTCTTTATTGGATTTGTTACCGTATTGCTTGCTTTTTTTTTTTTTTAATGTGTTGGCTTTTTGGTCAGGAGATATGTGGGATCTTAGCTCCCCAACCAGGAATTGAACCTGCACCCCCTGCTCTGGAAGGTGAAATCTTAACCACTGTACTGCCAGGGAAGTCCCTAACCCCCGTAGTGAATTTTTAATTTCTTTCACTGTATTTTGCAGTTCTAGAATTTGTTTGGTTCATTTTCATAATTTTTATCTCTTTACTGATTGATGTACTTATTTCGTAGATTGTTTTAGAATTTCCTTTAGTTCTTTTCGCCTGGTTGCCTTTATCTCAATGAGCATGTAGGACAGTTGATTTAATGTCTTTGGCTAATAATTCTAATGTCTGGGCTTCCTCAGGGATAGCTTCTGTCAAAAATTTTTTTCTGTAAGTGGGCCATAGTTTCATGTTTCTTTGTATACTTTGTAACTTTTTGTTGAGAATTGGACATTCTGAGCATCATTATGTGGTAACTCTGAAAATCAGATTGCTCTGCTCCTCAGAAATTGCTGACTTTGTTGATTAGTGCCGCTGCCATCCATTTGTGACTTTTCCAAACTAATACTGCCAAGTGTGTATTCTTTGTTGCGGGTAGTAGTCAGTGAAGTTTCCGTTCCATTACCTCTGCAGTCGGCCAGTGACCTGACAAAGATTTCCTAAATTGTCTGACTGAATAAAAACAAAATAGGTGTTCTTTTCCCTTTATCCCTTTATATCTGTTGATGGGAAAAGCTGCTGCAGCCAGCAGGGCTGAAACCGTGGCATGGTTTGTGCTGGTCTCTCTGCCATCCACCAGATTGACCAGAATGTGCAAACTCAAATTTCGGAGGGGAAGGTCCCTGCTGCCTGCCCAAGTACCAGCCATCCACTCCAGAACACAGACCGCTGTCCCGCAGTCATGGCAGGGCTGAGGGAAAGAGGAGGGGAGGTGGTTTGTACATGTTCTTAAATCCAGGCTCATTGGCTTCTCCCTTCATCAGGCACTCCCCTGGTTGTTATAAGTATCCAGAGTTCTGAGATTTTGCTTTGCTTATTTATCAGTTACTTCAATGAAGGGACCCACCCCTAGTGCTTCCTGGTCTGTTGTTTTGCTTGATGTCTGTGTCTGTTGATTGTGCTAGATTGATTCCAGGTCTGTTTTGTAGTGTTGATGATGGAGTGTGTTTCTTCTGAGGGAATTGCAGACAACCTAAGTTATGAATATGCTCCCAGAGAGGTTTTCTCTGTGTGTTTCTGCCAAATCCTCTAGGGATAGCATTGGCAAGGTATTAGTTTTTATGTTAATTTCTGAGTTTAGGGATTCTTGCATCATAGAGATACTGTAAATTTTGTGTCTACATCTGAGTATAATGTGTACTTAGGGCTTTAATTTTTCAGTTTTCATGGGGTTTTTTGGTTGCTGTTGTTTGTTTTTTAGATTTTTTACCCCTGCTCAGAGCCCTAGACAGAGGGAAGCTTTGTCTCTAGGTTGGTGGGCTGTTTTTCTAGTTTCCTTTTCCTGCGCCTGCCAGACTCTTTTGAGGGTCACAGCTTTATACAGGGATTTCAGTTCCAACTCCCTGTCCTTCCAACGTCCTGGGTTTTAGGAAAAGTCAAGCTCTAGCCATCAGATCCTATTTCTGGATCCTTAAATCATCTCTTACCTGGTTGTGGTATCAGGTTATGTTCTTTCCATTCTACTTTTAATTCGCTCTTCCTCTCTGGCACCTGTGGACTTAACTTCCTTTCTCGTGTACTAGGCTAGAGATTTAAAAATGTGTGTGTGTCTGTGTTTATTATATTCTGTCCAACCTTTCTGGATGTTTACAGTGGGAGGGTAAATTTTATTGCAAACTTACTTATAGGATAAGTTCTATTACAAAATACTGAGTCAGCTCATAAAAGGGGGAGTTTATTTCTACTGAAGATTTCTAGGCCAAGATAGTGATGAGGCAGAATTCATTCGGAGGTGCCAGGTGTGGTGGCTGTGGTATCTGTCACCACAACTTGGTGTAGTCTAATCTAGAGCTACAGTGAAGGGAAATGACTCAGAGTCTTTTTTATTTGGAATAGAAGTGGAAGTGAAACAGAATTAACCTATCACCCACTCTGGCATTAGAGACACAGTTTTTCAAAGAGCAAGACTTTAACCACTTAGGAAGTGTTAAATTGCAGAAGATAGAAAAAAAAAGAAAAGAAAAAAAGCAACAAAAAAAATAAATTGCAGGAGAAAGTCATGAATGTGTATCTGAAAGAAACTAATCTGTGGTCTTAGGTTTACTTGAAGACTACTTCAGTTAGGAACCCTCCTAAAATCTTACATGTACAAGAGCTTGGGTTTGTTGTTTCATTTTCTTCCTGAATAGAATCAGCATAACTTGGTCACTCTGGCAGCCACAAAGATGGGATGGAGGGACAGTTTGTTTGGAAAGGACCAGAAATGACAAGTTGTTATCTTTTACTTTTTCTAAACCTTAAGCTTTTTATTTTGTATTGGAGTATAGCCATTTAATGGAAGCCGTTGACTTCCTTGGTGGCTCAGACAGTAAAAGCATCTGCCTACAATGCAGGAGACTCGGGTTGGATCCCTGGGTCAGGAAGATCCACTGGAGAAGGAAATGGCAACCTGCTCCAGTACTCTTGCCTGTAAATCCCATGGACGGAGAAGCCTGGTAGGCTACAATCCATGGGGGTCGCAAAGAGTCAGACACGACTGAGTGACTTCTCTTTCTTTCTGTAGCTGTTTAACAGTGTTGTAGTGTCAGATGAACAGTGAAGGACTCAGCCATACTGGTTATCTCTTGGCTGGGTTCAAGGATGAAAGTGTAAGAAATAAGGCTAGGCAGTTGGTATTGATGATGTATCCATGGTAAGAGGAGATAAGTTGAGCTTTTGATTGTTGTTTGTGTTGAATCTTGTTCCAGCTTAGAACAGAAATCAGTCCCCATGTCCCAGTGAGGGTCTCTTACCCATCTCAAGGATATCTAGTAATTTCAGAGAAATTTCTTTCTGCTCCTGAAATTCAAACACAACTTTGCACTGCTTTTAGAGCTCATGGTTTTCTGAGAAATCATGTTATTCTTCATCTTTGTATTTCTAGGACTTAGTATATTACCTGGCTTATAGTAGGTGTGCAGAAAATATTTGTAAAAATGAAGGGAATGATTTTCCATTTTCAGGGCCATTTTCAACTTTCATATAGTGTATCATAAAAGCAGTAGTCAGTGATACAAATTTCTTTCCTTTTTAGCTCAGACCATGACCGACTTCATACCTTGGTAACCGAAAACTGTTTTCCGGTAGGTTCTCATCTTCCTTAGAATTGTGGGATGCCTGAGTAGACAGATTCTAGATAGCACCTCAGTTTTCTTAAGGATCAGTTTTGAGAGTACAGGAAGTTTAAGGCAAAAGGTCGAAGTTCGTTATGTTTGGCTGCATGGTAATGACTTGGTATGGAGTCTGGTAAAGGCCGTGCAGTTGCAGATAGAGGAGGTCCCTGAGCAAGCAGTACTGAGACTGCAGATCCTGAGGGGAGGGGATGGTCACATTAGGCCAGCCCTGCACATGCCTGGGCCACAATAAAGGACTTAAGCAGTGTGCTTGAGGCTTACACTGTGTGGTAACCAGGGTGCTAGGTACTCTGGGAGACTCCTGACAATGAGGACTTTGTGGTTTAGTTAGAAGTTCAAGAATAAGAATTTCAGTTGCTCCCAGTTCTGCCTCATCTCCCCAGGCACAAGTATAGCTATCCTAGTCTAAGGAGGTTATTAGCCTTTATAAAAGTCTATAAAATTCCTATAAAAACTGCCAAAAGGTAAGAGGAAAAAAACAAATGTGCAGCCAACAGAAATGCACGCAGTAGCGAGCAGATTATGACAGTGTGTGGGAGGGATAACATATTAGGTAAGCTGGCAGTTTGGAATGCGGTCTTCATTGATTTGGAGAAGGGTCCTCCAGGTGGTAATTGGCTCTTGAGTCATGATTTAGAAATGAAAAGAGAGTTGTTGTAAGGCGAGCTGAAGCAATAGCTTAAGCAAAATTTAGAAAAGTGAGAGAAAATAAGCACCACAGCGCATTTGATGGGAAACGTTGCATGTTGACTGTGGCATTGCAGGAAGAGGAAGCATGGAAATAAGCACCCACTTCCCTAAGGGGGCAGGGGGTGCGGGCAGGAATCCAGTTGAACTCTTCTCTGCCCTCAGGACATGGTCTGGGACATCAAATATAAGACTGTCCGCTGGAGCTTCGTAGAGTCTTTAGAGCCACCCCAGGTGGTGCAGGTTCGCTGTTCGAGTCTGGTGACCAAGAGCAACGCGTATGGCCAGGTCACCGTCCGCATGCACACCCGGCAGGTAGAGGCACCAGTCTGCTTTCCTCCCAGCTTTTCTTTACTCCCAGGTTGAGCACCTACCTCTGAGTCCTGGGTATAGCTACCAGGACTGTGAGTTCTAAGGAAAGGCTCGCCATGGTCTTTCTGGCTTGTCACTGCACCCTTCCCACTGCTGTATGCTAGCTGTGAACACAGGTGTGGGGATATTATTCCCTCCCCTTCCTGGGATCCCTCCTACCTCCTTCCACTCCCTCCACCCTGACCGCCCTCCCCACCCAGTCAAAAACCCTCTAAGAGTAAAGTGTCAGTGGTTGATCAGTTAGTCTGGATTCAGAATTAAACAACTCTGAGGACTAACCAACTTGACGTGCTTTCATCTTTGCAGACTCTGGCCATCTATGACCGGTTTGGCCGGTTGATGTATGGACAGGAAGATGTGCCCAGGGATGTCCTGGAGTATGTTGTCTTTGAAAAGCACCTGGCGAATCCCTATGGCAGCTGGAGAATGCATGGCAAGATTGTTCCCCCATGGGCACCCCCTAAGCAGCCCATCCTTAAGGTAAAGCAGCTCTCACGGTTTAAGGTGTGCTAAGTTGCTTGAGTCTGATGTCCAGCTCTTTGTAACCCCATGTACTGTAGCCCACCAGGATCCTCTGTCCATGGGATTATCCTGGGAAGAATACTGTAGTGGGTTGCCATGTCCTCCTCCAGGGGATTTTCCCCACCCAGGAATTGAACCCCCTGCATCTTCCGTCTCCTGTATTGGCGGACGGGTTCTTTACCACTAGGGCCTCCTGGTTTAAGACGGGGCATCCTCAGCCACTCCTGTTGGGCACCTCCTAGTGGAGAGGGAGGGTGATGCCGCCCCAGGAAGAGGAATTCTTTGCGGATGGGCCTGGAGGCAGGCCTGAATCTCCTGGGTAAACCATGGACTTGGATAATAGATAACTTAGCTTCCTGCTCTTTCAGACGGTTATGATCCCTGGGCCCCAGCTGAAACCTGGGGAAGAGTATGAAGAGCTGCAAAGAGAGGCCCATAAGCCTCAGCTAGCGTGACGGCAAGAATGATTCCTGGGGTGAAGCATGGGTGATGAAGCAGCTGGAAGCTGTGAAGTCTGGGTGTCCGGAAGCTGTGAAGTCACCTGTCTTTCTTCACGCTGTAGAAAGAACTGCCTTTGTTCTCTCTTACCCTGCTTGGGTCTTTTAAGCAGTCTTATCCTCAATAACAACTGCTGCTGGTTGGGCCCTGGTGGGTTGGTTCTATGCACAGCAATGGCTCTGCTTCTTTTTTTCCGTCTTAAATCTAGTTTCGAACTCCAGATGAAAGATGGTATGTTTCAGAGAACGTGATACCAGCTTGCCCAAAGCAAGAACTGTCAGGAGCAAACTGGCAGGACTTTCTAATTACAGGGCAGGGATCAGAGTTGGAAATAAAACACTTATCAAGTATTAGACAAATTGTGGTGGGTTCTCTACATTTCTCCTGGTTCAGGCTGGAAGTGGACAAGTCTTCAGATGGTAGACGTGGAAGTTAACTATGACTGATGACTTATAGGAAATCCAGACTTGAGAAAAATAATTAGTGTTTATAAAAGTGATGTCATTTAAGAGGGTCTCTTCTCATACACTGATTCACTAAATCAGTATCTGTATTTCACAAATGAATGTAAATCCAAAGACATCATTTAGTCCTCAGCTTTTAGATTTTGTTCTTAATCATCGACTGTATCCTGATGTAATCCCAGGAGGCGTTGGTAGAGGCAGGGGCCATGGAAGTGTGGACACATTTGGGAAATTCATCAGTAAGACTTGGTTCCCTGATTTCTAGCACCTTTTGGAGATGGTGACTATTTTTGCAGCCCAGATTTGGAGGCAAAGATTCCAGGATATGAACCGGTGGAGAGGGAAACAGCCCAGCCCCTACTTGTGCCTTAGCTCCAGCTGGAGGAGGATGTAGGACTTCACATACTCATGTCCTGGGTCATCTGAGGTGTGACAGGGAAGTCACTGTCCCAGCAGCAAGCTTGGCTTGTAGCACTATTACACTGATCAGCCCATGAGGTCTCCCCTTAAAAATTAGAACCTTATTTCTCATATTTCTGTTTTTTTTTTTTTTAATTTTATTTTATTTTTAAACTTTACATAATTGTATTAGTTTTGCCAAATATCAAAATGAATCCGCCACAGGTATACATGTGTTCCCCATCCTGAACCCTCCTCCCTCCTCCCTCCCCATACCATCCCTCTGGGTCGTCCCAGTGCACCAGCCCCAAGCATCCAGTATCGTGTATCGAACCTGGACTGGCAACTCGTTTCTTATGTGTACGAGACAGCAAAAGAGACACTGATGTATAGATCAGTCTTATGGACTCTGTGGGAGAAGGAGAGGGTGGGAAGATTTGGGAGAATGACATTGAAACATGTAAAATATCATATTTCTGTTTTTTAAGTCTAGAGTTTTCTTTTAAGGAGTTTATCACTTGGCTAAGGATTAATCTGTTCTGACCTTGAGAGTAGAGTCCAAAGAAATGAATCAGGTTGAGAATAACCTGACTCCTCTCTGTAAAGCTACCATCTCAGCAAAGCAGCAAACATACCAGGCCTCACTAGGGAGAACTAAGGTTTTAATAACAGCTGCCAAGTGCAGACCACAGAAACAAGATGTGTATGCTTAGGGGAGAGGCAGCACTAGCGGGTTAATCCAAAGCAGCCACTCTCATCAGGCTACTTAGTCTCAACCCTTTTGGCTTAAAAATGTACATCAGTTTCCAGCATTGCTGCCCAAGTGAGGTTTGGTCATATCCTATTTGCCTGAGCCCCAGATTAAGGCAAAATGAGAAGGGAGGTGCTTTCAGTAGGATCCACAGCTGGGGGGTGTGTGGAGTAAGGGAGAGGCAGTCCTGGGTGGGACAGGGAGCAGAGAAAGCACACTTAATGACCAAACAGCATTTTGATTTCTATGAAAATATTTAAAGCTTTCAAATAAGCTATTTCACCCCACTCCCCTAGATCTGTCTCAGGGGTCTGTAGATAATCCTAAATAGCAACTAAGCAATAGCTGCCACCAGGGAGCCAGAGGATAAGTGCAGTTTTCATTTCCCTTTGGGGTCAAATCCAGCTGAGCGGATGGCCCAGATGTACAGGATTGGCTCGAAGGGCTGGGCAGAGACCATCTGCAGTGCTAGCCATGTAGCTGAACACTGGCTGAGAATTAACCAGACCGCCCCTTAGTCTCTAAGGCTGTAGTGTGGCTACCAGAGCAGCCACTGTCTTTTCCTTACCTGTCTACTATTAATGTTTAGAAATGTTGAAAAAATAAATTTACCATAACAAATAAGCTAGAAACAACTACAGTGGTCAAGAAAGCATTCTTTATTTTTTCCCCATGGCTTATTTCACAGCCGTGATTACAGGGACGACTTTTCTGTTCCCAGCTAGTCCATTCTCAGTGGGATTGTTTTCAGGTGCAGAATTTCCATTGGTTCAGAAGCTATGAGGGCTTCCCATGTGGCTCAAGGGAAGAGAATTATTGCCAATGCAGGAGACACAAGAGATGTGGGTTTGATCTGTGGCTCCGGAAGATTCTCGAGTAGGAAATGGAAACCCACTCCAGTATTCTTGCCTGGAAAATACTATGGACAGAGGACCTGGTGTTCTACAGTTCACGGGGTCATGAAGAGTCGGATACAACAGTATACACACACACACAAGCTGCGAGGCTGAGAATTCAGCCCAGGGAAAGAATACACTTTAATTACTGCTCTGGAAGCCTGGGGAAGGGCTTCTAGGTAAGAGGGAGAGCTTAGATAGGGAACAAGGATGTCTGGTCTCTGCAAGTGGGTTATTCCATGCTTTCTCCTCCTTTTTGGACATGGAGCACTTTTGCTACTTTCTGCGAAGCCCTGTAGCTGCCCAGAATATTTTATTTACATGCAAACTTTTTTTTCCCATTGGGTATTTGGTTGCCTTTTGTCTTTTTTCCTCCTTGTGAATGGCATCAGTATCTGTCCAGTTAGAAGGTGGGTCCCTGCCCAGCTCTGCCGTGTTTACTCTGCCTATTTCCACCCCCTCACCTCTGCCAGATCTGGGATGTCTGTGACCAGTGTTTTTCTCCTTTCTCATTTCCCTTTGGTAGTATCACCTATTTCCAGCACTCTTGTTATCTAGGACCGCTTAAGTAAGAGTAGCCTGAATTGGCTTGAAAGAATAGAACCAGAAAGAGCTCCCTAAGAAAGGAGGCTTTGTACTTAAGGATGCCCTTTCCCTGGCTGTTGGGCTCTAACCTGCCCCCACCACGAATCTTTCTGAGGGCAAGTACAGTGCTGGCTGTAAACAGGACCTCCTTTCTTGCTCAAGCTTCTTGGGAAAGAGACTGATGTGGGCCTCTTGTTAATGAGCAGGTGAGCTGGAGTGGTTCTTGTCTCAGAACCAGAAATTCCCCAGGCTCCCGTTGCATTTGACAACGGAGAGGAGTCCCTTTGATGACAGTACTGAAAGACTAGGAGAATGAGGCAGAGGGGTGAACTCTGCAGACTGTCAAAAGATGGGGCAGGAAGAAGGGAAGGCCATCTGAGAAGGCTAGCAAGAGGCATGCTTCTTCAACTGTGAGACAGTGTCTGGAAAGGAGAGCTCTCCCTCGGCCTGCGTGGGCAGGACCTGGAGCCGTTGCCTTTCCATTTACACTCTGTGTCTCCTACGTTGCTTTGGACGCCAGATGTTGATATGGACATAAATGTGCTTGATTGACTCTACTTCAGCAGTCAAGCAGGGCAGGTAAGAGGATCAATAAAACAGAAACTGGGGGTCCAAAGTCAAAATGACAAGATCTTTAAGGCATTACAGGGACCTCTTTTGAGCCATTTAAGTTTTCCTCTGATTTGCCTTTGAACTTGAATTAAGTAGCTTCTAAACTCTCTGTGGTGACCTTTTATAATCTTCAGCCTCTATGTTGCCAATGCCTTGAGTGGTTTAGTTTCTTCTCAAAAATTATCCCTGGGAGACTTCAGAGAAGAATGTGTCTACCTTTGTGAAAGTGTGGGCCGGGTACAGCTGACTCCCTTTTGTCATTAACATTAGCTTTACTAGTGATGTCACAGATGGCTTGTGTTGAGTACTCTAGCTGGATGGGAGGATTAATTAGAAGCAGAAGGTCTGGCTCTCGTCCTCTGGAGCAGGAAGGAGAACTGGAAGTAAAGAGAGGCTGGTACTTCCTTTTGGAGTCTGAGTTGCACCTTTCTTGTACAGTTTGCCTTTGGAATGAGTTGACTTCTGGCCTTCTTGGAGAGGGAAAGTGGCCAAGTTTGTGAAAGGGAAAGGAAAGGGAAAGTGGCCAACCAACCTTTAGGTTGTTTCAATTTTTTGGAAACACCTAGAACTTGGAAAGAACCTTGACTGTTCTGAAAGCTAGCCACCCAGTGTATGACCTCACTGATGCAGTTGTTACTCCCAGTCCCAAGGATAGACAGTTGGAGGGGTGAGTTCTTCAAGTTGAGTTTCAGAAGCTACTTCTTGGTCTTCAGTTAAGGAAGAAGACTTCTGAGTCATAGCTTCTTGGAGGGTTGGCTCTGGGCCCAAGCTGGTCCTCGGCCCAGGTTCTGAAGGGACTTGGAGTTCTCTGACACCCTCCAGAGTAAAGGTGCTGGCTGGCTTGTTCACTTTGGGGCGGGGGCTTTTGCTGTCTGGAAAGAAGCTACCCAAAGGTCTCTGGACTAAAAGGCATGGTGGGTTCTCAGGGGCTGTGGGGCAGAGCATTTGCTTCTGAGTTGCTGTTAAAGCCAGGAGACCAGATTCCTCAGATGGGGCTCCAGTTCCCTCCCAGAGACATGTGTCGATGTCTGCCATGGTGCCTGTTATTTTATTTCCTTCGGGATCTGTGACTTCCCATTGACACAGCTCTGCCACCCGGCTCCCCATACTGCTTACTCCATGGGGACTGTCTTTGGGTTGGTCCGTGGCTGGAGCATCTGGCTGAGGAGAGAGCCCTTCTGACCTTGTACCTTCCCAAGGGCAGATTGCCTCCGTCTCTCCGCTGACTTTTACTTCTTCTGAAGAGTGTTCTTCAGTCCCTCCAGATTCTGCCTTTTGCAGGAACATTTCTCTTTGCCCTTGAGATTCTCTGTCTACCTCTTGTTCACATCCCCCTTTCTCTGCTGTTTCTTGGCTCACCTCCCAAAGGCAGATTTCTGTTTTCTTATCAGGGGGAGCTTCTTGCGCTTCCTGTGGACATACTTCTGCTACGCTGGCCCCCACACTGCCTGCTGCCTTGGGACTTTCTTTGCTACTGTCGGAAGCTTGTGGGGCTGGTTCCTGCTTTCCATCTGCCCTCTCAGGCTTTTCCTGAAGGGCCACAGCTTTGTGCTCTGGTTTTTCTGGGGCTTTCCCCTTCTCCTCTTGAGTTTCCTCATCTCCATCCTGTCTTGACGCCCCTTCCTCAGGGGTTCTTTCAGTCACTTCCCAGGGACAGGTCTCAGCTTTGGCACCGCCGTCAGGTTTGGGAGCGTCTGTGGCGGAAGCGTCCCACAGGCAGACCTCAGCGAGCCTGTCCCCAGTGCTGGGCAGTGTCTGAGAGCAGGCTTTAGGTTGGTCAGGGCACTGACTATGTGGGTGGGAGGAGGAGTCCCTGGGGGCTGTGCTCTCCTGGAGATGGACAGGTTGTAGTTCACTGCTCACTTTTTCCCCATCTTTAGCAGTGACTTCTGCTTTTTCTGGGGCTACGTGTTCTGGGGAGGAGTCCATCTTTGGGTCTTGCGTCAGGCCCCCTTTCTCTGCTGCCTCATCACTTATTTCCAGGGAGGGCTCCTCTACCCCTCTGCTGGACACGTCTGAGACCTCAGGGGCCTGAGCAGTGGGTGCCCTCAAGTCCTTCTCCCAGGGACACACAGCTTCCTGCTCTTGACTCAGTTGTGTTTTCCATTTCGATCTGTCTTCTCCCAGGGAGGTGAGTCTCCCCTTTTCTAGCATTTTCTCCCTCTGCCCCACTGAGTCAGTTCTCATCTCTTGTTCTAATTCCTTCCCAGGGGCTCCTTCATCCACCTCCCAGGGACAGACCTTGACTTTTTCACTAGTAGGTGCTCCCTCCGCTTCCCAGGGACATACCTCCACTGGTCTGCACCCCACACGGTCCAGCTCCTGGACCCCAGGTTTTGGCTTGGCAGTGCCCAGAGTGTCTGAATGCCAAGAGGAGCCCCCTGGATCCATGCTCTCCCAGGGGCAAGCCCGTTCCCGCTCCTGGGCCTGCCTCTCTGGAGTACCAACAGCTCTCTCGCTAGGTCCAGAATCTGCAGAAGGCTTCCTCGTTTTGCTTGAAAATTGCCTAATGGCCTCCATTCCCAAAGCCCTTCTCTCCCCAGCTCCAGCACTCACCTCCCAGGGACAGACCTCAGCCTTCTCAGCAGGCAGGGTTTCCTCCGCGTCCCAGGGACAAATCTCAGCAGTTTTGCTTTCCACACTGCCAGACATCTGGAAACTGGCTTTGGGTCCACCTGTGTCTTGAAGACCAGGTTGTGGGGTGAAGCTGACAGGGTCCACACTCTCCCAGGGACAGACTGCTTCCTGCGTTGGCATCTGTTCCTCAGGCTTTGCCCAACTTGGGCTAGCTTTGATGCCTGATATTTCAAGCATCTTCTCCTTGTCCTTTTGAGATTCTCTTCCTTTTGGTACCTGCCCTGATGTCCAGTCCTCTGTCGTTCTCTCATTCACCTCCCAGGGACAGACTTCTGCCTTGGCAGGTGTTGCTCCCTTTCCCTCTGACCTGAGATCTGGTGGGCAGACCTGCGCTGCTCTACTTCCTTTATTGCTGAGGAGTTGGCCATCAGCTTTGGATGAGGAATTGTCTAGATGTGGGCCAGAGTGCCCAGCAGCTGTGCTTTCCCACGGACACACTGACTCCTGCTGTTGGCTAAGTTTCTGCACTGCTTTCCCAGTCCATCCCCTCATCTCTCCAAAGCTCCCTGTTCTGGAGGTGTCCCACTTTTCCTGGGGAGATTCGCCACCTGGCCCCTGACTCAGCATTTCCTTCCCTACTATCTCATCACCCAGCTCCCAGGGACAGATCTCTGCCTTCCCAATGGCAGGAGTGTCTCCTGCCTCCCATGGACAGACTTCAGTGATGCTACTGCCCAAACTCCCTGAGCAACCGGGGGTTCCTGGGGCCTGAGTAGAAACCACTGAGGGGCCCCGGAAATCTGTCCTTTCCCACTGACAAAGAGACTCCAAGCCTTCACCCAGTTTCTGTTCTTTCCAGAAGATTGTTTTCTCGGGGGTTTTCTGCTTTTCCTGGGGGAGTTTCTTTACTCCCTCCTGGGATGGTTTCCCTGTCTCTCCTTCACTTGCCTCCCAGGGACACAGCTGTGCTGTGGTGATGTCAGATGTACAAGCTCCTGGGCCAGGGGCTTCCCACCGATGCGTCTCCATCTCTCTAGGCTCCACACTGCCCACTGCCTCAGACCGGCCCCTGGTTCTGTCCGAGTCCTGAGAGGCTGACCCAGGAGACACACCCCCAGGATCAGCACTTTCCCAAGGACAAACTGCCTCCTGACCCCTGACCAACCTCTCTGGCTTTTTCCGAGCCACAACAACCACATCTTTGGGCTCAGATTTTTCTGAGGCTTTCTCCTTCTCGCCTTGGGAGGCATCTAGATATTGCCGTAGGGCCTCCTCCTCAGGGATTCCACCCACCTCCCAGGGGCAGATTTCAGCTTTGTTGCTACCATCAGGCTGACACAGTTCTGACTCAGTGACTTCCCAGGGGCACACTTCTGTCACCCTGGGGTCAGCACTGCCCAGGGGCTGGAGGCCAGCTTTGGGTAGTTCCTGCCACCCCACAGGAGCTTCTTTTGCTTGCTTAGCATTTTTGTCCCCAGCTGTGCCCTGCCTGAGTTGCTTCAGTGTGGCAGGGCCTGTTTTACCTGCTCTCTCAACCTTCCCCTCCCCTAGACACTGGGAAGTCCTCCTGCCTCTGTCTTCTTGTTCCCTGCTGCTGTCCCGGTGACAGACTTGGAGCATCCTGCTGGTGTGAGCGTTCTGTTGGTTCTGGAGGGACTCTTCATCATCACAGGGGCCAAGTGCCGCCTGCTTACTCACCCCCTTGGGCCGGCCTGGCCTGGGAGATCTGGGGCATGCCCCCACACCCTCTCCAGAAGCTCGGCCCTTCTCCTCCTTCTTAGGACTCCCTTCCCCACTCTCCTTCTCTCTGTGTGTGCTCCGAGAACGGGTCAGAGCTTTGATAGCCAGGCCCAGACTGCGCATGGAACCCTGCTGGACAGGGGTCTTGAGGCTGTGGGATTTAGAGAAGACCTTGGGCCTGTTCTCATCCTCCTCAGTTTCCCCCTGGAGACGCCCATCCTGTGTGTCCATCCCATTCTCCCCAGGCCCCCTCTTCTCTACTGCCACAGAGAGGGCCCTCCAGAGACGGGCCCGAGCTGGGGCATGAGATGGGTTGCCTTGCTCTGGCCCCGAGGGGCCTTCCTGAGCCACATTTTCTTTCTTCACCGGCAGTTCTGCATTCTCCCACGGGCAGATGTAGGTAAGTAGGTTGGGGCTTTGTGGGGGTACTGGGATGGGTGCCAGGGCAGGGGCAGGAGCTGGCATCAGAGCTGGGGCCAAAGTGGAGGTGGGAGACAGCATCCCCGGCTCCCCCAGGCCCGCCCCGGACGTGGCCATGATGGGTGTGGAGATCTGGTGCCGGATGGGCACGTGCGGCAGCCTTCTGGCTGCCTCCTCGTGCAACTGTCCGGAGACGTGGGAGCTGTCCACGCTGCGGCTCTTGGCCGGGGAAGGTGGGGCCGACACGGGGGCTGCTCGAACTCGCTCCAGCCTCCGGGCCGAGGGCCTCCGCGCCGGGCTGGCCAAGGCGGCCTCTGCCTTCCTTCTCTCCTCCCGCTCCTTTGCCTGCCGGTAGGTCTCCTCCAGGTAGGCCTGGCTGGCCACGAGCAGGGCCTTTTCCCTGGCGCCGGCCACAACGCTCAGCGACTTGTGCAGCGAGGCGGGCCGGGCGCGGGGCAACCGCTCGCACACCGTCAGGTTGTGGGCGCTGGCCGACCTGAAGCCCAGCGCGGGGGGCCCGGCCGCCGACTCGCCGGACTCGCGGCTGTCGGATCGCGGCCCCTTGCGGGCCAGCTTCCTCCGCAGCAGCGAGTCGACCAGAGGCGGGCTGTGGTCCCGGTGGGGGTCACAGTCCTGCTCGCAGGTGCTGCGGCACTTACGCAGGCCGGGCGGCGCGGCGGGCTCCCGGAGGCTGGCGCTGAGCAGCCGGCGGCGGGAGGAGCCGGGCAGGCTGCCGCGGCCCGCGGAGCCCGAGTCCCGGGAGTGCTGGCGGGCCAGCGCCTCGGGGAACTCGGCCAGGTACCTCATGAAGGAGCGGCCCAGGCCCTGGCGCCAGCTGGCCCGCTTCTTGGGCAGGTGGGGGTTGTTCGCAGCCATTTCCTTGGTCTTATGAACCTCGAGCTGGGCGTAGAGCTTTTTCAGCTCGTCCTGGGGGCCGGAGAGCAAAGCCGCGTGAGGACCATCCTCTCCATCCCCTGGCGGGCGCTGCTCTGCCCCTCAGCTGGTGCTGAGACCCTTTTTTCTGGGGGAACGCTTTCCCACCAAGCGTGTCCCTTCCTGGCTTTTAAAACACTTGGAAAAGTCACTTCTCCGTTTCTGCAGGGCCAACACCAACCTAGTTCTGAGCCCGACCCACTCAACCCTGAGGACGCAGGGCCCTGCCTTCTACCAGGCACTGTGGTCTGGTGGGCGGTCCCAGCTTGGCGCACAGGAAACGTGGGTTTGAGGCTGCTGACCTATGGTATGCCTCAAGGCTATTTTCTTGCCCTCTCTGAGCCTCTACTTCAATAAAGGAAGGAAATCTGACTGCCTAGTGTTCACTGCCTTAAAGAAGTGGTGCGATCAGTGGGTGTGAAAACGGCCATTGTTGTTGTTAAGTCGCTTCAGTCGTGTCCGACTCTGTGCGACCCCATAGACGGAAGCCCACCAGGCTCCCCCGTCCCTGGGATTCTCCAGGCAAGAACACTGGAGTGGGTTGCCATTTCCTTCTCCAATGCATGAAAGTGAAAAGTGAAAGTGAAGTCACTCAGTCGTGTCCGACTCTAGCGACCCCATGGACTGCAGCCTACCAGGCTCCTCCGTCCATGGGATTTTCTAGGCAAGAGTACTGGAGTGGGGTGCCATTGCCTTTTCAGGTGTAAGTGACAGGATGGGGCTTTGAAAGCTCTTCCTACTTTGGTGCTCTCCCCACAGTGAGCATAGGGAGAGCACACCCACTGCTGATCCCCAAGCTGGAGGGTCAAGGATGGCATGGCAGTGGCCACCTGCCTCCACTTAGGCCTACCTGATAGATTGGGGTCTCAGTTCAACCTATCCCCAGGAGGCAGGAAACGCAGAACTCAGATGGTGAGGAGGACATGGGGGCAGTTGAGACAAGGAAGGAAGGAATTGGGGGATGTAAACAAGTCAGATGTGGAGGGGGCTTCAGGGAAGGTGGAGGGATGGACCCAGTGGCTTCCTGGGACTGTTCCCACTGTAGATTTTATAAAACAATGGGCTTTACTGCCAGTCTCTTTATTTCCTAACTCTCTGAGCCTCTCATCAAGGTTCCTATCACCATTATGATATTCTTAAGCAGAAAAATATGGTAGGGATGCTCTCCTGATGTAAGACTCAGGAAGCACTTCCTTTCTCTAACACTGCTGAGTCCAAGGAAAGAGGATCCTGGTATGGAAATCCTTGGTAGCCAGTGGCTGAATTACCCAACCCTGATGGCCCTAGGAGCACTAACTGCTGGGTGTGCTGGGGGCTGAGGGGCTTTTCAGTCTGCCACTCATGGTGGCCCTGTTGAGTGGAGGACACAGGTGATTTGAGCTCCACTCATGGTTCTGCCTCCCTTGCCAAGTGGGTCAGGAATGTGAGTTTCGGTATTTGGGGGGATCTTTTCACATGTGTGGTCTCCTTTGTGTAGAAGCAGGAGAAGCAGCTTGGGGCAATGGTGGAGAAGAAAGGGATGCAAGGCTAGGGGGAGGACAGGGGACCTTCAGTGGCACACAGCCCGAGTGGCAGGGCATCACTGCTTCATGTCCAGTCCCTAAGTACCATCAAGAGGAGGTCAGGAGGGCAGCACCTACCCGAATGTCTCCAGGGTCCAGGCTGCGCTCGCTCCAGGCTGAAGTGATGCTGCTGTTGAGGTAGGAGCCTGAGCGCTGCAGGTCCAGCTCGTCTTCGTACACCTCATCCAAGATCTCCTCTCGGGGAGGAGCCCCCGGCTTCCGGAACTGGCCAGGGTGGGCATGATCAGGAAAAAGACTCATGTTGGCTCCCTACCCTGTGGCATATGTATTTACTCCATAAATCCTCAACCCCTTCTGATTTGGGATTCTGGAGGTCAAAAGAGTATTTTTCCATCTCATCCTTCCTGATTTTCTCTAACTTAGAGACCAGGGGTCTCTAATGCCCTGTGCCCACAATTCCTAGCCATGTCCTTCAGCCCCCTCACCTATCTTCTGTAACTGCTTCCGAGTTTATTTTCAGAGTCTGCCAACCTTCCAATTGTGTTACAAGGACCCCCTTCAGCTCTAGCTCTTATTACCCTTGCCCAGGGATTGGAGACAGAGCGTCCTTCCCCAACTCCTATATGCGTGCTAAGTCGCTTCAGTCTTGTCCAATTCTTTGCAACCCCAAGGACTGTAGCCTGCTAGGCTCCTCTGTCCATGGGATCCTCCGGGCAAGAATACTGAAGAGGATTGCCATTCCCTTCTCCAGGGGGATCTTCCCCACCCAGAGATCAAATCTGGGTTCCCACATTGCAGGGGGATTCTTTACCATCTGAGCCACCAGGGAAGCCCTTAGCCAACTCCTACTGCTGCTACTGCTGCTGCTGCTAAGTCACTTCTGTCGTGTCCGACTCTGTGCAACCCCATAGACAACAGCCCACCAGGCTCCCCCGTCCCTGGGACTCTCCAGGCAAGAACACTGGAGTGGGTTGCCATTTCCTTTTCCAATACATGAAAATGAAAAGTGAAAGTGAAGTCGCTCAGTTGTATCCAACTCTTTGCGACCCCATGGACTGCAACCTACCAGGCTCCTCCGTCCATAGGATTTTCCAGGCAAGAGTGCTGGAGTGGGGTGCCATTGCCTTCTCCGAGCCAACTCCTAAGTGGGCTCCAAATCCCTCTGGGCCCAGGTGTCATTCTCGCCCTGACCTGGACAGGGCACTGTGGACACAGCAGGTCCACAGTGCCCCTGGCCAAGGGGCCGGGGTCACCTCACTTCGAGGCCAGAGAAGACCTCACCTTAGGGATGAAGATCAGAGCCAGCGTGGCGGTGACTGTGCTGTGAGTGTGAAAGAAGAAGAGGAGGAGCGTCCAGTCCGGGTGCAAGGAGGGAACCAGCACAAACCTGGGGGTGAGGTGGTGGTGGTGGGGTGATGGTTAGCTGCGGGTGGGAGCGGCCTCTTCCCTCTCACCTGTCCCAGTGGCTCTCCCCCCAACCCCAGCCCTGACCTCCTGCAGGTGCTCAGTGGAGTGAGGAAGGCACTCTTCCTTCTTCCTGCCCTCCCACCTCAGGGCTCATGTTAATCCCCACTTCCAAGAAGCCTTCCCAGACTCCTCCAGCTTGCCTTCTCTGGCTGCTTATAGCACTGTTATGAACCGCCCCGTGGATTGGTTCTACCTTCACCACAGGGCCAGATCCTTGTGGACACGCACAGCAGGTCTGCTGCTGGGACGGCTGAGGTATGAGGGGAAGGAGGCAGGGAGAATGGAGCCCGTGTAGGGAGGAGAGCGGTAGGGGATGGAATGGGAGAGCACTTAGGGTGTTGGGCGAGACATAGGGTACAGGAAGGATGTCTGTAGGGTAGGGAGAGAACTCTAGGTGAGGGACTTTCCTCACCTTGCTGCGGTGTAGCGGGTGTTGCCAGCAGGATTTTGGGATGGGGGTACCCTCCCCTGGGAGAGGTGAGGAATGGTGTTAGGGTGGAAGGCGTGGTGGGTAGGAGGGCTTGTCCTCACCTGGCTGCGTGGAAGGTGGCAGAAAGCAGCAGCTCGTTGTGCAGGGCGATGCCCATGTATCGTGGCTCGTGGAAGGCTGAGGGGACAGCCCGGGTGGCGTAGCAGAGGAAGCTGCCCCAGCACAGGAGCAGCATCTCAGCTGTAGGGAAGGGAGGGAGGGACAGAGCCAGGTACCACCTCAGCAGCCATGCCACCCCTTTCTCTGTAGGGGGTTCTGCGGGGAGCCTGGTCCAGGTACAGGAGGAAGAACCCTTGGAGGTACAGGGCGGGGGACCAGAGTGAGGCTGGACTCTGTGGGAGTAACTCACCCACCACCATGATGTAGTCCCAGCGGTCGTGGTGGCAGAGGTAGAAGTGGCGTCCCGTGTGTGTGTGGCCCCGTGTTACCAGTGGCGTGTGCTGAATGCCTGGCTCCAGGACCCCTGCCGTCCACACAGCCAGGAAGCCCAGCACCAGCAGCAGGAGCAGCCCCAGACGCCGCAGCAGCCGCCCGCTGCTCAGGTGGGGGCCCCGCTGGGCCGTTCGAGACAGAAAGAGCTGGAGCACTCTACAAGGGTCAGGGTGTGGCTGGTAGACGCAGGGAGAGGGGACGCCTCTGGCCATTGCTTCCCTCCCCTCCACACATCCCTGTTCTCCCATCCCTTCCATGGGTCACTGCCTCCTCTTACCGCCCCCCCAAAAAAGTTACATGGTGGGGAGGGCTACAGTGACGGGAGCAGGCCTTGGGGGCCCAGAGGAGCAGATTGGGTAGGGGGTCTGGCGGTGAAGAACTCCATCCCATAAATGAGTTGGGGTGGCCTGGAGGGAGCCGCATGAGAACAAGGCCCTACCCAGACCCTACCTATAAAGCTTGAGTATAATGGTGCCGTAGACAATGGCAAAGCCCAGCAGCCGGACCCAGCGGAGGGCGATGCAGCGAAAGACACTGGGCTTGAAGTACAGGATGAAGACCTGGTGGGGAGGGGGTAAAAACAATTGCTGTCCATTGCACTTGCACTGGGTGCCAGGCCTACGCTAAGCACCTTGCTGATCCTTCTAACAGCCTCCCCACAGAGACATCATCACCTCCATTCTGCAGAGGAGCAGCTTTCTTATCAGAGAGGTTAGATAACTTGTCCTAAGTTACACAACAGGTCATAGAGCTCTTTTAAGCCTCACTAGGCCAGCCTGTCACCTGTAGGTACGAGCAGGGAGATTTTGAGGTCTCTGAATCCCCCCACAGGATACAGAGGACAGATTCTGGGGTGTGGAGGGTGCCAGGTTGGGACTGGGGGGATCCCAGGAGGTGGGGTCAGGCTCTAGCCACAAACTCACAGGGAAGTAGAGCAGCAGGGATCCGAAAAGGATGGCTTCCAGCAGTACCACTCCAGATGCTCGGATCCTCTGTGAACCCAGGAAAGAAAGATGCACATAAGCAGGATAGCGAGAGGATAGAGCCTGGAGGATGGTGCAGGAGGGTCTCAGGTCTGTTTGAGGGGTCACTCTGTGGCCCTGAGCTAAAGCTACCCCCTATAACTTCAGCTGTGCCTTCTTCATCCACAGGCTCTTAGCTCCACTGGCACTAAGCCTAGCTGAGGCCAAGGTTTCACATAGCCCCTGCAGCCCCATGCCCCTCCCAATCTCACCCTGGGCCTTGCTGCAGACCTGGGCTGGAATTGGAGGCTGCTGGAGCTAGAAGGGATCTCAGGCTTTCCCCCAAGCTTTGGGTCAGACAGCTCCCTTGCCTAGAAACTCCCTTCTCTGTCAATTGACCAAACTTGGCTCAAGTGTCATGTTCTCCAGAAAGACATCCCACACCATCTCAGGCGGGATGACTGGGTCCCTTTTCTGACCTGCCACAGCAACTGGCACCTCCATCCTGGCCCCTGTCTTACTGTGCTGTCATTGCTTCTTCCACTCAACTGGGAGCTCCATAAGGGACCAGATCACTTCCCCTAGTGCCTACACAGTGCTTTGAATCAAGTCCAGTGACTTCATTGCACAGGTGAGGAAACAGGTCTATGGTGGTGAGGTCACTTGCTTAATGTCAGAGAGTGAGTTAGATTAAGGCTCAAACTTGCATTTTTCAAGTTCTAGCCTTAGGTAGTCTTTGGTCTCCCCCTGATGCTAGAGATTCACGATGGGTAGGACATGTGCAGAGAAGAGAGCTGTGGGGCCTTGCTTGCCTTGCTCTGGCGGCAGCG
This sequence comes from Bos grunniens, assembly GCF_055505025.1. NCBI lineage: Eukaryota > Metazoa > Chordata > Mammalia > Artiodactyla > Bovidae > Bos > Bos grunniens. Next base: position 24,445,718 of record NC_141183.1, on the reverse strand, counting down.
ATAGGAGACCAGCATGCTCAGGAAGACAACCAGCATGCAGCACGTCTGACAGGCCAGCACCGCTGCCCTCAGCCTGGGGGCTTCCTCCACCAGGCACGGCGTGGCATCCAGGCAGCTGGCACAGCCCTCGGCACATGGTTGGCAGCGCAGCAGCCTCCCGGGGCTGCCTTGAGGGGACCCAAATTGCCCAGGAGGCTGGGCAGCACCCTCCTCTGAGCCTATAATGAACAAGATGGGTACAGGGAGAAGGGCGTGGCTGGGGCATCCTGAGACCCCAGCCTTCTCTCCTCATGGTTGGCACAGTTCTTATCCTGCCCTCTTAGGGTCTGTGGCCCCTGGGGGAAGGAATGAGGAAGTGAGTACTTGCAGGGAAAGGCAGAAGAAGAGGTGATACCAGGCTAGGACTCACCATGAGGTCAGCTTGCATCAAATTGCCATGTTTTAGGCTCATTCTCAGAAGGCATAGACACCCCCAAATTGGACCCTGCCTGTGTCTCCTGCTTCTCTCGACATTCTGCCCTGGCCCCACAAGTTTTTCTCCCAGTATCTCACCCCAACCTGCCTTTCTTCCGCAGATACCCACCTCCAATCAGCCCAGCCTGTAAAACACCTGCCTGTCCCTCACCACTGTTACATACCCAAGGAGTTGCTTGCCCCGTAGAAGCCAGGTCGGCAGCGGCACAGGTAGTGGCCAAGGACAAAGCCCCGACTCTCCCGGGGGACGCACTGTGGGGCCAACAAACACCATAGGTATTTATATGGGGCTTTCCCGCCGGGGAAGAGTAGGAGGGTCATCTACCCTCCTATCCACAGCCCCTGGGTCTACACTGGGGAGCCCCAGTCCTGGGGAAGCCATCCCTCCCTGCAGACCCTACCCTGACCCCACCATTGTCTCTCTTATCAAAGAGACCTCCAAACACAGAGTTTGGAGATGGATCAGCCTTTTATCCAGACTAGCTGTGACAGGAGCCTCATAGGTCCCATTTCCCAATCCCCAGCTGTTGCTAGAGCAAGGTGCTGGGGCGGTGGAAGCAGAGAGAACTCTGAGATCAACCACACCTGTGTGCCTACATCCTGCTTCAAAGGGTCAACATCAGCCTCCCTCTTTGGCACACAGGTGAGTTGAAAAGGCACCCACGGGGGAGCAGCTTCCTCTATTAGGGCCATCTGCCTTTGGTGTAGGACTGCTCTCCCCAGCCCTAATGCCAGGCTAATGCCAGGCTGGTGGGGTGCCAAGGCCAGCTCTTTATTCCAACTCCACCCACTGATGTTTGCCCAGCAGGAGACAGAGCAGACCTCAGAGCCAGGCAGCGAAGATAAGCACATGGATGAGGTCAGATCTACTGTAGGGAGTGGCCAGGAACAGATAGCAATGGGGCAAAGGAAGGAAGATTCCATATCCAGCCCTGATTTCACCTAAAGGGTGCTTATGAAATCGTGGCCCAACTTTCCCCTCTGCTCAGATTGCTAGAAAATGCTCTGTTTCTGCCACAGTCTGCACCATCAGACAAATGCATACCCAGAGACATGAATGTGGCTGGGTTTAAAAGTGCATTGGACAATGGGAGCCTTTATGCATCCCTGGATGTATAGCTTCAGACACATGTCCCCTGAAGAGCAGCAGATGCCCAGACCCGCTCCACTTCCCAGCAGGCTGCTGGGCTCGCCTTGGCTTTGGTTCAGCTCAGGAACAAGCATGCAGTCAGTGTTACTGTGGAGCGGATTAGTTCACTGGCCTCCCAGTTTCCCAGTAGTGGGTTTGCAGGATTACCAACCATTGCTTTCCATTATCCAGATTCTCCTGCATCCACGGCTTTGATTTTGCCAGCACCTGGTCCAGGTTCCATCACCTTTACCAGTTCCCGAGCTCTTCAAGCTCCTTCTCTGGTTAGTCTCCTCCTACATCTCAACTTTTTCCTACATTCCTCCTACATCCCAATTCCACTTATTTCAACAAACACCCAATAAAGCATCCTTTGTGGGTTAGAAGGAGCCCAGAGCTCTGTTGACATGGAGAATGTGGTTCAGGAGAAGGAAAGGGGTTGATTAATAGAGGCTCAGGAAGTGGTCCTGGGAAGGGATCCTGAAGCACCCAGTACCAGAAGGGAGAGCAGACAGGGAGGCACATTGAGATTGCAAAGGAATGAAGGTGGCTGTCTCAGATTGGGGATGGGGCTAGGCTGTAAGTGTCCTCACTTTTAAATAGCCTGGTATCTCATTTCTATCTGTCTCACCAATAGGGACTTCCCTGAAGCCCTGAGAGGCTGATGTGCCTTCGTCAGCTGCTCCTGATGGCATGATGGGAAAGGGGAAGGGAGGTAGGAAACCCGTACCCCACTCTCCGTATCCTTACCTGGGTGCTGTTGAGATCACACAGGTGTGTGTTAGAGTACCAGCCTGGGCCACTGGCACACTGATTGATGTCCACGCTCTGAAGGTCTACGTCCATCTGCACCTGCCCCCTAGGGCAGTGAATTGGCAGTTAGGGGTATAGTGAAGGGTGCCAAGGTGGACATGTATCCTTGGGTCTCAGATCATGGTGCAATGCAAGCTTTACGCACTTTAGCACAGTGGCTGTAGTGTGCCAGGAGAGAGGGCACACAAGCATGCCACTTCTCCAATGCTATTAACCCTCACTGTCTCTGCAGCAACAATCCTCCTCCCCCTAGATTTTTCCCTTGCCCCACCCCCCATCCCTCAGCTTTTCAACATCCTAGCATTTCCTGATTTCTATCAATGGGTAAAGGGAGTGGGCAAGACATATGGGAGCTGCAGTTCTGATGATCTGTCTGAAAGGGATTTTCATACTTCCCCACTGCGTGTATACACACTTATACTCAAACAGGCACACAAAGCACAGATATTAACAATGCCCCACTCTGCCCAAACCAGGTCTGAATTGATCTTAATGAAGGAGATATGGAATAGAGGGGCCCAGATTCAAGAGCTGCCTGGCCTGAGGGCTCTCAACCCTGGCTCTGAGCCCATTGGGGAGAGAGCTGGCAAAAAGCCAGGCTGCCTGTGGCCAGGAGAGGAACTCTGCTGGGGACAATGAATGGGGACACAGAGCTGGGAAAACAACGTTGATTGTTGAATGCCTAGCGGTATAGTATCCACCTGCTCCCTCCTTCCCATCATGGCTCCCACTCAGCTCTTTACTCCGGTTGAGGGAGGAGGTCAATTATTTGAGGAGCATCACAGGCTCCTGGGTCAGGACTTGATGTAAGAATACAGCCATGGGAGTGATACTGGGACCTGGACAACTTCTGGGCAGAAAGGGCCATGGTTCCAAGCCTCCCCCCAGGTGTTTTCCTTCACTTGCAGAAGCCTCCTTTTCCAGTTCTAGATTGCTAGAGAGTAGCGGATTTCACTCCTGGGACACCTGACTCCTCCGAGAAGCCGGTACACAGATTGTAACGGCTATCCCTGCCAAACCCTCTCCTGCATTGTACCCATTACTCAGATCTGGGAACCAGGACCTATGCCCAGCTGTGCCCCCCATCAGTACATACACACATGTGTGTATACCTATATGTAAATGGATCGATCATACACACACCTGTATATGTTAACACATAGAGTCCTAGAGTCAACTGCAAATATACACAGCTGAATGCAAATACACACATCTGTGTCCTCCAGACGCACATGTGCATACCAAATAGCCTATGCACAGCTAGGACCCCCCCCCTCCCCCGCCACCTCCACAGATCCACAATAGCATCAAATCCTGCACAAACCCACTTACCTGACCTCCGGACTGAGGTCTGGCTTGAGTCCATAGAAGGTGGCTGAGAGTGTGATAAGCCAGCCAGGACGCAGTCGACCCTCCTGGCATTCCAGGAAGGGAGGAGACAGTCTCACGTGCTGCACGTCCCCGACATATCCATCCCCCTGTGGCCACTTGGGGCTGCCAAGGCTCCCTAGGTCATTGGTCAGCACCCGCTTTTGCAGGTCAGTGGGGTGCAGGGCTCCAGTTGAGCTCTCCTCCTGCACCCTGTTCCCGGACAAGTCCTGAAGGATGGTCTCCTCCCCAACCCGGGTGGCCTGCAGGGCCAGCTGCAGGTGGCTGGCCCCCGGTGGAGGGTTAAAAGTCAGCAAAGCCCGGTATGCCCTTGGGTCCCCCTCGGCCACACTGCGGACTAGTGCCTGGTACCATTCCACGTCCTCCTCCACACTGGACTCCCGGATGTCGTTGGCTTGCAGCAGCATGTTGAGGAAATTGGCGGCCTGGGTCACAGCACCTGCTGCTCTCCACAGGACTGGGGGGAGCCCTGGTCTGGCTCCTGCCCCGGGGGCTTCATAGCGCTCACTGCAGTTAGCCCCAGACAGGTGTTGAGCATCTCCGGAGTAGAGAAAAGCCAGGGCTGCCTCAGCCCCCTCTGGGGGCACCCAAATGGGTACAGACCCTGGCTTGACTTTGGAGGACAGTGCGGGCAGAGAGCGGAGGGTCCTTGGAACCCCCAGAGCCCAGCCAAAGAGGAAACAGCAGCCTAGCAGCCCTGCCGCCGGAGAAGGCATGGCCACTGCCCTGGTGTCCATCCTCAGGGCAGCCTGCAGGGCCCTGGGGTCCAGGCTGCCTGTGGGATTTGGTGGCTGCAGTGCTTCCACACCTCGAATCCTCGAATCCTCCTCGTTTCCTCTCTTCCTCTCTCTCATGCTTACGCTGTCTTGCTCCGGGGTTTTTTTTTTTTTTTTTCTTCCAACATCATCATCTGGCTTCTGGACGTCAGCATGAGGGCTCTGCTCCCTCCCCTCTCAGTGTGGCCCCTCGCTGCAAACCCTCTTAATCCTGGCACACCACTCTTCCCTCCCACTCTTATACAATATCCAGGCTCCCTCCCCCTACTCCCCACCGTACATCTGCTCCAGAGAGACACAGAAGGGAGGGGAGACAAGGGACCAGCAGTTCTGTCTCCCTCCCTCCCTCCCTCTGCCCTTTGCTCCATTAGGAGAGATGGGCAAATCCAGGATGGGGCGCCATAGCAACCGCAGATGAGCCGGTGCCCCTCTCTCCACTCCTCTGCTCCACTTAGCCTCCTGGCAGCAATTTCGACGGCCATGATAAAGGGCCAAGCTGCAGCTCCCCGCAATCTGCTCTAGCTGCCTGTGCCCCCCCTCACCCTGACACCGTGCTGCTAAACTGGAATTTGAGACTAGGGATGGCGAGGGGTGGGCCAGAGAGCTCAATAGAACCATAATTGGTGTGTGTACAGATTGTGGGAGTGTACAAAGTCTTTTTCATGTGTGTTATCTCAATGAATCTTCCTCATACCCACCTGTGCTGAATGTTCTTATCCCAATTTCACAAACAGTAAGGCTCAGAGACTCACTTAGCTGCTCCATTTAAGTTGAGACTCAAACCCAGAGCTCTGACTCCCCTACAATGTCCCAGCTGAGACATTGGTTTTTCCCTTGTCTTCAGACCTGCAGTCAACTTTTCCTGAGTACTGAGCCTGCTGCTCTTCAGACGAGAACTATACCCCTGGCTTTCATGGTTCTCAGGCGCTCAGACTCAGCCTTGAATTACACCATCAGTGTATTAGTCAGCTTGGGCTGCCACAGTGAAATACCATAGACTGGGTGGCTTAAACAATAAGAGTATATTTCTCACAGTTCTGGTGGCTACTGAATCCAAGATCAAGGTGCTGACCAATTTGACTCCCTCCTGAGAGCTTTCTTCCTGGTTTGCAGATGTTGCTGTTTGTAGAGACCATGTGTAAAGCAAGGGAAGGGTTTAGCAACCACCACCCAACCCTTCCTACCTATACTCGGGGATCTGGGGCATCAAAGGCTTAAGAAGTGGGGTGGGACAGAGTGAGAAGGAAAGAAACTACCAGAAAACACAAGCACAGGAGCCAAATCACTGGGTGACAGATCAGCAATGGGAAGGTGGTGGAAGAGGGGCAGAGAGGAAGGCTGAGGCTCTGTTTTGTGGCTGACTTCAAGAATCCGCACTCTTTTGGATCCAAAAACATCAACCCCCTACCATCACCCTGTTATTCATCCTTAGAGACCTCAAGAAAGCCTCACTATAGAGGAGGAAAGCAAGGACCAGAGCTGAAGCACCTTCCCTAGGATCACGCTGTTGCTTGTGATGAAGCAGGTGTCCACTACCCTACCCAGGGGAGCCTTCCTTTTCCTGTATGACAATGGTTAAGATTCTGTACTTCCACTTCAGGGAAACAGGTTTGATCCCTGCTCGGGGAACCTCTAAGAACCTCTAAGATCCTGCATGCCAAGCAGTGTGGTCAAAATGAAACAAAACAACAGACAACACACGCCTGGGGGTGGGGGAGTCCTGCTGGGGGTGGAGTGGGCTAAGAGAGTAAACAGTTTTCCCTCTGCTTCTTTCACCTTCATTTTCTCCTCCTCAGCCCTGTCTTCTTTCTTTTTCATAAAGGCAGTGGCTAACCTCTCCTGCTTTTCCCAGTCTTCTTACCCACCACATCCTTCTCCGTGTTGGACACAGTAACTGGAAAGCCCAGAGTTAGCACTGTCTGAGGCAGCCTCCTTGAATCCAGAAGGGTGTGGATTCTTGAAGTCAGCCACCAAACAAAGCTTCAGCCTTCCTCTCGTCCCTCTTCCACCACCTTCCCGTTGCTGATCCGTCACCCAGTGATTTGGCTCCTATGCATGTGCTGGTAGTTTCTTTCCTTCCCACTCTGCCCCATCCTCCTCAAGTCTTTGATGCCCCAGATCCCCGCGTATAGGTAGGAAGGGTTGGGTGGTGGTTGCTAAAAATTTCCCTTGTTTTACATGTGGCCTCTACAAACATCAATTCTGCTTTGGAACCTTCATTAGGAATGTAAAGGGTGGAGGAAGAGATGGAAGCTAGAGGACAACCCCTCACAAAATCCCTATAATGTTAGAACTGAACGTGCCTATAGCAAGTGGTCACTGCGGTCAGACCGTATCACACATCTATAGTTCCCTCCTTTGCCTCTCTGATTCCATGTGCTAACAGAGAGAAGGATGGCAGGGGGCAGGCATGGTGAGCAAGTGCCCCATCCCATGTTCTTGGTATTACCGGTTACTGTTAGCCAAGAGCCAACAGAACACTTTTGGTGAAGACATAATAGTTGTTTTTTCCTCCAAGAAGTTATGGCATTGAAACATGTATAATATCATATATGAAACGAATTGCCAGTCCAGGTTCGATGCATGATACAGGATGCTTGGGGCTGGTGCACTGGGATGCCCCAGAGGGATGGTACGGGGAGGGAGGTGGGAGTGGGGTTCAGGATGGGGAACACGTGGACACCCATGGCGGATTCATGTTGATGTATGGCAAAAACCAATACAATATTGTAAAGTAATTAGCCTCCAATTAAAATAAATAGATCTTTAAAAAAAAGGGGGAAACAAAAAAGAACTAATGTCTGTATAGCACTGTAGCATTTGTTTCCCAGGTGGCACTAGTGGTAAAGAACCGACCTGCCTGGTGGGCTCTAGTCCACAGGGTTGCAAAGAGTCTGACACAACTGAGGTGACTTAGCACACACGCACGTGGCATTTGCAAGTTTTCATTTAGTCCCTACGATAGCCCCATCAAGAGGAGATTGACCTATTTTTACAAATGAAACACAAGTTCAAAGGTGTTTAATTATTTGCTCTTGGTAATATGTTCAGGAAGTGGCAGGACTAGGACTCAAACTAGATGGCAAACTCCAGAGGGGCAGAGACCATGCCTGTTTCACTCATCACTGCACTCCTGAAGCTGTTGCTGAATGACTGCGTGAACTCAAGACTGGTTTAGATTCTCTGTGTTGTTCTTTGCAAACCTTTAAAACTAGGGTTCTACCACTGTAGAGACAACTTATATAGCCCTCAAGAAAAAGGTATCTGTGGACACAAAATCCACCCAACACATACTCACACAAATCCAACTCACACAAAAATACACTTCCTTTGCTGCTGCTAAGTCGCTTCAGTCGTGTCCGACTCTGTGCAACCCCATAGACGGCAGCCCACCAGGCTCCACCATCCCTGGGATTCTCCAGGCAAGAACACTGGAGTGGGTTGCCATTTCCTTCTCCACTTCCTTTACTTGGAACTTAATTTTTGATATTTTTTCCAGGAACTGGGCTACAGGCCTGGATATTAAGGGAAAGGGAGAAAGGCAGCATTCCTTGCCCTGGCCTCTGTGTGCTCTGGGCTGGTGGAGATAACCCAGGGAGCAGACATGGCCGGCTTCCCTCTGGGGCCAAGAAATTAGCTGGACAGCAGAGGGTGCTGCAGAGCTTCAAGACCTTGCATTGATGGGGTAATCTGTTCCCCAGCCAGAATTTTCTAGAAATAACCAGGGTCTTGTTTGGATGGTCTTCTTAGGCCTCTGGTGTTCTATGATCCTATAACAATTTCTCTTCTTTTCTCCAGAAATTTAAGTGACACCTAAGAGGGAGCTGAGGGAGAGAGGGTAGAAAATATACTCTTTGGGATCAGAACTGGTTTTGAATTCCATTGCACCTTTATGGACTCTGTGACCTTAGGTAAGTAACTTCAGTTTTTTTCATGGGCAAGGGAGGTTATTAATTCTGTTGTGCAGAATCAGAGATCAATTTGTTATCAGGAGTCTCTTACAAGCATGGAACAATCATTCCATGTATCAAGGGCCTACTCTGTGCCAGGCAGTCCTTGGCATTGGAAAGTCCATGATGGACAAAAAGCAAACTAGACCCCTGCTCTCACGGAGCTGATGGTTTAGTAGGGAAGACAGACTTTAATCAAATAACTCCACAGACAGGTGACAAATCACACTTGTGCAATTAAGTGCAACAAAAGAGTAGTCTTAGAACTCAGTGAGGAGGAATTACCCAGGCAAGGAGATTTCCCTGAGGTAGAAAGGAGTAAGTTTAACTTGAAGGATGAGTAGGAAGCAAAAAATGGAGGGAAAAGGCCTTTCAAGAAAAGGGAATCACTTATGCAATGGCCATAACGTGTGAGCCTGACCCAGGGAGCTCCTGGAACTGCAGGGCAGAGAGAACAAGGTGGAGCTTGGTGGAAGATGAGGCCAGAGAAGCAGGGGTCGGATCACACAGGACTCCATAGGCCTCCTTAAGGAGTTCTATCTTTAGCCTAAGAACGATGGGAAACCACAGAGGGTTATAATCACAGGTTACTGGCGAATACAGTTTTAAAAGGTCTCTCTGGCTGTAAAACTCAGAGCGGATGGCTAGACTATCGACCCCTCAATGCACCTTCAGGTACTAAAGTTGCTCAGTACTGCTAGATGATCCTTCCTCCTTATCCTTTGCATCCCTCAACATCTCTTCATGGGATGATTGCAGAAACTGGTCTCCCTGCCTCCAGTCACTCCTCCTCTACACAGGCTTGATTTTGTTTGATCTTCACAGCATGCTTGCAGGTAAGCAAAGGAGCAATCCTTATCCTGAGTTTGCAGATGAGAAAACTGAAGTGTAGTGGTGATGTGGGACTGGGTTGTGAAAGACAATTGTTAAAATTTCAGAAATTTTGTAAGCCAGTTGTTAAACACAGCCAATTATTGAAAATCAAATCATACAAACTTATAATTAAATGTATTAAAAACAAAGGTAATAAATTCCCCAAACTCATCACTTCTTAATAATCTTACTATTACTATTTACCTATGCTCTTGAGGCTATTTGTATTACTGTTTCTACTACATAATATGAAACTACCACATAATAGTATTCTCTATATTCAATAAAGTCAGGATGGTAGACTGAAACCAGCCTTGGTGGGAATCTTTGCACCATAGAATTGGCAAACACTACAGAAAGGGACTTGATTTATTGTTTCTTTCTTTATCTAGATTTAAGAAACTGATGAAGAATAATAATTCAGATTTTAAATGAATGTATTATGTCTGTAGCCATTATGTTCTGGATAGACAAAGCTTGAGGAAACATCCTTTCAGTTATTTAAAAACTGTTTTCTGATCAGCAAGGAAGCTGCTCCCATATTTGACAGTTAAGACGTCTTTGTTTATTCATTTTTTTCTTACACTGACAGAGGACATCAACCAATAACCATGTCGCAATTACATTCCCCGCCTCAATAGAAACCAGTTTGGCTACCCATATAGGAGTTTGGCAAAAGCCAATGAAAGTATTCTGTGAGAATAAATTGGTTATAAAGAATTTGCAAGTGTGCATTATTATTTGTAAATTCTGTTACATATCCTTTACATCAGTACAATTTATGATAAATTTATGTACATATATATGCATACATTCCCCTTTTCTCCCAACAGTCGGCTGTTCAACATTTATCAGCACAGCCCTGGCTCTAGAACATATTCCTCACGTGTCATTCTATAAATATTCATTGGATGCCAAGGCGGGGATACAGTCAATGAACAAATGACTCGGCCACGGTCACACGTCGCAAGCTGCATAGGTAGGACCAGAGCCAGAGGTATTGTCCTCCCAAGGCCAGCGGCTCTCTCCCAGGACGATACCAGGCTTTCCAGGGCCATCCCACCTTACCCTCACCCGAAGGGGTGGTTTCGCCCAGAGCGCCCGGGAAGTGAAAAACTAGGGTCGGGTTGAGGACTAAAGGCCAGGCGAGAAGCAGCTCACGACCAATAGCGGCCCAGGCTTCGCGCAACGTCACTCTCTGAAGAGGCCAGGGCGAGCAAGCCCTGGGGGAGGGGGCGTGACCACCATCTCCCGGAAGTGACGCCATCTGGGGGTGGTGCTCGGTGGCGGCGACGCGCGGCCTGGGCTCGCGCTGGGCTCCGCGCGCCCCCCGCCCCCTCTATGAGGCAGAGGCCGCGGCGGCCGTTAGCGCTGTCGCTCCGGGGGCCGCGGCGGGCGGGGCTCCGGCGGGGCCCGGCCTAGTCCCCACCCCAGCCCGGCTCCCAGCCGCCCGCCCTCCCTCTCCCCGATGCAGGGGGCCGAGCTCCGGGATGGCGAGGCGGCGGCGGCGGCCGCTTCGTACCGCGTCCTGAGCCGCCTGCTCGGCTATGGAGAGGCGGCCCCCGAGCCAGGCCCGCCGCCGCCGCCCCCGGGCCATGGCCCCGCGCCGCCACCCTTCCTCGCGCGGCCCGGCCCGCGGGGCTCCAGGCCGCCTCAGCTGATGGTGTTCCGCAACGTGGGTCGGCCGCCGGAGGAGGAGGACGCGGAGGCGGCCCAGGAGCCGGGACCCTCGGAACTGCTCTGTCCCCGGCACCGCTGTGCCCTGGACCCCAAGGCCCTGCCGCCGGGGTTGGCGCTCGAGCGGACCTGGGGCCCGGCGGCTGGACTAGAGGCGCAGTTGGCCGCTCTGGGGCTCGGGCAGCCGGCTGGGCCGGGGGTCAAGACGGTCGGCGGGGGTTGCTGCCCGTGCCCGTGTCCCCCGCAGCCGCCCCCTCCGCAGCCCCAGCCGCCTGCTGCCGCCCCGCAGGCCGGGGAGGACCCCACGGAAACGAGCGACGCGCTGCTGGTCCTGGAGGGCTTGGAGTCGGAGGCAGAGAGCCTGGAGACTAACAGCTGCTCGGAAGAGGAGCTCAGCAGCCCGGGCCGCGGAGGAGGAGGGGGCGGCCGGCTTCTACTGCAGACCCCCGGCCCTGAATTACCCCCGGTGCCCTTCCCGATGCAGGACTTGGTCCCTCCCGGGCGCTTGAGTCGAGGGGAGCAGCCGCAGCAGCCTCCCCCGCCGCCGCCGCCTCCTGGGCCCCTCCGGCCACTCGCCGGCCTTTCTCGGAAGGGCTCCCTCAAAATCCGCCTCAGTCGCCTCTTCCGCACGAAGAGCTGCAACGGTGGCTCTGGCGGTGGGGATGGGGCCGGCAAGAGGCCTTCTGGAGAGCTGGCTGCTTCAGCTGCGAGCCTGACAGACATGGGCGGCTCTGCGGGCCGGGAGCTGGACGCGGGGAGGTGAGACCGGCTCGGGGGCATTAGGGTTGGCTGACAAACTTCCTTTTCTCTTTTCATTTCCCTTTTATTCTACTGCTAAAAAAAGATCCTGACGGTTCTTAACGTGTGGCCTTCATCAGGAGGCAGAGACTTGGGGCTAAAGGTGGTAATATCTTCCAAAAGTCAGAGTTGTTTGTGGGAGCAGCCTTCACTACCCCCCCACCCCCACCCCCACTTCTCAGCTGGTTAGCATCTCTCTGGGCGATGATTTGAAACCACCCCACCCCGGCCCAGCTTTTAAAGTTTTTTCAAGGTTTGTGTCTACCATTACCCCTGGCAGGAAGCTTGCTGGAAAGGTGTGGCCTTTGGGGCAGAAAGTTTGAGTTTGACCACCTTGCTTATTCTTTCTGTGTACCAGCACCCCCCTTCACACTCATGCATGCAAATGATGTGACAAACTTGTGTAGTTGTAGGCCAGCAGTCATCTGGGCATCTCTAGTCAAAATTTTAATGTTTTCTTGATTGGTTACTTAGACATACTTGATATCTCAAGCCTGTGTGCTAACCACTGTGAGAATAGAAAATAGCCTTGTTCTCAAACCTGTATGAGAATTCTAAGTATGATGTGCATGCATACTCAGTCCTGTCTGACTCTGCGACCCACAAGGCTCCTCTGTTCATGGAATTCTCCAGGCAAGAATACTGGCATGGGTTGCCATTTCCTGCTCCAGGGGATCTTCCCCACCCAGGGGTTGAAACTGCATCTCTTGCATGTCCTGCATTGGCAGGCAGATTCTATACCACTGGGCCACCTGTACATGAATTCTACCCCAGTTGATGAAAATTCCAAACTTAGACATAGATTTTTTTCTGCATTTCTGAAGTGCAGACAGCTCTCTGACATCCAGTGTTAGATTTTCTCTTGTGGTAACTGCCATTGTGGTTTGCACTGCTGAATGGGTTCTTAGAACGTTTGGAATTGGTTTTGGTGCAGCTCATAAGATGCACCAGTAGCCACAACCCAAGGCTAAAAAACAGGTAGACAAATTGAGAATTTTACTGTGCACCAGAATCACATGGGGAGCTTTGGGAAAAGATCAGACGGCCCCAAGATTTGAATTAAAAAAAAACTCCCTCATATGATCTGGACTGAAAATCACTCATCCATGGACTTCTCCTTTCAAAGGAACTTTTACTCCAAGAGGAAAGTATGGGATCACTTTTTTGTTATTCTTGTTGGCCGCATGGCCTGGGGGGATGGAACTTGTGTTCCCTGCAGTGGAAGTGTGGAGTCCTAATCACTGGACCTCCAGGAAATTCCTGGTCAGTTTGATTTTGTTGCCTTTTCTGAACAGCTTGCCAGGGTCTCATCTTGGGATCAGACAAAACCTAAACTCCCTGAAGAAACCAGTAAGTTGAGGCGTGTTGTCCTTTCAGGTAAATGTATGTTTCACCATTTGCCTCCCAATAAACTCACGCTGGGAGCTCAGGTCTGAAAAAGCATGTGGCTGCTGAAGCAGCTTTTTTCTGGTAGGCTCTTCATTCGATGCTCCACTTAGCGGTGTAGATGAAATTTTCATTTGCTGGGGGCAGGGCAGGATTGAAGCTGTGGGTAATGACCTAGGATAGATTGCTAATTTTCTTGTGGTTTGTCCTGCCTTTGTTCCATATTGACCAGGACTTGGTCTAAGATTCCAGAGACACCAAATATGAGGTGTGGCGTGAAATTAGCTGCAACATCTAATAGATTAGGAACAGGAAAAGGTATATAACATTATACGGTTTTTTGCCTTTGGAAGCAGAATTTAATGGTCATTGGCTGCTCTGTCACCAACCCTCACGCTAAGCACAATACCGATTTCTCCTGCAGAGCAAATTGGTCTGTAGCTCTGCAAAGAAGCTTAGTTCAGGGCACTGGAGAATTACATTTCTTGGTCCAAGAACTTTTTCTGATGAATTGGAGAAGAGCTAGGTATTCATGTATGAACGTTTGGTTGACTGCTGTTAGGAGGCACATGTTGTACAGAGAATGTGAACATCTGGATTCCATGTAGGACTCCAACATCACCTGTGAGATGCAGCCCGATTTTGTTTTCTTCATGCTTCCCTCCTTTTTTAATCTGTAAAATGGGAGTGATTCCTGTCTTGTTCCTGACCTTATAGGAATAGAGTGAAGACAAGAGAAATTAAGATGGGATATTTTTTGCCTTTGGAGGAGAGGTAGTAAAATAGAACTGGTGAAGTTTTAAAAAATGCTTAGGATTTACTGTTAGATTTTCTCGTTAGCTTTTCCATAGCTTACTATGTGCCAGTCTTGCTGGCAGTCTTGCAGCTGTGAGAAACTTGTAAGTCTGGCCAGGGTAGTTGTGATTTCTGTGGCTCTACACCTCAGTAAGTCTGCCCTGTTGGGAGGAAGGATAAGTTTGGATTTTTAGCTTGTTCTCTTGTTTCGATTGGTAGGACCTGGAAGCCATGAGAAATGTCAGCCCTTTGCCAGAAGGTGTATCCCTGGCTTCTTATTGTTGGTTGGAGTTAATTATGAGTCTCTGCGGTCTTTGCTGTATAATTTGGGGATTTTGCAGTAACCTCTAGGCATGATTCTCTTTGCTCTTCTCAGTATTTGCCTTTCCCACAGCTGTCACGAGAAAGTATCTCCAACAGTCTTTTTTTTTGGCTGTGCTGTGTCTCCATTGCTGTGCACGAGCCTTCTCTAGTTTCAGTGAGTGGGGGCCAGTCTTCGTTGCAGTGCACAGGCTTCTCATTGCAGTGGCCTCTCTTGTTCCGGAGCACAGCCTCTAGGCTTCAGTAGTTGTGGCTTGTGGACTCTGGAGCACTGAGTCAGTATTCGCCTCAGGGTATATGGGATCTTCTCAGAGCAGGGATTGAACCTGTGTTCCCTGCAGTGGCAGGCCGCCTCCCAACCGTTGGACCACCAGGGAAGCCCTCGTACAGTTATTTTAAATTTTGTGTTTTTTTGGCAGCGCTGCATGGCATGCAGGATCTTAGTTCCTTGACCAGAGAAACTAACCTGCACCCCCTGCGGTGGAAGCACAGAGTCTTACTGAACCACAAGGGAAGTCCCCCATGATCATTTTACAAGACTTAACAGTTTCCATATTAAAAAAATATATATATTTATTTATTTGGCTGCTATCTTTAGTTGCAGGACACAAGAATCTAGTTCCTTGACCAGGGATTGAACCCAGGCTACCTGCAGTCTTAGCCACTGGACCACGAGGGAAGTCCCTCATATTTTAACATTAAACAAGACTTTAGTTCCTTTCACATGCTTTGGAGTCTGCTAAGTTGACCTTCCTGGATACACTGAGTCTTAGGTCCTGAGGTCTAGTATGAGTTCACTTAGAGAACTCTTGAAGTGAAGGAATACATGGGCTCACCAGCTAATCAGGTTTCTGTTCTGGAGAACTGGGCTAGGCTGTGTAAGACACATATGTTGAAATTCAGAGAGCTGGGCTTGATGCCTGTGGGCTTCGGTGTTATATAGGATTGCTATTTCAGGAAAACCAGTTAAGTTCCCTTGTCTGGTTCACATATGTTTAGCTGATTGTCTTCCTTTGTATTTGGTGAGAAATAGCATTCAACCCGACTTTTTTTGAAGCATTCCATAATACACATTTGGTTGGAAATGGGTACCTTGTTCATTTCTCAAGGGTTTTTTTTTTTTTAATCCTACTTAACGATTGAGGCTATTGCTGGCAGTCTTCATAGTTGTGAGGTGGAAAAATGGAGAACAGTTTTGTAGTGGTTTCCTATCTATTTGTTTGGGAAAAAAGATACAATTTTGGAAAGAAAGGCTGCCTTGGCATCAGTTTGGGGCCCTGCTGTCTTGGATAGACCTGGCAGACCCGAGAAACCCTTTTCTCTGTTTTCTTGAGTCTTCAGGTCTAAGAGAGTCTTTTTGAGAAAGAGCATGACATACTGAGAGAAAAATGATTTTATGGTGTGGTGAAGAGGGTCTGCCTTTGTGTTTAGGTTTTGGGTCCATATTCTGTTGATCTTTTCAACTATTTTTCCATGAAGTGGTTGTGGTTGGCAGCTCTGTTTTGGAATGAGCAACCTGGCTTTAGAAATCTCTGTCCCTTTGAGTCTTGTGTCTTTTACTCCTTTACATTTTGCCCACTGACATCATTTCTAAGGTTTTAGATCTTGGGCTACCCCTCTGGGCTTTTCCCTGGAAGTTCCCTCCATAGGTTCTTTAGTTGGTTTATGGTGGAGTTTTGGATCTGACCTTGTTGCACAGATGTCTGTGTATTGGAACTAAAAACGAGCACATGGTTTTTGTGCCTGTAGCACATGAACAGACACTGGCTTGTGATGTGTTGGAAATGGCACAGGCTGGCGGACTTGGCACTGTGTGCTTTAACAGGGGCAGAGGTAAATTGTGGCTGCAAAACCTGATACTTGGATCCTACATTAAAAGTTAGCAAAGGACATGTGTAAGTCTTAGGACACTGTAGAGGGGATTTATGGACAAGAGAGAAAGAGCATTACTATGTCATTGTTTGTATTTTAGGTTTCAAGGAATTTGAAAAGTGGCCAGTAGTTATATCAGTGTGTTGTCAACCTGTCTAGTCTAATGTTTTTAACTCCTTTTATCCCACAGATCTGTTGCCATTTAATTAGTAATTTGCAGAGTGGAAGTGGACAGAGACATCCTATGTCTTTGTTACCCGCAGCACAAGCAGTGCATAGCTGACACAAAGCACAGCTAGCCGCAGAGAAGACCTAAGGTCTTCTGCTTGCCACCTGAGGCATAGCCCACCAGTCCTACTGACATCATCCTTCAGGTCTTTCTGCTGCTAAGATGCAAGTAGTCCACTGGCAGAGTTACAGTGGCTTAACTTTGTACCCTAATGCTTGTCAAGGTGATTTGGGGAGGAGGAGAATAATATGGAATGTCGTATAGAAGGGTTAGTTAAAAATTTTACCTGGAGCCATATCATTCTTGTTGGTTTCCAAAAAACAGCATATCTAGCTTAGAATGATTATCATTTTAAATGTTTCAGATATACAAAAAGAAATTTATAAAATGTATATACTATAATAATAATGAAATGTATATTAGGTAACCATCACTAAGCTTAACAAATAACATGTTATCAGTATCTTTGAAGACCCCTGAGTGTGGCTTCCTGATTACAACTCCCCCCTCCCCCGTGTGACCACCATCCTCAATTTTATGTTAATCATTCCCTTGCTTTGTTTTTTATAGTTGTCTAGATTGGTCTTTCCATGAATGACTGCCATTAGAATGCTCTCAGGATCCTTGAGAGGGAAACTGCTTTGGATTTTTAGTTAGACAATATCTCCCCAAAGAGAGAAGGAAGCACTTATATTTGTTACTGGCCTTTCAGCCTCTTAGACCTTCTACCTCTCTAAGCTTCCTTATTTGTCCGAAAAAAACCATTCTGAGATGCTCAAATGGCTCTGCCTGGGTTTAGAGTCATATATATTTCTTTTTCTAGATCCTAGAAACTGTGATTTTCTTCTTCAAAATGTCGGGGATGGGGAGAAGAGCTGGAGTGAGGAGGCCTCGGCAGGATGTGTGCATTGGGTGCTGCTGTTCTTCAGCGCTTGGCACCGAGGAGCTTCGTCCTCAGCATGGGCAGATGGCAAAGCATTGCAGCTTCCTTTGAAAAGAGGCAACCAGCCAAATGGCTGAGGTGTGAACCCTCTGAGAGGCCAGTGCTTCAGGTTTCTGCTTGCTGAGTTTAATGTTGTATCCGCAAGTTACCGAATAGAAATCAGCTTGGACACTCTTTAGTCTTAAAGTTAATGTCCAGTGGAATTCGTTTTCCATCCCAGACCTCTGGAGTGTTGGGACTAAGCTGCAGACTGCCACAAGCAACTTTTATAAATAGAGGGACTGTGTGTGCGCCTGTCTTTTTTTGATGCAGCCACCTCTCCTGTGTGTGCTGTGGGCGGGGCGTTCACAGTCGGCACCGTCATTAGACTTCTCAAGTCTCAGCATGGAGGCGGCTACAGAGGGAGTGTGAGATGGGTCAGGAATCCAGCATCTCAGCTATTTCTGAGTAAGGTCTTCACAGTATGGTTTTGAAATTCTGTTTGAAGTGAGTTCTGAGAAGCACAGACATCTCCGTTAAAACATAAATGCATAAAGATCATCCAAAGTCAAATAATTCAAAGTAGGATTTCATTTTGGATTTTCTTTGCTTTTCCCCATCTCTTGGTGCAGTTGAAGTTTTATTTAAACCTTTGGGTGAGAGTAATTTTGGAAAGTGAGCCAGCTCTAAGGTGTAGAGTCAGGCATTTAATTTGGTGGTGGATTTTTTTTTTAAGGGCTTATTTATTGAGATACAATTTATATACCACCTAAAAGTCACCTTTTTTTTTATTGCTTAGTTCTGTTAATTTTGACAGATGTCAAAATCATAACCTCTTCCACAATCAAGATATAGCATATTTTCATCACCTCCACTTCTTTCTCTTATAGTCAGTTCAGTCATCCTGAGGTGATTAGCACATTTCTATCAGAAAGACTTTTATCAGTCTTTTGGATTCCTTTCATTTCATTTCTCACCCAAAGCCAGTTGAAATTGGTGCAATGTGAAGTTACCTTTGGTGTGTCTTCAGAGATCTGGGTTTTCCAGCTGGTTTGGGAGCAGCATCAAGAACAGGCATGGGGTGGTGGGGGGGTCTATGACTGGCAGCTCAAAAAAGAAGAGGCCAGCTTCTTTGGGTGCCAGGCAGAGCATCTTAACTTGAAGAGGCTCCCTTGTTGGCTGTTGGCTTTGACCCATGGCTTGGGGGCATTTTGCAGAAATCAGAGGCCTTACTGGTTGAAGATTGCATGTATATCCTGTAGTTCTATTCTCAAATCCAAAAATCCTGCCTGGTTCACTTTGGGATCTCCTGCTCCTAAGAGCAGGCCCAGAGGGAAAGCTGGTGCTCTGAAGTGGCACCTGTTCAGATTAAGAGCCTTTCTCTTGGCTTTCCTGTGAGAATCAACTCTGCATCTGAATTCCTTCCTCTAGAAATGGACTTACTAATTACCACTCAAGATGTTTTACTCTTTTAAGGTGATGGGTGTGGAAAGCTCCAAAGAGATTTCTTATTGCTTTGTAGGCTGGTGAATTCTGTAGCCAAATCTATCTAAGGAATCGCCTTAATTATTTTTCCCTCTTTAAATTTTAGTCTTTATTACAAAAGCGTGGTTGACAGTGACTCGGGTTTGCTTTATTTTTCAGTGCATCTGGGATTGAGCGCTGCAGTGATTTAAATGCATGTGTGTGCATTCTCCGCCTCATTCTCTGTGTGCTTTCTCGCCCCTCAGGAAACCCAGGTTGACAAGAACTCAAAGTGCCTTTTCTCCAGTCTCCTTCAGCCCGCTGTTCACAGGTAGGTGATCTGTTTCTTCTTCTGTAACATCTAAAAGCAGGACTGTTCTGAGACGTGTCAGGAAACACTTGCAGATGCATCGCAGAGGGAGCTGCAGGCATGTCTGCAGTTATTTTCTTCATTCCCTGCCTGCTGGGTTTGGGGTGACGCTATTTTTAAGTTGTGGAATGTGTTCTTAACTTTGGATGCTTTATAATTTGAGGTAGAGACTGCTTGCTGGTAATTAGGTGGCCCTGGCAGTTATGCAGGCTTTAGTTCAGGGTCATCACGTATAAATTAAAAGTAGGAAATACAAATTTATAGGCTCATAGCACATAAAGGACTCTGGAAGTCATATAGTTCCTGTGCCTGCTTCCAAAGGGAGTTCATGGATTATCTAATAAACATGATCCACGATGATCTGGTCTATTTTTAAAGACTTTGGGCAAAGGGGAATCACATGAACTCTTGTCTTACCCATTTTGGGAGCTAACAGTTCTTGCAGCTGTTAAGAGTTCTTATTGGATCTAATTTAAGTCTCTCCTCATGCAGCAGGGAACACAGTTGCTAAAGTAAGAAAGTGGTCAAATATCCTTTCACCTTCTCCTTTGAAGGGGAGGTTTTTCTGAGAGGGAAACCTTTTGTTCTGAGTCAGGTGTGGAGTTTCTGCTTGAATGAGCTGTAGAAAAGGACATCTGGAGCACACAGCCTCAAGTTTCAGAAACTGAGTGCTCCTCACTGGGTGTGGCTGAGAGTCCTTTAACCCGAATCCTAGTTTCAAACTCTGTTGGATATTGTGTCCCTTGAAAAAGATGATTACAAGAATTATGATCTGGGACTGGACATTTTCAGGAAAATGTTCAACAGTCTAGTGGAACCCCCATTACTGAGTAGACTGCTGTGAACTGTCAGAACAGGTGAGTTTGGTGCCTGTAATAGGCACCGGTGGAGAAGGAGGACCTCTGTTCTTAGCCCAAGCAAGGAATTAAAGGATCTTACCCTGTAGCAGAATGTCTTTCTAGTTAGTAGTTGTTTCCCTTTTAAAGTAATGAAACCCACATTTGTAGTTTCAGGTCCCATGTTCTTATTTCAAAGAACCTTAGCTGTCTTGAGTTATTTCCTTTAAGTGCTATACTACCTACAAGCTAGACCTTTCTGACCCTTCCGGAAACCTGGGCTCATTGCATTGCTCTGGGCAGCTAAAGTGAAAGTGAAAGTCGCTCATTCCTGTCTGACTCTTTGAGACCTCATGGACTGTCCATGGAATTCTTTAGGCCAGAATACTGGAGTGGGTAACCTTTCCTTTCTCCAGGGGATCTTCCCTACCCAGGGATGGAACCCAAGTCTCCCACATTGCAGGCAGATTCTTTACCAGCTGAGCCACAGGGGAAGCCCTGGGCAGCTAGGCCCTCAGTAATTAAGCTGTGTGATGAATTCCTAGAAGTTCCACTGATGGCTTTTGGAAGAGCTTTTCTGCTTGTCTTAGTGTTCAAGACCTTTGTTGGAGGAAAAAAAAAAAAAAAAAACACCACAAACTGTATTAGATTCTGAATGTCCAGTTTCTGGTCTTTTAGAGATATTTGTTACCTCATTTTCTTAACTGGGGAACATTAAGATTCTAGCTAGGGGCTAATTCAGCTTCCTACAAAAGAAAAAGGTGTTGGAAATAACACCCTACGGGCCAAATTAGAGAAATCCCAAATTCTGACTTGTGGATAAGATCTACCAAAACAAACTGACTCTTTGCGACCTTCAACAGAAGGTTGATAAAATAGCCTTCATTCTCTGGTGATTCATGAGGAGAGAGGGTAGCTGTGCTGGGTGGCAAGAAGGAGTGAATGTGGTAGAGAACAGAACTGCATAACATGCTGGAAAGTAAGACAAACCATGTGTACCTCCCTCTGCCCCAGTTCCTACTGAGAAGCTTCCTCTAAGCTTACCTGACTTTTGCCTGACTGTGGAAGTAATTAATTATCAGGGTTGTAAATGTACTTCTCAGCCTTTGTAGCCTCAAGTGTTAGGAATTAGTTGATATCTGAAATGGTTGGGCCTCTTAGGAGTGACTATTCTGGAAAATCTCGATGTGGAAAACCCCATTTAGGAAGAAGTTGGGGCTAACATTGGGACCTTTATCTGGATTCAGCTTAACAGTTCTTGTATTTTAATAGTGCTTGCTGTCCGTGTCCATTTGGGCTTGTAAAAAGTTGCTAGCCTTGCTCCCCGAGGCAAAAATTGATACATAAATCTGTAAAAATGAATGATGTGGGTTCCATTTGAATAAAGAAGACTTCTTGTTCAAGGTTATATCCTCAGTGGCAGAGCCAGCATTAGTTGGCTTTTCCACTGTCAATCCCATGATTTTGTCTTAAAGATCCTTGATCTGTAACAGAGTAAAGGAATAATGGAATTTAAAATTGACTTCTCAGGTGTCCGGACTAGGGGGATTCCAGCCGTGGGAGCATTAGATTTTGAACTTTCTGAGAGCCATGGACCTCTGGCGTCCCTTGCTTGCTCTCTGCCTCCCTTTGCTTCCTGGCCGTGGCTTTGGGCCAGGTGCTGCTGTAACACGCTTGCTCCGTGAATCCCTCAGGTGAAACAGTGTCTCTTGTGGACGTGGACATCTCTCAGCGGGGCCTGACCTCTCCACACCCTCCAACTCCCCCTCCTCCTCCAAGAAGAAGCCTCAGCCTCCTAGGTATAGTTTCTTCCCCTCTTCCTTCTTGCCCTGTGGGAGGGTGAGCTCTGTCGACCTGTTGTTCTTTGCCAGGAACCAAACAGACTCCTGGGTTTCTAATGATGACCCAGTTATTATATTTCTTGTCCCATTCTCAGCACCCCTCTCATTTCCAAAGTGGTTAAGTGGGTCTCTTACCTGCATGCTGTAACATCTACTGTCCATATATTATTTCAATCTTTATTTATTTATAAAGAGTATTTATCTTGTTCTGAATCTACTGCCAGTGGGCAGCTTTGGGGATATCCTTACTTTCCTACTTTCAAGCAAAGGAAACCAGATTAAGATGATTGTGGCCCTCTGTGCAAAAAAGACAGGGTGAAGCTCAGGCCATTTTGCCCCCGAGGGCAGCCTGATGATCCTCTTCCCTCTCCTCTGCCTTCCCTGTGCTCATTCTGTGCCCGTATTTCTGAACCTCTTGCTTTTGTTCTCTCTTCTAGATGATATCAGTGGGACGCTGCCTACATCTGTCCTTGTGGCTCCGATGGGGTCTTCCCTGCAGTCTTTCCCCTTACCTCCGCCTCCTCCACCCCATGCCCCAGGTTAGCTTAGCTTAGAGGCAAGACTTGCAAGAGTGGGGAGAACAAAGTGAAACACTTTTGAAGGATGGGAAAGATCTATTTATGGAAATAAAAGAACTTAGGAGAAAGCTTAAATCATATCCCCTTGGCTGGACCAGAATTCCTTGGAAATGAGGCCAAGCACTGGTTATTTTAGCCTGTTTTCTTTATGGAGGCAAATCTGAGTTTTGGTAGAGATAAAAGACTGTTGGATTTTTTTTGTCTCTTTGCTACTGAAACTTGTTTGCAATCCTCGAGTCAATATCACTTAGGAAACTGCCTTAATTTCAGTAGAGTGAGGAGGTTTAATATGTTGCTGGTTTTCAAAGTTCTGTGATCTTTCTAAGCTTTTAGCATTTACTGCAGCCTTGTAAATAAGTACCAAGCATTCAGTAGCCCATACCTGCTTGACCAGCCCCCAGTGCCCAAAGAATAAAATGAATGAAATCAGCATTCTTTTCTACTTGCCTGACAAAATCTACTTGCTTGGCAAAATCGTTGCTCTTCCTGGGCAAGTTAAGAGAGTCACTATTTCCAAGGCTGCCTTACCGGCACTTCACCTCGAGGTGGGAGAAGTTGGAATCGCTCTAGGCTGGTGCAGGCCCTGAAGTAGTCACCTTAGTCAGGTTAGTGAGCTGCTGCCTCCCCCTTTCCTGGGGCTAAACGCCCCCACCCACCCTTCACAGCTTACACGAGCCCACACAGCTTTGTGTCCCAGCCCATCCAGCTCTTCCGCACTGCTTTGGCTTCCACCCTTTCCAGCTTAGCTTCTAATGCCTTGCCCGTCTTCAGTTAGCATCTCTGTTTTGGGGGGAGGGAGGGTCTACTTGAGGTTGGGAATGATAAGGAGCAACATGTGACCACTGCGCTCTTGCCCTGCAGATGCATTTCCCCGGATAGCTCCCATCCGAGCAGCTGAATCTCTGCACAGCCAGCCCCCGCAGCACCTCCAGTGTCCCCTCTACCGGCCTGACTCGAGCAGCTTTGCGGCTAGCCTTCGAGAGCTGGAGAAGGTAGGTGGTACCTGAGGACTGGCAGCTTGCCTCCTGTCACATTCTCCTAATTCTAAGCCAGGCTCCCCTTTTATTCTTTTTAGAGGAAGAGTAGTTTCTTTGCTTCTGTATTTACAGTGACAAAACAATATGTTGCTATCATTAGTTCTATGAGATGTTGTAAAATTGAATCTGAAAAAAACATCTGAACCTGGTGAGAAAAGTTATGGAGAAATATTTACATAGTCTAAGCTGACCTAGGTCCCTCATCTTTCTTTGTAGGGCTTTGGTAATGGAACTGTAAAGTTTTTCTGTTACTTTGAAGGCCTGAAAATGTGATGAACCCGATATTGATTGCTAATGGTTGAGGCACTCCTACCAGCTTCTACCTACTGCAGTGTTTGGGAAATGGGGGGTTCTTGTGGTCAGAGTAATTGTGCTGAAAACTTTGATGTTTCTGTGTTCTAACACCTTGCCACTTCTTTGATAGTGTGGTTGGTATTGGGGGCCAATGAATTGGGAAGATGCAGAGATGAAGCTGAAAGGCAAGCCTGATGGTTCTTTTCTGGTACGAGACAGCTCCGATCCTCGTTATATCCTGAGCCTCAGTTTCCGATCACAGGGTATCACTCACCACACCAGAATGGAGCACTACAGAGGTGAGAGGTGCTGGCATTTGAAGGAAACCTTCTTTCCCCTTTGGCTTTTTCTACCTTTGCTATCTGACTTTCTCATTGGAAGGATTCACAGAAATGGAACTGTGAGTAGGTAGGAAAATCTCAGGGACTCAACTGAATATTGATATATGGGCACTGATTTCGATCACGAGAAATATTGGTGGGGATGGTGAGGAACATACATGTTCCATTTAAAAGTTTTCTCAGCATCTTGTCTCTTAAATAGAGTCTGAAGAAGACTATTGAAGAACAGAATAAAGCCAGTAAAACTCTCTTCGTAGCAGGAAGAAATAACCTAGGACCATGAGACAAATTCTCCCAAGCTTTGGTTCATGATTAAACTTACCATCTAGAGATATTAGTCATGTATATAAAGAGGAGAATTTGTTGATCCTGTGACTGTTCTGTTCTGAATTTCTTTGCACGGCAGTCACATCAATGATAATTATGTCTTTTTCTGGTCAGCTTTGTAGTCTTGTAGGAAATAGTCATCAAAACTCTATGAGAATTTGTGGAATCAACATACCGTCTGTCTTCCTCTGTGGTCAGGTTGTGCTTAATATTCCAGTCATGTCGAGAAGCTGACTTGTTCAGTACTGCTGTCTGGATGGACTTTGCATCAGGATATTTGGTATTTGATTTGGGCCACGAACTTGTAATGGTTATTGGTGGCGGGGCTGGCTAACACATACTTTGTCAAAATACCTGCAATATGCTACAAATTTAAAAAATGTGGAGAACTCTGGGGAGTTTTATGGACTTGCCCCTCCGATTCTTCTTGCTCTTCCCACATGTGATCAATCTTAAATGAACTGTATGAGATACTGCATTTCATGTAAGGGGCTCTTTCATGCTCTTCTCAGGCACCACTGTATCTTTCCTGCTGTCAGCCGCGTTCTGCTGAATTAATTTGGTTTGCTTCTCTTGTTAGGCAAGAAGTAGCTGTTTAGGTCAGCATAGCTTTGTCCATGGTTTCCTCTGCCCCCACCTCTGCTTTCAAGATGCATGAAGAGAAAGGAACTTCAGTCCAAAGACTTGGGAGAATTAGAGAACTGGGGTAGACTGCTACTTGTTTTCCTGCTGTTCCTAAAAGCAAAAGTCGAATAAACAAAACAAAACGCAAAACATAGCATTTCAGAGTGAAGTGCTTTTATAAACCTATTGAAATTATAAATGACTAGGCCATGGAAATGATGAATAAATGCTTGACCTCTAGGTTCCCGATAGGCGAGATGCCTATCCCAGAGTATTTTCAAATGGTTCTCCAATTACTTTTTGTTCAAAGGAACTTTTCTGCCTTGAATAAATGGAATTTTTAATAGAAGCCCTGGGCCTTTCAGTTGCCAGTTTGCAATGGAACATTTGTCTTCATCTTTTTAAGTGATCCCGAAAGAGTAGCCAAGGTTCTCAAATCTGCAGTTCTCTTGAGTGATTAGTATCCCTTTTGTGACTCTCTTGGATTTAGTGCTTTAGTTGCTGAAGTTTTTTTGTTGTTTTTTTTTTAAGCTATGGGAGTTCAGATTGCTTTTTGCCTTTGGGATTCTAAAGTTTGGGGTGGGATCTTTGTAATACGTTGGGGTTTGGGATTTTAGAAGTTACAGAAGGAAAAGACTTAGAATTTGATTTTTGTGCTTAACATATACATGAATGAGTGAGATCCACAAAACCGCTGTTCTTGTCTTTCCTATTCTATGCATACTTGAAGATTTAAATTTTCTTGAGGAATGTCATTTAAACTCACTTTAGCATAGCTGCCTTTTCTTTATGGTCTGTGGTTTAAAGATTAATGTTCATACTCAACAAAATCTTTTTATATCTTTTTCTGACTCAAATTTATTATTGTTTAACAGAAACATTGTAAGACCTAATTTATATATTATTAAAAGCAACATCTTTCTTTCCATTAGTTGTAGAACAAGCAGGAACAGGGACCTCTGACTCAGCTTGACCACAAGCTACCTTTCCAGGAGGGAAAATCATTAAAATGTTCGAGCCAGCTTCTCAAGTCTTCCTAAAGTAAGTTTTGCATTTTTACCTCTCCTCAACTTTCCATGGCAGGAACCTTCAGCCTGTGGTGTCATCCCAAGTTTGAGGATCGCTGTCAATCAGTGGTGGAGTTCATTAAGAGGGCCATCATGCACTCCAAGAATGGGAAGTTTCTCTATTTCTTGAGATCCAGGGTTCCAGGTAAGGCTATCGTTACATTAATTATTTAACTTACTTGGGTATGATCAAGCATAATATCCACTCCTCACCTCTCCCCTCCCTCTTCTCCCACAGTTATTCAAAGCTTTATATTAATTATTTAACTTACTTGAGTATGATCATGCAGGATCTCTACCTCCACTCCTGCACCCACTCACCCAAAAAACCCCCAAACCAGAAACACTTAAAGCTTTTTTTCCTGGCTCTTGTAGCATCCACTCTTCCTCGAGCCTAGTGGGTAATATCCCGTCCTTATACGTTAATCCGCCAGGAGCCTGGTGGGCTATAGTCCGTGGGGTCACAAAGAGTTGGACACGGCTGACTAACACACATATTGAGAAGGAATCTTTGCTTCTCTGAGCACGTGAATGAGAAAACTGATCCTGCCTCTGATGTCTGGGTGTCATGTATTCACGTTTAACTTTCAGAGGTCTTTCCTTGTTCCTGATCCAGACATCTCACATTTACATGTGAAACAGAGAGCTCTCGGGTCATTTTCATGGGAAACTGGGAAAGTAAGAGTCTTCACTAGAAATGGGAGTGTCGAGGAGGCTGAATTTAATAGCAGTCTGCCCTGGATTCTGTGCATTTGTACTGAAATTTTTGTTAGAGTACTTTGTTGTGTCCTGTATCCCTGCCAGTATTGAATTCAGAGACTAGTCTCAGTTTGGGAGCACTGGCAGTACCTATCCTGCCCACTAAATAGGGGGTATCTATATCATCTCTGTTGAAGGCTGGGGCGAAGGGATGGTTTGGAGGAATCTGCTTTTATAATGTTGGAAAAAAGTAAAATGAGGAATTTGTAAGATAGAAACAGAACTTAAAATGAGAACATCGTGCTTTCCCACTGAATCAAATTAAGATTCTTAAACTAGGTGTCAAGAAATTGCTCTAAAAAGAAGTTATAGGGACGCCTCCGGCGGAACATCAGTAACATCTGATGATATCAGGAACATCAGTTGAGCCAGGTTACAGGAATGTGTTTTATAATCTTGGTGATTTCAGTAAGGCATGACAGGGTGTGAACTGTATTAATTCTCACTTCATTAACTACTTGCATCGGTGCTGTCAGCACAGTTGGGTCTCATGCAGTTGACTTGGTTAAATGGAAAAAGTTAGAATCCTTTCTTATAGGAACTGATTCTGCCTAGCCATTTTTAGAGTTTGTGGCTTTTGGGGGGTGTTTATTTAATAAACAGTATCAAATAAACTCAGTATCAAAAATAAGCTACTTCTCCACCTCAGGGATTCCCAGGTGGCTCAGTGGTAAAGAATCCCCCTGCCAATGTAGGAGACACAGGTTTGATTCCTGGGTTAAGAAGATCCCCTGGAAGAGGAAATGGCAACCCGCTCTAGTATTCTTGCTGAGAAAATCCCATGGACAGAGGAGCCTGGCAGGCTACGGCCCTTGGGGTCGCAAGAGTCGTATGCGACTGAGCACGTACACTACCCTCAGAGAGCTCTTAGCTTCAAAAAGGGGTCAGGTAGGAAGAGAAGGCAAGAGCCCATGTTAAAGTCTATATAAAGCCTGGTGGCGATTGACAGGAACAGGGTGGGTAGTCATCTCTGTTTGTGGGTGGATCCTCTCAGAGGATTCTGGAGTCTGGAGCATGTATCACTTGTAGAGTATTGAGAGACTTCATGGAATCTTAGACTCCTCAGGTATAGCTCATTTCATTCCACAAATGTGCCTTGTCTGCAGAAATTTTAAGTAAGATTTTTAACACTGCTGAAGGTCAGTACCTGCAGGGGTTGCTGCAATTTGTTATGTGCCTGCCTACCATGTGCCAGGTATTTTGTCAGGATCTTTATTAAATATCTCTTAATTTCTTGCAACAGCCTCAAAGTTAGCTAATAGATTGGTCTCTTGAAAAAAAAAGTTTGTTTTTTTTTTAAATTTTGTCAATGAAGAAACTAAGGGTGTCTCAAAAGTGAAGCCACTTACTCTAAAGGTTACCCAGCTAATTAGTGCTGAAGCCAGGATTCAAACCAATGCCCAGCTGACTCCAACTCCTGTGCTTTACTTCCCACCTTCTGCTATGGGAAAAAAAATAGCAGTAAGCAAGTTGCAGATTGAGTTTCCTGGCATAAAGGGAGGACATAAAGAAGTCAGAATTGTGTTTATCTGTGGATAAACACAGTGGAGAGTGGAGAGTGTCTTTCTAGGATACAAGTAGGATATCTATTTGCACTTAAAATTGTAATCAAATCGAGAAGGGAAAGCAAATTAGTATTTGCCCCTAGACCATAAGTGACTTCTCTTTGGAAGATTGGGACCAAGAAGACCAGGTCAGCGTTCTCCTTTACCATTGTTTGCTGCCTCCCTTTGCTTATCAGTGGTCTAGGCATTCTGTAAGGCTGACTTTATTAGGGGAGAGGATTCCCGTGAGGAGGTGGTAGTCATTAGATTTAGGTTGAGCTCTGTCAGTTTATACCAGGGATTATAACTCAGGGGATGGTAAAAGGAGCCCTTTTGTTTAGACTTTGGGTTGCTGGTAACTGCCTACAAGGGGCTCGTACTGTTTCATTTAACCCTTATGAGATCCCTTGAAGGAATGATACAGTCTCTCCCTCCTTTTTTATCTTTTTAAAAATACAGATTAAGAAACCGATGCACAGTGAATTACAGAGTCAAGATGCAGAGTCAGGTTTTTCTGGCTCAAATCTAGAGCTGAATGTACTAGCAGCATATCCAGCCTCGTGCAAAAGGAGGCCAGGGATTATAGGGATTATAAAGCCAGGCCTAATGAAAGTTCTAGATGGCACCAAGTGAGGAACAAAAAGAATTTAATAAGTAGAATAACTAGCAATTGGGGGAGGGATCATTGGTCAAAAGAATGGCCCCTGAGCTTGGTTTGTCCCTTATCTCTTCTCATGACAGTGTTGGAGCATGATCATGATAAATCTGAGGTTGCCGATTACATCTCAGTCTGGTCCAATTCACAGTAGTAAGCTAGACACCTAACACCAAGCAGCAGTCTCCAAAAGAGAATGTGATTGGATTAGCACAAAACTTCTGATGCTGTGAGAGCCAAACTCAACTTGAATGTGTTCTTCTTAGTTGGAAGAATCTCCATCATCTCTGAAGTGCCTGAAGAGAAAATATTTTTTGTTTTTTTAATCACACTTTGAGTCAGACACTCTAAGGAAATCAATTGCTTCCTCTTTTGCACCATCATTAAGACTATAATTAATTGTTCAGTGATATATTTTCCTTGTAGCTCAGATTTCTCAATTCAGTCCTGTTAACAGACATTTGGGGTTGGTCTTCAGGGAATAGTTTCTGGTCTTCAGGGAATAGTTTGTTGTGGGAGAAAGACCTGGGTGTTTGGGTGCTCAAGACTGGAAAGACATTCTTATTACTTTTTTTCTGAAAGAGATTCATCATGCCTGTGTGCATGCGTGCTAAGTCGCTTTAGTTGTATCTGACTCTGCAACCCCATGAACTGTAGCCCATGAGCCTCCTCTGTCAGTGGGGTTTTTCAGGCAAGAATACTGGACTGGGTTGCCATGCCCTCCTCCAGTGGTTCTTCCAAACCCAGGGATCAAACCCATACCTCTTACATCTCCTGCATTGGCAGCTGGTTTCTTTACAACTTGAGCCACCTGGGAAGCCCTCATGCCTAACCCTGGTCCTTTTAGGGGAAAGAGAAAAGAGCAAAGTGGCTGAAAATTGGATATGTGCATGGCATCCTGGCATGAGGACAGAGGAAAGTTCTTCATGACCACTGTTGTATCTTGCTTTTCCCTTTCAGCTGCACTGGTGTCTTATGTTGGACTTATCTCCATTTCTGACCTCTTCTGTGAACATGCTTTGGATATCAGAGCTCCAATGGTTTGCTGTGTTTGGGGGCAAACAGTGAACAGTCAAGTTGACACTAGGGAATATCAGAGAATTAACAGGTTTCAAATTGCTGTTTGTGAACCTAAGTCTAAAAATAACACAATTAAATAGGCAAGTATATGTGGTCATTAAAATTTAAGTAAGCAAACAGTCAGATAATTGTATGCTACTATTATCCTGACCTCTTTAAGTGCAAGTCCTATAGTACTGTCTTTGGGAATAAATAATTAGGTACATAAATTACTTTTGTCTCTGAAACGTCATGTTGAATTTAGCAGTATTACCCCAACCTTCTAAAAGCTTTCTGTTCATCATAGTGTAATTTACTAAAGACTATATTTAAAGCATATGAGTGAAAAGGTAAAATTCAAAGAGGCATTTGAACCCAGAATCATTTTAAAACCACTTGAGTTTAAATATATTCAGGAGAGAAATCCATGTGTGAATTTTTTTTTAATGGTATATGAGGAGAGGGCCAACCAGTGGTGTATGTGGGTGGATGAGGGCTTTTGTTGTTGTTCAGTCGCTAAATCATGTCCAACTCTTTGGGACCCCATGAACTACGGCACACCAGGCTCCTCTGTCCTCCACTAATTTCCTGTCATTTGCTCAAATTCACGTCCGTTGAATTGCTGATATGATGTAACCATCTCATCCTCTGTCATCCCCTTCTCCTCCTGCCTTCAATCTTTCCCAGCATCAGGGTCTTTTCCATTGAGTCATCTCTTCGCATCAGGTGGCCAGAGTATTGGAGCTTCAGCTTCAGCATGAGTCCTTCCAATGAATATTCAGTGTTGATTTCCTTTAGGATTGACTGGTTTGATCTCCTTGGTATCTAAGGGACTCTCAAGAGTCTTCTCCAACACCGCAAATTGAAAGCATCAGTTCTTCAGCACTCAGCCTTCTTTATGGTCCAACTCTCACATTCATACGTGACTACTGGAAAAACCATAGCTTTAAGTATATATGGACCTTTGTTGTTAAAGTGATGTCTCTGCTTTTGAATAGGCTGCCTAGGTTTGTTATAGCTTTTCTGCCAAGGAGCAAATTTCTTTTAATTTCATGGCTGCAGTCACCATCCACAGTGATTTTGGAGCCGAGGAAAATAAAGTCTGCCGCTGCTTTCACTTTCTCCCCTTTTATTTGCCATGACGTGATGGGACTGGATACCCTGAACCTAGTTGTTCTAATGCTGAGTTTTAAGCCAGCTTTTTCACTCTCCTTTTTTGACCCTCATCAAGAGGCTCTTTCGGAGAAGGTGATGGAACCCCACTCCAGTACTCTTGCCTGGAAAATCCCAGGGACAGAGGAGCCTGGTAGGCTGCAGTCCATGGGGTATCTAAGAGTCGGACACGACTGAGCGACTTGACTTTCACTTATTACGTTCTTGCATTGGAGAAGGAAATGGCACCCCACTCCAGTGCTCTTGCCTGGAGAATCCCAGGGACGGTGGAGCCTCGTGGGCTGCCATCTATGGGGTCACACAGAGTCGGACATGACTGAAGCAACTTAGCAGTAGCAGTAGAAGAGGCTCTTTAGTTCTTCTTTACTTTCTACCATTAGAGTGGTATCATCTGCATATCTGAAGTTTTTGGTATTTCTCCTGGAATCTTGATTCCAGCTTGTGATTCATCCAGCCCGGCATTTCTCATGATGTACTCTGCATAGAAGTTAATAAGCAGGGTGATAGTATACACTCTTGTCATACTCCTTTCCCAATTTTGAACCAATCAGTTGTTCCTTGTCCAGTCCTACCTGTTGCTTCTTGACCTGCAAACAGGTTTCTTAGGAGACAGATAATGTGGTCTGGTATTCCCATCTCTAAGAATTTTCCATATTTTTTTGTGATACACACAGTCAATGCATTAGCATAGTCAATGAAGCAGAACTACATATTTTTCTGGAATTCTCTTGCTTTCTCCATGATCCAACAAATGTTGACAATTTGATCTCTGGTTCATCTGCCTTTTTGTAAACCCAGCTTGTACATCAGGAAATTCTTGGTTCACATACTGCTGAAGCATGGCTTGAAGGATTTTGAGCATAGCCTTGCTAGCATATGAAATCAACACTGTTGTTTGATAGTTTGAGCATTCTTTGGCATTGCGTTTCTTTGAGATTGGAATGAAAACTGACCTTTTCCAGTCCTGTGGCCACTGCTGAGTTTTCTATATTTGCTGGCATACTGAGGGCAGCACTTGAAGAGCATCATCTTTTAGGATTTTAAATAGCTCAGCTGGAATTCCATCACCTCCACTATCTTTGTTCATAGTAACACTTCCTAAAGCCCACTTGACTTCACACTCCAGGATGTCTGGCTCTAGGTGGAGTGACCACACTATTGTGGTTATCTGAGTCATTAACATCTTTTTTGTATAGTTCTTCTGTGTATTCTTGCCACCTTTTTTTAATCTTTTCTGCTTCTGTTGGGTCCTTACTGTTCCTGTCCCTTATCATGCTCATCCTTGCATGAAATGTTCCGTTGATAGCTCCAGTTGTTTTGGAGAGATCTCTAGTCTTCCTCATTCTGTTGTTTTCCTGTTTCTTTGCTTATTCATTTGAGAAAGGCTTCTTACCTCTCCTTGCTATTCTCTGGAACTCTGCATTCAGCTGGGTGTATCTTTCCCTTTGTCCCTTGCCTTTTCCGTTTCTTCTTTCCTCAGCTATTTGTAAAGCCTCCTCAGACAACCACTTTGCCTTGTTGCATTTCTTTTGGATAGTTTTGGTCACTGCGTTCTATACCGTGTTACGAACTTCTTCTATAGTGCTTCAGGCACTCTACCAGATCTAATTCCTTGAATCTATTCGTCATCTCCACCATATAATTAAAAGGGATTTGATTTAGATCATACCTGAGTGGCCTAGTGATTTTCCCTATTTTCTTCAATTTAAGCCTGAATTTTGAAATAAGGAGCTCGTGATCTGAGCTTGTGTTTCCATCGTGTAGTGGTTAGCAGGTCAGTTTTACATGCAGAAAGTCCTGGTTTCGACCCCCCGGGGAACCAGCCCCTGAGGGTGAGGGTTACAGTGCTTTAAAAATATAAGCGTTAGATTTAAAGAGATAGGGGTGAGAAGTCAAGGACTAAGAGAGACTGGTCCTGAATCAAGAAGCTGTGACTGTCTTGACAGCACCCCCTGTTAAGACAGTCACACGGGCAGATGCTCTGGAAGACTCCTGGAGAGCCCTCCTTTGAGGTTCCCTGGGCTAAACTCTTCCTCAGACAGAGCAAGTGCTCAGGGAAGGCCAGCTCTGTTGGTTCTGTGCTGTGAGCAAATTCTCTAAGCTCAGTAGGCCTCAGTTTCTTCATTGTGCAGTGGGGGGTAATAGTGGTATGTGTTGGGAGCACAGCTTTGAAGACTGAGGTAAATGATTTTAAGATAAGCTTACTTATATAGCATGAAATGTATTTCAATTTTTTTAGAAAGTCTGTTATTAACAACCACGAAAAGGCTTTGGGAGACAATCTGCAAGCTTTAATTTTTTCTTCTCATGGCTTCAAACAAAATTTTAAAACTGTTTGAAATTAAACTCCCAAAATATTTTATTTTCCAACAAGTTGTGTCTACAGAGTTTGATTTGATTCAACAATGGTTGAGAAAAGAATTCTTTCAAAGGTTTTGCAACTCAGATTCTTTCTGAGAGCAGTTTGCTTACCTTCCATAGTCCTTTGTTTATTGAAACAAGAGTATTCTTTATTCTCTTGAACGTGTTTCAATGTCCCTGCCATTGTGGGTGTCTCCATTCTGTGGCATTGACCCCTGGGGGCTGGAATTTCCCAGCATGGAGCCTGCTGATACTGTGATGAAACATGAGTGTGGGGCTTCCATTGGGCTTGACTGGCCTTAGTCAGCAGGCACTTGTACACAGAACAGTACCAACTCCAGCTTGCCCAAGCTACTGTAGTTGCTTTTCTTTTAAAAGTATTATCCTAGGCTTCCCAGGTGGTACATCCTGGGCTTCCCAGGTGGCGCAGTGGTAAAGAATCCACTTGCCAAGCAGGAGACGCAGGAGATGCTCATTTGATTCCTGGGTCGGGAAGATCCGTTGGAGAAGGAAATGGTCAACCCACTCTAGTATTGTTGCCTGGAAAATTCCATGGACAGAGGAGCCTGGTGGGGTACAGTTCATGGGGTTGCAAGGAGTTAGACACAACTGAGCACACACAATTAAAGTGAACCTTTAAAAAAATAGTTAACCAATATGAATATTATTTGGAAGCTGTTTATCTAAAAAAGAAAAAGTATTATCATCTTTTTTTCTGTTCCTGTACCCAACCTAAATTTTCAGAAGTAAGAAGGGTGGTTGGTGGGGGTGGAGGATTGACGGGGAGTAAAAGGTAGCTAAACCTGATTGTCCAGGCTTGAAGTAAGTGACTGTGTTACCGGCCTGTAAAATTTGATCCTAGCTGCTGCCTTCTGCTTACTGTCTCTCAGTTGGAATTTGGTGGGGACCCCTCTGAACAGCCTTTTTGAGTCCTCACCTTCCAAGATACTCTAGATGCTACACAAGTGTCTCCCATTCCCAACAAGGATGCCTTTGACTGTTGTCCTTGGGCCTGAGATTGGCCACTTGGCTCCAAGCAAAGTCTCTAGCTTGACATTTTTCACTGAACTGTTTGAAGAGCAAGACTCTCAGTTGTTAGAAGTCAGGCTGGGGAAGCCCCCTGCCAGAGGATAGGCTCCCCTGAGTATGAAATATGGTAGCAGTACTATGGAAACCAAGTTTTGTGGAAGGGCGCTTTTGCACAGAAGACATATGTGAACTGTAAAGAAGCACCATTTCCCTTCCCTGGATTCTCTTCATGAGGAAGATTATATATAGTTAGCTGCCTTGTCTCATCTGAATATTTCTCTCGGTTTTTGTTCTTGAAGGACTGCCACCAACTCCAGTCCAGTTGCTCTATCCAGTGTCCCGATTCAGCAATGTCAAATCCCTCCAGCACCTTTGCCGATTCCGAATCCGACAGCTCGTCCGGATCGATCACATCCCGGATCTCCCACTGCCTAAGTATGATGGGGTCTTTAGAGCCGGAGCAGGAATGGAGGGTTACTTAAAGTGTCAGTGAGGCCTGCAAGTGGAGTGTACAGGCAGAGCCTGGCAACTCCCAGGCGTCATTTTTCACTTCTCCTGCGTCTTAGCACCTACCTTAGAAATGTCACAGTACAGCCAAGAAGGAGGAAGGTGTGTGCGTGTGTCACTTTCCCTTGTGCAGACTCTGTGAAGAGTAGAGTGGAGATGGTAAGAGTGAAGGAGACAGAACTATAATAAGTGAGAACGTGGGAATTTTCTCAAGTTGGCAGAGACTCTTTGGTGTTGTCTCAACCATATAGGGAATGAAAACAAGGGAGGGTTGAATAAAGGTGATCTTTCTTTTTTAAGTTCTGTATAACACTTGTGTGTACCCTTCTTTTGTATTATTCGTAGGCCTCTGATCTCTTATATCCGAAAGTTCTACTACTATGATCCTCAGGAAGAGGTATACCTGTCTCTAAAGGAAGCGCAGCTCATTTCCAAACAGAAGCAAGAGGTGTTGGAACCCTCCACGTAGCGAGGGGCCCCCTGCTGGTCACCACCAAGGGTATGCATACTCCACCTCACTGTCCAGCCTGGTCTCTTCCTGGGCAGTTATCCTGCACTGGGCCTTGCCCCCTTCCTCCCACCCCATGCACATATCCCAATCCAGGCATCTGTCCAGAGAGTTGCCACATCTGATCATGGAGTCCCAGGGGGGCACATACCCCAACAGGGAGAAGAACAGATAGACAAGAAAGGCTTGAGTATTTGCAAAGCAACATGCATGCTAATCACTGAATATATATAAAGAGGAGGACATAGAAGTGCAGCTGTTGGACAAATGACATGTAAAGCAGGAAACCAAAGGGGAAGAAAACTTCCTCAGAGGGAACACAAAATGCCCTTAATTGCAACAGGCATGCACTTCAGTGAGAGTTCTACTATCCCATGGCTTGGAATATAGGGATGAGGAAAAAACAGCTTGCTCTTCTGTTTAAAATTCCATCTGGGCCACCGAAAAGTAAATTGGTGAAAAGAATAAATGAATTAACTAAGGGATTCATTTATGTAAGAGTGTATCCCATTGCTATACTGGTTTTATTTATTTGTTTTCCCATAAAATACCTTGGAATACTGGTTTGTACAGGTAGATTCTAATTAGTCTTGGGGATTCCCTGGTGGTCCAGTGGTTAGAACTGTATGCTTCCAGTGCTGAGGGCTCCAGTTCGATCCCTGGTTGGGGAACTAAGATCCCCACATGCCTCGGAGCTCAGCCGAAAAAAAAAGTCTTCTTAAATTACATTACTGTGAATATTGAAAGTAGAGGTAAGTAGGGAACAGAATTACCAGAAAGTGGTGATTTTGGTAGTAAGGGTTACGTGTAAGATCTCACGTTCTAGTGATCTACTGCTGGTGTCAAAGACTACCCTTACCCCCTCTCAGTGGGGAGTGTCCTTTCTAAGCACTGAATTCTTCTAACCTCATCTGTTTCTAATCCCATCCCCCATACAGAAGAAAGGGGGAAAACCCATAGGTGGGACAGCTTTAGAGTGGAAAGGGGGCTTTAACTCTTCCCACCCTCTCAGCTCTCTTCATAATGGGAGAGAGTGACAACTGGTGTTTTTGTTCCGTGGGTGTTTTGGGGCCATGGCTCAGATGACCCCAGCTATGTGTCTCCTCTTGGCTCTGGATGTCTCTGATCCTGTGCTCTTGAGGGGAGAGCATGTGAGCCAGGACTAGCCAGGGGAAGAGGAATGAAGAGAGATCAAGAAATGGTAACTCCGGGAGGCAGTTAAGTTTTAACTTAAAGGATCCTGGGCTGGATGTGCAGTTTCTGTGTCAAATCTTCAGTTACAGGTATACCTGGGAGATGTATCACGGGTTCTGTTCCAGACCACTGGAAAAAAGCAAATATCACAGTAAAGCAAGTCACATGATTTTTTTGGTTTCCCAACGCATATAAAGAGTTTTGTCTACACTATACTGTGGTCTGTTAAGTGTGCACTAGCATTATGTCTAAAAAATCTACATACCTTAATTTAAAAATATTTTATTGCTAAAAAATGCTAACTGTCATCTGACAACGTGGAGTTCCCGCAAACCTTCAACTTGTAAAAGCGCAACAAAACAAGTTAAATGAGGTTTGCCTGTATTGGCAAGTTTTGTGCACTCAGAAGTGTCTCCTAAAACATTTAAGGGCTCTTTTGTCTAGGAGGGTTTCTCTGTTTGGTGGCTTTGCAATGATTAGGGTAGGGAACTAGGGGGACCCACCTACTCATCTGCACTGTTGAGGAATAATTGGCACTGTTCAATTAGAGCACTGCTTCTGTAGGTGCTGTGCCTTAGGAGGAGCCTACATGAGCACATGTATATTCAGAGAAAGGTTAGGGATGGTGGGGACTGTCCACACTTCATAATGCAGGGAATAAATGATTATCATGGACCAGAGAAGTTTTAGGGTGAGAGGGGCTTGGAGGCCAAAAGAAGTGTTTGATAGATTTTCCTAAGAGTAATCAAACTTATTCTGTGTGGTTCCAGGGGGCAGGGCAGGAACACAGAGTAAGTTATAAACAGAGTTCAGTCTCCAGCTTTATTTCTACTTTATTTTGTTTTTGGTCGCACTGCGCAGCATATAGAACTTTCCTGACCAGGGATTGAACCTGTGCCCCAAGCAGCAGAAGCTTGGATTCTTAACCACTGGACTGTCAGGGAAGTCCTCAGTTTATCTTTAGAAGAACCTTTTGAACAGATCCAAGTATGGAATGGTTTTCCGCAGGAGTTAGTGAGTTCCCCATTTGTTGATTCAGCAGACCTCTATATATTAAGTAGGCAGTATGAATTGAGAAGAGAGTGCTGAACAAGATAGTCAAAGGCCCTGTTCTCACAGAGCTGCAGTTCTTTAGGGAGGATAGCAACAAGTGAGTCAGGGAATAGGCTAGTTTCAGTTGACTGTGCATGTTGTGAGGGAAATTAAATTGGGTGAAGTTCAGTGGTTAGTGGTAACATGTCATTCATACTCAAGTTTGAATGATCAGGGAAGGCTCTTGTGAGGAGGTGGCATTTTAGCTGAGATTTGAATATCAAGGAGTTAACTGTGAGAGGACCTGGGAGCAGACATTCTAGGCAAGAGATCCTCTAAGTACAAAAGCCCTGATATGATCAGGCATAGGCTGGGGCTGGCCATTGGTCATGAGCGTGGAGGGGCAGTCATATATTAGTAGAGGATTGCACTGAACTCCTGGGGTCTCTTTTTTGCTGTGACACTGGGGTTGTTGCTTGTAGCAGAGAATAAACCACCCTGCTGTGCTTGCTCTGAGGACCTCTTGAAAAAACAAGGAAGTTCTCTTGGGAACACTTCCCAAGGGAAAGGCCTTTTAAGCTATGAAATTTGGCCATTAGGATTTCTCGTTGGTCAGACTTGTTTTAATTTCAGAGTTCTTAGTGGCCACTTGGTCTGTGCATGCTGTTTCCTGGAGAATTTCTTGCCAGGGCGCTTGGAGTTACGGGACAGAGTGACAGCTGGCACAGTGCCCTTCTTGAATCGGAAGGTTAATGCCACACCGGCCTTTGTGACGATATGTCAGCCCTCTTCACTGGCCAGAAGCCGCAGGCTTGCAGCTGTTTCTAGCCTGACTCGCCAGGGATTCCTCCAGGGACCCGGTTCCTTTTTTTGGTCCCTAGAGCAAGTGGGCCTTAGGGGAGAAGCAGAGGGGAAGAGTGAATGGAAAATGAAGGGGAAAGGAAAAGAGAGAAGGGAAGCGGTGTGAGGGGCATCTCTATCTGTCATTTTAGGACCTTTTTTGGTGACCAGGTTGTAGGCTGCTCAGGTCTCCATGACAAAGGCCACGCTGCATCCCCAGCCACCTGCAGTGTTTGTGGAAGCACTGGGCTCTCCAGGCTCCATTCTCCCTTTGAGCTGTGCTCCTCTACCTCCAGAGGCTGGGCTGTGACTCCGTTTTGATTCCACTGTATTGAGCCACTCTAATTTTCCCCTTTTTTAACCTAGGCATTTGGTTGCCAAGCTCCAGTTTCAAAGAACCAAATGAAGCCACCATGAAAAGGAGAGTGAGGAAAACACGAGGGAGTAGGAAGGATTGGGATCCTCTGTGCAAGAGACTGGTTCCCCTCACCACCCTGGGGCTTGGATGAAGCACACCAGCGGACTCTGAGCAGGGCTCCACCATGTCACATCCAGCCCTGTGCTCCTGGAGCTGGATGAACTCCCCGGAAAACCGGAAGAAGTCTCAACACTGTTCCTTTTTCAGAAGTTTTGTTTTGTATATTTGCATTTCTCGGTACAGAAGACTCACCCTAAAGGCAACTGGGGTTTGTGCCCATTGGATTGGAAGTGGTGCTGAGGGTGAGCAGGTCTTAGGGAGGGAAGGAGAGGAGAGCAGGTTGCCAGTGATGATCATTCAGCTGGTCCCAAAGGCAGAATTCCAGTCTTCACATTGACCTTGAAGAAGGGGAAAGGAGTCAAGAGTGCAGATCAAGTTGAGAGTTTCTAATTGAGGAGAACCTGCTTCTCTGTAAGCATGGGTAGCTTTAGCAGGAACCGGAAAGAAAGGAGGGTGGATAGTCTTAAATAGAAGATGCTGGACAAAACCTGGCACATGGCCCCACTGGGGAAGTAGTGACTCCTCATATACCTTCCTTCTAAGGTTTAGGAACCTAATTTCAGAATCACCTCTCATAGAAGCTATATTCGTTCTGTTTTACTGAATTCTATGACTTCATGTTAGCCCTGTTCCTCTCCCCTCAACCCCTTCCCTTGAGATAACTTCATTTCACTCTGGTCATGGTAACATCATTCCTATTGCTTCTACCAGCTGTCAAGGCAGTAGTATTTTCATCACCTGAGCAGTTCAGAGCTCCGGTCCCGGGCTGCTGCCGTTAATGGAGCGTGCTTCCAGATTCTTAATGGCAAACGGTACCCATGACTTAGGAGTCAGTGTTCCTTACCTCCATATGTCTGTCAGCTAGTAAGAGGGAATGTGGAGGAGGGTGAGAAAGGAAACTATCGTGCTCTTCCTAGAGAAAGCTCCCTCATGGCTCAGCTTTAATGGGATGTTTGAGATCAGTGAGAGGGAGGAGAGCATTACAGCTCATCTTAGGTTGGTCTGAAACAGGAGGGAGCAAAGGCTTGTTTATTTTCCTGAGTTCTTTCTAGCAACTCAGACATTTTCCTGAGTTAGATCTTGTTTGCCCTCCTCTCATTGGGAAGTCTGTCAGATGCTGATTTGAGAGCTGCCTCTTTTCCAGATAGAAGTAGAGGAAGAGGGAGAAGAATTCCAGTGCTTTTCTGAACTGGGCCATTTTCAAATCACATAGCAGTATGAGTTTGCTTTTCTGTAGAGTTACTCTGGGGAGAAGTTTGTTATTAAGATGTGAAAATTGAGCTGTTTGGTCTTTATTACTCTTTTGCAGTAAGTGTTCCAGTACACTGCCTCTTTTGGTTCCCCTGTGTTTAAATCTGCCTCATCTAGTGAGATAAATAATGTCAGGTTTGTGGTTTCCTGATGGTTTAGGGTGAGGCCCCAGTGTTTTGGTGGTTTATAGGACTGCCTCACCTGGAAGCATCGACCTTCTGCCTTACATCCCGTGTGGAATGACTGTTCCTCCTTTTAGCTGAATAGGGTGGAAACTTGCATTGTTACCTGGCTGTCAAGGGTAATGCACAAAATGAGCTTTGTAGCATAAACACAGCCCACCTCTGCTCTGTTGTTTGGCCCCTCTGCTCTCTCTGGCTGTCATGGTAGTATTACCAACCAGTTAAGATAGTGATCCCAGGAATTGGCTTAACCAATGGGTCTCACCTCTTGAATGTGCAAATTAACTTGCCATCTTGCAGAAAGTGCCACCCACCAAAAGCCTACTGACTGGAATCTGTTGAGATCCTCAAGTGGCTGTTTTGCAGCTATCTGAAATCTTTTTTAAAAAAACTACGTTTTAGTGTGCACTTGTGTGGCTCTAGGCTAGCTACTGTGGAAAACACAAGAGGTGGAAGACATATTATCTGGCCTAAGGGAGCTTTTAGGTGATGGCCACATTTGGAGAATGACTCAGCGCAGCAAAGGAGAATCGAGGGCTGGCTCTAAAGAAATTCAGAGTGGCTAAGTTCATGGAAGGCCAGATGGTCTAGGAAAGCTCTGGAGCTGTGGGACTTTGGTTTTTAGGTGAGGGGAGGACACTGAGAAATGCAGGAACAAGAGCACACAAGCAGATACCTGCACAGCGTGTACTGAACAGTGCACAGCCCCAAGTTAGAGCAGTGGCATCAAAGAATCCTTTTTCTGTGCTGTGATCTAGACCAAAACTTCCT
Organism: Bos grunniens; assembly: GCF_055505025.1. Taxonomy (NCBI): domain Eukaryota; kingdom Metazoa; phylum Chordata; class Mammalia; order Artiodactyla; family Bovidae; genus Bos; species Bos grunniens. Next base: position 24,404,192 of record NC_141183.1, on the reverse strand, counting down.
AGTCATCAGGTAGATGTGAATGCTGAGGGGTTATGATGGCAAGGTGGAGCCCAGAGCCAGAAGTCAGCCAGGGGCCCCCTGCCCTGCCCGTGGCTGGGGCTTCACTGCTCTCAGCATAGCCAGAGGGAGGGAGGCAGAGCCCTGGACCCTTTGTGGTACCAGTGGTTTCCACTGGAGGATCTGTACTCAGGTACAAAACCAAACCAGCTGAGGAGGCGTGACCCACCCTCAACCACCGTTCTTTCTCCTGCCGGGAAGGGTAGTGTTGACCATGTCTGTGACCTGTCTGTGCATGAGTCACAGCCCAGGCTATACCCTACTTCTTCCTCAGTAGAGTGGCTACAGAACAGAATTGTGCCGGAGGAGACAGGCTCCATCCAGAGGTGAGGAGGAAGGGCACCAGCCCAGTCAGTCAACAGAGGGAGCAGGAGCAGCTGGCTGTCGTCAGCACTCCCCTTCACCCGCCGGCCGTGCCCCTGGCCCTCTACCGGTTCTGTGTAGTGCTAATTGAAACGCAGTCTGCAGAAGGAACTCATTCCTTTTTGGTGCTTGTATTTTCAACTCACAGACTGGAAAAGGCTCTCACCTCTAGGGACCCGTCATTGGTTGTGGCTAGGTGATGTCAGTACCTCGGATCTGCCTGTTTAACCTTTGCTTGTTTATGACTGATCTACTGTAACCTTCCTCAGGACAGGTGTGAACCACTGTGATCTAGTGACAGTTACTGCTACAACTTGCTATTACTTGAATTTCGTGTGCTGTGGTCACACAGGAGTGAGGAGGTATGGGGTCTTTGGTGTGGGACTAGATAAATAGGTGACGACTAGGTCTTAGGGACAGTTGGCAATGACCTTGGTCTGGTTGCCTGCCTGTGCCTAGATACAGTGAGTGTGACATCCTGGAAAGCCAGCCCTGGGTGGCAGCTCCCAGCCTCGTGAGGGAAGAGGCGTAGTGGGGAGCCCATCACCACAGTTTCTTCTGCTTTCATGCTTGTCGCTGGAGCTGATTCCACAAGCCCCTTATTAAGGTTGGGAGTGACGTGGGGATGGCCACAGAACCCCTATGCTTCCAGAAAGAACTGGCGAGAGGCAGGGTGGTTAGTGTTCCCAGATCCAGGGTGAGAGACTACAGCAAAGCTGGGTGCCAGCCTTGAAGCCCTCACCCCGGGACCCAGAAGAACATGGCCTGCTTGAAACCCTTGACCCTGGTAGGAAATGGCAATTGGAGGAACTTGCCCCCTAGGTTAGATTCCCCGCTGCCCTGCCACCTCTCCCTAGGGGTTGAGCCCTGAAGTTAGAGGCCTCAGCACTGGGATGTACAGCTCTGCTGCTGGAAGGAGGTCTGAAAGTCTGTGTGTGTGCGTATGTGTGTGTCTTTATTTGCAGAAGTCTTGCCACTAATGGGGGTGTGGAGAGCATCTCCACTGAGGGGAGGCCTGCTGTTTGTTGTCCACTTCTAAGAGAATTACATGCCCCTGTCCCTAAGGGAGGAGCTTTTGAGTTAGACATTTTCCCTATGGGAATCCTCTTGGTTTGGTTCGTGGGGAAGGGGGAAGTGGAGAAGTGATTTTTAGCTCTAATTGTCGACACAGCTGTTCTTACACGGAATTTGTGCTATTGCATACATGGAGCCATCTTTCTTTTCACTGCAGCAGTGTTTATCAGTAGTTCAAAATGATTTATTTGCTCCTGGGGAGTAAAACCTTTTTTATTAAAAAAGAAAAAGAAAAAAAAAAGCATGCCCCTCTCCCCCCATGATAGCTATAGGATTATTGGGCCACACAGCTCAAGAAGGCAAAGTCAAATCTGCCAGTCCCCGCGATCTATCCTGTTTTGACATTAAAGTCTTCATGCTCAGTACAAAATGGCAGGAGGCCTTGATAAGAGTGAAGCCTTGGGAGGTGTGAGGTGAGAGTTGGAGCATAGAGACAGAGGCACTGGGGACTCAGATACTACAGTTAGAAAAATAGAGTAAGGAACTGTATTTAAATTATCGATTCTCTATAATCTGCCAGGGAAAGACCTTTCTTTACATGCAGATTCCATATTGTCTTTGTCTTTTTCATGCTTCTTGACCTTCCTGGTAGGTGCCCCTGAATTCTTCCTGTTTTCCATCTCTGCCCCTTCTCCCATTCCTTCCCGCTCTGGTCCCCCTCCCAGGAAGCCAGTCCTGCATGCTGAGTCTGTGACATACCTCCACGCCCATTTCATCTTCTTAAGAGGGTACCTGGAATTGCTTCCTCCCCCCTCCTACCCCCTCTTTCAAAATGCTGAGGGGCAGGCAAATGGCAGCCAGTCTGGGCAGTGAATGTCTGCTCGCAGCTGGACTGCGATCCTAGTTGCTCCTGGAGATGGAGTGTAATTGAACTTAGGACACTTCTGGTCAGAACCCAGGAGATCACAAACCACACAGCCCCGCACTGAGCTGCATCCTAAGCCCCCTACTCAGCTCAGGTGGAGCGGGAAGGCTGGTCTGACTACTCCATCCCTGGTGCTCCCTTGATTGAACAGGGACCTGCCCCTCACTGTTAGGCCCAGAACCTTTTCCAAGGGACAAGCATAATCCAGGCACCGCTCTATGGGCAGGCCTGTTGGAATGCCCAAACTGGTGCTGCCCGTGGCACAGCCACTGCTGTACATTTTTTGGTTGTTTTTAAGGAACTTAATGAAGAGGGGTGTCAATCTGGGCTCGGGGTGGTTGCCAGTTCTTCACCAGAAGGGGAGCCACATCCCCCTGCAACCACTTCCGTCCTCTTCTGCCACCCCACCCTCCAAGCCAAAGCGCAGCCTGGCTTTTGTCTTCCCATTTAGTTTTTCTCCTTTCCTCAACCTTTTTGTGCTTAATTTATTAAAATATTTGCTGTATAATTTATTTTCATAAACTATAAAAAATTACTAAATGGTTAAAATAGACTTGCAGGCCAATCTTAAATGGGGTGGGAGGGTCTGAGGGTGGGGTGGGGAAAGGGAAAGATGTTTTGATATAAACAAAACAAATGCACTTTGGATGTGTTTTGGTATTTTTCTGGGGCTAGATGGGGGGTGTTGGGATGTCCCTGTAGATTAGTTCCAGAATGGGGTGTCTGTATATACTGTATTAATAGGCATGTTGACTCTTGTAAAGGGACATTAGTAGCTGCTGCAGGTCCTGTTTGGAAAACTCATGTACAATTCCCGGTTTTTTGTAAAGTGTCAGTGCGGGAGACATTTGACTCTTGTGTTTGTATCTCCTTTTTATGATTGCTGTACTGACCCATGTCTTTTTGCGGAAGGGGTGAAAAGAGATTTGAAATAAAAATGTTTAGAAATTATTTCATGTTATTTGGGTGGTTGTTTCTCAGTCCCTCTCTCATCTCATGACTCCTCACACCATAACGACCCACTTAGGGTCAGATGGCCCACCCTGGCACTCAGGGAATCCCTGTGATGTCAGCTAAATGGATCACATCCAGAAGTGCTCTTGTCAGAATCAGAGAGATTGGAAAATTCTTGAGGCTGATGGCCATTGCTCATAGCTACTTTCTCCTTCCCTAGGAAGTGCAGGAGAATTTCAGACAGCTTTCTGGGCCTTTCTGCTCTATTTTGGGAGAGTTCATACTGCATACCATAATGGACATTCCTAGTTTATGTCTAGACTGGCAGTCAAGGTTTTTCATGAGTTTAACCTGTGTCCCTCCTGTCTTTCTAGCCTACTCCCTTTTGAGCGGTCCTCTTTGGAGAGGAAAGGACTAGAAATGTTTCTCTGATTGTGGCTACTTGGAGCCACTCAAATCTTTCCTCTTAACTTTCTCACCCAGTCTGTCTCCAAGTTCCCCACTTAGAAGGCTGGTGTGCTAACCTTGGCACATTTTGGAGAGTTTTCTGCAGTTTCTCTGCATCCTCATCGTGGAAAGCACACTCAAGTGAGCTGAAACCCTGGTTCTCAGCTGTGGCGTTGTCTTAGGGTTGATTAGAGTGCCCCAGGAAGGAGTCTCAGGATCCCCGCTGGCCCCACTCAGCTCACTCCCAAGTCACAGGTCCATATTAGGATGAAACAATGTCTTAGCAATGTTGATAGCCATTCTGTGAAGGCATGAACTCCTGATGAAAGTTCTCTTCCCTTCTCGAAGAAAAAATGCTCCAAACTGTGAAGTAAGAGGAACATTACAAAGGAAAATGCTTAACTTGGAATCATTAATTCCAGTGCTCTAATGTCCCCCATTTGGATACAGTTTGTCGATCATAAAGATCTTTGCCAACACCAACAGTCAAGAGTGTTAGTGGGCATTTCTTGAAAGTGAAGACATAGGTTTTCATCATTTCAAATCAACACTGTTCATATTAGTGACGATGTGTGAGGTTCGTTGGGGAAGAGGTACTAGTCCTCTCTGGCTTGAGTGATAAAGCCATAGAAGAAAAGGCATTCTTTTGGAAAGAGGAAGCCCCAAATAAAATAGTCCCTTCCCTCCCTCCTCACCCCCAAAACCTGAAACCACCTCCTTCAATTCCTGTGTTTCTTGTCTGCTTTCAGCTTCCACTTTCATTCTGTCTCACCTCAGTTGTGTCTTACCATGCCTGTTCCTAACCTACTTGAATTCAGTTATAAGCACATGGCAGTAACTGTGCAGGAGATTTCCTCCTCCATTGCATCTGTGTCCCCCGATTGAGGGTGAGATGGGAAAAGTGAATTTTCTATTTTGGTTCCTCTCCAGTCTCTTAGAGTGCAAGCATTTTGTGCCATACGGATTCTGAAGACCAACCGTTTTCTTCTGGTGCTCAGCCAAAGGCACTAGAGTTCACTCTAGCTCTGAAGAAGTACTAAAAACCGAGTTATTAATCTCTAATGGAACCCCTTCCCCAGAGGTTCTCAAGAGGAATTTTGACTGCAATTTCACTCTTGTTCACAATCCCCACTGAAGCTAGGACCTGTCACGCACCCCTCCTCCGTTGCCATGGCCTAGTTTAGACCCTTCCCCTTTTTCACCTGGACAATTTCAGCAGTTCCCAACTGGTCTTCCTGCTTCCTGTTTCCCCTCTCCAGTCCTTCCAGAATAAAGATGTGCTTAAGTCACTTCCCTAAATCACTGATGACTTTTAAACTAGATACGAAAACCTTAACTCCTCAACCTAAGATTCAAGGCCGTTTCTCCTGCTCCCGCCACACTGGAGGCACTTGGTCACAATGCATGATTTGAGGTTCCCAGATCATGGCATCTCTTCTCCTGACACTCCATCTTCCCTCATGCTGTCTTGTCTACCTGGAGGATCATTGCTTCTTACCCTCTTCACCTGAAGAACTGCTATCCTTCAAGGATTTCCCTCCAGTCACCTCTAGAATTTTCACCAGCCACTCTCAGCCAAACAAATGCTCCTTTCTGTGTTAAAATATTTGTTCATGTGTCTGGAGTTACTTGACTATAATCTCTGGTCTGAAGGACAGAACCTATGTTCTATTCAGCTGTCTCCCTGCCTCCGGGCTGGCACAGTGCCAAGGTGTTGGTGCTTGAGGAAAGGTGAGATCAGCCCCCCTCCCAGGAGTGCAGCCTCATTTTCCTAGTCAGCCAGCCTTGAACCTGGATTTTCATCGTTTGCACAGGACAGTTTGGTTGTATGGAGTCATGGGGGTGGGGGGTTTAGACCCTAAATGTCAGACTTCTTGAGAATTTTAAGGAAGGGATTGGGCTTTTGGTGGGTGGAGTAAAAGCATGGAGTAAGTGATGTAGCTGTAATGTAAGATATCTCAAGGGGGATGTGGACCGCTTCCTCCTGCTGTCAGTGGTGTCAGAGAGAATGACAAAGATGCTGCCCTTTAGGTGGAAGAAGCTGCCAATGTAGGGTCAGCAGGCTTTGTCCAGTGACCAGAGGTTGCACTGAACCACACACTGGCCCCTACTGGATAAGAAAGCCTGCAGTTAAACAGCTCAGCTCAGACACCTCCTTTTTTAGTTTTATTTTATTCCATTTTAAAAAACTGTGACTGCAATGGGTCTCTGTTGCAGCATGTGGACTCAGTAGTTAATGTTGCATGGGTTTAATTGCCCAACAGCACATGGGATCTTAGTTCCCCTTAGTCAGTCAGCCATATCTGACTCTTTGCGACACTATGGACTGCAACACACCAGGCTTCCCTGTCCATCACCAACTCCTGGAACTTGCTCAAACTCATGTCCATTGAGTCAGTGATGCCATCCAACCATCTCATCCTCTGTCATCCCCTTCTCCTCCTGCCTTTGATCTTTCCCAGGATCAGGGTCTTTTCCAATGAGCCAGTTGTTCACATCAGATGGCCAAAGTATTGGAGCTTCAACTTCAGCATCAGTCCTTCCAATGAATATTCAGGACTGATTTCATTTAGGATGGACTGGTTAGATCTCCTTGCTGTCCACGGGACTCTCAAGAATCTTGTGCAACACCACAGTTCAAAATCATCAGTTCTTCAGCACTCAGCTTTCTTACGGTCCAACTCTCACATCCATACATGACTACTGGAAAAACCATAGCTTTGACTATATGGATCTTTGTCAGTAAAGTAATGCCTCTGCTTTTTAATATGCTGTCTAGGTTGGTCATAGCTTTTCTTCCAAGAAGTAAGCATCTTTTAATTTCATGGCTGCAGTCACCATCTGCTGTGGTTTTGGAGCCCAAGAAAATAGTCTGTCACTGTTTCCATTGTTTCCCAATCTATCTGCCATGCAGTGATGCCAAGATCTTTGGTTTTTGAATGCTGAGTTTTAAGCCAGCTTCTTCATCCTCCTCTTTCACTTTCATCAAGAGGCTCTTTAGCTCCTCTTCACTTTCTGCCATAATGGTGGTGTCATCTGCATATCTGAGGTTATTGATATTTCTCCCAGCAATCTTGATTCCAGCTCGTGCTTCATCCATTCTGGCATTTTGCATGATGTACTCTGCATATAAGTTAAATAAGCAGGGTGACAATATACAGCATTGACGTGCTCCTTTCCCAATTTGGAACCAGTTTGTTGTTCCATGTCCAGTTCTAACTATTGCTTCTTGACCTGCATACAGATTTATCGGGAGGCAGGTAAGGTGGTGGTCTGATTCCCATCTCTTAAAAAATTTTCCAGTTTGTTGTGATCCACACAGTCAAAGGCTTTAGTGTAGTCAGTGAAGCAGATGTTTTTCTGGAATTCTCTTGCTTTTTCAATGATTCAGTGGATGTTGGCAGTTTGATCTCTGGTTCCCTCTGCTTTTTCTAAATCCAGCTTGAACATCTGAAGTTCTGAGTTCATGTACTGTTGAAGCCTAGCTTGAAGAATTTTGAGCATTACTTTGCTAGTGTGTGAGATGAGTGCAATTGTGTGGTAGTTTGAACATTCTTTGACATTGCCTTTCTTTGGGACTGGAATGAAAACTGACCTTTTGCAGTCCTGTAGCCACTGCTGAGTTTTCCAAATTTGCTGGCATGTTGTGTGCAGCATTTTAACAGCATCATCTTTTAGGATTTGAAATAGCTCAACTGGAATCCCATCACCGCCACTAGCTTTGTTTGTAGTGATGCTTCCTAAGGCCCACTTGACTTTGCATTCCAGGATATCTGGCTCTAGGTGAGTGCTCACACCATTGTGTAAGTTATCTGGGTCATTAAAATCTCTTCTGTATAATTCTGTGTATTCTGGCCACCTCTTCTTAATATCTTCTGCTTCTGTTACGTCCATACCATTTCTGTCCTTTATTGAGCCCATCTTTGCATGAAATGTTTCCTTGGTATCTCTAATTTTCTTGAAGAGATCTCTAGTCTTTCCCATTCTATTGTTTTCTTCTATTTTTTTGCACTGATCATTTAGGAAGACTTTCTTATCTCTCCTTGCTATTCTTTGGAATTCTGTATTCAGACGGGTGTATCTTGCCTGGAGAATCCCTTGGACAGAGGAGCCTGGTGGGCTACATACAGCCCATGGGGTTGCAAGAGTTGGACACAACTGAGCGACTGATACACACACACACACATCTTTCCTTTTCTTCTTTGCCTTTCACTTCTCAGCTATTCGTAAGGCTTCCTCAGACAACCATTTTGTCCTTTTGCATTTCTTTTTCTTGGGGATGGTTTTGATCACTGCCTCCTGTACAGTGTCACAAACCTCCATCCATAGTTCTTCAGGCACTCTATCACATCTAATCCCTTGAATCTATTTGTGATTTCCACTGTATAATCACAAGGGATTTGATTTAGGACATACTTGAATGGTCTAGTGGTGTTCCCTACTCTCTTCAATTTGTGCCTGTGTTTTGCAATAAGGAGTTCATGATCTGAGCCACAGTCAGCTCCTGGTCTTGTTTTTGCTGACTGTATAGAGCTTCTCCATCTTCGGCTTCAAAGAATATAATCAATCTGATTTCGGTATTGACCATCTAGTGATATCCATGTATAGAGTTGTCTCATGTTGTTGGAAGAGGGTGTTTGCTACGACCAGTGCATTCTCTTGTCAAAACCCTGTTAGCCTTTGCCTTGCTTCATTTGTACTCCAAGGCCAAACTTACCTGTTACTCCAGGTATCTCTTGACTTCCTACTTTTGCATACCGGTCCCCTACGATGTGAAGGACATCTTTTTTTGGTGTTAGTTCTACAAGGTCTTGTAGGTCTTCATAGAACCATTCAGCTTCAGCTTCTTCGACATTAGTGGTTGGGGCATAGACTTGTATTACTGTGATATTGAATGGTTTGCCTTGGAAGTGAACAGAGATCATTCTGTTGTTTTCGAGATTGCACCTAGTACTTCATTTCAGACTCTCCTGTTGACTATGAGGGCTACTCTGTTTCTTCTAAGGCATTCTCGTCCACAGTAGTAGATGTAATGGTCATCTGAATTAAATTCACCCATTCTGGTCCATTTTAGTTCACTGATGCCTAAAATGTCAATGTTCACTCTTGACATCTTCTGTTTGACCACTTCCAATTTACCTTGATTCATGGACCTAACATTTCAGAATCCTACACAATACTGTTCTTGACAGCATTGGACTTTACTTCTATTCACCAGTCACATCCACAACCGGGCATTGTTTTCACTTTGGCTCAGCCTCTTCATTCTTTCTGGAGCTATTTCTATACTCTTTTCTGGTAGCAAACTGGGCACCTACCAACCTGGCAAGTTCATCTTTCAGTGTCATAACTTTTTGCCTTTTCATATAAAAGTTCCCCTATAAGGGATCAAACCTGTGTCCTGTGCATTGGGAGGTGGATTCTTAACTACTGGACCACCAGGGAATTCCTCAGGTGCCCTTCACACAGGCTTCTCATCTCATCCGTGGCTTTCCCCCTTCCCCCTTCTGAGAAATATGGCTTTGTTTCTGGGCCTTAATTCTGCCAATCACGAGGGGTGATGGGATGAGCAGGAAAATAGGGGAGGCTCATTAGATTTATCCTTAGAAAAGGGTAAATTATCCTTAATTGATTAATAATAATAAGTTATTATTAATTTATCCTTAAGTATGAGAAGGTTCACAGCTGAGCCTGAGGGAGTTTGGAAGATGTGGAATGGAGCAGGGGCATCGGGCAGCAGCTATCTTGTTTGAGAGACTGGCAGAGAAAGAAGATTTCAAGAAGTTTCACTGTGGATTGGGTGTCATCTCCTGGTGCCCCTTCCCTGTAACTGCCACCTTTTCCAATGTCTTAATGTGACGAAAACAGCAGTAGAGATGGATATCCTTTTCTTCTGGATATCAGGCTATTTTTTAAATGGGACCCCATACGTAGAAGTGATGGGAGGACCAGCTTTAGACAAATGAAACACGGAAGGAGTGTTTTGTGTTGTTCATCTTCAACTTGTCCTCCACCCCTCAACCTAGTGGTGTGCCAGCATACCGAGAGATGCCCCCATGAATGTTTGTGAAAACCCTGGAGCAGGCCAAAGGCAGCCAGGCTGGAAGTGGAAGCAGCAGTGGGGAAAGGCCCTCTGGGCTGGGCTTGCCTTTGGGCCTGAATGGGGCGCAGTCACACTGCCCTGCGAATGCAAGGGGAGCGCCCAGAATGCCTTGTGGAGCCTGGAGGAGAGCCAGGGGGTGAGGGTGCCGTGGTTCTCAGCCAGGGAGGGGTTTCTGTGAGCCTGAATCACTTGTGTAAAGTTTTAAAGCCTCACACTCACCTCAAGACTAAGGCACCCTCCTAGAATCTCAAGAGGTCGGGGAGGGGAGAGGGGGTGGTAAGGACACAGCTCAGATGCATCCGAGGGGTCCTTCCCCTCCTCCCCACGCCTACACCCACTAGATAACACTCCCAGGTCAGGACCCTGGGTTTGAGAGCAATCTATTTATGCTTTCTCTATCTCCTCTTGAAAAGAGAGAGAGGTGTTTTTGTTTTTTTACTTACTTCATGTGTGAGTAGATGAGATAATGCATGTGAAATGTCTGGGACCCCTCCAGCACTCAAACAATCACGGGCACTAATTATTATCATTGCTATTAGTGGCATTTCCCCTTCCCAAAGGCAAAAAGGAAGAATGAAGACTTCAGGGGCTCCATCATGGGAGGCAGGAGGCACAGTGAGGATGGGCTGGAGGGAGGAGAGGGAGGAGAGGTTGTGGGTGGGTAGGACTGTGGGGATGGTGGTGGGAGCAGGTGGTGGGAGCAGCTGGAGCTGGCTGAGTTGCTGGGCTTTTCCTGCCGCCTAGTGGCTGCTCTGGGCTAGGCCACCCAGCTGTCCCCTCGGGTCTGGGTGATGGTGGGGGGAGGTTGGGCTAAGATATCCTGAACACAGTTTCAGCATCCTCTTCTGCTGCCCCCATTTAATATGCACTGTCCCCTTGGGGACCCTGGCCGGTGACCCATCTTCCCCATGGCCCTGGAGGATGGGACAAGCCCCTTTTCTCCAGGTGGAAGAGGGGGAAACCTTTGTTCTCTTGGCTTCTAGACAGAATGGGGAGCTGAGGCAGACACCCATCAAGGTTGGGGAGGCACCCTCCCACCCCACCCCCACCCCCAATGGCTTGATGGCTGCTCATGGTACAGCTGCCCCAGGGGGATGCCAGGGTCTCTTGGCATTGGGAACCCAGACCTGGATCACTGTCTGCCTTGGGTTTTTCTTTAATTCTATAAAAATGTACTACTTTGTGCAGGGCCTGGGTGAGATTCTCCTGGGTCTTCCCATCCCACATTCTCTGGAGGATTCTGCCCTTTGTCTCCAGGCAGGAAGGGGACACTGAGATTTGCAGCCCCAGGCCTGCTGGTGAAGGGCCCAATGGGGGCTTCCGAGTCAACTTGGTGTCTGGGTCTCTTGTCATCTCCCGCCCCTTGTGGAATGATGTCTTCGTTGCATCATGTCTGCCTCCTGCACTGAAGGCAGCTGTGACTCTTTGGGGCGGAGTCTGACCCTGGGTGTGGGGCTTCAGGAGGCAGCCAGGAGCCACAGGAAGGAGTCACATGTTGGGAAGGGAACCAGAGCCCAGCATCCATAGGGCCCTTGCATCTACCCTGCTGCTCCTGCTCTCCCCACCCCCCACGCCCACTTTTCCCTCTCAGGGCCTTGTAGCCTCAGCTGCATGCACCAGGCCAGGATTGCATCATTCTTGGCTTTGTTTGCAGAGCAGCAGGTGGAGGAGTGAGGCCCCCCCACCCCCTGCCCCCCTTCCCTCTCATCTCCTGCTCTCTCCTGGGTACTCCTCCTCCTTCCTCTCTTCTCAGGCCCTTGGCACCCGGGGATTGTCTGCCTTACCTGGTGACTCTCAGCTCCCTTTACACTCCTTCTGCTCCCCAGGGAGCCCTGGAGGCTGCTGAGGCAAAGAGAAGGAGGCTGGGGGGCAGGGATCAGCACCAGGCTGGAAACCGCCCTTCATTTCTGTTCCTCCACCCAGCTGAAGACAGGTGCCACCTGGTTGTAGACAGCATTTGGCCTCCCAGAACTTGGGAACAAGGTCAAAAATTGTCACCGGCTGAACTAAGGCTAATAATAATCAACATGAGATTAATTCATTCAGCTCTTTGTAGACGGTACTTAACTTTTATTGATCATTTATGGGGCCTTCAGGGGACCGAGCATTTTATACTCTCATCTCATGTAATCTTTCATCGACCCCATGATGTGGAAGCTGGAGCTCAGAGAGGCGAGATTACCTGCTCGAGATCACAGGGCTACTGAAGAGCGGACCCGGGACTGGAATCTCAGTCTGCTTCCCCTGGGCCTGACTTCTCAATGAGATGGAAAGGAGGGCGCTGACCAGACTTGGATATTTATTTTTACCCCCTAAAAGGAAGTTTTTGCCCAAGACACTCTTCAAGAGATAAGAGTGTCCTCTTCTTAATCTTATGAAGCAGATAAAATAAGACAACCTGAGCTAGGCCCCGGCCCCCAACCCCCCACCCAGAGGTACTGCTGCTGAAGGTTCTTAACCATGTCCAGTGTAGAATCAGGAATCGGAGTAGGAGCTTGTCAGAGATCCAGCCTGCCAGACAAGAGGGAGGCCTGCACATGTGGACCCCGAAGGCTGGGGCAGAGACAGTGAGCAGTATCATCCCTTCCCTTCCGTGTACTGGGATTCTCTGTTTGTGAAGCTTCCTATAGTGCTCAGGGTGCATTGATAAAATAGCTTTGGTGTCTAGCAATCTAGACACCATGACTTTGGCCAGCAGAAGTCCACTCTTTAGGGCCAGATGAGCATCTTTGGGGACAGACACTTCTTAACCTTGCAAAGCCCAAGCCCAGAACTTAGGCCTGGCCAAGCAACAGTTGTTTCAGAGGCCAGCATGGGCGGCTGCTGCTGCTGGGCCATCTACTCTGCCTCCTAATTTTTACTTCCAGTGGCTACTTCGGCCCTGAAAGAGAACCAGAGGGCTCTGGGAAGAATGGAGCCTGCCTTCCACAGCCTAGAGCCCAGCTCCACCACAGCCTGGGAGAGGCCAGGTCAGGGTCTGGGCGATATGCTTCTCTGTCTCCCATCTCTTTAGCCCAAGACAGACACCATTTGAAGGGACAAAGGGCCCCATTGACCCCATAGCCTTGTGACCTCACCAAGTCTGTCCCTCCCTTCCCCTGGCAGCCGGCAGGGCACTCACTCTGGTAGCAGACAGGGCCACGAGGCCGCTGAGAGGGCATAGCTGGGAAGCCAAGAGAGTCTGCTGCCAGCTGGGTGGGGCAGACTGGGAGTGTGTGGGTAGTGCCCCCCAGATCCGCAAAAGGAGGGGTGGCCGAGGATGAAGTTCTGCCGGGACTCCTGGCTGCAGTGCCAGGAGCAAAGCAGCAAATGCTCTGCAGGGCCAGAGCATGGGAGGGCAGGGGGCATCCAACTCCAGCCCCAAACTGGGCTGCCCGGGGGGCTCAGGGCCTCCCCAGCCTGCATTCCTGAATTCCTCCCCCTAGCATGCCCCCTACACCCAGCCTATAAAGCCCCCTTTGTCTGGGCCCACTGAAGATCTTAACTCTCCCCATCTCGGCTTCCAGCCCTCTGCTCCCTCACCCCCTGGTGCTAACAAAGAGGCCAGGGTGCAGTGGGAAGCGTGCAATCCCCTTCATGCCTCCCGGCACTGGCCCAGGGTGTTGGGCCACCAGTCCCTGGACACCGATGCCCCAGCCCCACTGCCCACCTCAGGGCAGATTAATTCCCACCCCTGTCCACCCAGGACTCCACACTCCTGTCCTGGGCAGCATGCCTGCGTCTCACATGCCTGTGCATGTGATAGCCCCTTGGTGTGGCCCTGCCCTCACAGGGGCAGGACGGAGGGGCAGCAGGCAGTCATCAGCCACCCCTGATGGGGTAGGGGGGTCTCAGTGTGGGAGGCAGGCTTTTTGCCACCTCCTTGGCTTTCACCAGAATTGGTGGCTCCACTGTCCACAAGGCAGGTTCCCAACTGGCATCTGGAGCTTCAGATGACCCTTCTTTGGCAGTAGACAAACAGTTCAGCTCCTCCTTCTGCTTGGCATATGCCTGGGGCAGGGAACACGGTAGGCGACAGGAATTTCCATTCCTGTTCCCCACACCCACCCAAGGGCCTCAGAACACATATGAAGAGAGGCAACAGGGAGTGGCCTCTCCCCATCAGCTCCTGACCTCCTGGGGTCACAGGGCTCAGACCTCTGCTCATCAGGGTGGGGTCTCCCTGTGGTCCAGGCTCTATCTCTCTGGCCGGCTCTTGGGCAATCACAGTGGTCTGGGCCAGGGGGTCAGCTTTGTCATCAAGCTGCTTGTGACCTTGGGCCAGCCCCTCTGAGGCCTCTGTAAAATAAGGGGTGGGGCCCTTCCGACTCTGATAACCTCAGAAATGAGGAGAGGGGCTTCCCTTGGAGGCGATCTTCTCGGGACTAACGGTGCCCCCGGGACAGGCAGAACAGGAGAAGCTGGCAGGGGTGTGCCCCTGGATGTGTGAGGAGTGTGTGTGTGTGTGTGGTGTGTAAGGTGTGTGTGTATGCGCGCGCGCGCGCGACGCCTCTACCCGCGGGTGGGGTGTGGAGGGAGGGGCGGGAGGGGCGGGAGGGGCGGGGCCTGTGGGCGGGGCCTGAGTGGCGGACTCCGGGCGCTCCTCGCGCGCGGCGGTGGCCGGGTGCGGCTGCTGCACCACCGACTGGGCGCATGGAGGGGCCGCCGCCCACTGCGCCCCACCGGGCTGGCGCGGCGAGGACTGCGTAGCTAGCATCAGCATGGAGCAGGTCAGCGGGTGCGGGGCCTGGGGCTCGGGTGCGTGTCTTGTGGGGGAAGGGCGGGGGGCGGGAAGACTGGCTGAGGGTGGGCGCGCTGAGAAGGACACGGCGGGAGGGGTTTGGGGCTTTGGAGCTCCGGGCGGGGCCAGAGCTCTGGGGAGGGGATAGGGCTGGTGTGACATAGAGCTGCTGCGCGCGCGCGCACACACACACACGCACACACGAGTACTCTCCCACCACTGACACAGAGGGAGGCGCTCACCGAGGGCTCACACGCTCCCTCGCTCCCCATCCTTGCTCCAGAAGGAGAACATTTAGAAGCTCCCCTCCCACTCGATAAGGTCCCGGCCCCTTCCAGGATCCTAGTAAGCTCTGCATAATAAGGAATGGCAGAGGTGGGGGTGGCTCTCCCAGGGCATGTAACTACCGCTGACCCTCCCGACCTTATCCCCTCCCCACCGTGGGACCTCTCGATACAACCATCCCCTCCCCCCTTGCACATCAAGGGGCTTCTCCCTGCCAGGCTCCCCCTCCAGTCCCAGTTACAGCAGCTGCAGCAGCTGCTGTCACCATTTCATGGCAGTGAAAAGATGGGGTGGGCTGGGCAGCTTGTTCACATGCCCCCCAAATACAGACAAGCCGCCCCAGCCAGGCCCTGGGTGGCTTCCTTTTACACAGTCTCCATCAGAGGGGTCCTGGTGATGGCCCCCTTAGGTCAGAGCACCTCACTTCCTCCAGAGCTCAGTAAATCCTGGACAAGAGGGGCCGTGCCCTTAAGTGGGTGGGAGGGGCCTTCCCTCTATCCTGACTTGCTGCCCCCAGTTCTAAGAGGGGCAGCATCCTGAGGTGGGCTGGAGGGAGGGGGCTGCCTTGCTCCCTTCCTGGTCACAACTCAGTGAGCGGTCTTGGGGTGGGGTCTGGAGTGGAAAGGTTTTCTGTTCCTGCGTGTGCCTTTACATGTCCACGCTCCCAAGCTCAGCTTAAAGCTGTGTCTGGGGCCTGGGCTCTGAGACCCCTCCCCTCTGTGGCAGAGGGGCTCTTGGGTTGGTGGTGAGAAGGGGCATGGAGGGGTGGAGGGTGATGAGTCAGGGGATGGGGTGATTCTCAGTTCTGGGGGTTGGAGGGAGGCTCTGAGGAGTCATGAAAGGTTCTCGGCATCTTCCCTGGGCTGGGCGTTATGTGTGGGGAGGGCTGTGGGCTGGTCTAGTCTCCAGGCCTGCTGGGCATCTTGGCTGTTAATTTAAATCGCCTGTGGCAGCTCCCTGGAGCACCAGGCCTGGCAGGGATTCGTCATTCTCTGCTGTTGTCATTACTGACTCTACCTTCAACTCCACTCTGAGCACAAAAAAGCAGGGGTTGGGAGACAGGACTAAGTGCCCCTGAATTGCTCGCATTAAAATAGTTAAATTTATGTTATGTGAATTTCATCTCCATCTCTTTTTTTTAAAGAAAGGAGAGGTAAGGCTAGGGAATACCACTGCTTTCTGCCTGGAGGACCCTAAACACATCTCAGTGGGCCTGTGGCTCAGTCTGAGCTGGTCCTCCATTCGCCTTTTGTACTTCTTCTGGGAATCAGCTGCTTTCCGTTCCCAGAGGCAGAGCCTGGCTCTCCTGTACCCTGGCATTGTGGAAGGGACAGAACACGGAGGAGAGTCAGGACATCAAAGGGGCACTGGGAGCCCTTGGACATCTGTCCTCTCCGTGAAATCCCTGCCAGCTGTGCTGAGCGGTGGCTTTCCAGTCCTTTCTAGGTGTCCTAAAACAGCCCTGTTGAGAAGCGCAGCAGGCAGCCTGTCCCCTGGACCGTGACACACCCTCCCCCCTCACCCCACAAGGGGACTCTGATGATCAACACAACCGTGGAGGTGCCCACGCTGATGTCAGCGCCTGGAGGCAGCCGCGGCCCTACCAGCCCTGTGGGTGTCGCCAGCTTCCTGAATGTGTCAGAAGCATGGGGTGTATGGGGTGCTTCTGAAATCAGAGCTTCTTTCACCACCCCAGGGGAAGCTCCTATTTTAAGTTTCCCATGTGCGGAGCCCTCTTGTAAAGCAAAGAATCCTTTTATAGTGCAAGGACCGCCCTGATGTGTCTGTTTGGTATGTGTGGATTTTGGCATGGAGGGTTTCCTTAAAGGGGAGCATGCCTGGAATCTCTCACAGGGGCTGGAATGGCCGGGTGGAGTGAGTGCCAGGACAGAGGGGTTTGCCCCTCTGTGGTCAGTGCCCTGACCCTCTTTTTTTCTCCATTTAATTCCCCTCACTCCTTCCCGGTGCCAGACAGAGAGGGGAGCAGCTGCCGGGGATTTCCAGAGCTTCCAGGGGAAGGTGGGAGCCACCCCTCCCCAACTCTTTTCGCTGCTCCCCTCTGTTCCTCTCCTCCCGCCATCTCTTCCCTGCTTCTACATTCCCCTCCTCTCTCCTCCTCTCACCACCCCTCATCCTCCCAGAAGGGCAGAGAGACTGGGAGGAGAGTGGAGCAAACCCTGCTCCATGCAGGGATGTGCACGGGCCAGGTTGTGTGAGGCAGGGTCCAGGTGGCCTGTGGCAGAAGCAGGGATGCAAGCCAGTTGCTGGTAGCAGTTAGAAGCCCTCATCTAGAACCGTGAATTTAGCATCCTGGAGCTAAAAGGGACAACCTGGCCTAGCTCCTCCCAGAGGTATCGCACTTGGTAGAAAGAGTAAAGGCTCAGCGTCAGACTTCAGCAATTTATTTATGCTCTCTGAGCCTGTTGCTTCATTATAGAGTGAAACTAATAATACCTACCTTATAGTGTTGTCATGGGGAGTCATGTTGGTAAAGAAATAATGTTTGCAAATAGCTTTGCACATAGTTGGTGCTCAACATACTTTAACTCCATTCCTCTCCGTCTTGGTGTTTTCAGGCCCCTGCTAGGTGGTGTCACAATCTTCATCAGTTGTCTCTTAGCCTTGCACACACACTCACACACACACAGTCCTCACCACCAGGCCAACTGCCTGGTATGCAGTGGAGAGCCTGTGGGGCTGAGACCCCAGCCCAGGGCCAAACTATGACATAGGTTTCCCAACATGATTCCCTTGAGGGGGGGGGGGTGCTGCCAGTTGAGAGTGGCAGGGGTGGGCGTCTTTTGACCACACCCGACCTGATACTCGGGTTCACGGAGTGTGGCTTGCTTGCCCTGCTGCTGGCCCAGGGAAGCAGCCACCTCTCTCTCCACCAGGGTCAGAGGTCCAGAAGTTGCTTGACTAGGGCCCCAGCTGTTTGGCAGGTTGCCAATGTCTCTCAGCCCTCGCCTGGCCAGAGGGCTGTACCTCCCTCCTCAAGGACTTTGAGATAATGGGATCCCTCTTGTCCAGGATTCCTCAGGGAGCTGGCAGCAGGGATGAGGGTGAGGACTGGCATGGACTCGAGTGGACTGAGGTCCTGCCCTACACCATTCAAGGGACTTGATGAGGTCTGAGGTCCCCTCTCTGGGATGCCTGGGGCTCTGCCAGAGCTGGGTCCCCCACCCTTCCCCAGCTCTCAGCCTTCAGGCCTCCTTTCCCTGCCACCTGTCTGTTATCAGCCTTCAAGGTCTAAGCCAAACACGACCTCCCAAGGTCCCTGCCTTCTCCCCTCATTATGGAAGCCTCCCTGTTTTTGTCCAGTTCTCTGTAGCACCATCACAGCACCATCCCAGCACACCATCCCAGCAACCTTTGCTGTGCTTGTTGCCCTCCCTGGAAAGTGAGCTCTTTGAAGACAAGCACATCACCTGGTCGGTCCATTCCCTGCTACCCACACAGCAGTTTGCATGTAGCCAGAGCTCAATAAATGTCTTTGAACTTGACTGACTGGGCCACCGCCTTCTTTTTTTAATTAATATTTTTATTTATTTGGCTGTGCCAGGATCTTCATTGTGGCATGCAGGATCTTTAGTTGTGGTATGCAGAGTCTTAATTTGTGGCATGAGGGATCTATTAATAGTTACCCCATCAGCAATTGAACCTGGACCCCTTGCATTGGGAGCTTGGAATCTTAGCCACTGGACCACCAGGGAGGTCCTATGGGCCACCACCTTCCTTGAAGATGAAAATTTAGGTGGGCATGAGTTGCTTCAAGGGAACAAGCAGAAAACCTGGGGGCTGAAAGCCAGAGGAACAGGTCAGGTCTCTCTTCAGCCCTTCCCTCCACTCCTGCCCTCCTACCCGTCTCCACCAGGGGGTGCTCTCTCCCCTTCCGTGGAAAGGCCGGAAGCTGTAGCCAGGTGTATGTTTGGTCATCATGCCTATAACCCCTATGGTCATCACCCCTATAGTCTTCCACTCATTGCTTTGATTCTTTATCAAATGTGAGCTCTCAGTTGGAGACTGGTGGAGAAGGCCTATTGTTTTCA
The DNA here is from genome assembly GCF_055505025.1 of Bos grunniens. Taxonomy (NCBI): domain Eukaryota; kingdom Metazoa; phylum Chordata; class Mammalia; order Artiodactyla; family Bovidae; genus Bos; species Bos grunniens. The sequence continues at coordinate 24,385,275 of NC_141183.1, read as the reverse complement.
TCTACAGAGGGTGAAACTAAGGCTCAGAGTATGTACTTTGCTTCAAAGACATTCAGCTACTACGTGGGCAGGATGGAAACTTGAATGTGCTCTTGGTTCAGGGCTCCTTGATGACACCGTAAAACCCCACAACGGCTCCTAGGCCAGGCCTGATCCTGGCCCTGGAATGCTCTGGTCTGGGGACTCCCTGACTCCCCCCACGCTCCTCTCCCAGCCCTGCCTGGGTCAAGGCAGGTTCTTCCACTGGCAAGATGCTGGGTTCCTTTTCCTCTACTCCACTTTTCACCCCTCAGGCTCTCTCTCCCTTGGCTCCTGCTCCCCAACCAAAAAGCCTACTCAAGTGTCCCCCCAGAATTGGAGCTGTGCCTCAACCCCACTCACCTGTGCTGTCCCCTGTCCCTTCCTGCTAACTCTCTCAGTGGCCCAATTCCACTTCTTCACACTTGATGCTCTTCCTCACTGCACAGTCTGGTCTCCACCCCGCCTGTCCCCTGCTCGATGACACAGTGCCACTTCCTCCAGCTCTCTCTCCTCAATCCTCCTTGCTGCCTCTTCCTTCCTGCTTGCCCTGAAAGGTGGGTGCTCCTCGGGTCCCATCCCATATCTCATCTCCTCTCTGCAATGTCCCTGGAGAATCCAAACCTCACTCCTGATCCATGAATGACTTCCAAAGCCATGTCTCTAGCTCACGCCCCTCTTCAGGGAGAAGGACCCAGGGTTCAAGCTGCCAATCACTACCCCACCAGCAACACAGCCTGTATGTTAAGTGTGTGGACTTGAGTCCAAATGGTGTGTGTTAATCGCCCAGTTGTGTCCGGCTCTTGTGACACCATGGACTGTAGCCTACCAGGCTCCTCTGTCCATGGACTTCTCCAGGCAAGAATATTGGAGTGGGGAGCCCAAATGCCTGGTGGCCTCGGATAAGATGCTCAAGCTCTCTAGGCCTCAGCTTCCTTATCTGTAAATGAAGATAATACCTATTTCATAGACCCTTTATAAGGCTGAATTGGAATAAGATATACAAAGGATTACTTAGCCCAGTGCCTGGCATGTCCCCTCTCCCTGAGAACACTCTAGACAGCTAATGTCTCATATTCTGAGCCATAAAACTTGGAGTTGTTCTGAAGTGTAATGAAAGTTGCTTAGTCACGTCTGACTCTTTGGGACCACATGGACTTTACAGTCCATGGAATTCTCCAGGTGAGAATATTGGAATGGGTAGCCGTTCCCTTCTCCAGGGGATCGTCCTGACCCAGGGATCGAACTCAGGTCTCCTGCATTGCAGGCGGATTCTTTACCAGCTGAGCCACAAGGGGAGCCCACTGGGAGTTGTTCTAGACTCTTCTATTTCCTTTCCATAATATGTAGTTGGTTAACAAGATCCGGGGGCCTCTGAGGATTGGTGCCCCTGCCCAGGTGCAGGGCCCTCCCATCTGATCCCCCACCCCTGGCTCCTTACTGCCCGCCCCCACAACCTCCGTTCTTTCCCACGTCATGCTACAGTGGCCCTGGCACATCTCTGCTTAAATCCCTGCTGCAAGCTAGGCTGGAATCTAAGTGCCTCAGGCCCAGTCACTCCACGGTGACATCCCCACCCACATTTCCTTCCTCATCCCTCCATGCTTCCTGCCCACGAACCTTCCACTTGGCTCCAGCCACACTGCTGGAGTCTGCTTTCTCCTGCCTCCCTGCTTTTGTCCACAATCTTCTTTCTTCCCATGGCCCACCACACCCTGTCCCATCCATGACACCCTCCAAAGATCATGGCCGCTTGCTTCTGAAAGCCTTCCTCTGCTTCTGCAGCCTTCCATGGCTCCTCTCCTGGGATCTCACACTAGAGTCAGGATTGGTAAGACCAGGACTCCTAAAGGGAAGGAGCTAAGCCTACCTCCTATCCCCAGGGGCCACCTCCACTCTCCTACTGCAGGGTATATTAGGACTCTCAATAAACATTTGTGAAGGGGGAAAGAAGCTGAGTGGGCTTAGAGAGGAATTTAGAAAGGGAGGAGTATAAAGAGGATCCTCAGTGAGGGGCACCCTCCATCCCACGTTGGACTTTATTGCCCTATTCCCCAGAGAGTGTGCCAGGAATAGACTGGATTCCAGGGAGCATGGTGGGATGCAGGTAATGGGATACAGATGTCAGAGGGGATGGGGAACCGAGGTGAAAAGGAAAGATGAGAGAGATGCTGGAGAAGATGGATGGGGGAGGGCAGGACGGGATGGGGGTGCAGGTCAAGGTGCAGGAAGAGGTGGGAAGGGCAGCAGGGTGGGGGAAGAATCCACTTTCTGGGAAGTGGGAGAGGGTGGGGGAGGTGAGCGCAGTGCATTGTGGAGGGAGGAATTGCCTGCCGGCCAGTGTGAGCTCATTTCCTCTCACCGCCTCCTGCAGTGTCTGAGGGCATGAAGCTCTGGAAAAAGTGAGTCAGGGGTACCCTAGGGGCCACCCGCCCCCCTTCCCCACACCCTCAGTCCAGTCTGGATCTCAGTTGCCACTGCTCCCCCCCTTACACAGACAACCCATTTGTTTTGAGAGGAAAGAACCCCTGAGCCAGCCTTGGACTGTTGGAGCTTCAGGGCAGAAAGTCAGACAGAGGGACCTGGTTGAAGACTAAGCAAGAAAATACAGGTGGTGTGATGGGTTACAGTTAGATAGCAGGAAAGACTTCTCAGAAGTGGGGCATAATTTCGCTGCATATGACCTTGATGGAGAGAGGTGAGGAAGGAAGAGGAGTCATTAACTGCCCCACCACCACTACAAAAGCATCCTTTTCTACTGCCAGAGAATTTAAAACATAAAGACTTAACAAGTCAATACCTCCTTCCTGAGGCTTATAGGAGTAGGGGTGGTCTAGATGGTGTCTGGACAACACTGTCCCTTATAGGGTCTGAGTCCTTGATCCTGAGGATCTAGGACTTGAGGCTGATCGGCTCTCAGGAGGCAGGGTGGTGATGGTAGAGCAAATAGGTTTTATGAGGCTCCTTGCCCCAGAGGGGGTGGGACATTTCAGTAGGCAGAGTTGGCTTTCCCGCTTTCATTGCCTTCTTCATCCAAATCATATTCCTATTTATCTGTGGCCTTTGCCTTCCTTTCTTCACAATCTGGGTGAAGAAGTACAGGAGCCCTTTAGAACTACAAGAAGGCAAGGGAAAGAGGTAGCATAGGCTGTAAAATAAAAGGAGGTAGGAGGGATGTTATTAGACAGCAGAAAGAACTTTCCAGCAGAAACTAAAGACTGAGAGACTGTCCCTTCCAGGGTCATCAGGGGATGGGCTGCTGGGGAGCAGGGAAATGAGAAATGGACTCAGGACCCTGGTTTGTTCACTGGTCCCAGCTCAGAATGAGGCTGGGAAAGGAGGCTGTGGGAGCTTGTGACTGGAAGGCCTGGAGGGTCTCTGTTTTTATTGTCACCCATTGCAGAGTGGGTCTGTGAGCTGTCTAAGGGTATGAGCCACAGGCTGGCTGGGTGGGGGTCTGAAGCTCTGCTTCTCTCGTATGGCTTCCTCTCCCCTGCCTGCATGAGCTGAGACTAGGAAGGGAGTCCTAGATTGAGGAGCATAAAAACTGAAAGCTCCCCTGTTACCCTCACCCCCTCCCCCTCCTCCATCTCTGCCCTTGTCTCAACTGCCATGCGTCTCTGAATGGAAGGCTCCCTAAGTCTTTTTTCTGTCTCTCCCTCTCTTCCAACCAGAGTCTTTTCATCTTTGTCTCTGATTTTCTCTACCTCTCTCTGTCTCTGTCTTGTCTCTGCCTCTCTCCTGCTTTCTGAGTCTCTCCGTCTCTGTTTCTGATCATCTCTGTCTGGCTTTGTTTCTCTCTGCTTCCCTTTCCGTTTCTTCCTCCCTCCCTCCCTCTCTCGGTGCTAGCTAGTCCGGTGTTCTGTGCCCGTATCCTCTTTGCTTGGCCTGCCTGGATCGTCTTTTCTGGGCTGGGCCAGCCCGAACTGTCTCTCTGAGACCGTCTCTCTTCTGCTGGCTCTGTCAGCGACAGCCCCAACCTCAGCCCTCCGGTACGCATCTGTAACCCAGCAAGAGGCAGAGGGTGCGCCCCGTCTGGCGCGCAGGGGGCGGGGCGAATAGACGCCCCACCCTCCGCGTTCGACCCCGCCCCTTCGGTCCCGCCCCTCCCGGGTCCCTGCCTGCGCCCCCAGCAGTGCCCTGGCCACAGAGCCTCCCCTGCCGCCCGATGAATGGAGTCGCCTTCTGCCTGGTCGGGATCCCGCCTCGCCCGGAGCCCCGGCCCCCCAAGGTGAGGGCGCTGATTCAGGAAAGGGGGCGGATCCAGGCGCTGCCGGGGAGGTGGCAGCAGGGCTGGGGTCGCGGCGTCCCTGTTCCGTGGGCACAGCCTGGGGCACACGGCGCGGGCACCGCGGGGCACGGCCGCAGAAACATCCGCTGGTGGTCGGGAAGGGGGCTGGAGCGGGAGCTGCCCTGAGCAAAGGACGGGAAGGAGGAAGGTAGTCAGGGGGTCGCGACGCGCACCGGGCTGCCAGGGCCAGGAGCACCGACCCGGGCAGCGGTGCCAGGCCCCCGGCGGCCGGGCAGCGAGGGCGGGAGGCCCGCGCCTTTTGTCCGGGTTTTTCAGGCGGGGCGCCTGCCGCCGTTTCCTCTGCCCGAGTTTTCGTTTTCCGTTGGCGAGGCCCCGGCACAGCTGGAGGGAGAGGGAGTGGGGGAGGGGGTTCCCAGAGCGGGATGTCCTTGGCCACTGTGGCCGGACACCCCCTCCCTGGGCCACACTCCCCTCCTGCCGGGCCGGGCCACCCGACAAGCTGCCCGGCACGGGTCCACGGCCCCACTGGGTCCTGGGGAAGAGAAACAGGGCTGGGACCCCTGGTCCTTCAGGCGCAGCTGCCCTCCCTTCTGCCCTCTCAGGCTGGCTGTGGGTGGGTCTGGGCACGGGGTGCCAGGGGCATTACTCAGCGCTGGGCTGCTTTGCTTGGTTTCTTTCATCTGCCAGCTGCTGAGGCTGGGGAGGGGCCAGCAGGGGCCTTCGGGCTCCATTGGGGCCAGCCCCCTCCATACCTCTGAGCCTGACTGCCCAGTTCTGCTGGAGCACCACCCCAAAACAACCCCCCTCTTTCCAAGCTGAAGAGTTGAACACTGACAGGTTAGTGGTTTTCGGAGCTGGGGAAAAAAGTTCTCTAGGGGGTCCAGGTTGGGATCAAGGCTTGGGCAGAGGTCTCTTGCTCTTTTAACTCTGCTGGAAGATTTAGGGCTATTCTCCCCAACCATCTGCTCAGTGTTGAGCTGGGGTCTGGTGCTTTGGAATCTCTGAGCATGGTGTGTACCTCAGAAGCTGGATGTGTGCACAGTATTCCCTTAATCTGCATCTCTATCCCCGACTCCCCCTCTACCTTTCAGCCAAAAGTGTTTCCTAATTACAAACTTGAATTTCAGGATGGACAGGGGATGGAAGTGGAGGTCATTATCCCTGAGTTCCTTGGATCGCCCCCTCCACACACTCCACCACCTACTTCATCCCCACCCCCTCCCTACTATCTCCACCCCCAGCCCCACCCTGTCTGCTGGAGGTGGATGGCATTTGATCCCCTGGGGTTCTCCCCCTCTGCCAGGGCAACAACCCCATTCCTCAGAGTGGCCGCTCTCACTGAGATGCACTCATTGGCATGCAGTTTGAATCTCAGTTACATAACCAGTCATCTCACCTCCAAACACAGCCCAAAGGCCCCACCAGCCCCAGACTCTTCTACTTGCTCAGAAAGTGTTTGGGTCCACCCTAGATTTCAATACATAAATCCTTCAATGCTGGATATGAAAGCCTCAAGAGCCAAGCCCCAGGAGCAGGTAGGGTGGATATTAGGGGCTGAGACTATACAATAGTGCCGGATCTTCTGACGGGAATCATGGCACAAGATGAAACTCTGAGGAAGCGGGTAGTATTAGGAAGGTGGCTTTGGGATACCATGGAGAATGGGGCAGGCTTTTGAGGATCTCAGCTCAAGCAGAAAGGGACTGGACCCTGGGAATAGGCCCTGTGTTTAGGCAGCCTGGATGGGGACGTTTGTGCTCCCGCCTCAGGCCAGCTCTGAGCTCATGGGCCAGGGGTGCAGGAGGCCTGACTGGCCCCCCTGTGGGTGCAGCACTTTGAGTGGGGGATGAGGAAGGGTGCTGGTTACAGAACAGAGAGTGCAGGAGTGGGCAGCGGCATCTATTGCTTCATCCTGTATTGCAGAGACACTTAAGGACTTCATGATGTATCAGATTAAAAGAGAGTCTACAAAGGAGAATGGAATAAGTTACTAAATAAAGGACTGCAGTTAGCTCTTTGGGAGAACTTCTAGGGAGAAGTTTATAAGCTGTAGCATTCCAGGCTAGCCTGGAGCATCATGCAGGGAAGTTTCCTGTGGTGTAGTGGGCTAGGTAGATTCCTATGATGTTGGATTACAGTGTAAAAATCTGGAGAGATTCATGGGAGATGCAAATATACTCAAATGAGCATATACATTAGTGCCCGGAAAAAAAAAAAAAAACCGTGTTGTAAGGATGAGGAGTTGCTTTAATAGTAGAGCTGATAGCTAAGACATAATGGCAATTTCTCTGGGCCAGGATTTATATGTTACCTCTTCCAGTCCTCACAAAACCACAGTGATGTGGGTACTATTATTTTATTATCCCCACTTTCCAGTTGAAGACACTGAGGCACAGTGAACCAATAGTGTGGCCAAAATCACATTACTAGTGAGTGGCAGGGCCAGGATAGGGACCCAGCAGTCTGGCCCAAGTTCATGATCTCACTCCACTACCCTGCGTCTCACGACCTGACTTGTCTGCTGTTACTCCCACCCTGAATCTGGGTCTGTCTTGGATACAGGCCAAGATCAAGGTCAATGTCTTGCTGGATTGGAGCTTGGTGGCTTGTCTTTCAGCTGAGACAGAAACGGGGACAAGACGCCTCAGGATGGCCAAGCCTCAGGTGTCCATCTGTGTTTGATAGGTGGAGAATCGGCTCATTTGCTCCTCCAGCCCCCCATCCCACCCCAGGCCAACCCACCACATTTGGTCTGTGGCTTGGTTCATTGGTGTTTTCCTTCCAAAGGGGCATTGGCTGTGCTCTGTTGGCTGCAGGGGTTCAAAGGTGAGATATTGGCTTGGTCAGGGGTTTGGACAAAGCCTGGTTTTAATTATCCTGCTCTCTCTCCCTCCCCAGAGAGAGCCATGAATAGGGCCTGTGGGAGCTGGCTCTGCCTTTCCCCTAGCACCCTCCACCCCCTTCAAACACCCGCCTTTAGATCCAGGCCCCCCTCTTTCATGTGAAATTGTGCCAGCTTGTCAGCAGGGCAGTGCCAGTCAGTGCCAGGCTGGCGTCTCCTCCTCACTGCCTCAGTGGGACAGCAGGCTGGGATGGACTCTGGGGCCAGCTGAAATCTGTCGGGGTGGAGCTTGTCACCTGTCACAGTGGGTCAGGACCAGAGGGCCCATCTTGTCCAGCAGTGGGGAGCCTGAGGCCGGAGAGTAGCCAAGGCCAGACAACCCGAGAGTGGTGGACGGGAACCCCGGGGGTCCTGACTCCCATGCTCCCGGCCTGTGCCTTTCCCCACACAGCTCTGTCCTGGGTGCCCCATTCTGGTGCAGGGTTCTGACACTGGGAGGGAAAAAGGAGGGCAGGGAGGAGCAGGGAAAGTGGACAATGTGTCCTGTTCATCTCTGTGTGCCCAGTGGCCAGCACAGTGCCTGGCACAGAGCTGCCAGCCCTCCATAAATGTTTGTGAAATGCAGGCCGGGGAGCAGCCCCTCCCCTGGACCTCTAGGGTGCTCTGTGCCAGTTCTGCCCAGCATCGGGATGCTTGGTCTACACATCAGTCTCCCTGCCAGACTGGAGTTATTTAAGGGCAAGAAAAATAATCACAGCCACCACTTCCACGGGGGTGCATTGTCCCCATCCCATGTGACGGATGAAGACATGGACACAAAGAATTATATGGCTTCCTGAGGTCACCCAGCTAGTAAGTGGCAGAGCTAGGGAGTTGACCATGCTTATTCCAGCAGCCCCAGAGGTGCTGTGTTTATCTTGGTCTCCACAGAGCCTGGTACACAGCCAGAGCTCTGAGAATGTTTGTTGACTGACTGACTGACCGACTGTGTGGGGAAAAAACCATGGAATCCTGTAGTCTAATCCTTTGGAAGTAACTGGGTTAGAGTCTTGGGAAGGTAGCCTAGAGATGCATCATCTTATTCTCTGTGCCAGGACTGCCTGAGCCAGACCTGGAGAGGAAAGGAAAGCTCACCCTGGGGACTTACCAGGCAGTCCAGTGGTTAGGAGCTTGCACCCCCGACCCTGGACAGGAGCTAAGATCCTGCAAGTCGTGTGGCATGGCCAAAAAAATAAAGCTCACCCACACCCTATCACACCTGCCCTCCAAGGCCATTGGGGGCCCCCAGCTTTCTGACTTCTCTCTTGCTCTCACTCCCTCCTTTCCTCCCCCAGAGTTCTAAGGGAGTGGTGCCGAGCAACGGGCAGGTGGGAAAAAGACTACAGGTTGGATTAAAGATGACTGTTTCCTTTTCATCTCTCTGGCCCTGAGATGTTCAGCCCAGTGTACCATCTTGGTGGAAGATTCCTTTCCTTTCAAGTTGGAGGGTGGATGGAGTAGCAGGTTTGGGACAGGGCCTGGCACAGCTACAATTCTCCATCTCTCATGGAAAGGGGTGTTGTGTTTCCAGTCACCTCGAGTTGTAAACCTGAAGCCCAAGGCCACTTTCTCCAGCCTCCTCCAGCCTGTGTACCCCTAGGCAGGTGACTTCTTCCCCTTTGACTCCCTCTGTTCCCCTTGAATTAGCATCAAACTGTCGCTATCTGCAGGCCACACTTCATCTGCTGACAAAGGCTGGTGGGAGCTAACTAAGAAAAAAGAAGTGTGGGGAGTGTGGTCTGCCTTCTAATATAGACAGGCCATGCAGGAGACGAGAGCCCCAGGTCTGGCGTGGCCTCTGTGCGCTGGGAGGCACACTGGGTCTCTGGCCTTGCCTTCAGCCTGAGGGGCTTCAAATTTCAGCTTTACCCCTTAGTAACTGTATGACCTTGGCCAACTCACTTAGTTGTTTTTAGTTTCCATTTTCTTGTCCCTGAAATAATCCCTCAAAATTGTTGAAAGGATTAAATGAGGTAATACTTTACCTGGTGGATGACATTTGATAATTGCAACTATTAGCTGAAACTGTTATTAAACAAACAATGATCAGTGGATAGAAATGAAAATGACACACTTTGGGCTCTTTATGAGAATCCTGTATGGTTGGAGTAATCTGAAGAGCTGTCCTTGGAGGTAATGAGGCCCCCACCAGTGGAGGTAAGCAAGCACAGGTTGGACTAGAGAGAATTTAGGCATTGGGTGCGGAGTCAACACAGAAAAACCTAAGGACCCTGCTTTGGGATCAGCGCTGTGTGGTAAGAAATTAGAGGAGCAGGTGAGATGTGGTCCCTGCTGTCAGGAACTGGGGAGAAGAGTGAGAGGTTGGCTGCTGTGGTTTGGGCTGTGAGGCACCTCTGAGGAAAGGGAATCCTGAAAGGCTGCCTGGAGGAGGCCTGGGAGGAAGGGTATGGTTCTATGGGTGTGAGAAGCGGCCTGGGAAGGGCTTGGTGACTGAGGGGCAGTGAGGTGTCTGGACCGCGGGTTCTGCAGTCAGCCCAAAGCTGCCTCCACATCCTGGCTGCCCAAAGGTATTGGGTGAATGGTGGGGGTGGGAAACGGGTAGTTCCCTGACCTCCCCACTCTCGAGACTTAGCTGGACGAGGGATCAGGACCACTCCCTGTGGCAAAGAGCCGGGGCCTGCAAGGAACAGAACTGGGGAAAGAAAGACTTCTCATGCCCAGTGCATTTGGGGGCGTCCGGGGGTCGGGGGAACAGTGGGGCCTTTGTCCCCGGCCACCGGGAATCTGGCCCAGCAGCCAGCCCTGGGTCTGGCTGGGCCCTCGGCAGGCAGGTCCTCTTTGAAGTGACCCTTTCAAAGCTCAGCCTGAGTCCCTGGGAGGAGAGAACTGGGGCGGAGCACGGGGATGACAGACCCACAGCCAAGGATGGAAACAGACCCGGCGCCGGCCCCTTCGGGTGGGAGGGCTGGTGGGAGGTGTGTGGGCCCGAGGAATGTGGCCAGACTGGGGGGACATGTGGGAGCCATGTGGAAGGACAGCCGCTCCAGGGTCTTGGCCGCCAAGTGGGGGTTAATTAGGGGAGGACAGAGTTCATTTTGGCCTGGTTTCCAACAGTCCCTAGCTTGATTTCTGTCTGACTGTGGGCTCCTAAGTCTGCAGCTTCTTCCTTTTTAATTTCCTCAAAGTGTGTGAGAGCTCCTTGGAGAGAATTGGGTGTAGATGCAGGACTTAGAGGCTGTGTCTGAGAGCCCCCGAAAGGCTGGAAGGGGAGGCTGCAGGGCAGACCCCTACCCGCCACCGCAGTTTCCAGCATTCTCTGAAAGAGAATGGATATTAGAGGCCGCCCCCACCTCTGGGCCTAGAGAAAGTCCAAGGCCGAGGGGCTAGAAGCAGAGGGGAAGGGGCAGCCAAGAGTGGGAGGAAGAGGAAGGCTGGATGCCAGGTGAGAAGCAGGTTCAGGCTGCTCAGTTCTGACCCGAGGGGAGTGGACAAGAGCCCATGGTCTCCCCAGCTCTGACAGCTATGTTCCATGAAAGGGAGAACGGGAAGGGGCGAGTGTCTGTTGGTGGGTTGTTTTGGACTGAGCTGTGGACCGTGGAGCCTTCGGAGCCCAGGTGAGACCCCTCCCCCACCTTGAGGCTCTTTTCTGGTTCAGGCCCCTCATCCCCATCTTCCCCTGGCACCATGGCACTCTCTGTACTTGGGAAGACACTTCTAAATCTTCCTTTCCTCTTCCGAGGGTGTGGCCCCTGGTTCCTCCCCAAGAGAAGGGGAGGAGGGAGCTGAGCACCAGGCCATGATGGAGGGGCTGCGGGTGGTTCTGGTACTTTCCTGTATCTTGCACTGGCATCTGAAGGGCTGAGCCCTCATTAGCTCTAATGAAGCCTTGGCACTGTGCCCCCCTCTGCCCTGCAGCACCTGGTGGGGGTGAGGGGATAAGGGGGCAGCTGAGGTTGGACCCACAGCCCAGGAGGGGATGGCATGTCTCCAAGAGGAGAGAGTGGGAGTCAGGCAATGGGAGTCACACAGCAAGGCCAGGATTGCTGGTGGGAAGAGAAACGGGTCCCCCTCCCTGTCCCACTGGGACCTTTTCCTCCTCCAGTGGTTTCCAGGGGCTTAGATCCCCACAGTGGTAGGGAAAGCATTCTCTGAGACTGGGTGTGGCCCAGGGTGCTGAGGACATTCCCAGGCCTGGCTTGCATGAGAGTGTCCCTCTTCCTAATTTCAGCCTGGGGCAGGAGAAGGACCTGACGCCAAGAACTGGAGGCTCAGTGCCTGGGAAAATCAGGCAGTGGCAAGGTCTTAATACAGACCAGACCGGACTTTGTTCATTTGGTGGCCATTTCCTGTGCACTGTTTGTGTTCCAGGCTCTCTCTGTGGATGAGTATGAAACAGCCCTGCCCTCAAGAGGTTCCTTGTCTGTTTCCCCACCAGCCAAAAGCTCCACTAAGGTTTTATAAGGGGTTCTGAGATGTGCACGTATACTATCCACCAGTGCAGACACCCCTTGCCACCCCCAAAAAATATTACCATGAAAATTGGCCAGATCTAACCAGAGAGACAGACCTACAGAAGACACAAATGGTGTCTTCACCGCGACATCATTTCAGTGTAAATGTGGTCACAAAAGTGATGATGGGAGTTTAAAGATGGAAACAGTGCCACTGGGTAGAATTTCTATAGGGATTGGTTAAAAACCAGTTGGTGATATGATTAATCTCCTTTCTCTCATCTCCTCTTTCCAAATCTATTGTTGAGAATTCTTTGGTGAAACCTCTTCTGATCAATTTTCAAGGACTGTCGTGAAGTGGTTGTACATTTACAAATAACAAGAACCAAGACCCTGAGAGGCTAAATTACTCCACCAAAGGTCATCCAGCATCCAAATTTAAATCTGGGTCTTTCTGAATTCTAACTAAGGCTATCGTGTGTCATGGCTACTTGCCCAGACAAGAAAGAGCCTGGGAGCACAGTCCCCATCCTGGAAAGGTGGCCACTTCTCCTTGCCCCCAGCTGAGCCTTGAAGTCCAGGTAGGGGCTGGCATAATGAAGGAAAGGTGGTGGATGCAGGCAGCATGATTATGTCTTGCTTCTCTGTGACCCTGCATGCACAGGGTTTCCTCCTATGTCTGGGATTGCTCATGAGTGGTATGGAGGACCCCAGGGCTCCGTCAATAAACGTGGGCTGAGTCCCTGCCCCGCTAAAGATGCTCCAGCTCTGAAGGGAAGAAAGCTTCCCCAAGGAGGTGAGGCTTGCCAAGGCTTGAAAGATGCCTGCTGGGACAAGTGGGATAGTGAAGAAGGGAGAGAAGGGCGTTCTAGCCAGAAGGACCCAGCATGAGCAAAGGCAAGGAGGTATCTAACAGCCTGGCCTCTAATGGGGCTAGTGAGTGCAAGATTGAGAGAAAGAGAGATTGAGACTGTCAAGGCCAATGAGGGCCAGATTCTGGTCCTCTTCTCCATCTCATGGCGGATCCTTCATGCCATATTATGGAACTTGACTTGCTCCCATCGATACTGTGGAGCCATGGAAAGGTGTCAGGAAATGGAGGAAGCAGACCAGGTGAGAGTTGATGAGGGCTAAATGTGGAATTGGAGATGGAGGGGACAGGATGGGAGCAGAATATGTCACCCTCTTCCCCTTCCCAGAAACATGCCATACCATCTCTTCCCCTTGTCTGATAGAACTGCCTTGCCTTCTCCATTTCAAACTCCTGTTTATCCTCAATATCCAGTTCAAATATCCTTCTCTGTAAATCTGCCACACACAGACACACACACACACATATGTATCAGCCACCAATTCCTCAAATATAAGGGGATTTCCTCCTCTGGGCACTAGACTCTAAGCCCCATGAGGGTAGGGACTTTGTCTTGTTCACTACTCTATCTCCGGCTTCTAGACCTGGTGAAATTGAATGAACATTGTTGACTGATGAACTGAAAGTTACCATAGTACTTCACAATGCCTTGTGAAAACCGTATAATAATAACATTAGGAGTATTGGTTGCAACTAACATTTATTGAACATTTCAGTGTCAGGCACTGCTGTACTGAGCACTTTATACACATTATCTCTTTAATGTGTACAACAGCCTTATGGGGAATACAGTATCTCTATTTTATAAATGCAGAAACAGAACCTCAGAGAGGTTAGTAACTAGTCCAAGGACACACAGCTAGGAAGTGTGACCAAGAAACGGGTTGGGATTCAAAGCCAGATTCTTCTGAATCTTGTTTAGGAATGTTTAAACACTATGCTCTGCAGCCTTTAAATTTTATCTCATGTCTGTCTCTTCATAAAATCAGGAACTGTTTTATTAACTTAAAAAAATCCTTTGTGAACTACTGAACTAAGATTTATCAAAAAAAAACTCCTATGTGCCAGGAACTCCACACTGAGCCCTCTCAGGGACATCATTCACAGCTGAGGCTTGGAGAGGGAAGAGACTTGACTGGGGTCACACAGCTGGGACCTGATCTTAGGTCTCTTGGACTCCTAGCCCTTGGGGACACCTAGTCAATCATGCCAGAATGAAAGAAAGAGGAGCCAGGATCTGGGGTTGACTGAATCTTTTGGGGGCACACAAGGGGTTGCATTGGGCTGGGGACTGAGTCTCCTGTTCCTGGTCCAGTGTGCTCCCCACTTTGGTCATTGATGAGAAAAGGGGAGGCAGGGATGGGTTGCTGTAATTTTCCAAAAGCCCAGCTGTCAGACATACGAGCTCCAAGGAGGAGAGGCTGACCTGGCCCTGAGGAGGGCAGGGAATGGTATCTCAACCGCAGAGCCTTACCAGGGCCTCGACAGAACAGGTTGAGAGGTTGCACATATCACTGCGACTCATCCAAGGGGTGACCGGAAGGACCGCTGGGGAACCGCGACTGCCGGGGCAAAAACAAGTGTGAGCAGGAGCCCAGCGCGACGCTAGAGCCCATCCGGAGCACGCTTCCGGAAAGGCAGAGACCCACCAATCAGATAAGCCAGCTGCTCTCTATTTGCATTTCATCTGCATGACCACACCTCTTGGATCCTGCCATTTAGCCTCCGCCCGTAAGCGTGACTCCTTGGCCTTCGCCCCATTTCGGGACTTGGTGCAGGGCTGGGCTCGGGGGCTGCGGGCGTGAAGGGCCGTCCTGGGCGGCCAGCCTGACCGCCCTATTCATAGCTCAGGGGCTGGCGTAGTTCGCATACTTGGCGTTACTCACGTCTGGCTGGTCCGAGGTTGCCACCCTCTGCGCTCCTCCTTCCCTCCACTCGTCTTTCCTCCCCTCGAACTTCTCCCTGTGTCTCCTCTGCCACTTTCTATCTGCCTGTTTTCCTGAAGTCTGGGGGTTTTCCTGAAGCCGAACCCTCGGGAGGAAACTGAGGCCTGGAGAGGGGCTTGTCTCTCAGCCGGGCCTCAAGGGGGAAACGTAGTAATGAGGCGTGTGATGAGGTGACTGAGAGCCTGGACTCTGCCGGCAGACAGACCTGGGCTTGAATCTGCGCTGCTGCTAGCCGTGGCTCCCTGGCATGTCCCTTAGCTTGCAGTCCGGGAAGCTTTTCAGAAACAGTCAAGCTGAGACCTGGAGGGTAAGGGAGAAGTTAAAGGAAGGTGGGGGAGGGAAAGACAAATGTTAAATTCCAGGGAGCGAGAGCTGTGGGTGTGGTGGGCCAGCGCTGAGTGGACAAGGGCTTGGCCAGCTGGGGTAAGGGGACAGTGGACCCTGCAAAAGAGACGAAGCAGCTTCCTTTTCCCCCCACCCCTGACTCTCTTTTTCCAGCACCCCCACTTTCTGGATCTGGTTCCTACTGAGGAAGGAGTTGGTGGGGTGGGGCGGGGGAGTACAGGAAGATGGACAAAGATCTGAAGCAGCCTCTGCCCCAGACAGACCTTTCCTGGGAATGGGGATTTGCCAACCATCCACCCTCTCTGAGAAGCTCACTTATTCCTGAACATTCAGAAACAAGTGTGCTGAGCATCCATGCTGGGCTAGGAGCTGACACGGTCCCAGCCTTCCAGACCCTGCAGCCCCCGGGGGAGATGCTGGTCAAAATAACCTCATAAATATATAGACACCATCTCGAGAGTACTGTGAGATCTGACCTGGTCCGGGGGCCAGAGGAGGTGTCTCTGGGGAGTGACTCTTTTGCTGAGAACTGCAGAGTGGGTTGGAACTAATTAGGGTGTGGGTTGATGAGGCAGGGAGGGAGCTGGGGAAAAGGGAACAGCATTCCAGAAACAGCATGTGCAAAGGGCCTGAGGCTGGAAGGGTGCCTAGTCTTCAAAGGAACTGGAAGGAGGCCAGGGTAACCCGAGCACAGTGGAAGGGGGTGTGGTGGGCATGGAACCCAGAGGCTCATTGCACAGGGCCTGGTGGTCCTCATGTTAAAACAATGCATCCGGACTGTCAGGGGCCAGAGGAGTGATGGAGACTTGAGTAGAGTGGTAGACATGGTGAAGTGGGTGGACTCAGGAAACGTTTGGGAAACAGTCCACTCTTGGATGGTGGGATGTAGGGCCAGGGCTATAACCCCTCCCACTTATCGGTTCCCAGGATGCTTTCCCAGCAACTTTGTCAGACTGCTATACCTACCTTTGTTTTGTAACTGAAGAAATAAGAAAACCTGTGTGAAATCAAGGACACAGCCAGAAAAGGACTAGAGTCAAAACCGTTGGCAAGTGTGACCCTTTCTCCAGGTCAGCTTTCTCAAGGTTGGGCCAGAAGTCTCCTTCTCACCAGCCTTCTGTCCCGTGCCCTTAGGTGCCCTATGATTTAGTTCAGTACCAGACTGGGTGGGGGGCCCAAGAGGCCAAGATGGTGTGTGGGTGTGTGTCTCGCTTATCCTAAGAAGCTGCTCTGCTGTTAAATGAGGTAATGCATGTGAAGCGTGCCTGGCTTATAGTAAGGGCTCAACAAATATTAATTACTGCTGCGGCTGTCACAGTGTCCCCAAATGCAGAGCCCGGCACCCGGTGAGGGGGAGGATCTGGGACAGAAAGCAATGCCGTCTGTCCTCTTCAGACCACAGAGCCCATCCCAGAAACCATCCTGGCTCCCTCCTTGGCAGAAGCCAGGGGAGGTTGTTTGTCCCTGCAGAGCCACCGTCCCCTCCACCCTTCCAGTTGCCTCGGGCCAACATGGGCTGGATTAGGGAGAGGTTCAGCTCTTGCTGGGCGTAGGATGACCTGGGCAGGTTGAGCAGGGCCTGGGCTGAGGGGATGTGTGGTTTCAGGGGTGGAGCTGAGAACCTCTCCCTGTAGGGAGCCCCATGTGCCTTTGGGTAGACTTTCAGAATCTGCTGAGACCTGCCCTGGGAGGGGATGTGGTCCCAGCTTGACTTGGACTGAACGCTCCCCTGAAAGAAACCAGTGGATGCACCTGTTGTCTCTGCCCAGGTGGTCAGACAATAGGAAGAACTTCTGGAGAGAGGTGTAGGGGACCATAGGAAGAGCCACGCCCAGGGTTCTCCCCCAGTCTCCTCTGAAATGAGCTTTTCAGTATGGAGTCAAAGAACGGATATGATGACTTTGGGGAAGAGTCATTGCAGGCATCCTCTGGCCTTCAGGAATGGCTGTTCCTAACACGATCTAGTCTGAGGAAGGGCTCTGGCCTCTCTCCAGGCCTCCTTGACCAACCAAAGTGAGACCCTTCCTAAGGGTCCACAGTCGCTCTGTCCTTCTGCTCCTCTGTAACAGGCGGGGAGTCTGACCCTGGGGCCTGGTTAGGGGCCTGGACAATGCAGCAGGGAAGGGGAGTGGAGGGAATGAGGGCACCCTGCCCACTCTGGGCTGTGAAGGAAATAAGTGTGCCAGACCTGGGCCAGCAGGGGGCTCTGCCGCATGCGGGACCTGCCGGTGTCTCTGCCAAGGCTGCATCCTTCAGCGTGCGGGTGTGGTTTTCTTGGAGTGTGTGCCTGAGAGCATGGGAGAACAGGGATCTGCCTCTTTGTGCACACCCTGGTGTGTGTGTGTACATGTTACAAGTGGTGTGTAAACATATGTACATAGGCTTGGGAAAGACGTGTGTGTTGAGGGCAGGGTCGGACCTCAGGGGATCAGGAGCCCCATACTCAGCCTGACTTTGCTAGAAAAGCTCTTCCAAGGTCCTGGCACCTTGGAATGTGGCATTTCAAGACACTACATCCGTCTGTCTGGCCTCTAATAGATGGTAAGTGAAAGTGTTAGTCGCTTAGTCCTGTACGACTCTTTGCGACGCTATGGATTATAGCCCACCAGGCTCCTCTGTCCATGGCATTCTCTAGGCAAGAATACTGGAGTGGGTTGCAATTTCCTTCTCCAACGGATCTTCCCAACCGAGGGATCGAACCTGGCTCCCCCGCATTGCAGGTAGATTCTTTACCGTCTGAGCCACCAGTGAAGCCTGATATATGGTAGGTCCTCGTCAATGCCAAGGATCGACTGTGTGCGAGGTTCAGACTCCCTGGGCCTGAGAACTCCCCCTACATGGGGACTACTAGGGCCCCAGAGATGACAATGGGGGTTCTGAGAGGACACAATGGAAAGGGGTGGGAGGGAAAGGTTCTCCCCGAAGGAGGTGCCCAGCTGTCCTGGGCATCCACTGTGGGCAGGGCCTGCTCCTGGGCCCCACTGGAGTACCCGTTCATTTGTTCTATTTTCTTTCAATAATATATATACTTTTAATTTGAATTCTGACTTTGCCATTTTCTTGGTGTGTGCTAAAATATAGGCAGCTCAAAATTGATCATTTTTAAGTGTGCGGTTCAGTGGCATTAAGTCCATCCACATCGCTGTGCAACCGTCACCACCACAAACCTCCAGAACCTTTTCATCTTCCCAAACTGAAACTCTGTACCCACTAAAGGATAACTTACATTCCCCTTTCCCCCAGCCCTTGGTAGCCACCATTCTATGTCCTATCTCTGTGAATCTAGGTATCTCATATAAGCAGAATCATACAACATTTATCTTTCTTTTTTAAAGCAGTGTTGTCTCTCTCTCTCTCTCTCTCTTTTTTTTTTTTTTTGTGCTTTTTGACCATACCACATGGCATGTGGAATCTTAGTTCCCAGAGCAGGGATCAAACCCGTGCCCCCTGCAGTGAAAGTGTGGAGCCCTAACCACTGGACCACCAGGGAAGCTCCAATACTTGTCTTTTTGATCTGGCTTATTTCACATAGCATAATGTCTTCACGGACATAATGTCTTCACGGGTCATTGTAGCTCAGATGGTAAAGAATTTGCCTACAATGCAGGAGACCCCGGTTCCATCCCTGGTACGGGAAGACCCCCCTGGAGAAGGAAGTGGCAACCCACTCCAGTATTCTTGTCTGGAGAATTCCATTGACAGAGGAGCCTGGTGGACTACAATCCATGGGGTCACAGACACGATTGAGTGACTTTCACTTTCAATTCACAGTGTCTTCACGGATCGTCCATATTGTGGCATATGTCAGAATTTAAGACCATACAATTCCATTGTGTGTGTGTGTGTATATATATCATATATATATATATATGTATATATCACATTTTGTTTATCCAATTCATCTGTAATGGGTTGTTTCCACCTTTCCATAAAGGGACCCTTTATGAAATATGCTGCTATGAACATCATTGTACATCTGTTTGAGTCCCTGCTTTCACTTCTTTTGGGTACATGGCCAGATGTGGAATTGTTGGGTCATATCGTGATTCTGTGTTTAATTTTTTCCGTAACCACCATATTGTTTTCTACAATTTTAAAAATTGGAATATAATTGTTTTACAATGTTGTGTTGACTTTTGATGAACAATAAGAGAAATCAGGCATAAGTATACACATATCCCCTTCCTCTGGCGCCTCCCTCCCACCGCCTGCACCCCACCGCCTGGTCATCACGGAGCAGTGGGACTGGGCGCTCTGTGTTTTACAGCAGCTCCCTGCTAGCCATCTGTTTTACACATGGTAGTGTCAACGCCACTCTCTCAGTTCATCCCCTCCTCTCCTTCACCTTCTATGTCCACATGTCCGGTCTCTGCAAATGCAAATAAACCAGTTTGCATTCCCACCAGCAAAGCGCAAGAGTTCGAATTTGTCCACGTTCTCACCATTGGCAAATAGCTTTTGAGAGTCTACTACAGACAAAGCACTTTAGCCATACAAATACATTTCTGAAAATGTAGTAGCTATGATCCTTAGGAAACTCTCAGTCTAGTGGGAGAGACTCAGGCCAGGCCCTGGAGCACTCTCTGAGGGAAGGACACAGGCCTTGACTGCTGGGAAGAGACTCTGGACTAACACGGGGCCGAACACCAACAAGCCTGCTCTCGAAGAGCCCAATCTGATGGAGAAAGCACGGCTTCTTCCTTCTGATGAATCCCCAGACAGGCCCAGAGATCATAATGGCCACCGAAAGGGCATGCCTTGAGACAGTCGAGGGGCTGCTGAGTGGAGTAAATCAGGGGTTGAGAGGGCCTGTGGTGCGCCCTGGCCCACGCCGAGGCCACGGTTGCCTGGGCAATGGCCCCGCTGTTTACTTTGTGGCTGGCTCCAGACTCACCCTGCTCTGGAAGTGCTCATTTCCCACCATGAGGAAAGACCCCTCCCTCTGGTGTCCCTGAGGAGGGCACTGGCTCTCCTGCTGGGAGGAGGCCCTGCCAGCCTGGCACCTTCGCCATGCTCCTTGTCTGCTGGGAGCAGGCTCTGTCCTGGGGTCTCGTGTTGGCCGCCCCTTCCTCCTTCCCAAAGGGCCTACAGACAAGGCTCAGGGCCTGAGGAAGTTCTGCTACAAAAGTGGGGGGGCTCCTGATGAGTCCTCCCTGCTTATTAGGGGGCGGTGGGGCACGTAGGGGGCTGGCAGTGGAGATGATGGTGATGCCCACGTGAATAGGTTCACCTGGGTCTGTACGTGTTACTGTGTCTTTGTGTACGTGGGACCGAGCTGTTTGTATGTCTGAATGTGAGTGTGGTTGGGTGTGTGAGAGTGTAAATATCCAACAGATGCTGAAAACATCTTGCCCTGACATTGAGGGCAAGTGAAATAAATCAGAGAAAGACAGATACTATAAGTATGATTTCACTTATATGTGGAATCTAAAAAGAAACCCCCCCGAACAAACCAAAAAAAAACCCAAACCAGGTTCACAGACTGGTGGTTGCCAGAAGTGGGGGGTGGGTGAAATGAGTGGAAGGAGCCAAAAAGTAAAGTCCTGGGGATGTCATGTATAGCATGGTGACCATAGTTAATAATAAGAGTATCACATGCTTGAAAGTTGCTAAGAGAGTAGATCTGAAAAGTTCTCATCACAGGAAAAAAAAATCTGCAAAGCGTGGTAACATGTTTAACTAGACTTGTAGTGATCACTTCAAAATATATGTGAATATCCAGTATGTGAATAGCCATCCAATCATGCTGTATACCTGAAACTAATATAATGTTACACGTCAATTATACCTCAATAAAAAAACCTTTTCAAAGAAAAAGCAACAAACAAAAGCTTGCATTTATTGAATTCCTACTCAGGACTTCCTTTAATTGACTTAATTTTCCCAACAACCTATGAGGTGGAACTTAAGTGTCATTCTCTTTTTATTGGTGAGGAGCTGAGGCTCAAAGAGGTTAAGTAATTTGCCCAAGGTCTCACAGCCAGGAAGTAGTAGAGACAGGACACAGACCCAGAAGTTCTGGACTCCAGAGGACCCTGGAGTCCATGTGCTAAGCCCGAGCCATACTGCCACTGGAAGAACTCGGGGATTCGGTGCTCCTTGAGGGTGCTCTGGAGCCTGTCGGGCCCTCCTGGATTTCTGGCATCACGGTGCTTCCTCCTCCCTTTTCTCTCACCTTCCCCTCCCCCAGCCTTCCTGGGGCCCAGTTTCAGAGTGGGAGAGGAGGGTCACCACACCTCCACTCAGGGCAAGACTGACCCTTAATAGGGAGAGACCCTCTGAGCCACCTCCCCAACTGCCTGCAGGCCAGACCGAGTATGGGGTCCTCAGGTTCCCAGTGACGCGGGCTTATCTGCACATTGAAGAATGTTGGGGAGACCCGGGCCTGCCTGGCCGGCTTGTCAGCTTCGCCTGTTGGGGCACGTCAGGCTCACACAAGCGGTGCTGAGAAGCAGGCATCCGAGTGGGGCAGAAGGGTGGAGGAGGAGGGAGGGGGCGGGCGACCGCCCTTGAGCGAGGAGACTGGGGCAGGGGTCGGAGGCCCAGGCGTGGGCGGGCGGGCATGCCTTGGTATCACATTGCCGGCATGCCTGGGATGGACCGGCTGGCAGAGGATTTGCTCTGTCTGTATGTGAGGTGGTTATGGTGATACCGACCAGGGTTCTTGGCCTTCCCCAATCAATAAAAATTGACTAGAAGCCAGACAAGAAATTCAGGCAAGGCCTTATTAGGGCCTCTGCTGCAGCAGGGTCTAGAGAGAACAAACAAGTCTCCTTGCTTGCTGCTACCTGAGGAAGGGGCAGGCTTGTTCCTTATATGAGGGGAGGGGAGGGGTGTGTCCAAGAGTCAGGCTGGAGGGGTGTCTTAGGTATTTTGCCCACCCTTCTGGTGGTGTTGAGTATAGAGGGCATTCGCAATACCCTTCTTTTTCTCCCCAACTCCTGCTTTTCTTCTGGGCTCTTCAAAAGTGGCAATTGGGTTTTTTTGGTCTCTTTGTATCTTTAGTCCATAATTTTGCCCCAACTGTGAAAGTGTACAGTTATTTTTAGTCCCATATAGTTTCTTTGCATTTTGTTGCTGGAGGAGAGTTTTGTCCAGGGGCAAGCACTGCAGCAAAGGGTTCCAGGTCCCAGCCTGTGTCAGTGGGTCCCAGTTTGGTCGTGTGCAGTGGGCGTATGGAACCAGTCAGACCTTTGGAAATTCCACATGATTCTCTTGGGGTGGTTGCATTGCTTGTCTCAGGGTTTGGAGCCCATGTTCTGGGAGGAGGCACTAAGCAACCAAGAGGAAGAAAAAGCAGGCGAATTGACCCAGAGACCCCTCTCTCTCACTTCCTGAACCACATGCCTTTCAGCAGTATCTGTTCCCTCCTTCTCCTCTCACCTGACCCTTGGGCCCCAGGAGCTCTCCTCTCCCCAGCTCCCGGTTGTCAGGCTGGCCCCTGCAGCCTTCCCCTCCACCAGCCCTGTCCACCCTCTGGTTCAAAGGCTAACCTGGAAGGCCCTGAACGCCACCCTCAAACAAGCTGTCCCCTTCCAGAGAGAAGCCTTGAATCTCTGACACAGGGGCTCCTTTGGTGTGTGTGGGGGGGCGGGGTCTCTGCTGGTGGGGGTGAAGGCAGCTGGCTTGGGCCTGAATCTAGAACTGGAGCCCCCTGATTTCAGGAGCTAGGATAGCACTGTAAGTGCCCTGAGGGTGAGGTCTGCATTTGTCTTTTCGTTCTAAGGTGTCCCAGCCCCCAGCATAGCACCTGGCCCTCAGCAGGCACTCAAGTTCCTGAATAGATAAATAAGGGGATAATGGAAAGAGATTTGAGTCAGTTAGAATCCTAGGATTGTCCCAGCTTAAAAGTAAAAGTCAGCCTTGAATTAGTTATTTGTCCTCTTTGAGCCTCAGTTTCTACATCTGAAAAATGGGTATAAAAACAATTTCACATATCCAGTTCTTAGGGTAAGGATCAAATGAGATAAAGTGAAAGTGCTTTCAAACAGTAAAGGATGATCTCATCTGGAGAGAGGAAGACTGGATGCCCTCCCTTTGGGAGTGTAGTCCCCAAGCCTTCCCCAGGGACCTTCAGGAAGATAAGGTTGAATGGATTTTGCAAGCTGGTCAAACTAGAGGATGATGGGAAAGACTGCTCAGCGGGGTAATTCCTGATTTGGGGGGAGGAAGCTGGGAGGGTGTAGGGGAGGACTCACACCAGGCAGGAAGGCTTGGAATAGAATCTCAGCTACGCCTGGTATTTCCCAGCCCTTGGCCCCCTCCCTGACTGCACTCTGGGGCCCACCCCACATTCCTTTCCCAAAGGAAATGGGGGAGGTGGCTGAGAGGCTCCCCAGGCCTGGAGGATCATTTATTCAAGCTGTGTATAGGTTTCTAGGCCCTACCATGTGTACCCAGCACCTGACATCCCTACCGAGGCAGCTGGGTGGAGAGGGTGGGGTGGGGAAGGTGTCGGTTTGTGTTGGAGGAGGCTGTTATCTGCTTTCGGGGGCCTTGTTGCCCCTGCCAGGAGATGGGTGTCACAGATGGCCTGTATTTCCCAGGTCTCTGCAGCCCGGGACACAAACCTGGTGCTGTTTGTCCACCTCGCCTCTGCCCACAGCTCTCAGAACCCTCACCTGTTTCGAGGGAAGGAGGTGGGCTCTTGATCTGGACACACAGACACGTCAGCACCTGTTGGCCACGAGAGACTCCATGGGGTACGAGAGGGGAGAGTGAGCCCATTTTCTCAGAACCAGGGACCAGACTTGCAGCAAGAGGAAAGGCAATCAGGCAGCTGGAGGGACTAACTGGCTGCCTTCTGGGAAAGCAGGTCAGGCTTTGAGTCAGGACGTCCGTATGGTCATAGCCCTTCATCTGGGGTGGCAGAGTCTGAGGACATCTGGGCAGTCCAAGTGGTCTAAGGCCCTGGCTTTTGGAGGGCAAGACAAAGGCAAGAGTGGTCCTGACCCAGAAGCCTTGCTTTTCTAATGATGGGGAGCTTGCTGATGGAGGTGCCAGGAGTCCTGCTCCCCCAGACCATGGATGGTCCTTTCCAGCTCTGCCCCAAGCCCTCCTGACTCAGCGCTGATGGCAGCCTCCCTCTTCCTGTCTGGCTTCCGCCAGGGAACGGGTGGGGGTCTGGCTCCTGCACTGGGGGCCCAGCTAGCAGCAAACAGGAAACAGGAGAACAAAACCGCTCCCGGCCCCACACGCCTCACCCTCACCCTTCCGCCTCCTCCCTCGCTCCTGCCCACCCTCGAGGGCCTTTATTTCTCCTCCCTCTGCCCCTTGGTTTCGCCTCCTCCCTGTGCCCCTCTGTCTCTCTCCTCTGCCTCCCAGGTGATTCTCCATCCTGGCCTGTCCTTTCCCGGGACAACGGGTGATGGGGATGACGGAGGGAAGGGATGCTGGCTCTTCTGCCTGGTTCTCCCTTCTGGTGGCTTCCCCTGCAAGGGCCCAACCCTATGCCTCTTCCTCCCTGACTCCTAGATCTGAGAGCGCAGTTTGGCTGGTCTGTTCCCCGCTGCCCTCAGCCTTCCTTCCCTGGTGTTGGCTAGAGTTTCGGGGTGAGATCAAGGTTGGAAAGAAGGGGCTCTGGACTTGGAGTCCCAGTGCCGCCCTCACAGACCGGGTGCTCTTGGGTTTCTGTTGGTTCCTTCTCTGAAAACTGGGCCAGGGCAGTGGCCCCAGGCCCCAGTGAGCCGCTGTGTGCGGCAAGACCACACTGAACAGTCAAGTGCATAGAAATCGTGGTGGTGACACCTACTAGCCAAGGCCTCTGCCAGCCCTACCCGGGAAGGGGCCTGGGAAGAGAGGGAGCAGGAAGGGGTGGAGGACAGGGTCTGCCGTGACTCCAGCTTCCTGTCTGACTCGCGTGCTGGGGGTGAAGTGGGGGCCAGCTTGGAGCCCACTGTCGGCTTTGGTGTCCCCTCTGGGTCGAGCTAATGGGCAGGGGGCCCTAGGGAAGAGGGGTGGCTACGCGTTCCCGTGGCTGGTGGTGGGAAGTGTACAACATGACGTGAAACGGGGTGGTATGAGAAAGAGCTGCTCCCTGTGCAGGGCAGTGCGTGTGAGTGTGAGTGTGTGTGTTAGAGAGAGAGGGAGAGAGACCTGAGGGGGCACAGCAGCAATGCATTGAGTGGCTGTGCTGAGTAGTGTGTACAAGTCCTATAGGCATGTGCCTTTGTGGGTTTTGTGGGTCTCCCTGTGGGGTGTGTGAGTGTGGGTAGGTATGGGTGGGTAGGAGGGGGCCTGGTGTGCTTTTAAGGGCACAGTGGATATGCTTGCAAATGTGTCTCAGTGGGAGGTGGGGGCCATTATATCCTTGGGGGGTGTCCAAAGCGTGTGTGCATAAAGAACGGTGTTCATGCACACCATGTGTATGAGGGGTGTAGTGTGCTTGTGTGTGTGTCTATGTGTGGCATGTGGACATAGGCAGAATGAGTGTGCCTGTGGGAGGAGGGTGTGGGGTGCCTAGATGTGTGTGTGGTGAGGTGGGTTGGGTGTGTGTTTACATGTGTACCCATGCGAGTATGTATTTCTCTGGGGCGCAGCAAGATGCGTGAGCTTTGGACTGGAAGGAGTATAGCGTGTGCGGGCGGGTACGGAGAGCTTTCCTGTGAGTGGGGTGTGTGCGTGAAGTGTGTGTGTGTGTGTGCATGCGCGCGCGCCTGCACGGGGTGTGCAGTGTGTGACTGCGGGGGCACTGCGCAGGGCCTCTCCTGTGTGGGGGTGTGTGTGTGGGTGTGGGTGTGGGATGGGGCGGCCGCGGACAGGGGCCGCCCCGGAGGGGGAGGCGTCTGCCCTGCGCGACTCGCCGGCGTGTCCGGGCTCAGGCGCCCTCGGCGGAGAGGCGTGGGAGGTGCGGAGCCGCTACAGCAGTCCTGCCGCCGTCCGCGCGGGCCGTCCGTCCCCTCGGGGCCCCAGGGCCCCGGGCCCGCGGCTCCGGGGGGCGGGCGGGGACCTCGGGGGCCCGCCCGCCGCCGCCGAGGGGACCGAGGACGCCGCCCGCCGGGCGCCGAGGAGCGGCCACCGGCCCCCGCGCGGCGCGCCGGGCTCCGGAAGACGGGCCCGCGGCGCGCTGGGGCCGGGGCGGCGGCCGGCCCCGGGGGCCCCCGCCAGCCGCGGCTCTCGTGGGCAGCGCGGTGTGGCGCGTGGAGCGCGCGGGGGCCGGGGGCTGGCGCTGGGAGCGCGCCGTCGGTGTGGACTGCAGCGCCCCGGAGCCGCGCTGCCTCTGGCTGCCCTGCCTCAGCCACAGCGACCGCCGCGCGCCGGGGGCGCGTCCGGCCAGGGTGAGCGCCGCGGGGGTCAGCGGGGCCGGGGAGCCCAGGCTTCCGGGACCCATGCCCTGGAAAGTGGGTGAGGGCGGCAGAGTGGTGGCTGAGACCTTTTCTGGGGGTGCTGGATGACAACCCCCAGTCTGGTGGTGGCCTGCAGTGGGCTCAAGCCTCTTGGTTTACAGGTGGGAGAAAGATGGAAGGGACTGGGGTTGTTTGAAGAGATGCCAGGGCATGGAATCCTGGAGAGTTTGGGCTGACAGTGACCCTGATTCAGAACTCTGCCCTCTCCCTGGGAGGGGACCTGGGCACAGACACACAAGGTTTTCAAGCAGGCCAAGGAAGTAATGAGTGACCTCAGGGTGAGAACTGACATGGCTGGAGTGGGGGGATGGGGGTGGGGACAGTGTTTCTGAGGTCCGAGATCGACCAGGCTGGCAGGGTGTGAGTCACAGTGGGCACCATGCCCAGCGTGAACGCTGTGCTCCCCGCAATGACCTCTTTATGCTCCTGGGGGAGGGGAGGAGCCGGACTCCTGGGTTCTAGCTCCTGGTGTTGCCAGCCCATCACATGTCCAGTTCTGTCTAATTTGTGGCCCTGGGACCACCTGCCCTTCTCCCACCATCAGTGGGAATTTCTGGATGTCTCTCCTGACCTGAGGGTGGGAGCGTTTGGAAGTGGATCTGGGCTAGGGGGCATTACTTGGTGATGTCCCTGTGTCCCCTGAACCTGCCTCTCTCCTTCCTCTTGTCTCTGTACCTACCTCAGATAGCACAATTGGGGATGTATGTGTGAGCTGTACCTCTTCCCAGTCTAATGACTTTCCACTGCTGGTCCCTTCTCTGTTTCCTCATCTGTCACCTCCCTCCCGGTCAAGATGAGAGCAAGACTCAGTGCTGTCCCAGATGGGAGGAAAGCAGAGGGAACATGCATGTGTAATAGCATGAAGGACTGAGGTTAAACCTAAGGAAGAACTTCCCACAGACTGCCAAATCTGGTCATTAATGGGGGCTGCAGCAGCTCCTCTTCAGGCAGGGCTGTGGTTACTGTGGCAGGGGGATTACCACACTGACATTCTCAGGCGCCTAGTTGGCAAGGATGGGGGAAGGGGCCTTGGAAGGAAGGAAAAGAGGAAAGGGAGAGGCAGAGATAAGGGAGGGAGCGCCAGTGGTGCCTGGGTGAGGAGAGGACCCGAGAGAGAAAGGCATGCCCACTGCCCTTGATTACTGGCCCCTCCTCCCCAGGGAGTGGCACCCCCAGGCAGCTGGCAGCTCCAGGCAGGATGTGTGCTGGGGGAGGGGCGGGGGGCGTGCGGGGACCTGTCCCAGCCACTTCTCATCACTGGGGCAGCTGGTGGCTTAAACCTTAATCCAGGACACCAGCAAAACAATAGGCCCTGCACACAGCCTCAGCTCAGAGCCCAGTGGAGGACGTGCAGTGGAAGCACTCCACGCTAGGCAGGAGTAGGGATTTTGGTAGGAGGGGGCAGTGGAGGGTCCCCGGAGGCCCTCTTCTCTTCCTCATCTGTTCCTTGCCAAACCAGCAGAGATAGGAAATCCAGGGGCTTTCAGATCTCAGCAGAATTCCCAGAGAATTTTCTCTTCTGGGCTCCTCAGACCCCCGTGGGGGTGTGGGGCTCATTGGGAGTGTCCAGGCTATAGCCACAAGTGGAAGGAGCTGAGGGGGCATCATTGGACCTTCCGCCTGATGCCAGAAAAGGCGGAGGCCTCCTACAGCCTCCCTGATGGGGGTCGTCCAGCTTTCACTTGAGCCCTTGTGAGGACAGAGGGCTCACAGCCCCATCTGGGTCACTTTCCAGATGTATATGATTAGAATGATCTCCCTGGCTAAGAGCTTAGCTCGGCGTTCTCAAATCTCCCACCTGGCTATGTCTTCTGGAACCGTATGAAGCAAGCCTGTTACTTCTGTGGCACTTTAATCTTTTGAGATTTGAGGATATCCCCTCCTCAAACCTCCTGCCCCATGGAGCCCAGCCCCTACCCCACGCAGAAATCCCTAGCTTCGGGCTGGGCACAGGATCCACTCCTTCTGCCAGATGTGTAACCTGGAGGGTGGCTGGCTACAGGCAGGGGCTTCTCAGGATGAGTACATTAGAGTTGCAGTTTCGAGGTGGGGAGCAAGGGGGATTTCGTAGTGAAATTCCTACCGAAATTCCTGCCCTGGAGTCTTCTTCCCTCTGCACCCAGCTGCGCCTTTCTTCTGCAGCTGAAGTCCCCTCCGGCCTGGTGCCAAGGAAGAGCCAGGGGATGAGGACCGTTGAGGGAGGGGAGGGGCTTCTCGCCCTCCAAAGGGTTTGGATTAGGGGTGCCAGGTAGGTTAGGCTGCCCGAGATCAGGGGTTAGTGAACCCCTGAGGGAGCTGTCCTGGCTTCAGCAGGCAGACTGCCCTTCACTTTGGCGCCCTCCTGTCACCCACTTTCCCTCTGTGTCTGAGCAGGGCAACTGAAGGGAGCCTCCTCTCAGGCACTAACCTCCTTCTCTCCCTGTTGCCCCATAAACACACCCATGTGCCCCCAAACCCTCTTCAGACACCCTCTGCCCTGCCATCTCGGGGAATCCCAAGTACTCAGGTGGGGTGGCCAGAGGGTAGCGGAGTGTCTCCCCAACCCGGCTCTCCACTCAGTTCTGGTGAGCCAGCCAGGACTGGGCTCGGTCCCTTCAGCGGACTGTCCCTTGGGACTCATGGTCCCTCGCGTCTTCTTACTGCTGCTCTTGAAGGATGCATGTGTGTGTCAGTCTGTCTGTGCCTATGTGTGTGTGTGCGCATGTCTGTGTCTCCGTGAGCATGTGTGTGCTCCTCGGTGTGTCTGCACCTTTGCACACGAGCATTCTTGTCTGGGTGTTTGTGGTGTGTCCCGTCTACGTGAGTGCGTGTGGGTGTGTCTGTGCTCGTGTCCACGTGCACGTGTGTGTGTGTGAGATTGTGCAGCGGGCACTTCCCAGGCAGGAAGGCTGTGTGTCCAGAGTCGGTGAGCTTCGGCTGAACTGAACAGAACGGACACCTGACTTGCTGCACTCATTTCCCTGGACGCATAGGTGTCTTAAGGGGACTGAGGAAAAAAGGAAAAGGAAGCTGTTGGGCTGATGAGTGTGGGAGAGGAAGGGAGAGGGGAGCAGGGGTCTGGGCACAGCCGGGTCGGTGCGCCCCTGCCGTCCCCCCAGGTCCTCCAGGCTGCAGGAGGCTGTGTGTGGACTGGCATCTCACCCTTGCTCGCTCTGCTCCCACAGCTGCCCCTGGGCCCGAGAGATGGGTGCTCTCCTGCGCGCCCCCTCCCCTGGCAGGGCCCACGGACGCTGCTCCTGCGCAAAAGCCTCCAGGATGGCTTCGGCTTCACCCTGCGGCACTTCATCGTGTACCCGCCCGAGTCCGCCGTGCACTGCAGCCTAAAGGTAGGCCCGCACCCCCGCCCGCCCTGAGGGAGCTTCAGGGCAACTCCTTTGTGCTTTTCTCCGGGTGCTTCTGTGCCTGGGGAAGAGGGTCACCGAGAGGCAGGGGCAGCCCTGGCTGGGTCACCTGTGTGGCATGACAAGCCCCTGATCCGCTCTGGGCTCAGTCTTCTAAGGAGAATGGGGTGGTTGGTTTGGGGCAAGGAGCTAGAGGTGGGGGAGTCAGGATGCTCCCCCAACCCCGGGACTCTCGGCCTCTGGAAGGTGAACAGCTTCTCAGGAGATGGGCTTCCAAGGACCCTTTGTCTACCTGCCACTTCTGAGCTGGGTTAGTTGACCCTCCCCAGCCTGAGCCTTAGGGCAGTCGTCCTCACACACCTCTGGGGTCCCTCCCAGAGCGCCCCCGGCCCTTGCTGGCCTCAGCTCTGGGCCTAGAAAGAGCCCTGTGCTGGGCTGGGGACCTGGGCCCCAGTGCTGGTACAGCTCCTAACTCACGGTGGATCTTGGGTAGTCTCACCCTCTCTGGGCTCCATGTCTGCTGCTGTCACCTGAGGGCATTTATCTATTTGACTCTGAGGAACCCTTCCAGGCCTAATATAAATATCAGGTTCTCTGAGTACAGGAACTGGGGCTACTCAAACTGAGCCACGGTATGGGCTGGGGGCAGGGGGTGGTCCCTGACCGGAAAGCTTGTGGGGGGCCTAGGCAGGAACCAGGACTCCCCAGGAGGGCCCAATTCCCTTCCCCTCCTCTCTCCCAGCAGGAGGGGAGAACGATTTATTTTGGGGCCCATGAACCTGTTTCTCCCCTCCACTAGGGCTGGGACCAGCCTGCACAGCTGTTGAGGGACAGGGAGCTTAGTCCCACCTGCCAGAGAACCAAGGCATTGGATTTCTCTGCCTGGGTCCGTGTGCCTGCTCGTGTTTCTTTGTATGCACACATGCGTGCATGGTATGCTAGTCATGTACACGCGTGTGTGTATATCTAGACATGTGTCTATATATACGCTTCATGTGTGCATGTCGCTGCATAGCTCTCACACCCGTGTTTGAGTCTGGGTGTGAGCCAGATCTTCTCATTGGCTGTAAGAGGGGCTGATGGTGTGTGGTAGGGGCACTGCCTCACCCCTTATGCCCGAGGACACCAGCCTCCCAGTTCCCAGGAACCTCCGGTCCTTCCTTCCCCAGAATGTCCCCCCTTTCTGGACCTTCGTCCTTCTCTCAGGGGACCTCCGGAGGGTGGCCCTGCAGATGCAGCTCAAGTGGTCTAGGCTGGGTGGTTGGCCTGTGTCTCAGAGAGACCTTGCTAACGTGGAAGACCCCAGGGCAGGGCAAGCCAGAGACGGGCTCCGTCCCTTTCCAGAACATGCCCAGGGCTGGGAGCCTGCAGGGCACTCACCCGTCTAGATGCATCCATCTGCCGCTGCCACTGCTCACAGTGCTGTCAGCTCATATCAGCGGGCACGCGCCCCGCTCAGGAAGGCGGGCGCCAAGGGACTGTGCTCCAGCAGAGCCCCGCGGCTTCCTGTCCTGGCTGAGGTGCCCCAGACTCCTGGGGTCTAGCACTGGCTGCTCTGTTGTCTCTGAGTGGCCCTGGACAAATCACACCCTGTCATCTGTAAAGTGGTGATCTGTGGAACAGATTAGACAAGATGACCCCAAAGGTCCTATCCAGTTGGAAAATGCTGCACCCCGCTGGCCTGGCCTGTCTCTCTGATTTCTTCTTGCCTTTTTCCGATTTCTCCCCAAATGCAGTGCCCTTCCCTCCTCACTCACAGGGATGAGCCCAGAGACCTCCCTCGTGGGTCTCCTTGAGGCCATTTCTTAGCCCTGTACCTAGATGCTGGAAACATTTTCTTATCTACTCTCTCCCACTCAAGAACTTCACTGGCTCCCTCGTTCTTTCCTTTCAGACCTGAAAGCTTGAGTCTGACTCTTGTCACTTGCTGGTGTTGACTCTCTTTCTGCTTCAGCTCAGCTGACTCAGTCCTATTTCTGCCACTGAGTGCCTGCGTCCTCTGCTCACCTCACCCCAATGCCTTCTTTCAGCTGGCCTGAAACTTGCCTTAAACCGCCCCCTCCCAGAGGGGCTAATCAGGCCTCTCCTCCCCATTCTCTGAGAGCTGATAGCCACTGTTTGCACTTGTCATGCCTGCTTATCTGTGTCTGCCTGGGTCCTGTCTGTGTGTCATGGGTTTGGCCCCTCCTCCACTGGGCTTCGAGCTCTCCAAGGGAAGGGGTCCTGAGTCCCCCATTGGGTTGGTGGCTTTCAGATGGCTGAGTTGCTGATGTGGTAGGACTAGCAGGCATGAGAGAGGGCTCCTGTGACCGGGGGACATTGCCTGGGATGTGACCTCCCCATGGACACCCTTCCCTCCCCCTCTGGCTTCTGGGCTACTTGAAGGATGATAAGAGGGGAGGCTGATGGGTGGGGGAGCTTGAAGGGGCCCACCCCGGCAAAGCTGGGCCTCCCCCTGTGCTGCCGAGGGCCCACACCCGCCTCTGTCCCCTGCAGGAGGAAGAGAATGGAGGCCGAGGAGGAGGTAAGGAGTGGACGGGCCTGGGCTGGGCTGGGGACCCGCTCTGTGTCTGGCCCTCTCCTGCAGGTCGGCGTGGATTCTGCTGCACCCTTGCCCTTGACTGCAGCCCCTGTCTGCTCTTTCCTGTGTATCCACTTGCACATATGCTTACTCTCTGCGCCCTCTCTTTTCTCCACATTTGTCTTCCTCGGACCTGTCCATTTCATGCTGGGGGTGGTGTTCTGGGGAGCAGATGGGTTTCTAAGCCCTGGCCCCTGCCCTAGAGTTACTCCCAGCCTAGATGGAAGCTCAGGCGGGAGCTGCAGGGCCCTGGGGGTGGGAAGGCTGATTGAGGGCTGTCCCTGGGGGCAGAGACACTAGGGTTCTCGGGGTATAGGGCGGCCCTGAGGTCCTTCTGTTTCCAGACGTGAGACTAACTCCCCTGGCTGTCAGCCTTGCTCTCCCAAATGGCTTCCCAGGGTATCCAAGGCAGACCTCCTTGAACAGGCAGGCTTCCCCGTCTGCCGCTGAGGCTTCTACTGGGCGCACGTGGGGACTCTGTCTTTCTGAATCCCCACTGCAGAGGCCTGTGATGGGGGAGGAGCCAGCCAGCCTAGTGCAGGCCTGTTTCTCTGATGGATACAGCACTTAGCAGAGGAGTAATGCTGGGATGTAGTGATGTCATCAAGGAGGGAGTGCCAGTCCTGGGATTGCGGGCCTCTGCAGCCCTGACCCTGGGGAAGGGAGTGGGGTGGGAGGTCAGGGTGTCTGTGAGCCTCAGGGCCTTGCTCAGCTCTCCCTGGGTCTGGATGTGGACACTCTCTGAGCGTGCGGGTGTCTCTCCCCACTGGCCTTTTAGGGCACCCTTCTTTTGTCTTGTGATGTTTGTGTGTGTGCGTGTGTGCATGCCTGTCTGTCTGCCGCACTAGACAATGAGCTCGGGAAGGGCAGGGGCCACGTCCGTGCTTCCTCTGAAGTCTACTTTCTAGCATGGTGCTAGGACACAGGAGCCATTTAAGGGGTGGCTCCATGTGCCCGTGTAGCTTTTCATCCTCCCAGCAGTGTGTTTTTTCTGATCCTGTGTGTCCGTGTCCCTGTGGATGTGTGGCTCTGTTTTGTGTCCGTGTGAGTGTGCTTATTCTCTGAGTGTGTGTCCCCCGTGTGTGTAGCTGTGCATGGGTGTGACCTTCAGTAGCCATCCCCAGCTAACCTGACTGATGCTCAACAGGATCCTCCCCCCGGCACCGCCTGGAGCCCATGGACACCATCTTTGTCAAGAACGTGAAGGATGATGGCCCCGCCCATAGGGCGGGCCTTCGCACAGGTGAGCTGTCCCAGTTACCTGGCTCATTGTCATTCATATGTGATGCAGGGGGTCTCGGGTGGGGCTACTGACACCCTTTGACCTGCTCACCTGTGGCCATGCCCCTGGTTCCCAGGAGACCGGCTGGTGAAGGTGAATGGGGAGAGCGTCATTGGGAAGACCTACTCCCAGGTCATAGCTCTGATCCAGAATAGGTGAGCACCCCTGCCTCCCTTCTCCCATCAGAGCCCCCAGCCCACTCCCCGAGTCCCTCCACACCCTCCCCCTCGGCCCTGGTGGTGCCCTGGCGACCAGGATCCCTGTTCTCCCAGACCCTGTTGCCTCAGCCTGGCCTGACCCCCTGCCCTGTCTCCGTAGCGATGACACTCTGGAACTCTCCATCATGCCCAAGGACGAGGACATCCTCCAGCTGGTGAGTCCTCCCCGCTCTCTGAGGTGGAGGACCCTGGGTGCGGGGCGGGATACAGCCCTTCTCCTTGGCCTCTCTCCCATGTTGGCCCCTCTAGGAAGCAGAGGAGAGAGTGTGGGGGCACCACCAGCCCGGCACTGCCCCACTGGGGATGCCAGGCCCGTCCCCGGGCTGGGGCTGCTGGCTGCTTCATTCAGGGCTGCGCTGTGTTGGGGGAGGCGGGCACTGGCTTTGACCAGCAGGATTCCTGCCAGGGTGTCTGGGAGGAAGGTGGCCCAGCAGGCCCTGCCAGACTGGCACGTTCCTGTGGCTCCTGTAAGATGTCTGTTCCCCGCCCTCTCCCCACCTGGCCTCGTGTGAGCACGTCTCCTGTAGATACATACACACACAGACACACACACACACACACAATACTGTTGTGTGCTCCCATTCACACGGCATACCACGGACCACCCCATGCTCAAGCAGACACGCTCGGTACACAGCCACACCACACAGCCCGTGGCCCACCCTTCATCTAGCCTGTCCTATGTGATAACGCATCCCAGACACAACACACCACACACACAACCCCTCAGTACGTAGGCACCACCCCACACGCATGACCACGGGCATCACAGCATACCACACACTCCTCAGCATCTCGGATCCCCACAGCACGCCACCAGTGTGTCACAGCACACACTCGGGGTTCTCACCCCTGTGGCACGAATATTTAGGACATCACGAATGCTTGCTGCTGTCAGAACACATGTGCCCACAGACATCCCAGCCTGCTCCATCCCAGCCCTGGCGTGTGTGCTCAGCAGTGCGACAACCACATGAACTTCCCCAATCATGATACGCGGTGCAGACGCCCCTTCCTTCACCCCACTGCCCACAGAGCAGGCACCATAGACGTGGCACGCAATGTGCCCTGCACTCACGTGTGTACCCGTTTATGCCACACACTCCATGCCTGACGTGTGCACACACACAAACACACACGCTGCCTCTCTGTTCCCTCCCAGCTCTGACCCAGAGCCCAGAGCAGTCCTCTCTGCCCAGTGCCCAGTTCCCTGGTCTCATGAGTGCCAGCCAGAAGCCAGCTTGCTTGCCCCCAAGGTCACTGCCCCCCAGGAGAGGGCTGCGGGCCAATCCTGGAGGCCTTGGGAGCCGCCGTGCTGGCCTCTGCCCTGGATGTGTGCTCACAATCACTGTAATCTCAGTGCCATGCTTGGCACCATGCCCCTCTGGGAACCTCCACCCCATGACCTCGATAGTCCCCTTGCCCTTCCTGGGGAGGGGGAGGCAGGGATGGATGGGGGCCCAGAGAGGTAGGTGGACGGCTTTTCCCAAGTCTCAAAGGCCCTGCCCGTGTGCACCTTTTCCAGGCAGAGGCAGGCGTGCTGTGGTGGGGTGGGGGACTGTGTGTGACCGGGCGGGACCTAGGGCGGTGCTCTCTCCTCTGGGCAGGGTGGGGCAACAGCTTTGAGCTCTGCTGCCCCAGCTCCGGTGGGCAAGCAGCCCCAGCTGTCAGCATCTGGGGGCCTCCGCCGGCCCCCCTCTCCCTGGCTAGTTGGAGGGTGGGGCCCAGGCATTCCTGTGGTTGGGAGCCAAGGCTGGAGGCCAATGGCGCTGCGGCAGCTGCTGACGCCACCGCCGACGCGGCGAGGCCCCTCCACACCCATCCTCCCCTCCCTCCTCCTCCCGCCTGCAAGAGAGAGTCGGTGGGGGCCGAGGGCAGTCGCCGGGAGGGCAGGCTGGGGGGCCCCGAGGCCAGGGCCGGCACAGTGGTCAGCGGGGGCTGGCGGGGGCAGGGAGGGTGGAGGGGGCCGGGATGCCACCACAGCGGCTGTGATGCGGGGAGTCCGGGGAGCCGGCAGGATGGCAGGAGGGAGAGGTACGTGAGTGTCCTGGCTGGTGTGTGGGTCCTAAGGGGGCTGAGTACGGGGTGTGGTTTACTCACCCTCGTCACGTGATGTGTGTGCCCGGGACTGGAGCTGTAGTTAACTGTGTGTGTGTGTGTCTCATTGTGCTTCTCTGTGTGTGTGTGAGTGTCTCTGGGTGTGTATTTTCCTGGGTCTCCTTGTGATGTGTGTGTGTGTGTGTGTGTGGTTTGGTTTCACCCTCCCTCTTTGATACTTCATGCTGAGCTAGGCCCCTGGGTAGCCCCTCAGGGGCCAGGCTAGGCCAGGGCCACAAGGCCGCTGTCCCTGGGGGCTGCCTCCTTTTTTGGCCGGGCCTGGGCGCTGGCCCTGCCACTCCTCAGCAATGCAGCGTCAGCCTCAGCTCCCAGCGCCAAATTCCAGGGCTGGGGTGGCAGAAGGTGGCGCAAGGTCCCTCAACCAGTCTGGCCTCTCCCTCAAGCCTGGTCCAGAGAAGCAGGGGGTGAGCAAGTCCCTCCCCCGCCCCCCAGTGGCCCAGGAGCCAGGCCCTCAGCTTCCCGTCCAGGGGGATGGAGGGACAGCTGGGCTCTCCCAGCCCCCGCCCACCCCACCCTGGACACACCCCTTAGGCGGCTCCCTCCCCTGTCATCTGCCACCTTGACTGGTCTCTGGTGGGGTTTCCCAGCTCCACCCGAGGGTCTGTGGGCACCATGGGACACAAGCAAGCAGGGAGGCGGCTGAGGCCAGCATGAGGGGAGGACCCCAGAAAACAGATGTTGGAATGTTTGTGGCTAAAGGCAGTCCTTGTCATAAGCCTTAGAAAAATCCTGGCTCTTTCTCGAGTGAATGTGTGTGTGTGTATGTGTGTATGTGTGTGTAAGACTCAAAGGCCTCTTATTTCTTTGTCCTCCCCTTGACTCTCTTTGGAGCATGCCTTCTCACCCCCGCCCTCTCAGGACCACCCCCAAAGCTTGGTCCCCTTCCTTCAGGCCCCTTTCTGGAGGGCCTTGACCTCCGGGGGCTGCTGTAACCCTGCCCTGTGGGGTCTGTTCAGCCCTGCTCACCTGCCTTTGTGTCCCCGGGCAGGCCTACTCCCAGGACGCCTACCTGAAGGGGAACGAGCCGTATTCTGGAGAGGCCCGGAGCATCCCAGAGCCACCCCCGATCTGCTACCCCCGAAAGACCTACGCCCCGCCAGCCCGGGTCTCCACCTGGGCCGCTATGGTTCCTGAGCCGCTCTCAGCACTGCCCGGTGACCCCCGGAGTCCTGCTGCCTGGAGTGACCCGGGGCCCCACATCCCGTCTACCGCCCGCTCCCATCCGGACCACCCTTCCTTGGGGATGAGCCAGCCCCGCCCCAGCCCTGGTGCCTTCCCCCGCCTCCCCCCAGAGCCCCGGACGCCTCGTGCCTTCCCGGAGCCTGGCAGCCGGGCACCCCCCAGCAGACTGGAGTGCCAGCAGGCCTTGTCAAACTGGCTGTCGAACCAGGTACCCCGCAGGGCGGGGGAGAGACGGTGCCCCGCCATGCCCCCCCGGGCCCGTAGTGCCTCCCAGGACCGACTGGAGGAGGTGACTGCCCATCGCCCTTGGCCCTGCTCCACCTCCCAGGGTGCCTTGAGCCAGCTGGGCCAGGAGGGCTGGCACCGAGCACGCTCAGACGACTACCTGAGCCGGGCCACCCGCTCTGCTGAGGCGCTGGGGCCAGGAGCGCTGCTGTCACCCCGCTTCGAGCGCTGCGGCTGGGCTTCCCAGCGGCCGTCTGCCCGCACCCCTGCCTGCGCACCCAGGGACCTGCCCGGGCCCCAGGCCCCAGCCCCTCCTGGCCTGCAGGGCCTGGACGACCTCGGGTACATCGGGTACCGGAGCTACAGCCCATCATTCCAGCGCCGGACTGGCCTCCTGCAGGCGCTCTCCTTCCGGGACTCCCCCTTTGGGGGGCTGCCCACCTTCAACTTGGCCCAGTCCCCCGCACCGTTCCCACCAGAGGCCTCTGAACCACCAAGAGTTGTCCGACCAGAACCCAGCACCCGGGCCTCGGAGCCTCCCGCCGAGGATCGCCGTGATGAAGTGATCCTGAGGCAGAAGCCTCCCACGGGCCGCAAGGTCCAGCTGCCCCCCGCAAGACAGATGAACCTTGGGTTTGGTGACGAGTCCCCAGAGCCAGAGGCCAGTGGGCGAGGGGAACGCCCGGCCAGGAAGGTGGCCCCTTTGGCCACTACTGAAGACTCTCTGGCTTCCATTCCCTTCATCGGTGAGTGATGGTGCGGGTGGCTTGTCTTGGGAGACTTGCTTTTCCGTGTCCCTGTTGTCCTCCACCTACCTGCCACCCGAGCGAAACTCTGGGGTGGGTGCTGATGGGATCAACTCATTTCTGTGGCCATCCATCCATTCGTCCATCCATCTTTCTCCCATCATCCCGTCATCCCGCCTCCACTCGTTGACGCGTCCAGTCTTCTTTCCATCCACCTTTACTTCCCCTGTCTCTCCTTCCCTTCCTTCCTTCCTTCTTTCCCTCCCCGTCTCTGGCCTCCTTTGTCCTGTTCTTCCCTTCTTTCTTTTCACTCTTCCTTCCACTCTTTCTCTATCTTTCCTTTGTTCTGTTCACTCTTTCTTCTTTCCATCCGTCCTCCATCCTTCCATGCATCCAGCACCGAGTTGTGCAAGGCACTGTGCTAGGCTCTGTCTTCTCCTGGAGCGCATGGTCCATGGGAATGTATGATCAGACGAGAACGATCCAGGTGAACGGGTGTGTAATAGGAGTCGGGGAGCGCTGAGAGACAGAGAAGGGCTGGGCTGGGGCCCAGTGGCCAAGGAGAGAAAGGAGATTGTGGCTAAGACGAATGAGTTAGTCAGGGGAAGAAAGTTCAGGGAGAGAGACGAGGATGTGCAAAGACCCCGAAGTGTGAGTTAGGATGTCCTTCCAGGTCACTGCATGGGTTGGGAGGGGCCTATTAGTTGATGAGGAGTTCGGACTTCACTTTGAGAGCAGAGGGAATACTGAAAACTTGTTAGGAATGGATGCGTAAAGGGGAGACGGGACAGCGGAAGGGTTGGTGATTCCCAGGTTTCTGGCCTTCCTGGAGGGTAGAGCCTCACCTCTGTATCAGGAAAGAAAAGGAACGAGACGGGAAAAGATTTCGGGTTTGCTGAATAAGAGGTGCTCGTGAGGGAGCGTGATCAGCTGGGCTGGGTCTGGGGGCTTGGGAAGACTGGCCTGCAAGATCATGGAACTGGAGCCCAGAGGTGGTAACCGGACCTGAGGGTGGTGAGCTCACCCAAGGGCAGCCATGGGAGTGACCCTGGGGAAGATCCCCAGGCCAGGAGAGGAGGCACGACCTGCCCCCCGCACCCCAGCCCCCAAGTCCGCTGAACCAGCCTTGTCTAATAGGGCAGACACAGCCTTTTGTCTCAGTAAGCTCCCAATATGAAGTTAGGAGGTAGTTCCAGTCCAAGGGGGTGATGTGGCACCCACTTCAAGGAGCCCCCAGTTGGTGGGGGAGATAGATGGTCCTTATCCTCTGGAAGCTCCCAGTCTGATGGGGGAGACACACTCCATGGCCTCAGAGAGCCGTCAGTCTGGTGGGGCAGACACAGTTCCTGCCTCTAGGAGCCAGGTCTAAGAGGGGTGACTTGCCCCCACTCCTGGGTGCCCTCAGTGTGATGGAGGAGGCTGAAGCTGAGCTTGCATGACCACAGTGGTGGCTCAGTTCCCTTGGCAGTGGGCGTGTTGCCAGGAGGGCCCTGGAGGGCTTTTGGAGTCTGGGGATATGGTCCCAGCCTGGCTGTGAGGCTGGGGCCCTGGGGTGGCAGGCAGGTTCAGGCTTCTGGGACCTTCACCCACCGCTCCCTCTGCTCTCGCAGACGAGCCCACCAGCCCCAGCATTGACCTCCAAGCCAAGCACGTCCCTGCTTCTGCTGTGGTCTCCAGCGCCATGAACTCCGCCCCTGTCCTGGGCACCAGCCCATCCTCCCCAACCTTCACCTTTGCCCTCGGCCGCCATTACTCCCAGGACTGCAGTGAGTGCTTCCCGCAACCCCAGCCCCAGCCGCTCCCTTGCTGCCTGGTCCCACTGGTCCCTGTTGGGCCCACTGCCTGATGGCTGGCCTCCCCCGACTGGCTTCTGCTTCTCCTGGGGTCCCCTGGGGACCAGGTCCCCGGGCCCTGCCTGGATGGGAGGGCTCTGGGGAAGCCCCCTCCGCTGCCCCGCTGATCTGGGCGGCTTTGCAGGCAGCATCAAGGCTGGCCGCCGTTCTTCCTACTTGTTGGCCATCACCACCGAGCGCTCCAAGTCCTGCGACGATGGGCTCAACACCTTCCGGGACGAGGGCCGGGCTCTGCGGTGAGGACCGGGTGTGGCAGGGCTCTTGGCCCTTGGGTCTTCTACACGCGGGGGCAGTGGGCTTCCCACTGCAGGACCTTTGATCCTTGGGACTTGTGGGAGGTCCAAGCGGTGCCTCGCATATGCCTCATCCTTGATCCTCACCGCCTAGGCGCCTGCCGAACCGCGTGCCCAGCCTGCGGATGCTTCGAAGCTTCTTCACTGATGGGGTGAGTGGCACGTGTGATGTGAGCTGGTGAGGGTGTCGGAGGGCTGGGGTGTCCCACGCCTCAGCTCTGGAGCCTAGCCTTGGCAGCAGGGCCTGGCCTGGGACTCCTATGATCCCAAATGGGTCACCCGGATTCCTGTCTCCTTCCTACCTTGGCTCTCCCCACACTCACTTTGTGCCAGCCATGAGACCCACCCTCTCTGGGGGCTCTGTCATCCCCTAAAGACACCGTGAGCCCCCCTCCCAAGGCCTTTGCACTGTCCTGCCAAGCCCCCACCTCTCGTCTAGAAGGTCCTCTCCATGCCCACCTCCATAGCCGCAGGACTCACTTTTTCACTTTCTCTAGATTTACTTTTTTTCTCTAGATTTTTTTAGGCCTTCCGTCAGATTTCAGCCTAGCCCTGACTTTCATGCCTCCCCCCACCACCGTGCTTTCCTCTGAGCACTTCCCCTGTTGAGCACTTTATGGGCTCATCTCCTTTCTTGCCTGTCTCCCCAGCTAGAATGTAAGCCCCATGCGGGCAGGGGTTTCACTTGTCTTAGTCACTGCTTGACCCTACTGGGTGTCTAACACAGTGCCAATGCTGGGAGGCACTGGGTCGGTATTTGTGTGGTGTCTTCAGGGGACAGCGAACACCCTGGAAAGGGCGGCGGGGACACAGGGTTGAGAGTGCTGGAGAGGCCAACGTTTCCAGCCTCAGGACTTTGGGAGACACAGGATCAGTTCTGAAATGGCCTTAAGTGTCTTTTTTTTTTTTTAATATTTTATTTATTTATTTTTTAAAATATTTATTTATTTTTGCCAGCTCTGGGTCTTTTGTTGCTGTGTGAGGGCTTTCTCTGGTTGTGGTGGGCAGGGGCTTCTCTTCATTGTGGTGCGCAGGCTTACTGCAGTGGCTCCTGTTGTCATAGAGCTTGGGCTGTAGGGAACTCGGGCTTGAGTAGTTGTGGCGCACAGGTTTAATTGCCCCCCGGCACGTGGCATCTTCCCAGACCAGGGATTGAACCGATGTCCCCTGCATTGGCAGGCAGATTCTTTTTTTTTTATTTTTAGTTTAATTTACAACGTTGTGTTGTTTTCTGCCGTACGATAAATCAGTCGTAACTACATATATGTATATATATCCCCTCCCTCTTGAGCCTCTCTCCTGCCTACCACCCCCATCCCCCCCCCTAGGTTGTCAGAGCACCAGACTGGGCTCCCTGTGTTGTACAGGGCAGGCAGATTATTAGCTACTGGACCACTAGGGAAGCCCAGGCTTAAATCTTCTTGATTATAGACGGGCTGGAAAAGGCATCTTGATTTCTGTTTTCTTCTTCTTGGCCACACCCTGTGGCTTAGTAGGATCTTAGTTGAACCTGCACCCTCAGAAATGAAAGTGAGCAGTCCTAACCACTGAACCGCCAGGGAACTCCTGGCATCTTGATTTTGTTGACACCTTGATGACTCTGTCACCTGGCTTCCTCCTTTCACTCCCTCTGCTTACTTAACCCTCCCCTAACCCGTCACTGCTATTGCTGGAGTCCTGCTGACGCTGGCACTTCCTCTGTTAACCCCTTGTGGGCATGACCACCTGCTCCACTAACTCAGTCTTTGTTGATGTTCCTACTTCCCCTGTTTATGTAACTCCATGCGGACACAATCACTTTCCCTGTTTCCTTAATTCCTTCAAGTCTATAAAGTTAAATGTGCTGAGGCAGGTGGTCGGCAGGTCACATAGCCTTTCCTCCTTTCTGGCTTCCCCATCACATACATCTCATGACAGCAACACAGATGGATCAGAGAGGGCAAGCAAGGCCTCTGAGAGCACACAGCACAGAGGAGTGTGGTACACACCAGGCCTGTGGGGCTGCAAGTGGTCCATGGGGTTTCTGAGATGCTGGTACTGTGGGAGCCACCCTAAATTGCTCTCTGTTGTCTCTCTGCAGTCCTTGGATAGCTGGGGCACTTCCGAAGATGCTGACGCTCCTTCCAAGCGACACTCAACCTCTGACCTCTCAGATGCGACCTTCAGCGACATTAGGAGAGAAGGCTGGTTGTATTATAAGCAGGTCCTCACCAAGAAAGGGAAGGTAAGATGGCTGGAGGAATGAGCTGGAGGTGGATGGAAGCTGGCTCCAGCAGAACTCTCCAGTTTTTCCTACACCCACCCCACTGCCTCTGGAGCTAAGACTGCCGCATGAGGGGTTAGATGCCAGGAAGAACTTCCCAGGGATCCTAAAGAACTCATGAAAAAGTTCATCAGAGAGATGGTCTTTGCTGTGGGTGGATCTGATCAAGTTATGCTTGGAATTCTGACAATACTATCCCATGGTTGATCCTTGGTTGGCAGATCACACCCAGAATGGCCACTGGGGCTCATGGGAAATGACAGAGCAAGGCCAGGGTGATTCTGTTAGGGGAGCTGAAGCCCCAGAAGAAAGCAGAGTTCAGCCTTTCCAAGGCCATCAGAGGTTTTAGTCTTTATCCTGGAAAGTGTTAGTAGCTCAGTTCTGTCTGACTCTTTGAGATCCCATGGACTGTAGCCAGCCAGGCTCCTTTATCCATGGGATTCTCCAGGCAAGAATACTGGAGTGGGTTGCCATTCCCTTCTCCAGGGGATCGTCCCTACCCAGGGATCAAACCCAGGTCTCCTGCATTGAAAGCTGGCTCTCTACCATCTGAGCCATGGCGGCTTTATACTAAGGGCTGTAGTTCA
Organism: Bos grunniens; assembly: GCF_055505025.1. NCBI lineage: Eukaryota > Metazoa > Chordata > Mammalia > Artiodactyla > Bovidae > Bos > Bos grunniens. Next base: position 24,342,516 of record NC_141183.1, on the reverse strand, counting down.
TGGGGTTGCAAAGAATCAGACATAACTTAGTGACTGAACAACAAGGTGCACCTAAAAGCCCCTGGGGCCTCTCCCACTGGGCTTCTTGTGGGGAGTGAATTAGACAGGGTCAAAGGGAGGTAAGGAGGCCAAGTAAGAGCTGCTCTGGAGATTCAGGTGAGAGAGGAAGGGGGCCTGGGCCTGGGCGGGGGAACAAGCAGGATCCCAAGGGGCAAAGGTGGAGCCCCTGGATCTATGGAGCACGAACTCTGGCTCCAGGCAGCACCATGGGCTGCAGAAGCGGGAGGAGGAGCCACCCCACTGCTGTGCCTCCCCGCAGCACAGGCAGAGCCGGGCAGAGCGGTTAGCGTGAACCTGGGCTTGGCTCTTAACTGTGCTGCGAGTTGCTGGTGAAGCTCAGGCTGCTCGCTGACCTATGACCCAGTTTCCTCGTCTGTAAGCGGAGTGAATGCTAATCCCCAGATCGTGCATCTTTGCTGAGGATTAAATGAGATGATCTAAGCAAGAGTTTACCTGGGTGCCTGGCCCTCGGGAGCTGCTCTTCTGCTTATTGCTATTGTTTGAATTTTCTATCCTGCCTTCTAGGGTATCTTGTACCTGGCGGGAACTTAAGCTTCAAAGTCAGACACACTTGGAATTCCTGCCCAGCCACTTATCAGGCACAAGGCAGCTGGTAACCCCCTTAATGTCCGAATCTCACTTTTCTGATCTGTGAGATGGGGACAGTGTTATTCTTCTCCAAGGGCCCATGTGAAAGTGAAGTGAGAGTGTAGTCCAAACAGGGCTGGCACTCCTCTGTGCCCTTGTCTGGCCTGTTCATGATGCTGCACAGCCTGCTGCTGCTAAGTCGCTTCAGTCATGTCCGACTCTGTGCGATCCCACGGACTGCAGCCCACCAGGCTTCTCTGTCCATGGGATTTTCCAGGCAAGAGTACTGGAGTGGGGTGCCATTGCCCTACTCAGCTCCAATTCTCTGCTGAGGTTCTACAGATTCAGGGGTGAAGGAGCCAGGCCAGTCCTGCCCTGCTGGGGTTCATGCTGGGTGGAGAAAGCACAGTGCTTGACTGCTGTGATGGGGGCACTCAGGAGAGCAGTGCGTAGCAACCTATGACCCTGACCTCAGTGGAATGGGAGGGGGTGTCTGGAAAGCTGTGAAGGGTGTCTAGGGATCTATGAAGCAGGAAGGGTGTGATCTGACAGGGGAGATGCCCTCCTGGGCAGTCTGGGGGGAAGGTGGCAGGGGATGCTGGGCGGCTAGGAGCCGGGATAAGAGATGGAAGGCCAGTGTGGAGGTGGGTGCCTGCCCGCTCGCAGGCCCATCCCTTGGGGTAAGCCTTTGCAGGTGAGGGGGTGGGGTGGAGGTGGGAGCCCAGGAGGTAAGTGTTGCATCTGTGACAGGCGGAGACAAGGCCATTGCTGTTGCCCAGGTGAGCGAGGGGAGCGGGGCGGAGGAGAGGGGACAATTTAGAGAGATGTGAGGGGGAAGGAAAGCTGGGCAGGCTGCAGGCTGGGAGGTGACGGAGGGTGGAGGAGGTAGTGTTGGTTCCTGGGGTCCCAGCTTGGGCTGGAGGGTCAGTGAATGGTGGGACCCTTCCCCCAGCTGGAGGGGCAGGTCTGGGGAGAGGCAGCCAAGAGGTTCTTTGTGGGCCTATGGCGTCCGAAGGCCCTGGCGCATCCCCCAGTGGAGGTGTCCTGGTGACAGAGGCTCTGAGGGTGCGGCATCAGGAGGGAGATCCACGTGGGGAGGGTGCTTGTCCATCAGAGAGGACACAAGTGTCTGCAGCCACAGGTGCAGGAACACTGAGGGAGAAAGCAAGAGACGGATGGGCCTCGGGAAGAAGCGGAGAATGGAGACCAAGGAGGAGTGGGCAGGTATGGACAAATGGTCTGGCCCAAGGCTGGAGGTGATAGCTGCTGACTCCTGCCTGACAGTGGGCTGTCCCCTGCTCTGGGAGCCCTCTGGCAGCCCAGCAGCAGGATCTCCTGGGCAAGGAAGGGACCTGGCCCCTCCCGGGTGCTTCGGTCTGTCCAGGATCCAGATTGCCAGGCAGATGTTGTCTGCTCCAGCCAAGTCCAGCCTTCCCCCGGCCCCCAGCTCCTTTGGAGGCCACTGACTATCAGTGAGAGGATGGGATGGGTGGGTGTGACATCCCTGCAGCCAGACCCAGCACTGGAGCTGGATGTGACCTTGGAGCTGGGTCACCTCTTATTTTTCCAATATGGCATACTGATGCTAGGGGCGGGGGCCTGACTTGTCCAAGGTCATCTAGCTGGTTTAGTCCCAAAGGGCCTCCTTGTCACCATCTCACTCTGACATTAAACTTCTCTTGGAGGGCCCTGCTGTTTCCTGCTTTGAACATCCCTGCCTGGGTCCAGTAGGTATGGGATGATGGGCAGGGTTCATGGCCAGACGTAGCTGAGTTCACCTGCCAGCCTCCAAGTCTCCTCATCTGGTTTGTTCTGAGGACAGAGGCTCTTGCTGGCTGAAGAGTCGTAGGTAGGCTGTGAGCCAGAGGAACGGTGCCCTCAGTCTAATGGGGGAGATGAAGCCCCAGCCCGCAGGGTGTTGTTCCGAGAACGACAAATTCATTTACTCAGTAAATATCGACGAGCACTTCCCCTGTGCCAGCATGGCTCTAGGCTCTGGAGTGGGGAGGCAAGAGGGCAGATGAGTTCCCTGACTCAGGAGCTTTTCCGAGCTTTCCCAATATGGAGAAAGCTGCCCATAGCCAGTAACCTGAGGCTGCGATGGGCATTCAGAGAAGATGAACAGGGCGATGTAATTGCCTTTAAGTGGGGAGGAAGGAGGAGCTGCCATTAGGGGAGAAGCGCTTAGAGGTGGTTTTGCTAAGGAGGTGATGTTGGTAACGCTTGAGCTTAGACCGTAAGGGTGAGAAGGAGGCAACCACATGAGGAAGAAAGACCAGGGGCTCTGGGCAGAAGGAATAGCATGTGCACAGATCTGGAGAAAGGAAAGGTTTGGCTTGTTCAGTAGAAAAGGCCCCTGTGTCTCGGCATCATGAGAAAAAAAGAGGGATGGGTTAGGAGAAACAGGCACCTGATCACAAAAGACCTTAGATTTGATTCCAGCGGTGATGGGAAGCCATGAGAGGGTGCCAAGCAGGGGGAGCCAGGACCTCATCTACGTTTTGAAATGATGGCTGCAGCTGCTGCTTGCAGAGTGGGTTGCAGGAGGGAGAGTGGAAACTGGGAAGGTTCATGCAGTGGTCCAGGCAAGAGGTGTTGATGTGGTGGCAGGAAAGATGGAGAGAGGTGATATTCTAGAAGCAGAACAGTTGTGATTTCCTGATGGGTTGGAGTCAAGGTTGAGGAACAAGGAGGAGTCAAGAGCAATTCCCAGGTTTTTGGACAACTAGGTGGATTTACTGAGCTGAAAAAGATGGATGGAAGGGGAAAGGTAAAAATCAAGTGCCCCATAGTGAGCAAGCAGCATCTGCAGTGCCCGTGGGACATGCAGATGGAGACACTGAGCAGACAGTGGCAGGTACCGGAGCGTGGCTCTGGGGAGATGCTGGGCCACGGGTACGACTGAGCATCAGCATCAGCAGACAGACAAGATTTTAAAAAACGGGCGTGGATGGTGTCATGGGGGAGGTGTGCAGGGGGTGGGGGCCCAGGACAAAGTTCTGGAGCGCCCCCTCCTTTAGGGCAAGGACTCTCAGCTCAGCATTGTTGGCATTTTGGGCCAGATGAGTTTTTGCTGTGGGGTTGGCCTGGCATCAGCATGCTTAGCAGCATCCTCAGTCTGCCTCTGCCCACTAGGTGCCATAGCACTTCCCCAGGTGTGACAACTGAAAATGTCTCCAGACAAACATCTCCTGGTTGAGAACTGCTGATGTAGGGGATGTTGGTTGATGAGGGGCGGGGTGGAGGAGTAGAAAAGGAGTCAGTGAAATTAGGAGGAAAACTAGAAACCACAGGATCCTGGATGCCAAGAGAGAGTTTGGGGAGGGAAGGAATGACTGCTGGCTGGGTCCTATACCACCAAGAGGCCAAGCAAAGGGCTGAGAAGGGCCTGGACGCTGCCACAAGCTTTCGCAGTACTGAGCCCAGGTGGCCTGGGGGGCAGCTTCCCAGGAAGAGGAGAGGGAGTGGAGTCTTGAGTGAGAGATAGAGAAGCAGGGAGAGCAAGCGTGGTTGACAGCTTCTGACAAGCTTTGCCCGCTAAGGGAAGCAGAATGTGGCCCCTGAATGGCTTTAGGAGGATTGTGCGGAAGGTGGGTCCCGCTTGGTCGGGGGGTGGGGTCTGATTGCCCTCTGGAGCCCCCTGCCGGTTCTCCGGGGGCATTGCCGATGCCGCCGGAGCGCCCACTTGAAGAGAAGATTGGGGACCCTTTGAGGGCACTGAGAACGATGGATAGGGGTGTCCCGGCCGCTGCGAGGCTGAGAGAGGTGGGGGACTGCGTGCGGGAGGCCGCCCCAGGCGCCGGCGGGAGTGGCGCAGAGCAGGGGGCTCCCGGCGGGCAGTGGGGTGGGGTGCCCACCGCTGTCCACCGCCTGCAACTCCTAGGGCCCCCTCGGGCTCTGGGGCGGGGAGGGCAGGCCCAGCCTCTCACCCCGCCCCCCTCCCCTCTCTCCCCCTCCTCGTGTCTCCCTGCAGAAAGCGGGCGGCGGCCTGCGCCAGTGGAAGCGGGTGTACGCCGCGCTGCGGGCGCGCTCGCTCTCGCTGAGCAAGGAGCGGCGGGAGCCCGGGCCGGCGGCGGCGGGGGCGGCGGCGGCCGTCGCAGGTGAGGACGAGGCGGCGCCCGTCTGCATCGGCTCCTGCCTGGTGGACATCTCCTACAGCGAGACCAAGAGGAGGCACGTGTTCCGGCTGACCACCGCTGACTTCTGTGAATATCTCTTTCAGGCTGAGGACCGGGATGACATGCTGGGCTGGATCAGAGCGATCCGAGAGAACAGCAGGGCCGAGGGCGAGGTGAGGGCCCGGCCCGGCCCCAGGCGGGCCAGGGAGGGCAGGGCAGGCCCCGGGCCCCTCTCACCGGCCGGGCTCCTCCCTTCCCCGCTCGGAGCCTCAGTCCCCTCTTGCATAAAATGGGCCAACAGGAGTATACCTGGCGACTCTGCCCGCCCAGGGTTTGGTGTGAAGAGAGGATGCATGGGCCAGTGGCTCACAGAGGGCCTGGCGTCCTTAGTATTCCATGACTGGCAGTAACAATAATAGCTGTCAGAGTGACAGTAATTATTATTATTATCATCGTTGTTATGACTGCCTTGGGCAGGCTCTGGCACAGAGAGGTCAGGTCCAGGCCAAACCTCAGCCTCTTGGTGGAGCTTCGGGAGGCAGGGGGATCTCCTGTGAAATGTATTACAGAAAGAGGTCCCCCTGGGCCAGAGCTGTAGGGGACCCCCCTGCCAGGGCTGGCCTTTCTGCAGAGGCAAAAACACATTGACCTTGGGAGGAGGCCAAGGGGATTGGCCTTTGGCAGCAGGCAGCAGGGGCTGAGCCAAGGGCTTTGGCAGGGAATCCAGGAGAAGTTTTAAATGCCGCCCCCTCCACGGTGGCGCTGCACGCCAGGGGCCTGGCTGGAGTATCTGCCTCGACTCACTCCAGCTCCCAGGTGGCTGCACAAGTGTGCCTCTGTACACCTGCAGTTCTGTGGGGGTCCTGGGCTGGGAGCTGGGGGCTGGCCTCTGCCAAGAGGATGGTGGGCTTGGGCCCTGGTCCAGCGTTCACCTGCTCTGACCACAGGAGGGGGTCCTAGTGCTCACCGAGGCCCACCATCTCACTGAGCCAGGCTCTGCTGCCCCAGGACAATGTCCTCGCTGCAGGGAGAAAAGCACCTGAAATTTAGGGCCCTTCTCTGCGGGGACTGGCTGGGGCTGTCCCCAACAGGGTATGAGCTGGGGGTCCCAAGTCCCTGCATTATTGCAACAGCTGCCCCTCCTGGGGCAGCTGGGCTGTGCCTTGCCAGAACTGTGATGAATGCCACATGCATAATTCTGCACCCCAACCCTGAGGTTGCCATATTATCTCTCCAAGGAGGAGACTGAGGCTCAGAGAGGTTAAGTGGATTACCCAAGGTCACACGGCTGGTGAGGGGGTGCTTGAGAGTCCGGCCCTGGTCTTTCTTGCTCTGGGGTCTGTCCCCTCCAGCTGGCAGATGGAGGAGAGGGGAGGCAAAGCTGAGGCAGGGGCCAGGGAGAAGTCCTGGTGGGTTGGCCATGGGCACTGATGGGGTCTGCTTTCTCTTTCCTTCCTCCAGGACCCCGGCTGTGCCAACCAAGCTCTGATCAGCAAGAAGCTTAATGATTATCGCAAAGTGAGGTGAGGCCCAGTCCTTGTCCTGGCCATGGGGTGGGGGACACCCCAGGCAGAGGTCATTCTCCTGGCCCATCTCCAGACTTGAGGGCAGTCCTGAATCGCCCTCTCTTGGGGGCAGGGAGGGCAGAGGGGCATTGAGGCCTCCAGTCCCCAGAAGGGCATGGGGGGAATGGTCTTGGGGATGGAGGAGAGGTCCGAAGAGATGGGAGGCCAGGGCAGGTGGCATGCTGGGCCACCCCAGTGAAGACCTCTCCCCTCTTCCTACACAGCCATAGCTCTGGGCCCAAAGCTGATTCTTCCCCCAAAGGCTCTCGTGGCCTGGGGGGACTCAAGTCTGAGTTCCTCAAACAGAGTACGGCACGTGGCTTCAGAACTCAGGACCAGCCTGCAGGGAGCAAGGGTAGGAAGGTGGCTGCTAAGGGGGTGGTATGCATGTGGGTGTGTGCCGTGGTTATCCTCATGCATCTGCCCATGTGTGTATGCCTGTGAGGGGCTGGGGGCTCTGAGGGTCTCAGGGGTGGAAGGGCCTGGAGCCTGATTTCCCTCCAGGACATCCCAGCTGGGTGGTCCTCCAATCTCTGCTTGTGTCCTTCAGGAGCAGGAGGCAGCCTTTTCCATCTTCACACGCTTTTGACCATTAGAAAGTTCTTTCTTTGGTTGTACCAGAATCTGTGGCGCCCACTTTGTTGTCAGCCCCTGAGCCCATACAGAAGTCCCCTATTACTCTGAGGCCTCTCTTCCCCAGGGTGAACACCCTCATGACTTTGGCCTTCTCTGTTGGGATAGTATAATTTCCCATCAGCCCTCAGCATCCTGGTTGCCTTTCTGAAGGAGTCCCCTTACGTCCAGTGTGTGAATGTGATGTACAAGTGTCTGTGACCGAGTGTGGCTGTTGCCCCTCCCTGGGCCCCTAGCTCACCCGGGCTCTCTTCCTCCTCCAGCCCCAGATGACAGTGTCTCCACCTCCAAAACCCCCTGGGGCATCAGCATCATCAAGAAGAACAAGAAGGCGGCGCCCAGGGCATTTGGTGTCCGACTGGAGGAGTGCCAGCCAGCTACGGAGAACCAGGTGGGCTCCTGCAGTGCTCCAGGGCCAGAGGGGAGTGGGGCGACTGAGGCACAGAGGGTCAGAGCTGCCAGGGACCTTGGAACCAGCTCTCCACCTCATCTTATGGACACAGCTGGGAAAGCCGCTCAGGGAGGGAGCACAGAGCTGAGTCAGAGTCCCTGATTCCCAGCTGGTGCTCCTTCCCAGACCATGGCAAAGCTTTGGTGTGATTTCTGGCTCCCAGATTGGAGGCAGCGAGAGCCTTTAGTAACTACCCTCCATGGGGTTCTGCCCTTTCTCTGCCCCCATCTTGTCCTTCCCACCTCTGGCCCACTGGTGGAGAATACTGTTCTTTTTTAAATTGTATTTCATTGAAGTATAGTTGTTGTACAATATTATGTAAATTATAGGTGTACAATGTAGTGATTCACAATTTTTTAAGGTTATGCTCCATTTATCATTATTATGGAATATTGGCTATGCTCCCTGTGTTGTACAATATATCCTTGTAGCTTATTTTATACCCACTAGTTTGTACCTCGAATCCCCTACCCCTGTCTTGCCGCTGCCCGCTTTGCTCTCCCTACTGATAACCACTGCTTTGTTCTCTACATATCTGAGCCTGCTTTTTTGTTGTTGTTATATTCACTATTTTATTTTTTAGATTCCACATATAAGGGATATACAGTACTTGCCTTTCTCTGACTTATTTCACAGAGCATCATGCTTTCCAAGTCCATCCATATTGCTGCAAATGGCAAAATTTTATTCTTTTTTATGACTATGTAGTAGAGAAGGCAATGGCACCCCACTCCAGGGCTCTTGCCTGGAGAATCCCATGGATGGAGGAGCCTGGTAGGCTACAGTCCATGGGGTCCCTACGAGTCGGATGCGACTGAGCAACTTCACTTTCACTTTTCACTTTCACGCAATGGAGAAGGAAATGGCAGCCCACTCCAGTGTTCTCGCCTGGAGAATCCCAGGGACGGCAGAGCCAGGTGGGCTGCCGTCTATGGGGTCGCACAGAGTCGGACACGACTGAAGCGACGTAGCAGCAGCAGCAGCAGTATTACGTTGTGTACATGTACCACATCTTCTTTATCCATTCATCTGTTGATGGACATTTAGGTTGCTTCCGTATCTTGGCAGCTTTAAATAATGCTGCTGTGAACATTGGGGTGCATGTATCTTTTCAAATTAGTGTGGTTTATTTTTTCTGGATATATATCCAGGAGTGGAATTGCTGGGTCATCAGTCAGTTCAGTTCAGTTCAGTTCAGTCGCTCAGTCATCTCTGACTCTTTGTGACGCCATGGACTGCAGTACACCAGGTCTCCATGTCCATCACGAAATCCCAGAGTTTGCTCAAACTCATGTCCGTTGAGGCGATGATGCCATCCAGCCATCTCATCCTCTGTTATCCCCTTCTCCTTCGCCTTTAATCTTTCCCAGCATCAGGGTCTTTTCCAATGAGTTAGTTCTTTGCATCAGGTGGCCAAAGTATTGGAGTTTCAGCTTCAGCATCAGTCCTTCCAATGAATATTCAGGACTGATTTCCTTTAGGATGGACTGGTTGGATCCCCTTGCAGTCCAAGGGAATCTCAAGAGTCTCCTCCAACACCACAGTTCAAAAGCATCAATTCTTCAGCGCTGGGTCATATAGTAACTCTATTTTCAGTGTTTTGAGAAATCTCCATGCTGTTTTCCACAATGGCTGCTTCAATTTACATTCCCACCAAGAGTGTACAAGGGTTCCCCTTTCTTCTCATCCTCGCCAGCTTTCGTCCTTTGTGGTCTTTTTGATGCAACCATTCTGACAGGTCTGAGGCGGTATCTCACTGTGGTTTTGATTTGCATTTCCCTGATGACTGGCGGTGTTGAGTATCTTTTCGTGTGCCTGTTGGCCGTTTGCATTTCCTCTTTAGAAAAATGTCTGTTCAGTTTTTCTGCCCATTTTTTAATTGGGTCATCTGTATTGTTTTTGGCCTTGACCTGTGGCCTGGAGGATCTTAGTTCCCCAACCAGGGATCACACCTGGGTCCCCAGCAGGGGATGCATGGAGTCCTAACTGCTGGACCGCTAGGGAGTTCTCAGGTTGTTTGTATTGTTGATGTTGAGTTGTATGAGCTGTTTATGTATTTTGGCTGTTAATCCCTCATTGATCAGTCGTATCATTTGCAAGTATCCTTTCCCGGAGAATGCTGTTCTTACCTCCCTAACACCCCTGCCTTGCCTGTGTCTCCAGCGTGTCCCCTTGATCGTGGCCGCGTGCTGTCGAATTGTGGAGGCACGGGGGCTGGAGTCCACGGGCATTTACCGAGTCCCAGGCAACAATGCAGTGGTGTCCAGCCTGCAGGAACAGCTCAACCGTGGCCCCGGGGACATCAACCTGCAGGATGAGGTGAGTCTGACTCGGGGGTTGGTCCATGGAAGGGGGCCAATGTGGTGTGTTCATTGTACCCTGTGATGTGCCTGGCACTGGGCCAAGGCACCAAGATGGGCACGACGAGATTTGCCTTTGCAGACCAGCCGCAGGGATGGGCCTCAACCCGGCTGCAGCCCAACAGGTGGATGCGGTCAGGGCCTGGGAGCTCTGAAGCAGAGGCTGGCGGGTGACAGGTTTTTGGGCCTGGAGGATAAGAAGAATTCAGGAAAGCCAGGAAAGGGCCCTCCAGGCAGGGAAATGGTCTGGGGAAAGGCGTGGCCCTGGAGGCTTGCTGGCAGTCACCATGCCGTCTCTGTAAAGGGCCAGGAGGCAGGTGTTCCAGGCTTTGGTTATGTGGTCTGTTGTACACCCTCCTCCTCCTTGTTCTCTTCCTTCTTCAGCTCCACAATGTTTATTTGTTTATTTACTTATTTTTGGCTGTGTTGGGTCTTCATCGCCGCCCAGGCTCTTCTCGAGTCGCAGCAAGTGGGGGCTACTTTCTAGTCGTGGAGTGTGGGCTTCTTAGTGTGTGACTTCTCTCGTTGCGTCGCACGGTCTAGGACTCATGGGCCCAGGAGTTGCAGCTCCTGGGCTCTAGAGCATAGGCTCAATAGTTGTGGCACATGGGTTTATTTGAACCACAGCACGTGGGATCGTCCCGGATCAGGGGTTGAACCCACGTCTCCTGCATTGGCAGGTGGATTCTTTACCACTGAGCCACCAGGTAAGCCCTTCTTCACAACATTTTAAAAATGCAAACCCCATTCTTACCTCGAGGGCCACACAAAAACAGGTCATTGGCTGGATTTGACATTTGGGTCATGGTTTGCAGACCCCTGGTTAAAAGAAAGGGAGTATATGGTGTTTGCTGGAGTGGCCAGCAATGTGGGTGGCTGATCAGATGAGACAAGACTAGCTTGTGAAGGGATCTGACAACCACACTTAAGAGTTTGAAGCATGTTATAATAACAATGGAATATAACCTTCAAAAATTGTGAATCACTGTGCTATACACCAAAGTCACTGCAGATGGTGACTGCAGCCAGGAAATTAAAAGACGCTTACTCCTTGGAAGGAAAGTTATGACCGACCTAGATAGCATATTCAAAAGCAGAGACATTACTTTGCCAACAAAGGTCCATCTAGTCAAGGCTATGGTTTTTCCTGTGGTCATGTATGGATGTGAGAGTTGGACTGTGAAGAAGGCTGAGCGCCGAAGACTTGATGCTTTTGAACTGTGGTGTTGGAGAAGACTCTTGAGAGTCCCTTGGACTGCAAGGAGATCCAACCAGTCCATTCTGAAGGAGATCAGCCCTGGGATTTCTTTGGAAGGAATGATGCTAAAGCTGAAACTCCAGTACTTTGGCCACCTCATGCGAAGAGTTGACTCATTGGAAAAGACTCTGATGCTGGGAGGGATTGGGGGCAGGAGGAGAAGGGGGCGACAGAGGATGAGATGGCTGGATGGCATCACCGACTCGACAGATGTGAATTTGAGTGAACTCCGGGATTTGCTGATGGACAGGGAGGCCTGGCGTGCTGCGATTCATGGGGTGGCAAAGAGTCGGACACAACTGAGCGACTGGACTGAACTGATGCTATACACCTGGGGGCTTCCCAGGTGGCGCTAGTGGTAAAGAACCCACCTGCCAATGCAGGAGACGTAAGAGATGAAAGTTTGATCCCTGGGTCAGGAAGATCCCCTGGAGGAGGGCACGGCAACCCACTCCAGTATTCTTGCCTGGAGAATCCCATGGACAGAGAAACCTGGTAGGCTACAGTCCATGGGGTCACAAAGAGTTGGACATGACTGAAGCAACTTGGCACACACATGCTATACACCTGAAACTTATATAATACTGAACATCAATTAGATCTCAATTTTCATGATAAGACGTGTTTAAAGCAGGAAAAAAATTACATAGAAGGACTCTGGTTCAGTTAAGATAGAGAAAGCACACTCTGACCAGTTTTTCCTAGTGATTACATCTAAAAATCCTGGACAGAGTATATAAAGTAAATGTCAAATAACTCTGAAAGGTGGGTAACAGCAGCCTGGGGAGGAAGAGTGCAGCCTTCCAGAGGTCAAGGCCATCTAATGCAAACTCCCAAAATGTCTGTCTTGTCTAAAAATGTTTCTGTGCTTTCATTACAACTTGTCCTCTTCAGCTATAGAGAGAAACATTAATGTCTCTGTGTTCACAATCCTGTTTTGGTATTTCCTCCAGAATTCTACTCTATCATCTTCCCTTTCTCTTGTGCCATGAGCTGAATCATGTCCTCCCAAAATTCATACATTGAAGCCCAAACTGCCAACATGACTGTATTGGGAGTAGGGCCTATTGGGAGGTAATTATGGGGAAATAAAGTCAGGCTGCGATATGATAGGGTGAGTGTCCTTGTGGAAGGAGACACCGAAGAGCCCCTCTCTTCACCCTTTCCACCTCATAAGGACACAGCAAGAAGGTGACTGCCTGCAAACCAGGAAGAGAGCCCTCACCAAAAACTGAACGGGCCGGCACCTGGATCTTAGAGTTCCCAGCTTCCAGAGTTGTGAGAAAAGAAGTTTCTGTTGTTTAAGCCAAAAAAAAATAAAAAAAAGTTTGCAGCAGTTTAAATGTCAATTATATCACAATAAAACTGGGGGAAATATCCAAATAAACATTTCCATTTAAAAAAAGAGTTTGCAGTAGGGCCAGTGTTTCCCAGAACCCTAAGGTTCCCCAGAGGTGCTGTGGGAGGCTGAGGGCAGGTCAGGACCTGCGTCCCTGCCTGAACTAGAGTAACCTGCTTTGCTCTGTCTCTTTTTATTCATCTTTGGCTGTGCTGGGTCTTCGTTGCTTTGGGTGAGCTTTCCCTAGTTGCCGCCAACAGGGGCTCCTCCTTGTGGTATGCAGGCTTCTCGTTGCAGGGGCTTCTCTCGTTGCGGAGCAGGGACCCTCGGGAATTCAGGCTTTAGTAGCATTGGCTTCAGTAGTGGCAGCACGTGGGCTCAGCAGCCATGGCACACAGGCTTCGTTGCCCCGCGTCATGTGGAATCCTCCTGGACCAGGGATCAAACCCACTCTCCCCTGAATGGCCAGGCGGACTCTGCACCACTGGACCATCAGGGAAGTCCTTCTGTCTGTTTTCTTTAATGTCGATTTTTTTCACATTGGGTTTTCTTGGATCATTTTACTGGACAAAAGATACTCTGCTGGAAAAGATGTTTCAGAAAACCATGAATTTGGGCAGGAAAGTCCTATGAGTCACATACTCTGAAGCTGTATGTGAAGACATAAGACAGTCTTTCTGCCCTTGGGAAGGAGCTCGGGAGACAAGATGAGCACATGTGAAATAGTGGACAAGAGAAAAGGCTGGTTCTCATTAGGGACCAGATTGTGTATCCCAGAGAGGGATCTGAGTGTCAGAACAGAGAGTGGACCCACCTCTTGGGCTTGGCAGTGGGGAGGGTGAGGCCCAGGGCCGAGGACGGAGGGCTTTTGGTGGCTTCACTAAAGCCTTTGACCTTGAGCTAATGGACAGTGGGGAGCCTTGGATGGTTCTTCAGTTGGGGAGGCATAGATGAGAGTAGGGTTTGAGAAGCAGGGCTTTAGCGTATGCCTAATGGGTGTGTGGGCTTCTCTGGTGGCTCAGCTGGTGAAGAATCCACCTGCAATGTGGGAGACCCTGGTTTGATCCCTGGGTTGGGAAGATTCCCCTGGAGAAGAGAAGGGCTACCCACTCCAGTATTCTGGCCTGGAGAATTCCATGGACTATATAGTCCATGGGGTCGCAAAGAGCTGGACACAACTAAGCACCTTTCACTTCACTTGAGTAGATGTAAACTAAGGAGGCCCAGAGCAGGATGTCTAGGGAAGAAATTACCCATCTTGTGGGAGAGGGGATCAGGAGGACTCAGTGGTCCCAGGGGGATGAGGAGGGTGGGAGCAGCTCTAGGACTTGGCTGCACGAGAGGGAAGAAGGAGGGGTAGGAAAGGAGCCAGAAGTTTGAGCTGTGGACTGGTGGTATCTGTCCCTGGCAGACCTGAGGTGTAGGACAGGAAAGAGGATGTCATGGAGCAACCCGTTGGACTGGGCTTGTCGATGGAAATTCAATTAACTATCAGTTAAGAAGAAAAAAGTGTTGAGCTATGGACCCATTGTAATGAGTACTATATTGCTGAGTTGTGTGTCTTTGCTCCAGGATTTTGTTGCTTTCTGAACATGTGTTATTCTGAGCAGTTCCTATCCAGGAAGGACTTTGCATTGGGTGTTGGCGCCCCCTGGTGCACAGAAGGGACACTGACCTGGCTATTCTTCATTCTTGTGTTCAACAACCATTTGTTTAGCCCAGTTTCTCAACCTTGACACTTCGGGCAGAATAACTCTTTTCTTGTGGGAGGTTGTCTTGTGCACTGGAGGAAGTTTAGCAGCACCCCAGGCTTCTGTCCGCTCGATGCCAGTGGCGTGCCCCAGGTGTGAAAACCAAACAGTTCCAACGTCCCTTCTTGAGAATTCGTGATTTAGACCAGCAGGAGTTGGCACCAGCAGGTCCAGTGGGCAGGCTCATGTGGGGGTGGGTTTTGCTCACTTCTGTCCCCCACAGTGCCTGCACCAGGGAAGGGATGTTCTTTCTGTGGAGGGACAAATGTCCAAGCCCGCTGGGCTGGCTGGAGCAGGGGCACTGGGGCTAGGGGCTCAAGGGGCTTGGACCTGGCTGGGGACTCTGTTCTGCTGTAGTGGGTATTCTTAGCCCAGTGACCCTTGGTCTGGGCAGAGCTGGGTATGGTATCAGTAGATCCCAGAGAAGGCCAGAACCAGGCTGGACTGGGCTCCAGGGCTGGACCAGCATGGAGGCGTGGGCACCGGGGCGGGGCCTGACTACAGCCTTATGTCTTTGCCCCCTCCCCAGCGCTGGCAAGACCTCAACGTGATCAGCAGCCTGCTCAAGTCCTTCTTCCGAAAGCTACCTGAGCCTCTTTTCACTGATGGTGAGTTGGGGGCGGACGTGGAGGATGGAAGGGGGAGGGAGTACCTATCTATGCTGCGTCCTGACTGCTTTTTAAATTGAGTGTGTGGTTTTACTTTGGGGGTTTAATACAAAAGAAACACATGCTTGTAAAAAACTTCATCAGTACCGATATAAATAAAGTGAACACAGTCATCTTCCCGTTTCCTGTCCACAGAGGTTATCCTAACATTTTCTGGGCATTTACCATGTGCCAGGCACTACTCCCTACAAATCCATGAGGAGGTACTATTATTTCCACCCCATAGATGAGGGAGCTGCTGCACAGAGAGGTTAAGTGACTTGCCCGAGGTCACAGAGGTTGTAAGTGTCAGAGCCAGAATTCAACCCCAGGCATCTGTCCCCAGAGCCCAGCTCTTGGCCGTTTGCTGAGCTCCTTGTTAACAGTGCACTGTGTTTGCTTCCAGACCCTGTTACACGGGGTTTCTCTTGTGACTCAGCTGATAAAGAATCCTCCTGCAATGTGGGAGACCTGGGTTCGATCCCTGGGTTGGGAAGATCTCCTGGAAAAGGGAAAGGCTACCCACTCCAGTCTTCTGGCCTGGGTCGCAAAGAGTTGGACACGACTGAGCGACTTTCACTTTCCTTTTTCCTCTCACACGTGTGACAAAGACACACGTGCCTACATAGGGCTTGCAGTTGGGTGATGCTGGTAGCTGTTTCATCTGGCTCTGAAAGGAATAAAGCTGCGATGATAGCACTTTCCAGTTTCTATAGTATAGATACTCCTGCCATGGCTGGCTTCAGGATCCCAATCTGCTGTCACCGACATGAGCTGGGACAAGACAGACACAGCCAGTTGTCAGGAGTCCTGTGAGCGAGTGGCTCCGCTGCTTGCGTGGTTCTCAGCAGAAGGAGGCTCATTAATTTTGAGATTCATTCGTGTCAGTACAAAGAGCTCGACCTTGTTTTCCTTTTAAATCAACCACATAGTGTTTCCCAGCCTGAATAGACAGTAAATTGTCTAATCACTCCCCTTGTTGTTGTTTAGTTGGTGAGTCGTGTCTGACTGTTTGGTACCCCATGGACTGTAGCCCACCAAGCTCCTCTGTCCTTGGGATTTCCCAGCCAAGGATTCTGCAGTGGGTTGCTATTTCCTTCTCCAGGGGATCTTCCCAACCCAGGGATCGAACCCGTGTCTCCTGCTTGGCAGGCAGATTCTTTACCACTGAGCCACCTGAGAAGCTCAATCACTCTCCTACTGATGGATATTTAGATTGCCTTCACATTTTTGCTATTTCAGTACACGTTATAATGATTTTTCTTGACTGTGTCCCTGCATGCCTGGACCAGGATCCCAGAGGTAGATACTTAGACATGGACTCGCTGGGTCAGAGTCCTGGAAAGCATTTTTGAAAGCTAAAGTCAAGTTGCATGCCGAGGAGCTGACCCAAGCTCACACTGCCGCTGGTGGTGTAAGATACTTTCCCACGTCCCCATCACACTGGATGATGTTATTAATATTTTAAAGTTTTGCTGATCAGAGAGGGGAAATGGCATCTCACTGTTGTTTTCATTTTCACTTCTGTCATTACTAGGAGATTAACCTTTAATGGATTCTGTGCTGAGACACATACGTAAACATGAGTGTTTAGGAATACCTTATGATTATAAAAATATTTTCTTATTTTTCCCAATACTTGAATAAGTATTATTTTTGACTCTGTAATGCAATTAGATTTGTTTGTGTATTACATGAGCTAGAAATGGATTTATTTTCCCGACAAGATAGCTAATAGTCCGCAGGACATTATCGACACCACCATCCTTTCCCACTGACTTGAAGATCCCCTGGAGAAGGGCATGGCAACCCACTCCAGTGTTCTTGCCAGGAAAATCCCATGGACAGAGGAGCCTGGTGGGCTGCAGTCCAGAGGGTCGCGAAGAGTCGGACACACTTTTTCCTGTAGATCCACAGGGCCTGTCTCCCTCCTTTCAGTTCTGACCCTTCTTCCCCTTTCCATCAGCGTCACGTTGCCTGAGCTGTACGATGGTTTTAGTCCGTGTCAGTTTCTCACTGGCAGGTCCTCCCTCATCATTCTTCCCTTGGAGAATATTCTTGGCTGTCTTTGCACATTCTCTCATCCAGGTGTATTTCAGGATGAACTTACCACGTTCCCTTTTTTAAAGTTCCCCGTGGACTTCTTCTGAGGGGAGGTGGGGGAACCCTGATACAGATGGGGAGGAGTGTTTGGAGGCTGAAAGGGCCCTCCCTCTTTCTAGGTAACCTGTCTTCTAACCTCGTGGTGTCCTTGTCCTGGAGCCTGGGGCAGGGACCCCTTCTCCAGGGTCAACAGGCAGCTGAGGTCTCATTTCTTCCCAAACGAGCACGCCTGGGCTTCTCCAGGTCAGGCGCACCCCTGAGGGCAGCTGCGGTGGGTTTGGTCACATGAACTTAGGGCCCTGGAGCCCCCCTCCCACCAACTGAACAACCTCAGCACAAACATGACCTCCCCGCAGGGCCTCCTCAGCCCGGAAGCCCCCCTCTCTAAAGAATCCTCACTGTTCTAGACAAATACAACGACTTCATCGAGGCCAATCGCATTGAAGACTCGAGGGAGCGCTTGAAGACGCTGCGGAAGCTGGTAAGGAGGGGGCTGCTGCTGGGCGAAGGGCAGACTGGACAGGCGAGCGCTGCGGCCCCAGCAGCCCAAGCCCAGTGCCACCAGCTTCCCCCGTGACCTCGGCAAGCCCTGCTCTCCTCAGGGCCTCAGTTCCTCTGTCTATCCCCGGGGGACAGTTAGAGAGTGGGTTCCAGACCCCCTGAGATATGGCAGCGGAGCCCCTTTGAGGGGCAGTGGGGAGGCGGAAGCCATCACAGCCGGGTCCCATGCCCCTTCCTTCTCCCACCCAGATCCGGGATCTCCCAGGACACTACTATGAAACACTCAAATTCCTCGTGAGTCATCTGAAGACCATTGCCGACCACTCGGAGAAAAACAAGGTGGGTCCAGCTCCAGTTTGAAGTGTGGGGGAGGGAAGCCTAGTGGGGTCTCCTCAGCATATTCTATTCAGTAAGCTCCTCCAGGTCAGGTAACCTCAGGCTTCACTGGCCCCGCCCTCCGACCTAGGGGGTCCTTCTGTCCCGCTGCCCCCACATACTGGCCAGTACTTCTTCCTGAGCCGGCTCCTGAATTTCTGAGGGTCTTCAGAGGCGGAGAGCCTCAGACTCTGTGTCTGGTGGAATCTACCCTCTGACTGAGCTTGGGTCCCTTGCGTTGCGTTTTCGTAAGCAAACCCCTATATCTTCTAGTTCCGCAGAGGGGTAGAATGAGGGGACATACAGGATTCCTGCCAGTCCAAAACACCCTTGGGACGTCCAGTGGGTCTTTACTCTGGCCTCTCCCATTGCTAGACAGTACGGGTGTGCAGGTGGGGAACTGACCGTGAGAGCTGGGCCTGGGGTTGAGTGGGGCCTATTCTCTACTTACCAGGCACCTCCATGCCCAGCAAGGAGGCACATGGCCCCAGGCCAGGACCAGCTCAGGATGTGGTCGGGCTGGGGGCCAGAGGGGCCCAGAGTCAGGGAGGCCCAGGGGCCTGGAGGTCAAAGCTCACAGGGAGACTAACACTGATCCGCTTCCCTCCCCTGCCCAGATGGAGCCCCGGAACTTGGCCCTGGTCTTCGGGCCGACGCTGGTGAGGACGTCTGAGGACAACATGGCAGATATGGTGACCCACATGCCTGACCGCTACAAGATTGTAGAGACGCTGATCCAGCACGTAAGCGGCCTCCCTGGGCCCTGGCTCCTGCTCGCCGGGGTGGGTGTGCCCAGGGAAAGATGTGGAAAATGCTCCGGGGGTGCAGGAGGCCCTTCAGAAGCAGTAGCCTGCATTTTAAGGCCAGGCAGGTATGAATCCTG
Organism: Bos grunniens; assembly: GCF_055505025.1. Taxonomy (NCBI): domain Eukaryota; kingdom Metazoa; phylum Chordata; class Mammalia; order Artiodactyla; family Bovidae; genus Bos; species Bos grunniens. The sequence continues at coordinate 24,323,884 of NC_141183.1, read as the reverse complement.
AATGCCTGTCCCCAGCGGGACAACCAGGAGCCGCTGAGTTTCCAGGATGTGTGTGCGGGACAGAGGGAGGAGAAAGGTCAGGGAGAGCTGCTGCTGGGTTGGAGGGCAGAAGGGTTGAAAGAAGCGGGGTGCCTTCAGAAGGTGACCCGCGGGAGAGATGTCCAAGCAGAACTGGGCAGACAGATGGGACAGCACTCTCCCTGCAGGCCCACTGAGACTTTAGGGGAAAAATGGCGATTCCCTGGGGAATGGGAGGCAGATGGGGCAGGGCGGATGATGGGCTGGGGCAGGATCTGGCTGCGTGGTCTCCGTGTCTTGGGCTGGTCACCTTCCTCCTTAAGGCTGCCTGGAGGCCCCACAAGAGCCTGTGGTTTCTAAGGAGTCTTATTATCCACCACAGGATGAGAACCCAGAATGGCCAGCAGAAGGCGCAGGAGGCTTTTTTTTTTTCTTTTTTTTAAGCGCCAAACCCAGGGCAGCACTGCCCCCTTCTAGGGGCACTCAGAGATGTTTTTATGAATCATTGATTTTTCCATTTCCAAATCTTGGTGGGACCTGTGGTTTAACCCACAAAGAATGGAATCAAAACCCTCCTGCCAGGAGAAATAAGATGGGCAACTGGTCAAAAAAAGGGTTTGCTTCCCTGGTGGCTCAGTAGTAAAGAATCCACCTGCCAATGCAGGAGATGTGGTTTCGACTCCTCGGTTAGGAAGATCCCCTGCAGTAGGAAACGGCAACCCACTCCAGTAGTCTTGCCTGGAAAATCCGACAGACAGAGGAGCCTGGAAGGCTACAGTCCATGGGGTTGCAAAGAGTCAGACACAACTGAGCACATACATATACATAACAAACAACAAACAAGGGAAAGGAACTTCAGCTCCCCCACCTCATAGACACTTTAGGGAAGGGAATAAGCCAGGTCATGTTACTCCTGTTACAGATGAGGAAACTGGGGCTCAGAGAGGAAAAGCGATTTCTTCAAGATCACACAGCTATTAAGTAGCAGCCTCAGGATTTGAAGGCAGGTCTGTCTGACCAACTCCTCTGCTTTACTCCCCACTGAATGGGAGGGCCGACTCCTGGGTCCACCCTAGAGCTGGCTTTTGAGTGAGCGAGGTGGTCAGAGTTAGCCGAGTCAGGCTGTGGGTAGACTGGTCATGCTGGCTGGCCTTGCCTGCTCCTTTCCTTCCTTCACTGGGTGTCAGAGCTCTGAGCCATAGGAGGGTATGTCGAGGCCTGTTCTCACTCTAACATTGGGACCACCAGCCCGGAGGCCCACTCCAGAGCTGCTGGGGAGGCCAAGGCTGCTGGGCAGTGTCAGAGATCCTGATGAGGCCTTGGTATGGGGAAGCTTTCCTCCCTTGGAAAAGTTCAGCTCCCCAAACGAGGAACCCATGGAGCCCCCATGAGTGTATGCTTGGTGGGGAAGGTAGTGAGGAAGAGAGGGAGACTGGCCCCCTGACTCCTAGCGAAGTCCAAAGAAGCCCAAAGCCTTGGTCAGCTGGAGTGTCAGGACCTTCAGGGAGATGGGAGGCCCAAAGTGTGTCCACTTCCCCTACCCTAGGGTCTCAGGGGGATATCCCCAGCCAGTGGCAGCATCTTTTCTGGGTAGGGTGGGGGAGGTGGAGTACATTGGTCTCCTTCATAGGTGTAACCCCAGCACTGACCCTGTGCCTGGCATAGAGTGAACCCTCAGTATTGGTTGAATGAATGAATGAATGAATGATTTGTTGTTGAGGTTATGCCAGTCTGGGCATTCCCACTGAGGAAATCATTTCTGGGGAATGACCAAACATGCACCTCTCCATTTTCTGCCCTGTTGGCATTAAAGTAATCAGCCCTGGATGATTGTCAATTGTCAAGAAAGTGAGCTGCCTGTTCATTCACACTGAGCCCACTGAGCCCACCCACCCAAGTTGGCCAGTCTGTCTAGCACAGAGACTCTTGAGCCAGGGTAATCCCAGTGTAGTCCTGAGCCCAGGCAGGGCAGAATTTGTGGCAGCAGTTGCTCTGGCTCTGAGCCCCTGGCCAGTGAGTAGGTGGTTGGAGTTCGTGGGTGACATGACCTCCCGTCCCACTGGGAGGTTCAGCTGTGACCACCCCTGCCTCCCTGCCCCGGGGGTTCTGTGTTCCATGGAATTTTTGGACAGCAGAGCTGGAAGGGGCCTTAAGTTATGAGACCTGACCTTGCATTGTACAGAGAGTAGAAACCGAGGCTTGAAGAGGAATGGTGACTTGCTCAGGGTCCCACAGCAAGATATGGCCGAGTTATAACCAAACCTAAGTGTTCAGCCACCCGGCAGCAAGTCACCAGCCAGCTCATACTCATGATTACTAAGCTAGCTAAAACCGAAACAAAGACCATGCTGAGGCATTTGTTCATTTATTCACTCAGCAAACGTGGTGATTCCTACTGTGCGTGCACTGGAACTTCTCAACCCGGCACTAGTGACCTTTGGGGCCAGACCATTGTTTGTTGGGGGCTGTCCTGTGGCTGATAATATGTTTCGTGGCATCTCTTGGCCAGATGCCAGGAGGCTCCCTCCACTTGTGACAATTGAAAGTGTCTCCAGATGTCACCAAATGCCCCCTTGGAGGGGCACAGTCACCCCAGTTGAGAAGTACTGATGCAGGGGCTCAGGATACTGGCCCTGGAGCCAGTCTGCCTGAGGTTGCACCCTGGTTCTGCCCCTTATATGCTGTGGGGCCTTGGACAAGTTAGTTACCTTTTTTGTGCCTCTGTTTCCTCACCTGTTTGTCTTGCAGTGTTATTGTGAGGGTTGCATGAGTTATTATCTGTAAGGCACTTAGAATGGTGCCTGGCAGGTAGTAAGTGTTATACAAGGGTTAGCTTATTGATCACCATTGCCATCATCACCACCATTGTCATTGTTCCATACCAGATACAAATGCAGGTGCTGGCAGCACAGAGGTGAATGGAGCTCAGACCCTGCCCTGAAGGCACGCTGCCCAGTGAAGGCAGCACTTCTGGGCTATATCCAGGGAAGCCACATGGAAGGACCCAGCCCAGCCCTGGGTGCAGGGCTGCAACCAGAGTCAGGGAGTTCCTGAAAGGCACTAGGGTTAGCCAGGCAGAGAAGGGAGAATGAGCATTCCAGGCAGAGGGAACGGCATGTGCAAAAGCAGGGTGGCCTGAGCTAGTGTGAATTCTTCCAGAGAACCACGGGCCATCCGGCAGCTTCCCGTAGACGTCCAGAAGCTTCCTGTAGCCTTCCGGGTTCTCAGAGCACTTTCAGGTACTCTTAAACCTGAGTTAGAGGCTGGGTTTTTAGGGCTCCTTCTAGACAGTCTGTCTCTAGGAACTGCACCTTTTAGTAATAGCTAACATTTATTATAAACTATTTGTTGTACTAAATGCTTTACATACAGTATTTCTTTTTCGCTTTTTTTAAAAATTGAGATGTATTGACATATTAGTTTCAAGTATACAAAATGATGGTTCAATATTTGTATAGATTGTGAAATGATCAGCACCAAAAGTCTAGCTAATGTCCAACACCATACATAGAAAATTTTTTCTTTGATGAAGCCTTTTAAGATCTACTCTCTTAGCATCTTTGAAATATACGATGCAGTATTATTAGCTGTAGTCACCATGATTACATCCTCACGACTTATTTATTCATTTTACAATTGGAAGTTTATATCTTTTGACCACCTTTGCCCATTTCAGTCACCTCCCCATCCCTTTTCCCCTGCAGCCAACAATCAGTTGTCTGTATCTATGAGCCTGGATTATTTTTTTTTCAAATTCCACATGTAAGTGAGATCTTACAGTATTTGTCTTTGTCTGCCTGACTTTGAATTTCACTTAGCATAATGCCCTCAGGGTCCATCCATATTGCTTCAAATGGCAAGGTTTCCTTCTTTTTTACTGTTGGATAATATTCCGCTGGGCATAGAGACTGCATTTTCTTTATGCATTCATCCATTGATGGACACTTAGGTTGCTTCCGTGTCTTGGCTATGTAAATAAGGCTGCAACAAACAGGGAGGTGCGTATATGTTTTCATTTCCTTCAGATAAATACCCAGAAGTGAGTTTTCTGGGTCATACGGTAATTCTCTTTGTAATTTTTTGAGAAGCCTCCATACTGTTTTCCACAGTGGCTGCACCACTTTACATTCCCACCAGCACCGCACAAGGGTTTTTGCCACATCCTCGCCAACACTTGTTATTTCTTGTCTTTTCGATAACGGCCATACGGTATTTTATTTTAATCCGCAGCACAGTTCTCAAAGTAGATACTCATGTATCATGCCCATTTTAAAGATAAGTAAGTAGACTCAGAGAGGTGGTTTACCTCAGGTGAACTGGAGCCCTGAGTGACTGACTCTAGATCTTGCGTTTCCCCCTCGTCATCTCTTTTTTCCTCTGTCTCTTCCTTGTTCCTGTTCTGCGCTGCTTATTTGAGTTAATCATATTCCTGATTATGATGAATAATAACTGAAGTTCGTGACCCAAGGTCATAATCAACTTTGCAAGTCTCCTTGTTTCCTCCCTTCATTCCAAAGCCCACTCTGCAGCCCCCAATAATTACCACTCTAAAATAGGCTAACGCAGGTCTTTTCAATCCACCTTCTACATGCTAATTTTAAGTATAAAGATATCCATAAATATAAATAATACTCCCTGTGTTTTAACTTTCAGTTAGTGAGCTTAGCTCATTTACTTTTTGTAATTTCTGTACTGTCAGGACTTATTTCTGCCATCTTAAACGGCATCTCCTGTCTACTACATTTTCATTTTATTTGCTTTTTTGGGTCTTTCCTACCTTTGTATGGGTTGATTTTATTTTCCTGATATAAAACTCACACAGTTTATAAAACCCATACTTATGTTGAATGATACAATTGCAAAAAGCCTGTAGTCATGTTGAATTTTTACTATCAATTTCTAAAGTTTATCAGTGTCCACGTCTTCCTTCCACCACATCTAAGAGTCGAGTATCTTAGTATATTTTCACCTGTCACTAGTTCCTCCCTATGAATTTGAAGTCCACATTGTCATGGGTATACTTGGTGCCTGTTTGTATATGTATGTGTGCAATCATTGCTTAGTTTGATAACAATTGACTTTTCTACACTATTATCCATCTTTACTTCTTAGAACTTCCTATTCTTTCCTGGATTTATTTATTTACTTGCTCATGAGGTCAGCTAAGAGAATCTTCATGTAGCAAACTTTCTGATGTTAGAATAGCTTTATTTCACACTCAAATTTAAATGAGAGTTTAGCAAGATATAAAATTCTAGATTAAAAATCTCTTAAATTTTAGTTCAGAAACACATCAAAAAATATTACTTTCATGTCATCTTGTATCTGTTGCTGCCGAAAGTTCTAGTTAAGGCTGATACCTGTTCACATGTAAGCAATGTTTTTGGTTTTCAGAAAACTTTTAGGGTGTTATCATCAAAATATATTTGAGTGGGATTTTTATTTTCTATTCTGTTTGGCATGTATGAGAACACCCTTGCCTCCCTGACCCTCGGGGAACCTCCTGACACCTCACTGTAGGCACTTGCCTTATCTGGGGTTGGGGGCACCAACCCTGTTATCTGGGGTTGGGGCACCCACCCCAGTCTGGGGTGGGATACACACAGCTACAGCCGCGGGGGCTGGCCTTCTCCCTGCAGCGGAACTCGCTGGCACTAGATGGCGCTGCTGCACCCCTCTCTTCTGGTTTGCAATAGGGAGTGGCTGTGGTGATGCGCAGGGACTGTGCGTGGTGAAAAACAGGCAGAGAGAAGCTGTCCTGAGCGGGGCATCTCTCTGTACTCGGACCCTCTCCCACTCCAGGCTGTGTTTCCTTTCCACACTGGGTCCCAACTTTTCCATCAGGTGCCTGAGTGGGTCCTCTGAACCGAGCAGTTTGGGAGCTCTTGTCTCCCTGTCTTCCCTCAGCTCCTTCCCACGCTGATTCCATCACTTCCTTTTGTCTCCTCTGCAGTCAGACTGGTTCTTCAGCGACAGCGAGGACAAGGGAGAGAGAGTGAGTGATGCAGAGGGGCCGTGGGGTGGGGTCAGGTTGGTGGTGGGTCCTCATCCCAGGTGGGTGGGGTGGGCAGGAAGTCTGAAGCAGAAGGTTCCTGCCCTTAGGACATCCCAGTCTGTTGGAGGAAGCATAGGCCCTCTCCTCAGGAGCCTCCAGTCTGATGGGAGATATAGCCCTCACTTTCATGAACCCCAAGTCTGAGGGGGAGATAGAGGCCATGCCCTAAGGAATCTGAGTCCAGTAGAAAAGACAGACCCTGCCCTCCAGTCTTATGAGGAGGACAGAGGGCTTAGGAAGGTCCAGTCTAATGGAGGAGACACAGATCCTACCCTCAGTGGAGGGAGCAGCTGGGCCTTTAGGGTTCAGCCAAGGTGCTGGGGAGGCAGGGACATGTAGGACTGCCCTGGAGTCCCTGGCTGATGAGGGAACACTCCCTGAGCTGGTGAGCCCCAGTCTGATGGAGGAGACCTGCGGCCTGTCTTCAGGGTTTCCCATTCCAAGGGGTTTGCAGTCACCCATCTGAGGCTGTGGGCCTGACCCTTCTCCTGTTTGCAGACTCCCGTGGATGACAAGGAGCCTCAGTCAGTGCCAAACATCGAGTACCTCCTGCCTAACATTGGCAGGACAGTGCCACCTGGAGAGCCAGGCTCAGGTGAGAGCACGGGCCCAGGAAGGGGTGAAGAGGCCATGGGATCTGCATTCCTGAGGGTCCCAGATGCCTGGCCAGGCGCCCAGCTGCCCTGCTCCTGCCCCACGGGGCCCCTCCCTGCCCCACCACTGGGCTGGGCTGTGGCGGGGGCTTCCGCCTCCTCGGCTGCCCTGGGTTGGGTAGGACCTTTGTTTTCACCGGTTTCTTTCCTGAGCTTTTTGTTTCTTGAGGGCTGTGTCCTGGGCACGTGCCTCTTTTTTAATTTTTCTTCCTTTTCTCCTTGCACCCCTCCTCCCCTTTTCCCTCTTCTCCCTGTGCTCTCCCCCCATCCCCTGGATCCTGCTCTTCTCTTCTCCTCCCTTCCTTCCTCCAGCGGACCTGTTGGAGATTTAAAGGGTACAGTGTGGCATTGCGACCTCGGTCACTAACAGTGGCGGGTGATTATAAGAAGGCTGGGCAGGCATGGGGCAAGGGACAGGCAGAGCTGTCCAGGGCGGTGAGGACCTCTCCCCTACAGTCCAGCTCCCCACGCTTGTTAACAGCGTACCGGCCTCCCATCGGAAAGCCCCTTCTCAGGAGGAAGGAAGCACTTGTTAGAGCCAAGTCGGGGCCCCTTGCCAGGAAGCCTGGGCACCACATGGCTGCCCTCCACAGCCCCCCGGCCCCCCTACTCTATGGCTTTCTCTCTGTGCTGAGCTTGGCCACTTCTGATTATCTGGGTGGAGTAGGCTTGGCTGGTAGTGGGACCCAGCATCTCCAGACTTCAGTGATGCCACCCCAGAAGCCTCTCTGCATCTATAGCTCCTGTGTCGGCCGCCTCTGAAGGCTGGCTCTTCCTGCTCCCGAAATCAGAGCCCCTGGTCACTCAGCCCCTAGTCCTGCTCCCAGGGGTCTGGCTGTCATAGTAGAGGAGTCCAGGGACAAGAGGGTAGCCTTCTGGCTCTAGCCACTAACTCCCCACTCTGTGGGTGACCTCCCCACTTGCGTCTCTGACAGAGGCATACCACAGCACCCCTAGTTGCAAGAGGCAGGCTGGGGAGGGGGCCAGAGGACGTGGGGGTGGGGATGGCCGAGAGGAGCCCCCCGTCTCTTCTAATCACCTGCTGCCACTCTCCTGCCCGTGTGTGTCGCTGTGTGGTCAGCCCATCTGCTCTCACTGTGTGCAGGGGAGGGCTGGGGAGGAGGCATCTAACTTGCTTGCTGGAGAGTGTGGATTAACCGCACCTGCCCCCCTTCAGACCCCCAGAGATCCTTGGGTGGGCCTGCTCCTTCCCCAGTCCTGGGGACAGCACTGCAAGACTTATTTCTGGGTCCTTCCCCACCCCAGTGTTAATAAGGGACTGGAACCCACATTCCTTCATAACTCTGATAGTAAACAGGGCCTTTGCCCCTGAGGACAGCCTGACCTCTGGTCTGGAGGTAGACGCTTTCCAGGCTGTAATCACCAGCCCTCCCTACCTCCTGCCCTGCCCATTTCCTGTCTGCCCTGTGCCCCATCATTCACATGGTCCCTCTGCCCTCTCATGTCCCTGAAGTCGGGGGGTGAGGGTAGGTATAGAGCGCCCCTCTCTGTGCACTGTGTGGTCTCCATTTTTCCAGAGCATCTGTGATTTGCTGTGTATTGTGGTGGTTTCTGTGAACTGCATCTGATGTTTGGCGTTTTCTCTCTAGTGCTTCAGAGTAACAGGGACAGGAGGGGAGGGGAGAGGCCAAAGAAAAGTCCGCCTTGCCCTTAACCCTGGGCAAATGCAGGTCCAGGGGCCTGATGTCACTTCCTGCTTCAAAAGGAAGTGGTGATTGACATCCTTCTCCACTCCATCCTTATCCCCCAGGAAATGACATCAGAAGTCCACCGCACTCCCAGGACCTGGGGAGAGCTCAGGGTTCTGAACTCCCTGGTTTCTGAAGCCGTTGAGGAGAGGGAATTGTGTTCACAAGAATCAGCCTTCTCTTGCCCAATCCAACTTTCATTTTTCCTTTGTTTCTTACCAACAGGTTCCACCACCTGTAGTTCAGCCAAGTCTAAGGTAAGTGCCACAGCAATTCTGAAAGTTATATCCCTGTACAAGCCAGCCCACTTGCTTTTTGGTCACAACAATTGGGAGAGTTGTGATTAGAATCTTGAAGAAGATTGCTAGTCACTGGGAAGGAAGGTGGGAAACACCTGAGTGTCCAGGGTAAGCTGAGTTCGCTCACCTTGGCAGTGCTTGGGGAGATAATTGATGAAGTAGAGGCTCTGGCTTGGGAGTTTGGTGGCCCGAGGCAGTGTTGCCTACTGGTTAGGAGCACAGACAGTTGTGGGCCCATGTCCTGGCTCCACCACTTGGTAGCTTTGGGACATTAGGCAAGTTGTTTAACTTCTTTAAGATCCTCAGCTTCCTCATACTATTTATGAGGATAATACCTACCCTCGTAAATGGGGTTAACAACAACTATGAGTTATATAATGATTGTTTTTAAGGTCTTTGCAGAGCCCAAAGCAAATGAAGGGAAATAATAAAGATAAGAACAGAAATCAATGACATTGAAAACAACGAAGCCTAAGCTGGTTCTCTGAACCAGGTCTCATAGGCAGCTAGTTGCCTGTTCCAGAGCCTGCCCAGTAGGGCAAGGATGCCTGCCCCAGATGAGCCCTGCTCAACTGTTAGGTTAGAGCTTGAAGGCCAGGGGTGTGTAAACAAATTTATTTTCTCACAGTTCTGGAGACTAGAAGTCCAAGATCAAGGTGTTAGCACGGTCAGTTTCTGGTGAGAACTGGCTCGTAGATGGCTGCTTTCTCACCATGTACTCATATGGCAAAGAGAAAGTGAACAGGTGTGCATGTGAGACGAAGAGCAAGCTCTCTGGTTTCTCTGCTTATAAGGGCACTAATGCAGCCATAAGGGCCCCACCCTCATGACCGCATATAAAATTACCTCCCCAATGCCCCAAGTACCATAACACTGGGGGCTTAGGGCTTCAACATATGAATTTGGGGGTGGGGAACAGTTCTGTCCATAGTAGTCGGTGAAATCAGCTAAATGTTGTCTGGTCAAACTGGGCTTATTTCTTTCTGGATCTCTAAGCACTGGCTGAGTCCCAGAAAAATCAGTGTGCCTGACACCAAGCACATTATGTTATCTAATCATTGTATTCATTATATATCAACATATATATACATATATTGTATATTCATTATTTATAATAAATATTCATTAGTTCATTATATGTCAGATGAAAGCCCAGAAGGAAGGAAGGCTGCTCTAGTCTAGTGCAGAAGTCCACTGTAACCTCTCCATAGAGCCTCTGCTTACACACCTCTGGCGACAGGGAGCTCACTCCATCACAAGACTTATATGGCAGGGAGCAAATTAATTATAGTGACCTGAGTTTAGTTCCTTGTCACCTCCACCCCTTGCTCATGCCAGACCCCTGGTTTCCTGTAGCCTCTTTTGGACTGACCCCTCAACCTATATGTGAACCTCCTGACCTCTGTATTCCCTAGAAGTGGCCGTTCTGACCACATTGCTTCTGTAACTCGCCAGGATGAGAGTGTAATTTGATCAGATGAGCCCAGCGGTCTCTCACGTCTCCCAGAGAGCACAGGCCAGGAAGGAAGGCCAGGGAAGAGGCCCCCACGCGCCTCACGCTGGTTGTAGCAGTGCTGCAGCTCACACAGCTTTAGGCGGTGCCTTCTAGAGTCACACAATGTGGGCAGCCGCGGCCCAGGAGCCGCAGGCCTGTGAATCCTGAATCCCTGACAGACTCCGGTTTTCTCAGAGCTAACTGATATGAGAGAGGGCGGCGGTCATGGGAGGCAGCGCTGTGTCTCCGTCCCCTGCAGGCTGACCTCATTTTCTTACACTTTCCTTTGTGCTTTACGGCTACTACACTTATTTTTTTTTTAAAACAAATTGAACGTTTGTGGCAACACTATGTTGAGCAAGTCTGTTGACACCATTTTTCCAACAGTATTTGCTCACTTTGTGTCTCTGTTCACACTTGGATAATTCTTGTGCTGTTTCAAACTTTTTCATGGTAATCATATTCGTTATGGTGTTCTGTGATCAGTGATCTTTGATGTTACTTTTCCAAAAAGATTATGACTCCCTGAAGGCACAGGTATTGTTTAGTGTTTTTCAGCAATGAAGTATTTTTAAATTAAGCTACGTACACTTTTTTAGACATGGTGCTAGTGCACACTTAATAGACTGCTGTGTGAACATAACTTTCATATGCTTTGCGAAACCAAAAAATTCATGTGACTCGCTTTATTGAGGTATTTGCCTTATTGCTGCAGTCTGGAACTGAGTCTGCAGTATTTCTGAGGTGTGCCTGTTATACTGTGGCTGCAACAGAAGGTGGCCTGTGAGACGGGTGGCAGGGCAGGTCATTCATTCCAGCCCAGCAGGGGACCAGTCCCAGCATCTGCTTCTACTGAGCTTCCTACGTTCGTTCACCTATTTGTTTAATCACTTAACATTTCTCGAGTGCCTCTTATGTGACAGGCACTGTACTAGGAGTCATGGATGCAAACATGAGCCACGCGACCTTGCTCTCAAAGGACTCAGGGTTTGATACAGATGATGTGGAAACAAAGCTATTCTGATGTGAGAAAGAGCTGCTGTATGTGTATTTTCAAAGGTCTATGTAACAGGTAGAGAAGGGATTTCCCAGCTCAGCCAAAGGGAGAGCTGGGTGGGAGGCTGCTGTACAGAGGATGCTGTGTTTGCACTGCGCCTAGTAGGTGGACTTAAGAGTTCATCCCATAAATAGGGTGGGGAGCGGGGCACAACTAAGGGCTGCCAGTGTTAAAGTGCAAGACCTATCAAGGGAAGGGTCTGAACCGCCTGAGTGACGGCTGTGTTCAGTTGGGGTCAGGGCAGAGGGGCCTCAGGCAGGTTGTGAGGGCCCTGTGTCTGTGCTTTATCCTCATGGGGGTCTCGTCCTGCAGAGGCCGGAGGCAGTCAGATTCTTGCCTTGCCTTAGAAGGACTGACTGCTCTTGAGGAGGAGGGGCTAGGATGAGGCAAGGGTGGAGGCAGGGAATCCTCTTTGGAGAGGGCAGAAAGGTCTAGAAAAGGCAGAGTGAGGGTCTGAACACAGGATAATGGGATGAACCACTTTGGGAGTCATTTCTGGAGAATCTAGAGGGAGGAGGGGAGAGGGAGGAGTCAGAGTCACCTGAGGTAAGGACATGAATGTTGGCAGTCTAGGGCAGGGGTAGGGAATGTAATGTGGCTCCAGGTAGGTGAGTTTCAGGTGTTGGCAGACCCCTTGGTAGAGGCAGATTTGCAGTTAGAAGAGGAGTTCTGGATGGAGCTCGAGAAATAAAGAATTTGGTGTTGGAGAGGGAGACCTCGGGGGCAGGATATTCCCAGGGAGAGAGAAGAAAAAAGGGGCTGAGAACAGAGCCCTGAGAGCATGGCTTCTTAAGGGGTAGGAAGAGGAAAACGAGCCTCCCAGGAGACAGAGGAGATGCCAGAAAGGCAGGATTAAAAACCAGGTGGAGGAGGCAGTGATGGGCAGCTTGGGCTCTGCTAGGGGATCATGGAAGGCCAGGACCAAAAACCACCCACAGGCTCAGCAGTGAGAACAGTGGCAGAAAGTTGCCCACGTTGCAGCTGTAAATCACAATTTGGAAGTGGCTTCAATCCAAACCATCAGGTTGTGCAGGATTCTTAAGCCACTTTTGGCAGCAGAACTGGTGGTTGGATTGATCTGGAGTTGGGGATTGTGGAGGTGGAGAGCTGGTGGGGAAAAAAAGTGAAAATGTTAGTCACTCAGTCCTTTCCGACTTTTTGTGACTCCATGGACTGTAGCCCTCTGTTTGTGGAATTCTCCAGGCAAGAATACTGGAGTGGGTGCCATTCCCTTTTCCAGGGGATCTTCCTGACCCAGGGATCCAACCTGGGTCTCCTGCATCGCAGGCAGATTCTTTACCATCTGAGCCACCAGCGGGGTGCTGGTGGGACCACAGAAATGCTTAGGGTGTGGTGGGAAGGGACATGAACTTGGGTGGGTTGCCACAGAGAGGCTGTTCCTACTGAGTAGGTGGAAAGGCAGGTTTCCTGGTGAGACTGAGTGGAGAGGAAGGGAAGGAAGAGTTATGGTCAGAGAAAGGTGCAGGCTCTGGTATCATAACCCAGGATAGTATACGTGAAATGGGTTCAAACTGTCAAGTGTCATTTCGCTGTTTAGAGTCTGTTATTAGTAGAGCTTGAGTTTAAAAGGATTTATGCCACACTGGATGTGGAGAATGGAATGAAAGTTGGGGCGAGGTGAGAAACCAGCCCCCAGCTCGCAGGAAAAAGCCGAGTCTGGATTAAGACCAGAGGAGGCGCCAAGGAGGCTTCAGAATTGAGGGGGCGGGGGTGGTAGGCTCTAGAGCGGATCTGGTTGGGACCTCCGTCCGGGGTTGGGGGCCGGGGCGGGGAACAGCAGACGGTGCGGGTGCTGGGCTGGGCTTGGCTTGGCCCTGTCAAGATTAGGTGCTGTGGTGTGGGGGGGATGTAGGGTCTGGAGCTTGGAGGCCGCCCCCGGCACATTGACCTGTCTCCCGCACAGGGCTCATGGGCCCCCAAGAAGGAGCCGTACACCCGGGAGATGCTGGCGATCTCCTTCATCTCGGCGGTCAACCGCAAGCGGAAGAAGCGGCGGGAGGCGCGGGGACTGGGCAGCAGCACAGACGACGACTCGGAGCAGGAAGCGCACAAGCCTGAGGCGGGGGCGCCGGCGCCGCGGGCCCAGGATCGGCCGGAGGGGCAGCGGCCGGGAGCCGCCGCCCCCGAGGCCCCCGGACGCCTCAGCCCCCCGGCGGCGCCGGAGGAGCGGCCGGCCGCGGACACGCGCTCGATCGTCTCGGGCTACTCCACCCTGTCTACCATGGACCGCAGCGTGTGCTCGGGCAACGGGGGCCGGCGGGCGGGCGCGGGGGACGAGGCGGACGACGAGCGCAGCGAGCTGAGCCACGTGGAGACGGACACGGAGGGCGGCGCAGGGTCCGGGGGGCGCCCGGCGCGCCGGCCCTCGTTCAGCTCGCACCACCTGATGCCCGGCGACACCCTGGCGCGGCGCCGCCTGGCCCGGAGCCGCGCGGACGGCGAGGGCGCGGGCGCGGCCGCCGGGCTGCCGGGCTCCGCCTCCTCTAGCAGCCAGGAGTCGCTGCGCCCCCCGGCGGCCGTGGCGGCGGCGGCGGCGGCGGCGCTGGGCTCGCGGCCCTCGCGCCTCGAGGCGCTGCGGCTGCGCCTCCGCGGCACCGCCGACGACATGCTGGCCGTGCGGCTGCGGCGGCCGCTGTCCCCCGAGACGCGGCGGCGCCGGAGCAGCTGGCGCCGCCACACAGTGGTTGTGCAGAGCCCCCTGACCGACCTCAACTTCAACGAGTGGAAGGAGCTGGGAGGCGGGGGTCCTCCGGTGTCCGCGGGCCCGCGGGCGCACAGCGACAACAAGGACTCGGGCCTCAGCAGCCTGGAGTCCACCAAGGCGCGGGCCCCGTCGACCGCCGCCTCTCTGCCGCCCGCGCCTGGGGACCCGGGAGCCCCGCAGAGCCAGCCCCCGCGCCGCTCGGCCGCCTCCCGCCTCCATCAGTGTCTGTGACACCGCCCGCGCCGGTCAGCCCCCTCCTCGCCCCGGTTTCCCAGGAGTCGTCTTTGCCTGCACCCCTTCTCTAGTCGCCCATGGGAGCATCCGGGTGCAAGTGGGGGGCGCTGAGGCCGTGTCTCTGGTTTGTGCGCTGGAATTGGTCGGGAGTGGCCAGAGGAGAAGCCGGGGCTGGACACGGAGTGTGAGTGGAAGGCAGGGGCTCCGAGGCTGAGGAGACCGAGAAGGGTTAGGCTACTGGGGCTCCGTGCAGGGCTGTGAGGGTCTCTGTCCCCTGGATAAGTGTGCCCTTCTGGGCCCTTGTGTCTGCACTTAGGGACCCTTATCGGCCCATGGGGTGTGGGTAGGGAGCCCCTAAGGCTCAGACTAAGGAGAAGACACTGGGTGATGCTGGCTCCTCACGCCTTTCCTCTGTCCTCCCTGCCCGTACTAGCCCCTAGCTGCCAGCTAAGGCGGGGTGCGTGTGTATGTATATTGGGGGAGAGGAGGTGGGGCGATAGTGTCCGTGGGGGCGGGGTGGTGTGTGCGAGTGTGTGTTCTCACTGTCCAAGTGTTTCCAGTAGCAACTCCTGCCACTCCTGCCCCTTTCCTCCCCCGCCCCCATCAGGGCTCCCTGCCTTCCCTGCACACGGGATCCTGCTCCCCTGCTGCTTGTCAGAGCCAGAGAAGGCGGGTGGGGCCCTTCCACAGAGGCAGGACTGACACCAGGGTTACTCCCCACACCAACCTTTTCCCAATCTTTACATTACGACCGTGGGGAGCTGCCTGTGCCCCAGACCATGGGGAGGGTCCAGAGTCCCCCTGCTAGACCTCTTGCCGCTTTTTGTCCTTCCAGCTGTGCCTGCTCCTTCCACAGCTCAGGCACACGGGCCCCACCTTCTTCCCTTAAGAGGGAGGGTAGAAAACATCCTTGGTGTCTGTCTGTCTCTCACACTCTCATTCACTCACTCTCTCACACACACACAGATAGATGGATGGGATCTGCGCTGGGCTGCTCCTTCAGGAAGGGCAGGACCCAGCGCTCTCTTCCCCCAACAGCTGTAAATAGATCTCAGATCACAGGCCTCTCCACCCACGTCCTCACTCATCCCAGGGAAGTCCAGGGGGTTGTGAACCCACTGCCACATCTATCGGTCCTCTTGTTTTATGCAAAGATTTGCTGTAAAGTAGATTTCTTGATCCTCCCTCCCTCATCCTTTATTGTAAATATTGTCTCTAAATGTGTAACATATTATAAAGAATTTATAAGGATTTTTAAAGATGTTTTGCTCATTTAAAAAAGTGTTGTAACAGTGTTGAATAAGCCTCCGCCCGACGTCCGCATGTCTCCTTTTACTGTGTCCTTGACACACCTCTCTAGGCAACAACTAAGATTTCCTGCTTCTGAAAAGTCCTGTCTGAACAGTATAGTCTATATCTTGGAAATAAATGGCCTTCCTTGAGGCACGAGTCAGCTGTCTCACTTGTTTGGGAGGGAGGAGAGGGACAGAGTGGGGCTGGGAGGGGTTGAAAGTGAGGTACCTGGCCCACGGAGCGGGGGCAGTGGGGCCGGGCCAGGTGGTGACTTAGTGGAGACAAACCTCTGCTTCCTGGTAGCTTGGAGGTGTCCTGGAAGACTGGCTTGAGCAATGACTTGGGCACAGAAGATAAGACGGAAGGGTGCTGACCCTCATCACTGCAGAAGATTTTCACGCACCTGCTCTCTTTTCCTGCAGAGACCAGGAAGGGCACAGGCATCTTCCTTCTCAGGGCTGTCTGGACCTTCAGAATGGTCCACAGGTGCTGGCCAGCAGAGAGGAGGCTTTGGGAAAGCCCAGGGTCCTCCCTGCTGGCCAGCTGTCATCGCCCTTTGTCTTATTCACATATGTAAGCTTACAACCTGGGATGGGCTTTCTTCCATGTCATGTCTCTATAGTTGCTCCTGCCAGCTTCAGGCTGCCTCTGATGATGCTAGTAGCCATCTGTAGGAAAAACAGATGCCAGTCATCAAAGAGAACCTAGGGAGGAGCCTTGGAACTGGGAAGAGCTTAGTGGCTCACTGAAATCTGCTTCCTTCTTCCACCTCTGTCCCAGAGGTTGTTTTTGATTGGCACATGGGCTAAGAGCTAGTGTTATTGTGGGCTCACACCAGCCCCCAAGGGCTTTATATGTCCTTAATTAATCCTCCAAAACTCTTTGGAGCTATGGTCACAACACTGTTGTCTCCATTTGTATATGTGAGGAAACTTTAGACACAGAGAGATGACATACTTGTCCAGGGTCACACAGCTAATAAGCGGTAAAGGCAGGATAAATCTAAGCCCAGAAAGCCATAAGGTCAGGGTTGCTGCCCACTGGGCTTCCTTCATGCTATAGTAGGCTTTGCGGGAGAATAGATCAAAAACCGGGTTTCTCTGGTGGCTCCGTGGTAAAGAATCCACCTGCCAATGCAGGAGACAGCTTTGGTCGCTGGGCCAGAAGGATCCCCTGCAGAAGGAAATGGCAACCCACTCCAGCATTCTTGCCTGGAAAATCCCACGAGCAGAGGAGCCTGGCGGGCTATAGTCCATGGGGTCACAAAAGAGTCGGACACGACTTAGCAACTAAACAACGACAGATCAAAACCCTGTGCTTTCCTTCAAAACCAGAGAGAAATGAAGACATCTCCAGTAAAGAAAAGCAGGCAATTTCTCATTAGCAGGTCTGCCCTATGAGAAATAATGGAGTCCGGTGAGCTGAAATGAAATACACTAGATGGTAACTTGAATCTATATGAAAACATAAAGGACACCATTAAGGGGAACGTGTAGGCATTATAAAAGGCAGTATAAATATTTTAATTAATTAATTAATTTATTTTTTGGCCATGTCACATGGCTTGTGGAATTTTAGTTCCCCAACTAGGGATCAAATTTATGCCCTGTACAATTTCCATTGGAGGACTCCGCAGGGAGTCCTAACCACTGGACTGCCAGGGAATTCCCATAAACATCTTTATTTGTAATTCTTCTATTGTTTGTCCTTAACTCTCTATTGTTTAAAGGTAGTTGCATAAGATGATAATTACAAAACTGTTTTGACAGGCTTATAATGTATAAAGATCAAATTTTTATGATAATAAGAACATAAAGGAGTCAGGAGGGAATGGAGTTATAATGAAGCAAAGCTTTTGTATGTTATGAAAATTAAGTTAGTATTAATCTAAACTGTTTTAACTTAAGATACTAATTGTAACCCCCAGGGCAACCACTAAGAAAATAACTCTCTCAAAATATTATAAATGAAAAAACAGCGAATTAAAAAGGTACACTAGAAAATATGTTTCACACAAAAAAGAGAAGGAGTCAAGGACTGGAAAAACAACAAAAACATAAGACATGAAAAACAGTAAAATGGCATAAATCCTACCTTATCAGTAATTATATTGAACGTAAGTGGAGTAAACACCCTAATCAAAAGACAGAGATTGGCAGAATTGATTAAAAAACATACTCCAACTACATGCTGTTCACAAAACCACTACTTTAGATTCAAAGACACAAAATAGTTGAAAGTGAAAGAATGGAAAAAGATACGAAATGATGAAAAGAGTTATGAAGGAGAGCCAGAGTGGTTATACAGGTATGAGATAAAATAGGCTTTAAAGATAAAAAATCATTGCTAGAGACAAGAAGGATGTTTTATAAGAATAAAAGGGTCAGTCTACCAAGAAGATAAAATGATTATAAATATATATGCTTCAAAAAATGATCTTCAAAAAATGATCATGGCATCTGGTCCCATACTTCATGACAAATAGATATGATAACAATGGGAGCAGTGACAGACTTTATTTTCTTGGGTTCCCAAATCACTGCAGATGGCAACTGCAGCCATGAAATTATAAGATGCATACTACTTGGAAGAAAAGCTATGACAAACATAGACAGTTTATTAAAAAGCAGAGATGTTACTTTGCCAACAAAGGTCCATATAGTCAATCTATGGTTTTTCCAGTAGCATGTATGGATGTGAGAGTTGGACTATGAAGAAAGCTGAACGCCGAAGAATCCATGTTTTTGAACTGTGGCGTTGGAGAAGACTCTTGAGAGTCCCTTGGACTGCAAGGAGATGAAACCAGTCAGTCCTAAAAGAAATCAATCCTGAATATTCATTTGAAGGACTGATACTGAAGCTGAAGCTCCAGTACTTTGGCCACCTGAGGCAAAGAGTTGACTCATTAGAAAAGACCCTGATGCTGGAAAAGATTGAAGGTGGGAGGAGAAGGGGACAACAGAGGATGAGATGGTTGGATGGCGTCACCGACTCAATGGACATAAGTTTGAGCAAGCTCTGGGAGATGGTGAAGGACAGGGAAGCCTGGGATGCTGCAGTCCATGGGGTCGCAAAGACTGGGACATGACTGAGTGTCTGAACAACAACAATATATGCTTCTAACAACAGAACCTGAAGCAGAAACTAACAGAATTGAAAGGAAAGTAGACAATTCGAAGCAATAGTTGGAGAAAATTCCAGTGGTTAGAGCTCCATGCTTTCACTGCCAAGGGCACAGGTTCAGTCCTTGGCCCCTCAAGTTGTGTGGCGTGACCAAAAAGCAAACAAAAATCAAAACAATAGTCGGACATTGTTGCTTTCAATAATGACTAGAACAACTGGACAGAAGATCAATAAGGAAGTAGAAAATGTGAACAATACTATGAACCAACTAGATCTAACAATCTCCAAAGAAGCTTCCACCCAACAACAGAATATACATTTTCCTCAAGTGTGCATGGAACATTCTTCAGGATAGACCAAAAGCTAGGCCATAAAACATGCCCAGACATTTAAATTACAATTTAAATTTTAATGAATTTAAAAGGATTGAAATCACACAAAGTTTGTTCTCCAAACACAAGGGAATTAAGTTAGAAGTTAGCAACAGAAGGTTTGGGGAAGTTCACAAACGTGGCAATATAAAAGCACACTCTTAAATATCTAATGAGTCAAAGAAGAAATCACAGGGAAAATTAGAAATACTTTAAGATAAATGAAAGCAAAAGCACAGCATGTCAAAGCTTATGGGATGCAGCTAAATTAGCTCTGTAAGGGAACTTTATAGCTGTAAATGTCATACTGGCAAAGAGAGATTTCAAATCAACACCGTAACCTTGCATCTTAAGAAACTAGAAAAAGAAAAGCAAACTAAACCCAAAACAAGCCAAAGGGTGGAAATAATAAAGAATGGAAATAAATGAAGCAGAAAATATTTTAAAAAAAAGAGAAAACCAATAAAACTAAACGCTGGTTCTTGGAGTGAAAGTGAAAGTGAAGTCGCTCAGTCGTGTCCGACTCTCCTCCTCGACCCCATGGACTGCAGCCTACCAGGCTCCTCCGTCCATGGGATTTTCCAGGCAAGAGTACTGGAGTGGGGTGCCACTGCCTTCTCCTGGTCACTGTTAGAGGGATCTGTACCTTCCTTTCTCTTTAGGTTCCAAGATTCTCAAGAACTCTAGGGCCCATGCTTTTCTCCACCATGCAGACTCCCCCCGACCCCGGGGCCCAGAAGAGTGGCCTACGCAGGATGGCCTCTTGATAAAACACAGGCCGCTCAGCCTTTCTCCCCCAAACCTCAGAATTCACCGCCCACTGGCCCACCAGGAACAAAACTGACAAATATTTAGTTTTTTTTCTTGGTCAGTCTAACTAGGTATTTATCAGTTTTGTCAATCTTTTCCAATAACTAACTTTTAGTTTTATAATTTTTAATTTTCTCTTTTTTTCTATTTTCATTTGTCATTTAAAAAATGCAAATCACAACCACAATGAGATACCATTTCACACTCACCAGGAAGATTAAATCAAGAAAATAGAAAATAACAAGTGTTGCTGAAGATATGGAGAAATCGGAACCCTGGAACATTGCTGGAGGCAGTGCAAAACATACAGCTACTATGAAAACTAGTTTGGTGGTTCCTCAAAAAATTAAACATAAAATTACCATATGATCCAGCAATTCCACATCCAGCTTTATACTCAATAGGAATGAAAACATATGTCCCAACAGAAACTTGTGCCTGAATGTTTATAGCAGTATTGTTCATCATAACCAAAAGGTGGAAATAGCCCAAATACCATAAATAGATAAATCATTGTATATACATAAAATGAAATATTATTCAGCCATAGAAAGAAAGAAATCTTGCCATTTACGACAACATGGATAGATCTTGAGGACATTGTGCTACATGAGACAAGTCAGATAGAAACGACAAATACCATATGCGCTCTTTACACGTGGAATAAAAAAAAATCTCAGAGAACAAATGGTGGTTGACAGAAGCAGGGGTTGGAATGGGGTGAGATGGGAGAAGGGAGTCGAAAGGTACGAGCTTTCAGTTATATTTTAAGTCAGTCCCGGGGATGTAATGTACAGTGTGGCAACTATAGTTAATTATACTGTTGTACTGCATAGTTGAAAGCAAAAGAGTAAATCTTTACTAAGAGAGAAAATCTTAAGAATTCTCATCACAAGAATAAAATTTTCTCTAACTATGGATGGTGAGAGATGTTAACTAGACTTACTGTGGGGATCGTTTTACAGTATACACAAATATTGCATCATTACGTTGTATGCCTGAAACTGACACAACGTTGTATGTCAATTGTACCTCAATAAAGAAGTCTTTATCACTCACCCCACTTTATAAGTGATGAACCATCTAAAAATGAAATTAAGGAAACAATTCTATTTATAATAGCATCAAAAATAATAAAATACGTAGGAATAGATTTAATAAAAGTGCAAAACTTATACCAAGGAAATGAAAATATTGTTGAAAGAAATTTTAAAAGATCTTAATAAATGGATATTCCATGTTTTAGATCTTATGTTGTTAAGTTGGCAGATTTAACACACTGCCTATTAAAATCCCCATTTTTTTGGTCTTTTTGGGCAGAAATTGACAAACTGATCCTAAAATTCCTATGGAAATGAGAGGGACGTAGAACTATCAAAACAATCTTGAAAAAGAAAGTTCCCAACTTCAAAACTTACCACCAGTCAAGACACTGTGCTACTGGCATGAGGCTAGGCATATACTTCATAGGAAAACTCCAAATCTGTTTGGGTTGAATTAAAGGAATAAGGATTTTTCTCTGACATGGGCAGGTGGAAGGACTACAGTGGTGGGTCTGAGCTGAAGCAGAGAGTCTGTGGACTTGAGTGAAATTCCTGGCACGTGGCCAGGGATATGGGGTGGAGCTTCTTGCCAGATGCCAGTGCTGTCAACCAGTCGGCATTAGAGAATATTGAGGGAGCCTATGTCAGCTAATGGGTACGGTGGCCTTGGGCCCAAGGCCCTGGCACAGTAAAGGATGCTTTGCTGCCCTGTGAGTTTAGGGTCACTTAAGCCACTCAGGGGCTTCCCTGGTGGCTCAGAGGTTAAAGCGTCTGCCTGCAATGCAGGAGACCTGGGTTCGATCCCTGGGTCAGGAAGATCCCCTGGAGAAGGAAATTGCAACCCACTCCAGTATTCTTGCCTGGAGAATCCCACGGACGGAGGAGCCTGGTGGGCTACAGTCCACGGGGTCGCAAAGAGTCGGATATGACTGAGTGACTTAACAACTAAGCTACTCAGAGATCAAAGAGGAAGAACATTCCCAGGGGACTCAGAGATGTGCAGATGCTGAGGGAGAAAATATGTGGACTTCCCAGGTTCCTATTGGTAAAGAAGCCCCCTTTCTACTATCAATTAGAATCTGGCTCTGAGACCAACCTGAGGTCAGTCAAATCCTTTGCTCAGTCACTCTCCCCATCAGTAGACAGGAGGTAATGACACCAATAGCCCATATGGTAAGGATTAAATGAACACTTAATCCGTGTGTTTGTGTGCTCAGCTGCTTTAATCGTGTCCAACTCTTTGCAACCACGGACTGTGGCCAGCCAGGCTCCTCTGCCCATAGGATTCTCCAGGCATATATACTAGACAGGGTTGCCATGTCTGTCTCCAGGGGATCTTCCCAACCCAGGGATTGAACCTGCGTCTCCTGCATTGCCTCCATTGCAGATGGATTCTTTACCCACTGAGCCACCTGGGAAGTCCGTAATATGTGTAATGATGAGTACTAAAAGCACCAAGAAAGCATAGCTAACAGGAGAGATGGGTCATGGGTTTGAGTCTTAGCTCCATCACTCTGTAGCTACAAAGTCTCTAAGACTCAGTTCCCCTCCCTCAGCCATCAGATTGTTCACTGTGAATGAG
The DNA here is from genome assembly GCF_055505025.1 of Bos grunniens. NCBI lineage: Eukaryota > Metazoa > Chordata > Mammalia > Artiodactyla > Bovidae > Bos > Bos grunniens. The sequence goes on along the minus strand of NC_141183.1, from coordinate 24,301,417 downwards.
TTCGGGTAGCCGTCATCTGCACCCCGCCCTCACCCTACCTCATCACGCCACAGCCATAGGTAAACTCTGAAAAACAGTGTCAGATCATGTCACCTTCTGACTTGACCCTCCTATTGGTTCAATGGCCTGAGAAGAAATTCACCTTCTTTGCTACATTTGTCCAAGACCAAGACCTCCTGTGACGCTGTGCCCCCTTGCCAATTCTCAATCTACTTGGGTTTCATTCATTTTCTAGAACCCACAGATGACTTCCTACCTCAGGGTATTCTGTGGGGGACACCCAGCCACTAGCTCCCAGACAATCCCCTTGTCGATTCTGAAGACCTGCCCTCAGTGTGACCTCAGGGCCTCTGGTCACACTCTCAGAGGTGGTCTTCATTACTCAGCCACCGCCTTTGCAGGCCTGCTTGCCTTCCTGGGGCACGGCTCACTGTCTGTCATGATTTTGCTCAGAAACCTCTGTTTTGGCTGGGTCTCCTCCTAGGTGCTGAGTCATAGGCCCAGTGAATCAGTAAGCAGTGCCCAGCCAGGAGTAGACAGTTGGGAGGTATTTGAAGGACGAATGATATGCCTGGCCTAACTCCTGCTATGCACTGATGGTCCCATTTATGACTTGATCTTGAACTGTTGGTGAATGGGGGTGATTCTGGAAGATGAAGGGATTTTGGCTACTTGCCCAGCTTGCTGGAAATAGGATGGGAGAGAGAAGGCAAGATCTGCTGCCTTTTAAAAAGGACAAAAGGGGTGGGGTCTGACTTTCAGTCAGACCTCAAGGGCTACATGGCAGGTGGGTGACCCAGGGAGGGGGCATTCCCTGAAGACAGCAAGCACATCCTCAACCTAAGTGTGACTGGGTTCCAGCGAGGCCTGGAAAAGGGTGGTTCTTAGGCCACTGTAATTATCTCATGGGATGGAAGGGATGGTTTTACGGGAGGAGGTACAGGTGACCCAATAATACCCCAGGTCTTGGCCACTCTGGAGAATTCCTAGAAGTGTAACCTCAAGGATGATTAGAACACACTGGGACAGTGGCACAGCCTTCAGAATTCCAGGGAAACCTGAAAAACCAAAGCAGGTCAGCTGGCTGGCCCACTTGATGGCAGGGCAGGCTAGACTCTGATGTGGTAGCCTGGAAGGGTTCAGGCAGCTTGCTGGCTATAGGGTCAGGGTCCAGGACCCCAGCCAACCAGCATCTAGGGTAAATCTCCTGTCAGGGGTCTTCCAATTTCAGAGGCGACCATGGTGTAAGAGGAACCAGTGGCCTTTGAGGAGGACAAAGCAGAAATGCAATGTGACTGAGGCTAAATCTTCAGACTAGTATTTTGCAAACTGTGGGTTTTGACCCTTTCAAGGGTCATGAAATCCAGAGTGGGCTGTGACCAAATGTTTACGATTTTCCAGGCAATAGTACTGGAGTGGATTGCCATTTCCTTCTCCAAGGGATCTTCCCAACCCAGGGATCGAACCCGGGTCTCCCGCATCGTAGACAGACGCTTTACCGTCTGAGCCACCAGGGAGGTCAGCAGAGTATACAGCGGGTGCTATTTCACTAAATATGTGGACGTTTGTGTACGTGTGGACATGTCTAAATCACTGAGATGTAAAATGGATTTTCTATTGAGATACAGCTGAAAAAAACAGTTTGAAAGCTGATGTTCTTGACAGGAGGGATGGAGACCATTAAAGGGTCACCTCACCCAAAGGGCAGGAGGCTGAGGCCGGATCCAGGCAACAGCTGGAGGTAAGCAGACTGGACTCAGTTCTGGGGGGAAGACATTGGTTTTGGAGTCAGGCAGAGCTGGACTCCAATGCTGCCTGTGCTGCATGATGGTCGGGAAGACGCCTAACATGCCTGGCTTTGTCGCCTGCCGGTGCCAGTGATGCCATAGCATCCTCGCTGATGGTGGAGGGCTGGCACCCCAGGAGTTAGCGGTGTTCCTCTCCAGCGTCCAGATGTTGGCTCTCAAGGGCTCTTGCGGGCAGCAACAGCCCCCCAACCCGGGCCCTGATTCCACCTCTCCCACTTTGCGCTCTGCCTGCTAAGCCTTCTGCCCGCTAAGTTGTAAGGCAGTTGGCTGCCAGGAATTCCCCCTCCCCTCGCCCGCCCCAGCATCTTCCAGGGTGAAGATGAGAAATAATGAGACAGCAGCCTCTAGGAAGGAGATCCAGGAGAGGAAAAAGAAACAAGTTTTATTTAAGCCCCAAACACTCAGCTAGAAAAACCAAAAGGAAAGAGAGCAGGAAAGTGGGGGAAGAAAAGGGACATTAAAAAAGAGACAGAGAAAACACAGCAACCCTTTTCCATTTAGAAATTGTCAAGTTACACTGACAGAGGTCACAGAATACCCACAGAAGCCATCACTGCTACACCAACATGGGCCCTACGGGGGACAGGGTGGGGTGTGAGCCGGGCTCGCCCTGGGGGGGTCCCACCTGGGACCCCTCGCAGAGCCTCAGGCCTGAGGCTCCTGGGGAAACAGCATATTGTGGAAGGGGTGGGAGAGAAACCCCCCATGCGAGTAACACAGCACAGTGGGCAGGGGCTGGGGGGACCAGGTACAGGGGCCCCCACAGACGTCTTGGTTTTTCTTGGTCAAGCACACACTGATGGACAGAGCAGTGAGGCGCATGCAGCTGGGGGGGCTTTGACGTGCTGGGGACTTTGAGAGGGCCCAGGGGCTGGGGGCTTGTGAGGGGAGCCAGAACCAGTGGTGCAGGGATGAGGGAACACACACTCAGGCGCTTCTACACTTGGGGTCTACACACACATGCACGCACGCACCTCCATGTGCACATACAGGTCTCACAGCTGCCACGTCTGCACACACATACTACACACGTTCTTACACACCAGGCTTCTCCATGCCAAGGTGCACGTGCGCATGTGCCAATGCCCAGGCTGGTTACACGCACCACTGTGGGCATGCCTCCTTGCACACACATGCGGGAGGTCATGTCTGTGCGTGTTCATGCTTCCTTTCCTCTGCACACGGATAAATGGACTAGTGCCAGTGGATACACACACACACACACACACACAAGTTGCGCACAACTCCTCCTATAAATGTGCTGGCACCAAAGTAAAAGGTACGAATTCCACTGGGCTCCGCATTAGCAGCGGGTGGGGTGGGGCACACGACTCCCTCCATTTGCCCCCTCATGGATGGACACGCCCCCTTCCCCTCCCCCACAAAGGGACATTCAACTCAGGACAATGACGGTGGGGCAAACATTCAGGGCACAGGGCTGAGGGTGGAGGCGGGGCAAGGGAAAAGTAGCAAGCAAAGGGCAATGGAGTGGAGGGAGGAGGGGGCACCACTCCCCCTCTCCTCCTAAGTCAGGGGGTCTCTGTACAGCCGAATCAAACCAAACCATTTCACTGGACCACAGAAACCAGGCCGATGCGCCCACCCTCCAGCCCCCTCCCCCGCCAAAAGAGCGGCCAGGGAGAGTGCTGTGGTTTTCTTTTTTTTTTCTTTTTTAAATATTTATATATATTTATATTACGTATATTATATATATATATAATATGTAAATATATTTTTAAAACAATATAAAATGTTAAGACACTTCACTTAAATGTAAAGAGTTGCCTGCAATTAAAAGTAATTGCATCATTTATGAGGTCCTTTTTTTTTTTTTTCTATTTTCCAGGGTTATTATTTTGGGGGGAGGGATTTTTTTTTTTCCTCTTCTTTTGTTATTTTTCAAAAAGGCTTGCTTGCCTTTGTACAAAAATGATCCAAAGCTAGAAAACAAGGATGAACCAACAAAAACAACAACAAAAAAAGAAAATGAAGTAACACAACCCAGTGTCCCCTCCCTCCCCAACCCTCAACAGCTCCCCCTGGCTCTCCTCAGGCGCCAGGCCCCAGAAGGTTCTGCTCCTTCAATGGCTCCCCTCTCTGTGCTTTCTGCGGGGGGTGACTAATTCCAACCCCCTCCTCCCCTGTGCTTACTCCACTTTGTGCTCCAAACAGGAATCCTGCTCCCTGGGGACCTCTCTCCATCCTCCTCCTCCCCCACCCACAGAATCTCCCTGCTGGCCCCTCACTGTGCCCTGCGGGTGGCGGGGTTTGCTGAAAGCCAAAACTGATCTCTCCCTCCCCTTCTCAGGACCCCAACCAAAAGCCTCACTGCCCACAGCCTCTACAAGGCAGGGGCCCACGGGCCGGAGGTTGGGGGCACTGGCTGGCTGGTCAGGCCTCGAGGACCCTTGAGAATCTCACCAGGGTCACTAGCTCCCCATTTTAAACCCTCTAACGCCTTCCCTGAAAACCCTCAAATCTCAGAGAGGATGGTTAAAGGTCAAGTCAGCCCACCTGTGGGGTCAGAGCTGTCCTCGCTGCCCCCCACCAACCCCTTCTCTATTGCCCCCACTTCCCTTACAACCAGACCCTTCCCACCCTCTAGGCCTCTAAGTCTAATTTGCTAGGCCCTTCATTCTTGTCCATCCCACCCCATTAAATAAGTTAATGTCATTTAAAGTGCTAAATTAGGAAACTAAAAGTACCAGATTTACCCCTCCTCGGGGCTGCCCTCTCCCAAGGCAGTGTCCCCAGCATCAGGCTGTCTGCTCAACCCACCGTCCACAGCCAGCAGTCCAAAGGTGCCCCGTTCCTCCCACTGGCATGGGCCAGGCAGCTCCTCACCGCAGGGAGGTGGTTCCGGGAAGCCAGCTCCTCTCCAGGGACACACAGATTCAGTGGCATCACACCACCCTGAGGCCCCTCTGACTCTGGCCTCCCCCTCCAGCCCACCTGTCTTGACTCCAGGCCCACCCGGGCATGAGTGGATGGGAGCAGAGAAGCAGCAGAATTCAGTCATGTCCCGAGGGTGGGCAGGTGGGGCGCCTCCAGGGCCAAAGTCTCCTTACGTCCAATTTTCTAGCCTGATTTTGGGGTTGATCCAATGTCCAGGTTTTCCTCCAGGAAGGTTTCTGAGAAAGGGGAAAAGGGGGTGTCTTGCTGCTCCAAGTCTCCATGGCTCAGAGTTTGTTTGGAGTGCTCTTGGGAAGTGTGGGGGGAGAGTGAGAAGGGAGGGCAAGGGTGCAGGAACTTCAGGATGAACCTGGGAGGGAGTGTGGGGAAAGAGACAGGGGAAGGACGATGACAGGAAGTGCGCCATTTTGGAATAGGAAATCAAGGGAAGGTGGTGTGTTTTGGTCTTTAGTTTTACTGGTTTGCTTTTTTTTCTTTCCTTAAAAAAAAAAAGACAAAAGTGAATCATTCAAAAAACCAAAAACACCAACAGGGGATGGTCAGAGAGAGCTGAGAGGGCCGCATCCATGGCAAACCCTTCAGAGATTCTGGACAATGAGGTGGAAACGAAGGGAAGCAGAGGAGAGAGAGATATGGCAGGGAAGGGGGAGGAGGGCAGGCTGGGCTGGGGTTATAAGGAAGCTTCTAGAAGGAGATGGAAGAATTCCTCGCTCCAAAGGAAGTCAATACGGGGATGGAGGTTCTGGAAGCCGAAGGCTTTTCTGAGACTGGGCTTGAGGTCTCATTCGAACCACTCATCTCTTTAGATGGTTTAGTGGCCTAGAACAAAAGCAGAGGTTGGGGTCAGAGAGAAGAAGGGGAGCCTTTGTGCTGGCCCCCAGTTAGTTGTTTTAGGTTCTCAGTTATCTGTTTTATACATAGAAAGTGAGAGAAAGTGAAGTCTCTCAGTCGTATCCAACTCTTTGCGACCCCATGGACTGTAGGCCACCAGGCTCCTCTATCCATGGAATTTTCTAGGCAAGAGTACTGGAGTGGGTTGCCATTTCCTTCTCCAGGGTTTCTTCCCGACTCAGGGATTGAACCTGGGTCTCCCGCATTGCAGGCAGACGCTTTACCATCTGATCCACCAGGGAATCCCAATCTTTAATACATAGTAGTGTTTATATGTCAATCTCAATCTCCCAATTTATCCTACCCTACAGTTTTAAAAAATGAAAAATTTCCACAAATCCAAGAGAAAATTAACTGCAAAAACCAGAAACCAGAGGAACATCTGGAGAGAGTGGTCCTCTGAGACAGGGGAGGAAGGTGCCAGAGCAGGGGTAGAAAGGGGAACATGGGGTTGGAACAAAGGGCCTGGGGTGGGTGGTTAAGTCCACAGTTACTGACAGGAAAGACAGAAGGCAGAAGAGAGACCAGAGAAGCACAAGGAAGGCCAGCCCAGGACCAGAATGGGGAGCAGGACAGGGAGCAGAACCAGACCAGGTGGGGACAGGGGGAGGGCAAGGAAGGGAAGGAAGAAATGAAACATTAGCTGCCAAAGGGGAGGCAGGAGGGGAGAAGCAGCCCAACCAGGGCCCCTTCCAACTTCAGCAGGAGGTCTTCTGGTGGAAGCTGAAGAGTGAACTTGTCCTCCTGGAACCCTCAGGACCCCCACGCCCACCCCCACCTCCTGCCCCACAAGTGTTCCTCCAACTTTGAGCTGTGCCTTGTGGGTAATGGGGAGCCACCCCCTCATGACGTGTCTGGCACTCACAGGTCACCTCTGATAGTTAGAAACAGCTGTGCCCCCTCCCCACCTCCAGCAGACCCCTGGCACCTACATTGGTCCTGGAGATGTGAGAGGGTTCTAGACCCATCTGCATCTCCTAGAGGGGTTGAATTACAAATTCAGATTCCTGGACCCTGCCCCAGGATCCATCTGTCCTGTGAGCTCAGGCATCTGCATTTTAGGCCAGCGCCACAAGTGATCCTGCCGCACAGTTAACTCTGAGATCACTGGGTTAGGGTAACACAGACAAGGTTTTCTCCCTGTGGTTGTATCCACTGTCCCTCCCAGCCTTCCTTAGCTACTACTGGGCTGCCGTCTATGGGGTTTCACAGAGTCGGACACGACTAAAGTGACTTAGCAGCAGCAGCAGTGTGATAACCAAAGTGCTCTGATTAAAGAAAAGAGGGACGAGGACTCGAAGCAGAGAGCTGTGGCACACTGCCAGAGACGTCCTGCAGGTCCCGCCTGGGCATGGCCACGCCACTGCTCCTCGACCTACATAATTATCCGGCTGCTTGGCAGCCTCTATCAGATGCCTTGTGGGGGGGTGGGGATGGAAAGCAAGGTGCCCCCTGCCACCGGGAAGGGAAGTGACCACAGGCATCTGACTGGCTGACAGTGAACCTACCCTTGAGGTTGCTGATCACATTTCTTCCCACATGTGCACAGCGAACTATCTCTGGATTTTGCTCACCACACTGTGGTCTGCGGTCTACATTTTCCCCTTTATGAAAATCCAGGCATGAGTTCACTGTTTGGGTCTTCTATCTCCTTTTATCCTGACTGTGGCTGCTCACTCCTTTCTCAGAAGGGTTCCAGGCCCACAGCCCCCACATCCTTCAAATCATCCAGCCCTTTGTGGAACCCATGTGCCTGGCATGGCCTGTGTTGGAGGGGTCCTGGTACCCCGGCCTGGAGATGGACTCATTTAAAGACAACCACAGGAAGAGGAGGGGTGTGGGGTTCAACCCTTTGGGTGGATCTATTACTCCCTTGTCACTTACTGTAGGCTCCAGTCTCGCCCCTCCTCTCCCACCATTTACCATTTAGAGTTTTTTCTCCCTAACCCAGGCGGGCAAGGGGGCAGGTCCCCTTCCTCCTGAGTCTCTTCACATCCCCCTGCGTCCCAAGTCAGCTGTTGGTTCCCTCCTGACTGTCCTCTTTGATCTCAGCTTGCCTCTCTAGTTACGAGCTTTCCCCATTCCTTCCCTTTAGCATTTGTCAAGAGCTTCACTCTGTCCCAAACTTTGGTCTCTCGAACACCTCCCTCCCAGCTTGTGCTGCCCCCTGACTCCTGCGTTCACTCAGGTGAAGTGTCCTCATTGGGAAGATGTCCCCTCCCTGTTCTCCCATAGCTGGTGCAAGGCCTTTAAGCTCTAGGGAGCAGCAGCGGTCACCAGCTTACGTGGACACCCCTGCTTTGCATGGACACCTCTTCTACTTGCTCAGTGAGCATCTGTTTTGTAACATCCTCTCAGGCCATCTTCCCCTCCAGGAGAGTGCCCACCACTTTTCTGAAACTGAGGGAACGTGTCCAACTGTGCCCACTGACCCTGTCCCGTGCTGCTCAGAGTTCCCAACTGATACAGCTGCTGCCTCTGAAGGTTTTCATTGCTTCCCTGTCGCCAGCCAGTCTTCCCCCGTTGCTCTTAATTATGTCTAGAGAAAGAGCTTTGCCTTTGTGACAGGCAGAAACCTCATACACAGATGGTCAGCTTTTAGCTGGGGGAAACTGGAACCATTAGCCAGATCTACCCAAAGGGTTGAACTCCACACCCCTCCCCTTCCTGTGGGCCAGAGTCTAGCCCTCTCCAGGCACCCTCAGCATGCTGACCTGTCCCTCCAGGCTATGAGACGCAGATTCCCACGCAAGTATAGGTTATCTTGGGGCTTCCCAGGTAGCTAAGAGTAAAAATTCTGCCTGCCAGTGCAGGAGATGCAATAGACTAGGGTTTGATCCCTGGGTTGGGAAGATCCCCTGGAGTAGGATATGGCAACCCACTAGGGTATTCTTGCCTGGAAAATTCCATGGACAGAGGAGCCTGATAGGCTACAGTCCATGGAGGCAAAGAGTCAGACATGACTGAGTACCATTACCCATGTAATAATAGATCATCTTGATGCTGCCAACCCAGTTGGTGCCTCCTCCAGGGTCATTCCCAGTGCCACTGTCCCCGGCCCACATGCCCTTCTTCCTTATTATTTGCCTGAATCAGGCACTGGGTTGCCAGAAGAGGCAGGGCTTCCTCTAGCCCAAGGGGGAATAGAACCAATGGCAGTTCAGGCTGTTCCCTTCTAGCCAGTGACTGATCTAGGGGTGGGCAATAAGAAGAGAGGGGAGATCAGTTGGGAGTCTCTGGGGAAGGTTCTCCTGTTTCTAAAATGATCTGTGGGGCTTCCCTGGTGGTCTGATCGTTGAGAATCTGCCTTGTAATGCAGGGGACACCAGTTCAATCCCTGGCCTGGGAAGATCCCACAAGACACGGGGCAATTAAACCCGTGTGCCACAACTACTGAAGCCCATGTGCCTAGAGCCCGTGTTCTGCAACGAGATAAGCCACCACGATGAGAAGCCCGCACACTGCAATTAGAGAGTAGCCCTGACTCGCTGCAACTGGAGAAAGCCCTTGCAATGACCAAGACCCAGCAGTCAAAAAAAAAAATTAAATAAATTATTTAAAGTCAAGCTTTAAAAAAGAAATGATCTGTATACTTACAGCCCTGAAATGAAGGCAGCTGTGTTGGGGGTGGGGGGTGGAAGGATGGGCCAACAGAACCAAAATACGGAAGGAACCCAGGTCCTGATGTCCTTGAGTATATGAATTCCCCAACCCTGGAGCCTCCCTGCTTCTTGTTCTGATAAAACTTTTCCTTGCTGTTTAAGCCATTTTGAATTGGAATTTCTATTATTTGTGGCTAAAACTACTCAAACTGCCACAAGTGAGGCCAAAATTGCTCCCCTGACGTTCTCGTCAACAGCATCCCCATCATGAGTGGCAGCTCTCCAAGGCTTGCTGGCGCCCACGAAGTTATGCTTCCCGCCAAAGCAGCAGAAAATCCAGCATTAGGACTTGTCCCCGGCAACTCTGGCTCTAAGTCCCAGCTCTGCCACTTCCTAACTGTGCGACCTCTGGCAGCTATCTCCCTGGATCTTCATGTTCTCACCTGCTAAGCAAGGATAACAGACTCTACAGCATCAGAATCAGGTTGAGATGCTGTACACAGAGCCCAAGACCCAGTGCCTGCACTCAGGACGCAGGCAATAAATGGTAGCTGTTATTATTATATCATCAGTATATTAATATTTCAAGTCTGCATTTTCTAGTTCCATTTGGATTGGGCCTGATCACTGGCAAATTCATTCATTCATCCAACCACTCATTCACCTAGCCAACAAATATTTACTGAGCGCCTGCATGTGCTGAGAACTATTCTAGGTGCTGTAGGGATGTAGCAGTGATAAAGTGGTTAACGCACATATGAGATATAAAGTTGTTCTGAGCATTAAATAAGACACATATGCTTAAAATTGGTACAGGAAAGGAGTGCTATTTTCTATTTTACTTAACATCCCCAAATCTGATTTCTGCTCTGCAGCCAGTTTGGTCAACCCGGCCAGCCCTTGGCTGACTGGCCTCTTGTTGAGTTTGGCCAATGGGGGTTAGGACGGGGTGGGAAGAGAGAGGGGGTAACGTTTCTTCTCTACTCCCTCCCCACTCGGTGTGGGTTGCAGGCATGCTGTGCCCCCTGTAACTATAGCGCCTATTGTTCACCTCTCACAGGACTCCCTAAACTGTACACCCCCAGGTCCCTCTCCCCAGGGAGGTCCAGCTTCCAGCTCTCACTGGTCCCTGAGTGCCTCAACATCTCCTCTTGTTCACTTCATTATAGCCTCGTCACTGGAGTCATCCAAGGAGATACACAATATTCAGCAGCCTGCTTAGCCCAAGTAGAAGAAGGGGTGTTCAGTTCTCATGTCCACACCAAGCCCTTGATCCTCGTCCCCTGGGAATCTGGTTCTTATCCCACCCCTGAATCTTTTTTTTTAATGTATGTATTTATTTTAGACAGCACTGGGTCTGTCTCACTAGCTTTCTCCAGTTGCAACGAGTGACGGCTACTCTTAGTTGCAGCGCTTGGACTTCTCATTGAGGTGGTTTCTCTTGTTGAGGAACATGGGCTCTAGAGTGCAAGATCAATAGTTGTGGAGCATGGGCTCAGTCACCCTGAGGCATGTGGAATCTTCCAGACCAGAAATCGAACCCATGTCCCCTGTATCGGCAGGCAGAATCTTAACCACTCGACCATCAGAAAAGTCCATCCCACTCCCTTGAGCACGACATCCAGGCACTTTTCCTCAATCATTCCCCCTGATTTCTCTGTAATACCAGGCACAGTTGTACCCCTTTCTCCACTCTTCTACCCCAATTTCTGTGTCTGGTCCTGGCGCTTCTATTCCTCTCCCTTTCATCACTGCCAAGGCAGCTTGAAGCTCCTAGTGTTAGAACAATAAGTGAGGGAGAGGACTCTGCCCAGCCCCTGGCCCTTCCAAAGGGACAGTACAGGTGAGCACAGCGGTGACTCCTTCTCTTTGGAGAGCACTCGGTGGCTTTCGAAGCTATTTTCCACACCCAGTATTACAGGAGCTCAGAAGACTGCCCCTGGGTTCTTGTCCCCATTGTACAGATGAGAAAAGAGCCTGCAGAAGGCAGAGGACTTTGACCAGGGTCACAAACGGAGCTGGGAGGAGCAGTGCCCCAGCTGGAGGACGGAAGGCCAGGTGATGCAGGGCCCTGGAACGAACGGAGGTGAAGCGTCAGGGCAGTCAGTGAGGGAGTTTTGATTTTTTTCAAATCCAGCTGGGGCTGCAGGGCACAGGTGGTAAGCTGGGGCAGTGATACAACCCAATCAGCATTTTAAAATAGCCCTCCCCACCCCGCGGGTCTGGGAGGATAGGAGAGAGGTCACAGAATTCACAGGAAACAGGAAGGCTTGCACTGGATACTGACGCAAGGGGTGATTTGTTTCCCTGACTCTTTATGATGTCTCTTTACTAAAACACCTCTACAAGAAACATGTAATACTTCATTAGAGAGAAGATGCTTTTTTTTTTTTTTTTAAAGAAAAAGCATTTACTAGAGAAGTGAAAGGGAGAGATAAACAGCCAGACCAGTCATGTGGGAAGACAGAACCACTGTGTCCCTGAGGGAGGGGGTAGCTCAGGAGACCCCCTCCTCAATCGGGGCATGGGTGGATGCCTGGGGCAGGTGACTTTCCTGAGGGGAGAGCAAGGGGGCAGGCTTGAGCTCAGAAGAGAGACCTGGGCCAGAAGAGATGGCAGCTGGTGCACAAGGAGAGGAGTGTGTGGTGTGAGAAGAAGCTGAGGAGGAAGGTGGGCACAGAGGAGTGAAGAGGTGGGCACAGGAGAGTCTCCCAGAAAGGAGCCAGGAGGCGGGTGAGGGCTGACAAGGGAGGGGGATGCCAAGGAGAAGAGGGTCCCATGAGTGTGTGGGGGGCAGACTGTATGCCCAACAGGCTGCAGAGAGGCGAGCAGACTGCAGAGTGATGAAGAGGCCACCAGAGCCCAGGCATGAGGCTCAGAGTGGGCCCGGGCCGAGGAATGAATGGAGGAGAGGCGATGGAAGTGACTGGAGGGGCAGGAGAGAGGGCAGCAGGCAGAGGAGCTGGGTGCCGGGGGAGTTGGGGAACCTAATTACAGAGGAGGGAGATGCCCGCTGAAGAGACTGAGGCAAATGTGTGTCAGGGTAGAGGGGCGGGAGGGGCGGAGGGTGAGAGACAGAGGTGTCAGGCAGTCTGGATTTGAAACCCCCTCCACCGTTTGTCAGCCGTGTGACTTTGGGTAAAGCGTCAGTTTCCTCATCTGTCAAATGGGAATAATAAGGCCCTTCCTTAGAGTGGGGAGTGTGCAGTGGGCGAATGTGTGTCTGGCAGAATGTCAGCTGCTGTTCTAGACCCCGAGGAGAGACCAGCCTGGACAGGACACAGGAACAAGGCGGTGACATGAAGGGCTGGGGTGCGTCTGGGGACCCGCGAGGAAGACAGCGGGCCAGCGGGGAGCTAGTGAGGGGCCTGGCTGGCCCGTCTCCACTGGACTCTGAGAGAACCCGCAGGCCTGTGTGCCCAAGGCGGCTGCAGAGCTGTGTGGTGGAAGAGCTTTGAGATCCTGGGGTCCCAGTCCTGGCTCTGATGCAACCTTGCTGTGGGCCCTTGGGAAATTCCCTTCCTTTTCTGAGCTGTCCCCTGGTCTGTCAAGGAGGTGACTGGATTTACCCATCTCTAACCTCCTACCTCTGAGCCTAGAACCTTCTTCAAGTCATAGCATCTGGACATTTCCTTCCCCCACTCCCACCCAGCACTTAGAATATAGGAACTGCTTGGAAATACTGAACCACATGAATGAACTAAAGGTCTTTCCTGACATCTAGGCCCGGGGACCACCCTGCATCTTCTGATCAGGCCACAGGTGGGCCAAGGGTGAGGCTGCCACCTCTACATACCATCCTTTAATCTGAAAGAGAGCACACCACTCCTATGCACCCCACTACAACCCAAGCACAAGGCTGAAAAGGAGATGCAAAACTGGCTTCTCCCTCAGTTGGGAGGTGGCCTAAAAACTAAGAGGGAGGCTGAGTTGAGAGCAGAGGGCCAAGGAGCAGGTGGGATCTGAGAGCAGAGGGGAGGAGGCAGAGGAGGGGGAGGAGTGGCAGGAAGACCAGGAATAAAGGCCCCCTCCCACACCCCAGGGAACCGGCCTTAGAAGGGCCCAGGCATTGGGGTCCGCTCACTCCACCTTGTCCAGGAGCAGCTGGGGAGATGGTCCTCTCTGGCCCTGAGTGAGGGGCCTTCTGCAAGAGGAGTGATCAGTGATCTGGCTATGTTCTCAACCAGATCCTGAGCACTGGTACTGGAGAGAGGAAGGAGAAAATGGTTTGAGGGACCAGTGGGGTAGTCCTGACCGGTAGGACCTCCCTGGACAGCCATAGGATGGTGGGCACAGGAATACTGGCAGGAGACAGCCAGGCCCAGCAGGAGTGTACAGAACTGACTGCCGGAGGCTGGAGGTGAGGTGGGGGTGGGGGCTGCGTGGGGCCGCGGCCCTGCCCCCGAGGCGCCCAGGCTTACCTGCTGCTGGGCCTGGATCCTCATGTACTCGGCCCTCTGCTTGCCATGCTTGCCTTTGTCGGGGCTGCCTGCCTGGCCCTGGGCCGTCTTCAGCCGAGAGGCCCCTGGAGTCACCACCTTCATGGGGGGCACGCTGCCACCGCCGCTCTGCACGAAGAGGAACAGGGTCAGAGCTGGAGATGGGATCACACAGGCGCCCTAGGTACAGTAGGCCCTCTGAGACCTGGAGAGCCCTCCCCGGCTTCATACCCCCATCCAGGACTCAGGCCCACTCTCTGAGGCCAGGGTTAAGGCTTCCCCGCAGGGGAGAGGACAGAACCCCAGTCAGATTCCCAGAACTCCCAAGTGAGAGCTCTTTGGTGGTTTCCTTGAGTGGCCCAGGGGCAGCTGGTGCCCTTCTGGGGGAATTGTTTTTAAAGTAAAGGTCCCTGGCATCATTCCCACTCCTGGCAAGGGGCTCCATCTTGGGCCCTGGAGAACATATCCGAGATTTGGGAGAGAGGTCTTTATGAAAGTGAAAGTGAAAGTTGCTCAGTTGCGGCTGACTCTTTGTGACCCCAAGGACTATACTGTCCATGGAATTCCCCAGGCCAGAATACTGGAGTGGGTAGCCTTTCCCTTCTCCAGGGGATCTTCCCAACCCAGAGATTGAATCCAGGTCTCCTGCATTGCAGGCGGATTCTTTACCAGCTGAGCCACAAGGGAAGCCCAAGAATACAGGAGTGGGTAGCCTATCCCTTCGCCAGCAGATCTTCCCGACCAAGGAATCGAACTTGGGTCTCTTGCGTTGCAGGTGGATTCTTTACCAACTGCACTATTAGGAAAGCCCAGGGGTCTTTATAATTGCCAATAAAGTAGGATGGGCAGCCCCAGGCCCACATTTTCCTTTGAATGGGAGGATAGGGGCGAAGTCTCCCTAGAGATGGACCAGTCCAGCCCCCTTGAACAACTACAGGGACCAGGCCTGCCCAGAAGGGCTTTGGGGATCCAGAAGCGCAGGCAGAGAAACCACAGAGACAGAGAAAGTCAGACAGGAGAGGAGGAGGGGAGTGTGGGGATGGAAAAGGGGGAAAGAACTTTATTTGTTGGTTTACAGATACAGAGCAAAGGGGAGAGGCCCTGGTCCCCAACAGGGCTGGTTAGGCTGATCCCCGGGCAGGCCAGCTTCCCAGCCTGCCAGGGGCTCTGCCTGCAAACCCAGCCTGGCACCAGGCTCCCAGGAGGGCGGTGGGGCTGAGAGAGGCTAGTAGGAGGAGGGGGGCTGGCATGGTGCTCCTGCAGCCCCCGACTCCCTCCTGCTCTGAAGACAGACAGACTGGAGTGGCAGGCAGCCACCTGGGGACCAGGGGGCAGAGATGGGGGGCTGCCAGGGGGCCCCATGGCAGAGGCCATGCCCATCTGGCTCAGAGTGGCTTCCAGCTCCTGGAGTGTCTCCTGCAGGCTGTCCATCCGCTGGGTGATGGCAGCACACTGAGCCTTGCGCTCCCCACTGCAGGGTGGGGTGTGGTGTCCAGAGTCCTTGTGGGTCTCCTCTGGGGGGGTCTCCGCAGTGGAGGGTTCTTGGGTCCGCTCTGGGGCAGGTCCCCAGGGACTGGGGATCCCAGCTCCTCCCCTTTCTGGGCTGCAGTCGCCTGTCACCAGTGTCTTCAGGGCCGCCCCTTCCTTCTCTAGCATCGGGCTGTTCCAGGCCTGGGAAGCCGCAGCCACCATCCCTGGCGGGGCCGGTGGATTATCCCGGCCCAGGAGGCCGCTGGCCAGAGTCCGGGGTCGTGGGGTGGGGGTTGTTCTAAGCCCGGGTTCCTCAAGCCTGGTCTCTGGTGGGGAAGGAGGGATGGGAGCACATTCCGTCAAGACGATCCGGGGAACAGAGAAGGGCCTCGGGCCTGCGGCAGCCTGAAGGAAGAAGAGAGATGAGGGAGGGTGTGATCCCTGTAACCAAACACCCCCGTGCTGGGAGCAGGGTGCATGTGGGTGAGCCCAGTCCCTTCCTGTCGCAGATTGGGAAACTGAGGCAGGGGAGGGTCCCGACTGAGTTCACCCAACAAGTGAGAGACAACGCTGGACTAGACCGCAGGCCTCTTTTCACCACACCCTATCGTCTCCACCTCCCGGCAGAGATGCCAGTTTACTTAGAGGCACAGATGCGTGCGTGCTAAGTCACTTCAGTTGTGTTCGACTCTTTGTGGCCCTATGGACTGGTTGCCCGCCAGGCTCCTCTGTCCATGAGGATTCTCCAGGCAAGAACACTGGAGTGGGTTGCCATGCCGTCCTCCAGGGGATCTTCCCGACCCAGGGATTGAACCCGAGCTTCTTACGTTTCCTGCATTGGTAGGTGGGCTATTTACCACTAGGACCACCTGGAAGTCCCACTCTACATGTTTACTTCTCAGCAGCCATGTTAAATTCTGGGAGCAGGTCTCATGGTTACTGCCCGGAGTTTGCCCGTCTATGCGATGGGGTAACAATGACACAAGGCTGGTGGAGGATGAAATGAGCTCACGTGGGCATGTGCTTGGAACAGTGCCTGGCACGGTGTAAGTGTTTGATAGATGTTAGCTATCTGTTACATAGAACTGAATGTCCGAGACCCGCAGCCCCATGAGGGTGGAGACTGGGTGTTGGCCTCTGACCTCGGAGAACGGGTCTGACATCCTCATCTTAGGCCAGAGATTCCTCGTCCCCACCCCCTACTTCTGGAGCTTTCTCTGAGGGCTTCACAGCCACAGTGGGCAGGGCTCGGCCAAGTCCTCTGCTGCACCAGCTTGGGTAAAGCTAGAGCACCCGCCTCTGTGTGAGCGTCCCTGGCTCTGGCTTTTATGGGGGCACAGAGAGAGGCCCCCAATCACCCTACCACAGCTGAGTAAACTCTGGTCTAATTCTGAGCAGAGTCTTATACCAGGAACTGCCACATATGCCTTCATCTTTAATCCTTTCTGTTCCCCATGAAACGGCTATTTTCACCACTTTACAGATGAGGAAACAGGTGTGTGAGGGGGTGTCCTATAATTTACTCAAGGTCACTTACCCACAGCTAGCTAGTGGCAGAGCCAGGACTTGAACCCAGGAAGTCTGACTCCAAGTCCAGTGCTCTTGCCACTACAATGAGCCATGGGGAGATACGTGGGGGGCAGCAGGGACCCCCCAGCCCCCCTCCCAAGGGAACCCACCCAGCTCTGCCGCCTGCTTACCTGGATGTGGAAGGTGCAGAGTGGGAAGTCAGTGAGGGCGGCCCACGCCCACCCGGCTCCACTGCCTGCCAGCGCCTCCGGATGCAGGGGGCAGCCAGCCCGAAGGGCCAGTGGAGGTGCTCTGCCCGCTGGGCCCCTTCAGGAGCTTCCAGGGCCAGAAAGGAGTAGTGGCTGGGTGCAGCGTGCCCAGGTGCTGAGGGCACAGCTGGCCCAGCGCAGCCCTGCCACACCACTCACCCCCAGACGGCTCCTTGGGCTGCTCCATGCCCATCCATGCCCAGACAGCCTGTCTACCTGTTCACTGCCCATCTGCTCCCCCCGCCAGGGAGCCAAAGCACCACCAGGCCTCAAGCCAGGCTAGAGATCAGGTGGAAGCCAGCACTGTGGGCCCAGAGAGCCACACAAGACAGGTGACCACGTGTGTGCCTCCCCAGACCAGAGGCCCTCCTGCTCCAACCTGACTGGGCAGAGGGAGAGATGCTCAGACCACTGCCCCCCGACTCCCCCTCCCCAAGCAAGTCCCCTGGGGTGCAGACAGCAGGTCACCCGCAAATTCCCGAGGAAGAATAAAAAGGAAATAAGTGCAGCAGGACAGCAGCAAGGACTGGAGTTAGAGTGAAGGTAGAACTTCCCAATGCTGAAGGACGGAACCAGCAGCCAAGGAAGCGCATGGATTTCTTCCATTCCAAGCTCTGTGACCAGGTGGGGCCATGGGATGGAGAGAGAGGCTGTAAATGAGCCTTCCTCCTGGGTGTCCTGGCCCCCAGCATAAGGCATAGATTCTAGGGGGAGAAACAGAGCCCCCGCCTGGCACAGGCAGCAGAGTGGGGAGATGGGGGCAGGGGCAAGAGTTCAAGACGAAGTCAGGTTTTGAGTTGGGCCTAAAGTCATGTAGCAAGCCAGATCCAAACTCCAATCTTGGACCCACGCAGAACCTGGGCTTCGAGCCAGACCTAAAACTCTGGCTGTAGATCCGAATTAAATACTCAAGCCACCAGGGGCCAGGCTCGGAATCAAGCCTGTAAGGAAATGCAGACCCAAGGGACCACCAGATGCCAGGCTGCTGGAGTCTCGAGAGGGAAGGAAGGGTCCTGTCCTTGGAGCGGGGAGGGGTGGGCCACGGGGTGAGGCTGTGGTAGCGGCGGGACTCGGGCACGTGACACATTCTGGCGGGTTAGCGTGAGAAGTGAGGAGAGGAAGCGTGGAGGCACAGGCAGAGAGAGCGCTGTGAGAGGTGGGGGCAGCCCGTTACCTTCCATGTGGGGCCCGGGGCTGAGGCCCTGGGGGGGCCCAGGTCCGGGGGGGACAGCAAGGTGGGGATCGGCTGGCGGCGGGGCGTGGGGGGGAGGGGAGACACTGAGCTTCTCTCAAACACCTGGGAAGCAGAAGGTGGGGGCAGGTTTGGAGGAGGGGGTACAGGAAGGAGGGGTGGCCTGGGCGGGCACAGGGACCCTAGCCTCACTCCTTGACCCCTCATCATGGCCACTGGTCACTCTGCCCTGCGAGTTATCTCTTCCCAGAGGCCCTGGTCGTCCAGGTCTCCAGCCTCTCGGGGAGGGGCGCTGAGAACACTTGAGTCTGGGGACTTACAGCGCTGAGAGGGGCTCAAGGCACACGGATGGAGGTTGTTAGAGCTTCGTTCTCAGAATACTAGGGGATGGGGTCGCAGAGCAGAGGAGGCGTCAGGGCAGTCGGGGGTCTCAGAGATTGCAATAAAAAACTCAAACATGCAGGGAGGGATTTACACCCCCTCCCCCATTACAGTGAAGAAGAAACTGGGGCAAGAAGGACAGAGTCCGGAACCAGCCTCAGTGGGGAGCTGGGAATCCAGCCCCTCATCCTAGCCTGAGCACCCCACCCTGAGATCCACATGGTGGGGAAAAGGGGGGCTCCTGGCTGATGACCTGGGGACCCCTGACCCACCTCCAGCTCTGCGATGATGCGGTCCTCATCGTCCTCATCCTTGATGGCAGAGGCCATGATTGGGGGCGTGGAGGCCGGGCGGGCCACCTCGGACACAGTCCGGCGCAGCTTCACCTGGGGCTTCTGCACCTCCAGCTCCTCGGATTCGGCCTTCTGCAAGGCCCGGGCCTCATTAGACCAGGCTCTGTCTGCCTCCAGCCAGCTCACCTCTTAGGTCCTATCCCTTCCAGACCATCTCCCACCTGCCCACCCAGCTCCGCATCATCTACCAGGCCCCTTCCCATGGAGGAAGCACAAGCCAGAAGCAGAGTCCCCAGCAGCCAGCCTCCTTTTTTCCTTCCACTTCCTCTGAGGGAGGGGAACACTCCAGGGGGTCTCCAGAGGTCCTCTCAGGCATCCCTCCCACTCAACCCCATGTACCTGTCCCCTACCCAAGGTGGGGGGTGGTACCTTGATGAAGGCCGAATCCTTCTTGCTGGTGACCACGACCTCTCCAGTGCGTGTGGTGGTCAGGCCATGGGAGGAGGGGAAGCTCCGGCGGGGAGGGGGTGGCGGTGGGGACTTGGAGGGCTTCTCGGTGCGGTATCGGGGCACTGTCAGCTCATCTGCGGGCAGCCAAGGGGCTGGGGGTCAGGGGACCCATAACCCTGGAGTCTGTGCGCCACATCTGACTCCAAGGTTAAGGTAAACCTGGCTTCCTCCTCCAGGGAGGAGGAGAGGGGAAATCTCAGGGAAGGGACACAGGCCCCTCCTCCTCTCCTACGTCCCTGTGCAATCCAGCCCCAAGCCCTGTCACTCTTCCGCTTACAGCACTCATCCCTTCTACTCAAAGCCTGGTCCAGGGAACAACAGCACTGGAAGCACCTGGGAGCTTGTTGGAAATGCAGAAGCTCAGGCCCCACCCCGAGCTGCTGAGTCAGAATCCACATGCCAGCAGATCCTGGGTGATTTCACGTGCACATTCAAGTTTGAGAATCGCTACTCTAATCCACCACTTTCCCGCCCACCCCTCAGCTCCGCCCTGGCACAGATCTTCATCCTTCCTCCATCAAGAGAGAGTAGTTAGTACTATTGCAAGAGTCTGACCCTGCCCACCAGGCTCTCCCTGCCCCCAGTTCTTCCTTTGATCCCCCAGTGATTCCCCACAACCCCAAACCTCTGTGCCTGCCAACCTTTCAGCTTCAGCTCTGCTTGCTACTCTCAGGCCTGGACCCAGCTGAGCAACACCAAACACATACCTCCAGGCATTGGTACATGATGTTTCTCCCTGGAATGCCCTCTCTCACTGGCCAGGGAAATGCAAGACTCCAGTGAAAAGCCCCCTCCCATGGGAAGGACTTCCTGCCCTCTCAGGGTCTCCTGCAGAACAGCATTTAGCACCTGCCTCCTGTTTCTGGTTTACACACTGGGTATGGCCTGGGACAGATTACTTAACCACACTGAGCCTTAGTGTCCTCATCTGTAAAATGGGAATAATTACTGTATCCACCTTCTGGACTTGTTGCAAAATTATAAAAATTAATACATAGAAAGCATTTGGGGTTGTTCTTGCCACAAAGTAAGTGCCTGATAAACACAGATGTTAGTATTATTCTCCTACTACATTTTCAGCTCCTTGAAAGTAGTCATCTCCTTATCCCCAGCACCTAGCACACGTGTGCGTGCACACTAAGTCACTTCAATCGTGTCTGACTCTGCAACCCTGTGAACCGTAGCCCACCAAGCTCCTCTATCTATGGGATTCTCCAGGTAAGAATACTGGAGTAGGTTGCCATGCCCTTCTCCAGGGGATCTTCTGGACCCAGGGATCGAACCTGTATCTCTTATGTCTTCTGCATTGGCAGGCAGGTTCTTTACCACTAGCGCCACGGGGAAAGCCCTGGCACACAATGGGCACTTAACAAATATACAAGTGGCAAGAATGAATAAATGAATGAGTGACATCTGCTGTTTCCTATTTGGGTTTCTGCTTCCCCTGTGAGCTCACAGGCTTGGGGAGCACAGGAACCCCATCTGCATCCCTCAGGGCTGCACCCCATCTCAGCACAGCCTGGCTCCTGCCACACATGCTTGGACAAAACGTGCAGGGGCACAACCCTCTGCCTGAACTTTCTCATCCTCCCAGTGTGGTCCTCTCAGCAGCTGTGGGAAAATCCCTGGATGCAGTCCTGCACTATCCCATCTTTCCTGAGTGGCCAAGGGTCAGGCCAGCACCCCGCTTCTCTAATAGCCCACCCACAAAGATTTTCACTCCCAAGCACCTCCCTCATCAACCTGAGAGTTCCTGAGGCTGGGGCTCCCCTCCTCTGGGCTCTTTGCAACCCCCTACCTGCCCCATACCTGAACCTCTCCTCCCACTGGGCTCCGTTCGGGGGGCTGCCTTCTGGCCGTGGGGGGTCTTGGGGGGTTTGTGGTCCGGGGTGGGGGCTGGGCCTGGGTGGGCCTTGCTCGCACAGTCTAGGTCAGGGATGGCCTTCAGCAGCTCCGCCTGTGTCTCCTCCAGCAGCCGGTTGATGTCCTTGGCGCTGTACTGGGTCAGGGCTGCCCGCTTCTCCTCCCAGTCCCGCTCAGCAGCCTTGAGAGGAGGGCCAACAGTCAGCACTGAAGCAGCTGCCCTGCTCCTGGACTTCTGGGGCCTCAGCCACACATGCAAGGAATGCAAAGGAAGCCTCCCATTTGATCCGAGCCTCGGGCTTCTCTTGAGTATTACATGCCTTTGCTGCGAGCCTGGAATGCCACCTTCATAACCAAGTACTCTCAGGAGAAATTTAGACCTGCTTTTAGACATTCTATTCTGTTTCATTGAGCACATAATCTTTTCTTGTACTGCCTTGATTATCACAGGTTTATGATATGCTTCCCTGACTAGCAGGACTGATGTCACCCTCAGTATGCTTCTCAGATTGCCTTGTTCCCCAGGAACAAGTCCCACGTGTCGGCACTGGCCAACGTAGGTCGGTGGTGAGAATGTGTGAGCCTAGCCCCAGCCCCCCCATCCCGCGCCCAGCACCTCAACAGACACAGCCTTGTCCATGCTTCTCTTGCCAGGAGCGTCCAGGCCTTTGGTGGGGTTGCCCGCCTTGGGGGCTGGAGGGGCCCCCTCGGTTGGCCCACTCAGCTCATGGAGGTTCAGCGGAGGGCTAGGGGGTGGCATTTCAAAGTCTAAGCTCTTGTTGAAGTCCGTCTCAGCCGTCATCTTCTTGGGGGACTGACTCAGGAGGTTGCTGGGGGGTGGCCACACACCCTCGTCCACTTGCCTGGGGTGGGAGAGTTGGGAGCAGCTGTGAGGTCAGCAGGGTCGTGGCTCCCTGGGAGGGAAGCCTGGCATGGAGGAGGCGGGGTGTGAGGGGGGCTCTGGGATCTTGCCGAACAGATGGAAGGGCCTGGGGAGGGGTGACTGCATCTGGGAAATGGGAGCGCCAAGCCTGCAACATGCAATGGGTGACAGGTCAAAGTGCAGAGCCAGCCAGCACACCCCTGACCTCTGCGGGGAGTTGGGATAAGGGATCTGGGCCCGGTGTGTGACCCCATGGGAAATCGCAGGTCAGAGATAGGAGGTCAGGGATAGAATGACCTTCGGATCTGGGCCAGGGTGTCCGTGACCCCCCGGCACCGCTTGAGTAGCCCATCCAGGCGCTGGGGCTCCTCCTTCAGGAACTTCACTGCCTCCACCTCCACACGCAGCACTACCCGCATCTTGCTTTGCAGGCCTGGGAAGTGAGCTGAGGCGAAGGGAAGGAGTGAGCGGGAGGAGAGAGCAGCTCCGGACAGCTGGGAGGACAGGCAGTGGGGTGGGGGTGCAATGCCTGGGATGGGGCTGGGGGTGCCCCCAGGCTCACCCTTGAGTTCGGTCAGTGTCTCCCCGAGCTGCTTCAGCACCAGCGCCTTCTCTTCCAGCTCGGGCCCGGGCACCAGTCGGTGGTTGTGGGACACATCCCTCTGGATCTTCTCCACCGACTTCTCCAGGTCACTGCAGTCACAGAAAGACCTTTTCAGCCCCTCTGGCCCCAGCCCAGCCCCCTGAAACTGAACAGCTGGAAACAAATCAGGCCACTGGTCAGATCAAAATTAAAAGCCATCCACCAGGCCAGAAGCCAAAGTGAAATCAGAAAGCCAGACCTCAGAGATGAGACTTCAGAAACACTCCGTAACAGGTGCCCCAGGTCCCTGTGTTGAAGTTCTCATCTTTAGCAGTATCAGCCAGAATCTCCCTCCCTAGGACTCACACCCTCTGATTCTCATTAGCCAAGGACACAGCAGAGAAATTGGCAGCTTTTCAAAGAACTGGAGGCAGGTGCGTGTGCTTTTTTGGGGAGGCGTCCACCTTTTCTCAAATGATCCAGACACTCAGCCTCTTTCCCTCAATGACAAAGCTGCTTCCTATTTTCAGATGGCTTATGCTGAGCTTGTGTCATTTTAACACCCTACATCTTTCTGAAATGTAAATCAGACCAAGTCACCACCGCCTGTGTGGAACCCGAAATGGATCTCGACATTCTGAGGCTAAAATCCAAACTCTTTAAGTGCAGCCACAAAGGGCATGGGGGTAGTAGCTGAAAATTTGGGTCTGGAGTCAGACAGATCCACATTCCAACCCGCACTCTGCCTGACCCAGAAGAGATCTTGGAGAAGTTACCGACTGTCTCCAGATCTCAGCTTCCTCATCCCCCAAAAATGGGGATGGTAAGAGTTCCTCCCTCCTGGGGCCACTATGAGGATTAAATGAGCTAAAAGCAATTAAATGAGCTAATGCATGGGGTCAGTCCCTGGGGGCTGCTCTTATTTCCTCTCTAGCCACATCCACTTCCTCCCCATCTGGTTTGCTTCTATTTCGAACCATCCAGAATTTCCCTGAGGTCCTTGTATGTGCTGCTCTCCCTGTTGGTCATTCTTGTTGTTTGCCACGCTAGGTCTCCATTGCGGCATGCAGGCTTAGTTGCGTTGACCAAGGATCAAGCCCAGGCCCCCTGCTCTGGGAGTGTGGACCTTATCCACGGGACCACCAGGAAAGTCCCTCTCCCTGGACTTCTATAATGCCATTTCCTCTGCCCGGAACACTCCATTACCACCACCTCCCCACCCCCCACGCACACGTGTGACTAACTCCCACACATCCCCAGGTCCCAATGGGAAACTCTCCCCTTAACACTTGGTGTTAGGGGTCTGCTTCCTGCCTGGAGCTCCTGTTTGCTAGGTTAAGCAGCTCTAGGCAGAAAATAAGATACCCTGTCTTTCTGATTCATCTCTGATTCCCAGCACCTGGCATGGTGCCTAGAGCAGAACAGAGGTCTGGTAAGTAATTCTGGAAGGAATGAATAAGTGAAAGAAGGAATTACTGCCCAGGTAGGTCATCCCAGTCCCGCACCTGAGTCACTGATATCCCTGACCCACATGCAGGACGTCACATACATTCCTGTCAAATCCCATCTGTTGGAAATCAGCTCAACAATCCAGGGAGGAACAACTTTTGAATCTCAGTTCTACCATCCAACAGATTTGCTCCCCCTCAAAGCTCTGTGTCATCAGCAAATCTTATCAGCATGCTTTATATATCTTCATCCAACTAGTGGGTGAAAAAACAGACCACACTGGAGCCAAGGCCAAAATCCTGTGCGTCAGCACCACCAGTTAAAGAGGGATCTTGTACTAAGTGCCTACAGCGTGCCAGGCGCACATTCAGCCCCTCACTTTATCCTCACAACAAATCCTGGGAGTGGGAACCATTATTACCTCCAGTTTACATACAAATAGTAGCTCAGAGTAAGAAACAGAGGAAAACAATAGAATGGGAAAGACTAGAGATCTCTCCAAGAAAATTAGAGATACCAAAGGAACATTTCATGCAAAGATGGACACAATAAAAGACAGAAACAGCAAAGACCTAACAGAAGTAAAAGAGATTAACAAGAGGTGGCAAGAATACACAGAAGAATTATACATAAAAGCCTTAATTACCCAGATAACCACAATGGTGTGGGCACTCACCTAGAGCCAGACACCCTGGAGTGCAAAGTCAAGTGGGTCTTAGGAAGCATTACTATGAACAAAGCTAGTGGAACAAATAGCTCCAGTTGGGCTATTTCAAATTCTAAAAGATGATGCTGTTAAAGTGCTGCACTCAATATGCCAGCAAATTTGGAAGACTCACCAATGGCCACAGGACTGGGAAAGGTCAGTTTTCACTCTAATTACAAAGAAAGACAATGCCAAAGAATTTTCAAACTGCTGTATGATTGAGCTCATTTCACATGTTAGCAAAGTTATGCTCAAAATCCTTCATGCTAGACGTCAACAGTACATGAACCGAGAACTTCCAGATAAAAGGTAAAGGAACCAGAGATCAAACTGCCAACATCCACTGCATTATAGAAAAAGCAAGGGAATTAAAAAAAAAATCTACTTCTGCTTCATTAACTACACTATAGCCTTTGATTGCATGGATCACAACAAACTGTGGAAAATTCTTAAAGAGATGAGAATACCAGACCACCTTATCTGTCTCCTGAGAAACCTGTATTCAGGCCAAGAAGAAACAGTTAGAACTGGACATGGAACAATGGACTGGTTCAAAATTAGGAAAGGAGTACATCAAGGCTGTATACTGTCACCCCACTTATTTAACTTATCTGCAGAGTATACATCATGTAAAATGTTGGGTTGGGTGAATCACAAGCTGGAATCAAGATTTCTGAGAGAAATACCAACACCTCAGATATGCAGATGATACCACACTAATGGCAGAAAGTGAAGAGCCTCTTGATGAGGGTAAAAGAGGACAGTGAAAAGTGAAAGTCACTCAGTCATGTCCGACTCTCTGCAACCCCCTGGACTATACAGTTCATAGAATTCTCCAGGGCAAAATACTGGAGTGGGTACCCTTTCCTTTCTCCAGAGTATCTTCCCAACACAGGGACCAAATCCAGGTTTTCCACATTGAAGGTGGATTCTTTACCAGCTGAGCTATCAGGGAATCCCTTGATAGAGAGTGAAAAAGCTGGCTTAAAACTCAACATAGAAAAAACTAAGATCATGGCACCTGGTCCCATCACTTCATGGCAAATAGATGGAGAAAAAGTGGAAACAGTGACAGACTTTATTTTCTTGGCTCCAAAATCATTGCGGATGGTGATTGCAGCCACGAAATTAAAAGATGCTTGCTCCTTGGAAGAAAAGCTATGACAAACCTAGACAGCATATTTAAAAACAGAGACATCACTTTGCCAACAAAGGTCCGTCTAGTCAAAGCTATGGTTGTTCCAGTAGTCACATATGGATGTGAGAGTTGAACCATAAAGAAGGCTGAGCATCGAAGAATTGATGCTTTTGAACTGTGGTATTGGAGAAGACTCTTGAGAATCCTTTAGACTGCAAGGAGATCAAACCAGTCAATCCTAAAGGAAATCAATCCTGAATATTCATTAGAAGGACAGATGCTGAAGCTGAAGCTCCAGTCCTTTGGCCACCTGATGCAAAGAACCTACTCAATGGAAGAGGCCCTGATGTTGGGAAAGATTGAGGGCAGGAGGAGAAGGGGATAACAGAGGATGAGATGGTTGGATGGCATCACCGACTCAATGGACATGAGTTTGAGCAAACTCCAGGAGATGGTGAAAGACAGAGAAACCTGATGTGCTGCATATGGGGTCACAAAGAGTCAGACGCAACTTAGCAACTAAACAACAAGTAGCTCAGATACTAAACTACATTCCCCAGCCTCCTTTGCATGTAGAAGTGCCATTCAAATAAGGTCTAGCCAATGGAATATGAGTGGAAGTGGTACATGCTGTTTCCAGGTCTGGCATCCTAAAATCCTCCCATGTAGGCTCCTCTGCACTCGTTTCCCCTTCCTGTTGGCTGAAAATGACCCTGTGGGTAATCTTGGAAGGCACATATTGAAGACGTGCCTTATTGGAAGGCATTAGCCTGGGTCCCTGAGTGACTGCAGGGAGGAAAGCCACTAAGCCCCCCTTAGGCTCAATTAGCACCTCAGTCTTCTGATCGTGCACTCTGCCAAAGTTTGGGGGCCCATAACCTGAGCAGGCTCTGTAAGAAAGTCCAAACCAGCGCAAGTCTAGACATTGGGATCAGAAAGTGGTGGGGCTTTCCAGACCCAGCTTTAGTTCTGGAACAGTTGAGAGGTGAGGATCAGGGCAGAACCAGCTACAAAATGTGGGGTGGCCCAAAGCAAAATAAAGATTTTGCCCCTAGTATAAAAATTAAGAATTTCAAGATAATATCAGCAGAGCATTGAACCAAGTACGGGCCCTCACAAGCATGGTGCCCTGTGTGAATAACGGGTCACATGCCTATAAAGTTGGTGCTGGGCTGGGCCATGTTACACTCCAAAGGTCAAAGGTCTCAGTCAGTGGAGGCTGCCTCTAAGGGCAACATCTAGACAACGTGCTTGACTAGAGCTACACGTGAGTAAACCAAGCTGAGTGGAGCACAGAATCATCTGTAACTTCCAGCAAGATGCCAGGGCAAAAGGAAGGGGTAGAGTGAAGCTGAGGAAGTGGACAGAGGCTGGTAAGCTAAGGAGGGGGTAAGGATGGGCCAGCAGGAAATTAGGCAGGGAGGCCCCTCCCAGTCAAGCCAAAGCCACTGCAGCACCAGTCCAGATTCCCCCCAAAAAGCCACCTTCGAAGTAGATGGAGAACCCTGCCAGAAGCTATGTATCAGCCCCCAAGCTCTCTAAAGTGAGCAGTCAGAGCAATGGGTTTGATAGCAGGGCAACGCATAGAGAGACTGTGTATTCCTGGAGAACTGAGGCCCCAGGAAGCTGAGGACCAGACACTCATATGACAGGAGCATAAATACATTCTTTCATCCTTCCTGCCTCCTCTGTACTTTTATATTTCCTTTTATTTTCCTTTAATGTCTCAGTACAGTTCCCTTTGAAAATTCCAATCCAGTTCCTCTGTGCTGAATAAAAAAGGGGGAAAAGAGGACAGGTAAGTTAGGTAAATGGAATTCCCTGGGTGCGGGGGCAGGGGGTGGTAGCCATCCGTCTACTTGGAGATCTGACCGGAGCTGTCACTCAGCTTTCACAGCAGGGGTGATGCAGTTGACTGCCACACCAGCTTATTTCCAAGTGGGATGGCCCCTTCTTTCATCTCAACCACAAGGGGTCATGGCAATCTTGCCCTGTGCATCACTGAAATGCACATGGACCTCCAGGCTGTGTGGGCTCCAGGCTGTGTGGGCTCGAGGCTGAGGAGCAGGGACCCTTCTCAAGGAGCCCCTTGCAAGTGATACAGCCAATTATGACTTTGGTGAGGAAGCCGGGTTCCTCTGAGCAGTCTTCCTTGGTTCTGAGTAGTTGACCCGTAGGAGCCAAAGCCCCCTCTGGAAAGAATTGTGAAAAGCTTAACCTTGGGCACAGGTGACGAAGCTGAAGCACGGGGAAGGGCAGAAACTGCTCTGATTGCCCAGCTGCTCAGAGCTGGAGCTGGAGCTCGGGCCCCTCATGCCCTGTGCTGCCAAGAGGGAGACCAGGCAGAGGAGCAGGGTCTCTGTCTCAGACCCAGGGACTGACCAGGGAAAGCTGCAGGGGGCTGGAGCTGCTCACTCAGTGGATGGACAGCGGAAGGCAGCCTCTCCTTGCAATGGTGCCAGACAATCGAATCTTGGCCAGACAGCTATTTACTAAATTTGGATCAGAGGACTGTCTTCTGTTAACCCTTCCATGTCTAAGTCTTTGGGGGCGGGGTGTTCTCTGTTCCTGGAGCCCTGTTTCAGCAGCAGTAGGAGGGGAGGAGGGTTCTCCTTGGCTGTATCTGGTCTAAGAGCGGGTGAGGGTGGCAACGGTGACCAAGCTGGCCCACCGGAACACTCTACTCGAGGATCAGTATGCAAGGATCACAGGCCAGAACGAAAGCAGGCAGAGGACAGAAGTGAAATTGGGCATCTGGAAACATGAGAGTAAGGCTGCAGGCGACGGGGAAGCCAGACCTTGGACCATTAGGGAGTAAGACCACAGCAAAAGCAGGCATCAAGCCAGAATAAAAGAAAATAGGACTCCTGCCAGATGGTCAAAGGTTTGTGGGTCACAGAGACATCAGACCACAGAGGAGATGAAAATCAGGCTTCAGAACAGAGCCACGACACCTGGGAGTCAGAAAGAAGGGAGTTGTGCCTCCCCGTGTCGGACACGACTGAAGTGACTTAGCAGCAGCAGTGATACCAGGTTGCAGGCCACCGAGGCCGCACTCCCAGCCCTCCCCGCAGCCGCTGCGCCCAGCCTCACTTGAGCTGCTGGGTAATGAGCTCCTCATCGTTGAGGTAGCGCAGCCGCTCCTCCTCCACCAGGGTGCGCTGCCGCTGCAGCGGGTCCTCCTGCCGCCGCGCCGCCTCCGACACGCGCATGCTCAGCTCCGCCTCCGTGCCCTTCAGCAGCGCGCGCAGCGACTCCAGGTTCTGTAGCTGCGGGACGCAGATGGGCCGGTGGACGGGGGTGGGAGAGAATGGAGGCGCGCTGCGGGGAGAGGGCTGGGAGGAGGCGGGCAGAGGACAGCCCGACCGCGGGGCGAACTCCACGGACGATACTGCTGCTCGGCTGCGGCCGTGAGCAGCAGCGAAAGGGTGGGGTGGTAGGGGTCACAGGCCGAGGGTTACTTTCTGGGGAAGCATAGAGGCAGGAGGAGAATGGCTTGGGGATGGTGGAGGGCGACAGGAGTGCCAAGTTGGGCAGTGCGGAAGGTGCGGCTGCTTGGCTGTGGCAGTTAGCTGCAGCGAAGGGGTCGGGGGAAGAGGACAAGGTTTCTGGGGAAATATAGAGGCCGGAGAATGGGGTAAGGGATATTTGAGGGCAAGAGATGACCCTAACAGGGCCCTGCCCACCTTGGGACTGCAGGGCTGTGGCTTCGATGAAGGACTCAAGCACTGTGGTTTGACAGAGTTTCCTTGGCTGGGACCGGAACATAACTAACACTTGAACCTAGTTCTAAGGCCGAGTTGAGGCAATGGTGGGGGTAGCCTAGATCTTACCCATTGCCCAGATGGCAACTCTCTGCCCCTTCTCCAGCCTGTCTCTACTCATTATTCTCACCTGATGGGCCCTGGGGCACTCTCGAGGAGCGGACACAGGGATGCCAGGCTCCTGACTGGTAGGACCATCTGCTAAGCAGGTCAGGCTGGGGAAGGCTGTATGGGCTCAGGAAGGTAGCCCTGAGGGGATCTGGGGGAAAGGCTTCCGCCCAAGGGAGGGGAGGGGGAAAAAGAATGGGAAAAGGGAAGGAGCTGGGACTGCTCTGAGGGATACTGACAGGAGGAGGGGGCTCAGTGGGGTACGCTGGGGCTCCAGGAGGGCGGGAAGGATTCAGGGAAAGGGAAAGAGGGCACGCTGAGGGGGACACGGGCCAGGGGTAGTGGCTTGGTGAGGGAATAGAGATTCAGCGAGGTGACGGGAGTTCGAGGAAGGTTTCGGAGAGCAGCCCAGTAAACGGCGAGGGACTCGGGATAGGGCAGACGGGCAGACTCTAGGGAAGGAGTTTCGGCAAGAAGGTGGGTTCTGGTAGGGCGGGGTTTGAGGGGGCGGGGCCCCGGAGAGGTGGTGGTACCTGGAGCTTCCGCAATTGCTGAAGCTGGCTGCGCAGGTCATTCGTGCTATTTTGTAGGCCACGCAGGTGCAGCTGCATCTGCAAACGGTTGATGGCAGTGGGCTGCCCCGCAGGGGTGCTGCTGGCCGGAGGCGGGGGAGGGCCGGACACTGGAGTGGCCCCGCTGCTCCGGCTGCCCGACCCACAGGCTACAGACAGGGACCACAAAGATGAGAGAAAGGGAATAAATCGTGAGCTGGGAGAGATCGGGGTAAGTTCTTTCCCACTCGTGGCCCCACACAGTACCCAGGGAGAAGCGTGGCTCTGGCTCCCTGCCCCAACCAGTGGTCGTCAGCCTTTCTGAGGAGAGCAAAGCACCAGGCGAGACATCTTGGGCTAAGGTGACTACTCATTTACCCATTGAAGCCTGGCGTTGTAGCCCCTTTACAGACTAGGGAAAGACCAGAGAGGCTAATAGAGGGCAAGCACCTCTGGGGGACGGAGAAAGGGTCACTCACGTGCTGAGGGGGTGGCTGCTCCATTGGAGCCTTCGATCTTCTCACTGTGGTACCGGGAAAAGATGGCCATCATGGGGTCCAGGCTGGCCCCAACCGTCAAAGCTGGGTAAGACTTTAACGTAAACTCCTCCAGTCCCCTGGTCTCAGGATGGAGTCCCCAAGAAAGGAAGGGATTCACCCCCAGCACCATGATGAGACATGGGCAGAGCTGAGCCCAGGGCTCTTGCTGCTCACTTTCCCTTCCTCTTGCCCCAACCACAGGCCTTTGGCAGTGGTGTTGGGAAAAGAACCTCACCTGGGGGTCTCAGGCTCTGAACCTCGCAGTAGGGCACTCTGCACCAGGCCTGTGAGGCTGGCAATTTGCTTCTCCATGGCCTCCATGCGCTCCCTAGGGAAGACAGTAGCCTTGATCAACCCCATCGCTGGGCATGGGGTCCCTCCTGCCCAGCCCCCCTCTCCTAAGATTGATAATTAGAGGAAAACCATTTCCTCCTCAGCACACAGACAATTCAAAGGGCCTCAACACCTAAGGATCAAGTCTACAGCCCTCCCACACACATAACTTTGGAAATGCCCTTCCCCATTTGACAGTCACCCTCTCCCTCTCCAGACTCATCTCTTCATCACTAGCTCCCTAATGGGCCCCACCCAGGCCTCTCTGGACCTCTGCACATGTATTCCCCTTGCTAGGCACGCCCTTCTCCCTTCCTCTTCTCTGAAGTCATCCCAGAGTACCCAACTACCTTAGGAGTACACCCTCCCAAGGGAAGAACAAGTTTTTTTGTTTGTTTTTTTTCACTGTGTCTCCCCCACTAGACAGGGCAGGAGCTGGGTTTGCCCAATTTGGCATAAACAGTGCCCAGTGCAGTGCCTGGCACACAGGCCACAAGAAAGCTATGTGAATATCATTTCTCCTCACCTCTCAGTGGTGCTGCTTGAGGGCAGAGGAGGGCACGTCAGTGCCATGGTTACCTCCTTCAGCCTTGCACCCTTAGCAAGAAGCTGGATGATAGGCAAGAGTTCCCCAACTCGGAGGCTACTTAAAGAAATGTGCCCCTCTCATCCCCACTTCTTACAAGCACCCCCTCCCCAGTGGACTTCAGCCGGCCTTGTGCTGGACAGCTCTCATGGTGGCACGTTTTGTGCCTGAGCAGGAAAGGCATTAAATAAAGAGTTGTGCTCTAGCCTCAACTCTAGTTGGGGAAACTAAGGCTCAGGGACCAGATGCAAACCCAGGTCTCCAGGCCCCTTGTCTGGGGCCCTCTCATCGATCCCTTGGGGCTGGCAGATGAAATGCCTGCCCTGCAGCAGCCAAGATACTCTGGTGACCCCTCAAGGATACTCCGGGTCTAGAAGGACTCCCGGGTCTCAGACAGACTCTGCCGTCTCCCCTCTCCCCACCGTGCAGCCCCGAGCCTCGCTAGCTCCCTCACCTGGTTTCAGTGTCCTTGGCTGGCGCAGGCGGCCCGAACCCAACGAGCGGGCGCTCCCCAGGCCCGGGGAAGAGTTCGGGAGGGGGCGCTCCCGCCGTCGAGGAGCCCCCGGTGCTGCGGGTCTTGCCTCCGGGGCTCTCGGCGAAGACCGACGAGGAGCCCGAGTCTTTGCGGAAGGACTGGCGCACCGGCGAGCCGCGGCTGGGCGGCCCCGAGTAGGGGCTGTGCGGCGGCGGGGGCCCGCCGGGGGGAGCGGTCACGTCGGCCAGCTTCTGCGGCGACGAGGGCGGCAGGCGGAAGCCGTAGCCGTCGCCGTAGAGCGGGCCGCCGCCCGCTGCCTTGTACAGCGAGTCCTCCAGGTCGGACTGCAGCGCGGCGGCCGAGTAGGTGCTGAGCGAGCGCACCGAGCCGCGCTTGTACAGGCCTCCGGCGCCCGGGTAGGCGAACGGGTCGCCGGCGGCCGCGGCCAGGCTCAGGCGGCCCTCGTGGAGCAGCCCGTAGGGGTCGGCGTAGAGGCCTTCGCCCTTCACCAGCACCATGCCGCCCGCCTTGCCCGCCAGGTCCTCGTCCGGCTTCACATCGCGCCGCTCCAGGATGGCGCTGGGGCTCGGGCTAACTCCCGGGGCTGCGGGGGCGCCTCCCAGCCGCTCAGCCGCGTGGTGCACCGGGCTGCCGGCGTAGGAGGGCGGGCGCCCCCCGGCGTACGAGAGGCGCGAGCGCGACGGCGAGCCCGACGGCAGCCCCGATGGTAGCCCCGGCGGCGGCGAGCCTGAGGCCAGGTGTGGCGCCGGCGACAGGTTGTTGAGGCGCCGCGTGGGCGACGACTCCCGCGACGCATACACCATCTCTCTCTGTGCAGAAGACAATCCCGGAACCCCACGAGTCGGTCACAAAGGGGATCCCTTGCCTCCCGCTTAAGGAGCCAGCAGCTCCTCCCGCCCTCGAGACGCTGAGGAAGTCCCTTCTGTTCTCTGCCTTTCCACCCTCCTACTGCATCTTCGACCCCTTTCCCGTCAGGGCTCCCAGGACGGAGGAAGAAGTGGCAGAGGGCCAGGCAACAGAGAGAGGAGCAATCTCCAGCTCACCCCATGGTGGGGGATGGAAAGCAAAGAAGGAAGGGGCGGTTCCTGAGAGCGGTCTCCTAGGATATTTAGAGGCAGATTTGAGAAATCCTGATCTGACCAGAGGGAAAGTGGCAGATGAGGGGAGGGACACCTCCAGGACTCCACAATTAATGAAGGCCATCCTCTGCTTCAGCCTCCACGTTCCCTTCTCCAAAGCTGGCCCTGGTCCCTGGTGACAAGTGGCTAGACTGCTCCTGGACCCATCTGCCCAACCTCCTCCATGCCCTGGGCCACCCCAGCCATACCCGAAGGTCCCCGTTGGTGAGGTGTGAGCCAGGGAAAGCGGCGTAGAGTGGCTCCTTCCTATAGATCTTGATAATACTGCGATCCTGGATGTCCCTGGGGGGAGGAAGGGGTGCAGAGGGTCACCATCCCCCAGCCCTGCGATGAGAGGGGGCACCTCCAGGCAAAGGGGAGAGGGGTGGCAAGAGGGGCCGCAAGCTCCAACCCCTTAACTCCTTGCTCAGTAGATCTCAGGCTGCCTGCCACCAACACACAACCAGCATCTTCTACCCCGTTTACCTCGGCCTCACGAACTGTTTTCAGTTTAGCTCAAGCCAAGGCCAACCAGCAGGGGTGGATGAGTTAAAGGGAAGGCGGTGGGACCGAGATGACCGAAGAAGGGGCGGGCTGGTAGGGCTCCGGGAAGAGAGGTAAAGGGGGCTGAGGCTAGGTGAGGAGGCGGCTGGGGAATGACCTGTGGCTTCGAGACCCCCTCGGAAGAGGAGTAACGGGGAGCCCACCCCATTCCCCCCGGGGCCACGCCCACCGGACGTCCTCCAGCTCGTAGAAGACGTTGCGAGCCTCATCTTTGATAAGGATGGCTGTGTTGGGCGACTTCAGCATGCCCATGGTGAGCTTCTGCGGGAACATGTGCGCGATGAGTGCGTGCAGCGTGTCCAGGCTGCTAACCTCGTGCGTGATGTGCACGCGCCGAGTCTCCTCCCCGAACTGCAGGAACAGCACCCCTGCAAAGGAGACGCCACCCTTGGTGTCGGGGCCGCCACCGCCACCACCCCGGCGGCTCGGGGAACCTTCGGGAGTCCCGCTGGTCCCGCAGAGGCAGGGTCTGAGGCCGGACGCCGCCCCGGAGTGCAGGTGCACCCAGGCACTCCTCATGCTGCCGGCCTCTCAAGGCACCCCAGGCAGGTTGGAGTCCGGGCGAGGAAATGGAATTGCGGGCCGGAGCAGTTGGGGCAGAAACTGAGAGTGAGGGGGAGAGATGAGGGAAGCGGGGAATGAAGGAATGGGGGGCTGCTGAAGGGGGTGGGAGAGGGGAGGCTTAGAGAGGGAGAGAGGGACAGGGAAGGGGGTGCGGAGGCAGAGAGAAGTGAGGGAAGAGAGGTGGAGAAGGCGGGTGAGAGAGCAGCTGAGGAGGGAGAGGCCCTGAGGGGAGGAGATTGGAGGAGGAGGGGTGGGCGGGAAGATGGGGATGGGGGAGGGGAGCCAGAGTCTCCCTAGAAAGGTGGTTGAGGAGAGATGAAGCGGTCAAGGGGAGGGAGAGGATGCCGGGATGAGCAGAACAGAGGGAGGAGCCAGTGGCCAGGAGGGAAGATGGACAGGCAGTACCTGGTGAGCGCAGCTTGGTCTGGCTGGCTGAGCGGGAGAGGGGCAGGCTCTGTCGGAAGCGGTTCATCCTACTGAAGCCTAGGGGGAGCTCGGCCTCTGACATGGTCTCCAGTGACTCGGCCGAGGCGTACGACAGCTTGGCCGCCTGGTCGGCCAGCCCAGGCTGGGCTCCCTGAGTGTGGCGTGAGCTGCGGGTCTGCGGGGATGGGGTGGGGCGAGACAAAGCAGGCATGAGCCCCTTTTGCTCTGCCCATTGCCCCCATCCTGGCCTGGGGAGCCCCAACTAGCCAGAGAGAGACACACACACACACACACACAGGAGAGTCTCCTGGATTTCAGACTTGTGTGACTGCAGGAGAGTTCCCCAAACTCTTGGGGCCTTGGTCTCCCCAGGATACCCAGCAGGTAAGGACTGGGCAAAGGACTCAGGCACCCTGGGAAGCCAGACAAGAAACCATCTGAGCAGGGAGCCATGGGCACGCCTGCTATTTTAAGCTTCCAAAGAACAACAACACAAATTTGTCACCGAGGTGAGCAGCAGAATCGTTGAGCAAATTGGGGCATTAGTTCCAGACATTAATTAAGCGGCGGTTTTGTGAGTGATGAATTTATCCTTCATGGAGTTCAGAGGGTTGGGGTGGGGGTGGGAAACAGGGTCCAGGAAGAAAGCAGAGAGCTAGGGGCCCTGGGATCCCAGTTCTGGGAGGCATGGCCCCTCACAGAGCTGGGCACAATGTCCTCGACCTAGGGTGACTGGAAGAACCACCCCAAAACCCCCCAAACCAGTTGGACCCCAGTTTCAGACTACCTGCTTAGTACATGCAGTGCACATGCTCAGCCCACACAAGCACATGGCCTAAGTGTCAGGCCTCAGCCCCTCCCTGCATGGCACATGCTGCCACATGGCCAACGTGCCTGGCTAGCCGCCCAGAAAGGCCTCCTCCAGTTCATCATAGCAGCCCTTGTCCTGAAGCTACAGCCGAGGGTGATATCTGCCTGGGGCTAGGGAAGGGTGTCACCCAATGACCATCCCCTGCCCCAGGGACAGTTCGATACCCTCTCTTTAGGAGAGGGGACACCCTGATTTCAATTGCACTTCAAGAATCTACTTTTGGCTGAAGGGCTGGAGCTCTCATTCAGCCACAGCTCCTTCCAGTCTGCCCCAGCTCCTCCCCTCAAACCTGGTTGCTGTCAGAAACTCATTTATTTAAGGGAGAAAGATAATGAATCAGATCTACATCATTCTGTTATGCAACATTATATATATATGAGATGTATCACATATACATGTTATCAAGAAAAAGACCGTGTTGCCCAGTTGTATTCTTTTTATAAAATAATTTTTAACAACCACAAATCATTCAAAACCATTAACACTGGTTATCTTGGGGCTGAGACACACCTTTCTCTTTACTTTATACATTGCCTGGCTGTGTGAACTTTATACAATCAGAATATATAATTTTTATATTTTTTGTTTTTTATAATTCTAGTGTCTTTTAAAAATATTTATTTATTTGGCTGTGTTGGGTCTTTGCAGCATGGGGTATCTCTCATTACAGCGCTTGGAGCTCTCTAGTTACAGCTCTTGGGCTCAGTAGTTGCGGCATGCCCGCTTACTTGCCCTGCAGCAGGCAGGATCTTAGTTCCCCAACCAGGGATCAGACCTGCGTCCCCTGCAATGGAAGGTGGATTCTCAACCACTGTACCACCAGGGAAGCCCTCATTTTTATAAAAACAAACAAACAGTAAAAGTGTCTCTAAAAAGGAATTATTCTCCTCCTCAGCTCCCCCCTTCCGTAAATCCTGATTAACCCCTAATTCATCTCCATCTTCCTATTAACTCAATTTAATGTTCCAATTGGATTAGCACTCTCAAAAGAGAAAGCATCTTCTTCTGATGAGCAATGTGCCCAGCGGTCCCCAAAGTGGCCTCAGAGCTTGGGGATGCTGCAGGTCAGATATGGGGACATTAGTGGGCATCCAGCTTCAAGCATAATGCTTTGATCAGTGGGTGGGCATGGGTCTGGGGAGGAGGGAGGCTGCGTAGGAACTGGGCCCACTTGGGGGATGCCTGGGCCCAGACTTTGGAGTCTGCAGTTCAGTTCTAGGCTGATCACCAGGGCTGGCCTGTGCCCCTCTCTTTCCTCACAGTGTGGGGAACCAGGCCTGGTCTGGTGGTCATGAGGTTGCCAGGCAACTGGAAGGTCAGTGGTTGCCAGGCTAGTGTGGATGAGGGGCTACAGAATTCAGGCAAGATGAGGCAGCTAGCGAGGATGAAGAGTAGGGGGTGGCCACAGCACCTCAGGGGGACACAAATGAGTTGCCAATAAGAAGATGGAACAGGAGCCAGAATGAAGGGGAGTAGGGATCCTAGGGACTGAGAAGGCAGCCCTTTGCCCAGGGAACCCTGGGAGAAGACACACCCACATTCCCTGCCCCACCAGTTCCAGTCTCCATCCTGGTCTTCTGGGCTCTTATTCCATTCTCACAGCCTTTGTAGAAAACACTCTTGAGAAAAGAGAAAGTGCAATAGCGCTTCTCTCCAGCCCTGAGCCGGGACAACAGAGCAGAGAAAAAGTGAGACATCCAGAAGGACTTCCTGACTACAAGGGAGATGGGAAGAGAACAAAATAGTAATTCAAACAGAGCTCTGCAAAGACAGGAAAGGGCTTCCCAAAGATGGGAAGCAGTGAGCACTGGTCCTTGGAGATGCTCCAGGGAGGACCTGATGACTCCTAGTCAGACATCAGACGGAGGGAACCTTGAGCAGGGGTGATCAGACCAGGATCTGAGGTTCCCAAAGGCTGTCCACATATGGGGGCAGAATCACTTGGGAGCTTTTAAAAACACTCTCTCCAGGGCTCACATTCACTGAATCTGAATCTCTGGAGGTTAGAGCCTGGGATTCGAGGTTTTTGACAGGTTCCCAAGGTGATTCTGAGTGGAGAATCATGTCAGCATCCATGATGCTAACAGCTAACAAAGTAAGGCTCCCCATGAGCCAGGCATTGTATTTAGGACATGCAGTCTCTTGTCCCTTCACTTTACATCAACTCTATGACGTAGATACTGCTCCATTTTATGGAAGAGAAACCAAGGCTCAGGGAATTTATGTAACTTGCCCAGGTCACTCAGCTAGTTAGTAGCAGACTGGAATTCACCACCCGGCAGTTTGGCCCTCGGCCACATGCACTGAGCCACTATGCGCTACTGCTTCCTACAAAAAGCCTATAATGCCTGACCCCACGAATCTACACTTCTGTGGTTCTCTGATTCAAGAACTTCCCTTTGGGAGGATGCATGCAAACAAGATGTTTGGAGCAAGATGGCACTGGGAGAGTCTGGAATGTATACCTCCCACCCCTGTCATGATGCCCAGGATTTGAGGAACTGGGGACTCCAGGATGCAAGCAGCAGGCTAACATAGTTCAGTTCTAACTCTGGTGCCAAAGAAGATGGGGAGGTCCCAGAGTGTGCTCCCCCAGGGGTCAGCAGGATGTCCTTGGAGGGCACAGATTTCCAGCTGTGCATGGTCCGAACTCTCCAGAGGAGGCAGGAGAGCACCATCCTTGAGCTCAGTCCTCCACTTGGGCAACAGGTTTGGGGGGGGGGGTGCAGGGCTGTGAGTCTCTTGCCTGGCATGACCAGCTCTCTCCATAGTGGAAAGTAAGAAAGGGATGAGGGACCTATTGTAGTCATGGGGCCTCCCATCTGGAGGGGCCTTCCTCCTCCAGGCTTGGAAAATAAAGTCTGAGTTCAGAAGACAAGGCCCTCAATAAGATCATGGGATCCAAGGCCCTCCCTCGGAGCCAGCTGTCTCTCCAAGCAGGGGGAAATACCTATCTCATTCCCAAATGCCCTTGTGTCTCAGGGTAAGCCTGAGCACCCCCCACCCAGATTCCCAGTAGGGGTGGCCCAAACTGCCACACTGGCTCCACAAGCCCCTGGCAGGCAAACCCAGGCTCTCTCAAAGCAGCAGCCCCAGCCTGCAGCCCCAAGGCCCACCACCCACACCAGACGGCCCCCTGCAGATGCACACCCCTGTGCAAAGCATGTGCAGGGAGAGGGGAGGGCAGGACAGCACATGCAGTTGTCACGGAAGCAGAAGCACCACCACTGACCTTGAAACTCCAGTAGTTTGGCTGCTGATGGAAATAAGAGAAGAGATGGTTATGTGGGGGCTGGGAGGGGAGAGTAGGGCCAGGGGTAGTTTAGAGATCCTTGGCACTCAGCATTCAGCCCTGGGCCCTCCACCCTCCCAGGAACAGGAAGGCAGCCATGCCTAGTACATCCCACTCTCTTTGGAGACCAGGGATGGCCCTGAGCAGGCTCCAGGCCTGCTAGTGGGGGAGGGGAGAACCAGTCCAGATGTTTCTAAGTCACGCAATCTAGTCACGGTAACAGTCCTCAGAGAGTTACAGGCAGGAAAAGATGCAGATGACCATGATATGAGAGCACGTGAGATGCTGGCAGAGATGAATCAGAGCTGCGGGATGAGAGAAATGGCATCTGGTTGTGCCAGCTGAGGGGAAACTTCCCGAAAGAGGTGGCATTGGAGCTGGGGCTTAAATGAGCAGCTGGAGGTTGGGAGGAAGGGCATGGGCAGAGGGCCTGGGGCAGGCATGTGCTGGGTGTGTTGAGGAGACAGTCCAGTTTGGTTGGGGCAGAGTCCGGGAAAGTAGCATATTAAGCTGCAAAGGGGCTGGGGCTAGAAGGGCACCCTTAAATGCTGAGCGAAAGAATTTAGACTTAACGAGGTGGACAAGCAGAAAGCATTTGAGTGAACCCAGGTGGGATGGGAAGTGGACCGCAGGAAGGTTGACGGGGCAGGGACTGGAAGAGGGAGGCAGGGAGCCAAGGCCAGGGCAAGGAGGCCTGTGTGACATGATGGACCCAGGTTTCAGGGAAAGTGGACAGATGCCCATCAACCCACAGCCCTGGGCAATGGATGGGAAGCCACGGGCAGCAAGGGATCGTCGGCGATGTCCTGTGGACGGACAGATGAGAGAGTAGGGCTCCTTGCTCCCCTAGAATGGGTGTGTTAGGTTTCTCCTCATTCACAATAACCTAGAGTCACCCTGCCTTCTCCAGAGACCAGAAGGCCCCTCCAGATGGCTAAGGACAAGGGAGGAGTGGCCCGGAGGCTGGGCTGGTTCTTGGCAAAGCTGAGGACACCCTGCTGACCGGTACCAGCCTCAGCAGGGAGACAGAGGCAGCAGATGGCCTGGCCCTGGGGTGCCTGGCACCAGCAGATGAGATTCCCTAGGCCTCAGAGCCGCTGGCAGAGGAGAGGGACACCAAGGGTCCCTGATGGCAGAGGGCACCACGGTGGGGTGTCCTGTGGACCTGAATACTTTATGGCAGGGAGGAGCTGGAGAGGGATCCTGCTGGGAGGAGGCTTCTGACCTTTAGGGTGGGGATGATGCCACTAGGGCTGGGATGAAGAGGGTTACTCACCAGAACCATCCCATTTGGGCCACACCCCCACCCCTCCCCCCAGCATTGCCTCCAAGAGATGCAAAAAAATAATCACATGCCTGGCAGAGGAAGGGGACAACGAAGTCTGTGCCCTAGCCAATATCTAGAACCATCTATGGACACATGCCACCCATGGGTGTTGAGTGGAGGCGGGGGCAAAGGGC
Source organism: Bos grunniens (assembly GCF_055505025.1). Lineage (NCBI taxonomy): Eukaryota > Metazoa > Chordata > Mammalia > Artiodactyla > Bovidae > Bos > Bos grunniens. The sequence goes on along the minus strand of NC_141183.1, from coordinate 24,260,845 downwards.
TGGAGTAACAGGCTCTAGCCACAGCTGCCTGTGGCCTGGGGAAGGGAAGGGGGAGCAGAGGGAGTGGACATGTGATCAAGACTGGGGCGGGGAGGCAGAGCCAGGCAGAGGGCAGGGGAAGGTTTATGATGAGAGTCATGTCTGCAGCCCCAGTGGTGATGGACGGCTCTGCAGAGAAGGCCGCCGTCCCTCATCCAGCTGCACGTCCCCGGTGTGCAGACCACCCACGGAGCTGCGCACAGACTCTCAGACAACCTCCCATGAGGACATCACCACAAACACACCCAGAGCAACAGACACACCCACAAAGGGACACAAACACTTGGAGAAGGGCCGGCCACAGTCAGAAACAAACAGAAACTCAGAGACAGAGATACCCATAGGTGGACCAACCCCATCCATACAAACATGCACCGCCTATTCCCACCCCCACCCCACACCAGACACTGACCTGCTCACACACATTTCTACAAGCAGAATCACAGAGGCACCCCCCCCAGCCCTAGCCCCTAGGAAGTCACAGAAACACACAGAGACATGGACGCCCACTCACACATATGCATACGCATACACAACGACTGCAGAGACACACAAAGCAACGTGCGCACACACACACACACACATACTATGCACACACACAAAGAGAGTCACATGCCTCCCTCCCCCAACTAGCTGGGTCATGGTGCCTCTGACCACCTCAGCCACTGTACCAGGCCTATGATGTCCCAGATATCATGTGTCAGGTAGGACAATCATGTGTCCTGATTCAAAAGAAGCAGAAAATGCCCCTCCCCCACCCAGCCCCAAAAGTCAACATACCAGGCTCAGTATGCAACTGGTGCCCACCTCACATCTCTGGGAGCAGAAGAGGAATGGGTCCTGGCTACAGCCATGCTAGCTGTGCCCCCAACATGGGCCTGCCTCAGGCTATGCTAGGCACATCCCTGGGGCACTCAGACCTGGAGAGATCACTAGCTGGGCCAGGGGAGAGGACTGGGTGGCACCAGTGCCACAGGACGGGCCAGCCAAGCCCCACTAGCGGGTAGAGGGAAGAGTTGCTGTCTTTGTGCTTGGTGAACTTGGAGTGAGGCTGGGACCAGAGTCCCGGGACTCGGGCGCTGGCTGGTAGGGCACGCAGAATGCTGCCCCTCTGTCACCTCTGGAGAGTGGGGAGGATGGCCCTCTCAGGTTGTGCCCACCAGGGTGAGACACAGTCTCCTGGCAACTCAGTGTCCTTGGAGAGGAAAACCGTGGTAGGGAGAGGGCCTTGGGGATGTCGTGCATCCCTGTCTGGCTCTTTCCAGGGTAGTAAACCCCTGGGACAGCCTTGGGTGACTGAGAGGAGCAGAGGCAGCTCCTTTGCAAAAGTAGGGCTCTCCTTGTCCAGTCACCAGCACCCTTTCCTCTTCACCCTCTTCCTGGCTGTCAGCTCCTCCTGCCCTGGCCCATAGGGTGCCTGGTATAAGAGGGCCTCTCAACAAATATTTGGCCACAAATCATTGCCAAGAACTCAGGACCAGCCATGGGCAGGGGGGTGGGGTGGTGTATCTCTGCGTACTCTTCCCTGGCACCACTCTCCATCTCCTGGCACTCTGCACTGCTCAGCCTTCTAGGTCTTTTCCCTGGGAATTGCCCAGCACCAGAAACCTCTGGAACGAGGACAGAGGGCAGGAAGGGCCCAGGAAGATCTGGCTCCCCAACCCAAGGGTAAAGCTGTCTCCCTCCCCCAGACTCAGAAAGGGGGTGTCTCACCTTTCCAGAGGACAGTGAGATTGTGGGAAAAAGGGCTGCATAGGAAAGCCACTTGAGGGTCATGAGAAGGGCTCTATGAGGATAACATGGAAGTCAACCATCTACTCTGTAGGGACCAGGCTTTCAGTAATATGGGATGGGAGCTTCCTGGAGACCCAAGGAAGCAGTGCCAGGGGGTCCTCAAACTCCCAGATGAGAAGAGGAACCAACTTCTTTCCTGCGGGGGGGGGGGGAGAAGGGGGGGGGCTAAGGAGTTAACACCCTGCCTCCTCCACCCTAGGCACCCTTGGGGGGGAGTGGTTCTTCCCTCCCCCTGCAGCTGGTCCTTTCTCCCCATCTCTTGCCCTGGGAGGGCGGGGCCGTGTCCCCTGGGAGCCTCAGCCCTGCCAGCTGAGGTCTCTCCCCTCCCCTGGGCAGACGTCCCCTGCAGGCTAGGTGAGTACATGACCCCTCCCTGACCTCAAGCCCCGACGACGACGCAGCCTCCGGAGAGGGATGGGACCCTATGGGTCGCACCCTAGTTCCAGTCCCTTGGATCCTCCGTGCAGCGCACACACCCACCTCTCAACTCCAGTGAACTCGCGTCCGCGTAAACACTCGCCCCCCGACCCCGCCCCAGGCTGGGGCTCCTTAACGCCCCCCGAGGTCTCCAGCCTCTCACCGCGACGCACGTGCCCGACTCCCCTGTGAACCCGGCGGCCTCCTACCCCTTCCCGGTGCAGAGTGTGGGTGGGGGGCGGGGGAGGTGGTGCTGCGGGACCCGCGCTGAGCCGGAGGCGAAGGAGCACCCCGAAAAGGTCATGACTTTCTGAGGCTGGGGGAGGCGGCGCCAGCCGCATTTCGGGGTAGGGGCCGGTCCCCTGCGGAAAGCGGCGAACGCGATGGCGGAGGGGAGGGGGCGTTTCTCAGGGATCGGGAACCTCAGCGGCCTGCACGCCCCCAGCCCCAGACCACCCCTCCGAACCGGGTGGGAGGGCTTCCGGTCTCCGCGCCCCCGCCCCGCGGAACCCGAGGCGGCGACCCCGGCCCCCGCAGCCGCTCCCCCTTACCTGCGGCCACAGGTGTATGCGCGGGGGCCCCCAGCCCCAGGTCGCGCGTCGGGCGAGGGGAGGGAGGGCGGTCCCCTACTCCCACCCACCCGGACTCTCCCCTCCCCCGGCCGCCTCCGCAGCCGCCGCCGCCGGTGCCCTTTGCTGCAATGCGAGAGCCGCCGCCGCCGAGCCGGCCCGGGCCCCGGTCGCCCCGGTAACCGCGACTCCACCTGGCGCGGCACGGCGCGCCGCCGTGCACATCCTCTCTCCGGCCCCCTCCCCGGCGCGGCCCCGCCGGCGCAGCCCCGCCGAGGAACGGCGGAGGCTGGTGGCTGCGTCGCCGCGGTCACCCGATACGCCGGCCCGCCGCCCGGGACTCGGGTTGCAGCAGGAGAGAGGGAGGTTAGACAGCTTAGTGGAAGCGGGGGAGGGGCTGCGACTTGGAGTCTGGCCTTCGGTCCCCTTCCAGGGTCGTCTTCAGGCCTCCACCCCTAACGATCTGGCCTATGGTAGCGGGGAGGAGAGTGGCCCGTCTCCGGACCCGCCACCCTCTGAGCTTACAGCCTCTCCCCACCAGGGTCTCCGCGGTGCACCGTGACCCTTCTACTTCTCCAGTGATTCAATTCCCAGCCAAGCCTGGGCGACCTAGGGTGCCTAAATGTCCTCGGTGACGTCTGATCCTGCCCGACTGTGTGACTCTGGCATTTGCTGAACGTCTCTGGTCCTGCACTTCACAAAAAGGGGCCTCAGACACAGCCATTCGGAAAGAGAAGTTCGATAAGGACTAGGTATAAAGTGATGACGAGATCCCGTTCACAGCCACTATTCTCTGTACTTCAAAGCCCTGGGGTGAAGACCCCTTCAAGCTCTCCCCTTCCTTCCAACAGAGTAGATTCCAGATGCGGACAGGCCTGGGGCCCCATAACCTGGGACATCAAGTTCACCAAATCCAGCCTCACTTCCCTCCATCACTCCAACTCAAGACATTTCATCTGCTCCATTTGGGGCTCACACCTCATCCCCATCCCTGTCCCAGTCTGACCTCCATCGCACATGTGACCACTCTAGATGAGCCCATTCCACTTGCTGTGTAGCCTTGGGGGCAGACACATCTCTGGTCCCTAAGTTCAGTCAATACTGGGCCAAGAGCTGGGAAGGGCAATGAGCTGGGTGCCCTGTGAATGATGCCAAGCATGCCAATCTCATGCTAGACTTGAGTTACACACAGCTAAGAGTCCCTGCTCTGGAGCCGTTTCCTAGGCTGTCACATTTTTCCTTCTCCTCATTCTCATTGAAAAATTCGACTTCCTGTCCTTCTCCAAGGGGAAGGAAGCAGGATGCACAAAGAAGAGAAACGGTTCCCTCTTAGATTCTCTGCCACAGTACCTCCTCTGCCACCCTCAAGTCAAGGCCTCCTCAGGGCTGCCCCTGGCCTGTTGCAACTCTGACTCTCTGGTCCCTCCTCCCCTCTGGGGTTTCAGATGCCTGTTTTTCTCCCACAGAAATGTCCAGGGCTGAGCTGCGAGGCCGAGCCCTTAAGATACTGTCTCAGGGTGTCCCTGTCCATCTTCCCATCGGGGAAACTGAGGCTTGATGAAGAACCAGGCAATCAGTTCAGAACAAGTGGCTAGATGCCAAGGTTGTCTTCAAATTTTGAAATTAAGCATCGGACATAGCAAGAAGGGTGGGAGAGAGACATCATGAAGGACTTCCTGCTGATGAGACATCAGGGAAAGGCTGGGTCTACTCAGAGATGGAGGGTGGGTGGGGATAGCGAAATGAGATGGTCTGCAGTGGGGGTGGGAATTGGGCAAAAGAGATTCCTGAAAACCAGTGGGGGAGGGTAGGAGAGATATACTTCTGTTTAAAAGAGAGAAGAATTTAAAAAAAAAATTTTTTTTTAACCTATTCCCCTTCAAAAAAATTCCTTCCCCAGAGCCAAGCTTTGGCACAGGTTCGGGGAGGTAATTGGAGAAGGAAATGGCAACCCACTCCAGTACTCTTGCCTGGAAAATTCCACGGACAGAGAAGCCTGGTGGGCTACAGTCCATGGGGTCGCAAAGAATCACACACAACTGAGCAACTAACACTTTCCCTTTTTCTTTGGGGAGGGAACGGTAGGAATTAGACTATCAAGGGAGAGTACAGGGCATTGGAGTCTTCTGAAAATGCGGGCTCCACATAAGAGAAAGGGGTGCAAAATTAAAATCCTGGATCTCCCCTTTCGAAAAAAATCTCCCCAAAGCCCAAGTCTGCCGTGGGTTTGGGGGGTGGGAGGAGGCGGGTGACTCACCTGGGCCGGCTGGCCAGCCCCGGAGGGGGCGGAGTCGCCATGGAGGTGGGAGCAGAGGGAGCTGAGGAGGCACACGGGGTCCACGGTCCAGCCGCCAACCTGTGTGTGCGAAGGGGGGGACACCCCATTAGGGGGAGCGGGCAGGAGCCGCTGGGGGACTGTGATGGGGCGGGGAGGGGAGTTCCTGGGGCAGGTTTGGCACTGAGCTCACACTGCAGAGAGACCCTGTGACGCTGGCTAGTCCCTTACCAAGTCTACATCCCCTCCATCTGTTTCCGGGGCTTTCTCTCCAGTCAGGCTGGGGGCTCTCTGAGCCCAGGTCAAAGCCTTCCCCAGCAGATACTCCTGAAGTCCTGTTCATCAATTCTTCACTGCCTCTCTGGACATTCTGCAAGGGAGCTGCCCCTCACCTCTTCCCTCTTCCAGCTCTTCACTCCCTCCTGGCTGAAGCCAGATATGGGAAGAAGGGGCCTCACCCCAGTGTACCTCTGGCCCTGCAGCACGGCTTTCCTCCCTGCCCTCTCAGGGAGGCTGCTTTCTTCTCCCACACCACACGGGAGACTGGAAACCCATCCCTTCCTGGTTCCTCCAGGCCCTCTTCCCCCTCAGCATCCTCAAAGTCATCCACCTCTCACTCGGTCACCCCACAAACATGTACAGAGCCCCAGCTAGGCTTAGGCACTGAGCCCTAGATACAAGTGAAACATCTGTAGGTCCTACCCACTTGCGCGCATGGCAGGGAATGAAAGAGTGAGGGAACAAAGGCATGAATCTGCGGGCGGCTGTGCTTCGATTCATTTACTAAGTATTTACTGAGTGCCTGCCCTGTGCCAGTGACTGTGCCAGGCACATAGGAGGCCCTTAGACATGCCCACATCCTCTCTCCCAGGCCTGCTGCCCCTTGAGGCTGCCATCCAGTCTGTCTCCATGTTTTTTTCTGGCCAGACCTCCCCAGACAGGTCTGCAGCCCAGGATCCTGTTTCCTCACCACCTCCAACCCCTGACACTAGCCGTTACATCATCATAGCTCGAGAAAGGAGTTCTCTATACCCTATGGATCCAGAGATCCTGGCTGGTCCCAATGGCTGTTTCCAGACTTCAGAAGTGCAGGGGGCCCTCCTGCTGGGCCTTCCTCCCCTTCCTCGGGGATATAGGACATTCCTGGTCCCTTCTCCCCATCCATCCTGGGCCCTCTCTTCTCAGACTCCATTCTGCCTTGGTGACTACACTTACCCCAGGTCCCACTTCCATTTCGGCCCACCTCAACCCCTTTTCTAGAGTCTTGAGTTGTATATTCAGTGCCTAACAGACGTCCCTGTGAAACACCTCTATGCCCCCTCTAACTCATCTCCCCTCTTCCAGTCCCTCATCCTCCCAAATGTTTCCCTCCCAACCATCTTATTTCCCTCTAAGCACCACCAACATCTCCCTGTCACCCAGGTTTTTCTGTCTTTGCCTTCTGGGTCCAGACAGCAAACAAGCGTTGCTCATCTTCCTTCCACCCCACCCCCACCCCATCCCTTTCCCTTCATCCTCCCTAATACACTCTCTTCCTCCTTTCCTGCCCTGCCTCCAGCCACTCCCCCTCCTATTCACCATCTAAAAACAACCATGGCCCTCCTAGTCTCCACCATCTGGCCCCCACACCTCCCACGGCTTCCCACCCTGAGCTTTCTGCATCAGCCTGTTGGACCTCTATGCCAGTCCCCAAAGCAACTCAGATCTATACTCACCTCCCATCTTCCTACCTCCTAAAACTGTTCTCTTCCCCCATGACCATTCAGACCCTTTCCATCCTTCTAAGCCTAGTTTAAGTACCTCTTCCTTCACGAAGCCTTCCCTGACCAGGGCTGTCCACCTGATCTCCCTTCCTCCAAACCCTCTTCTGACTGACTGTGCTCCCTATATTTAAGTTTCACCCCATCTAGATCACAAAGGGCCCTGCCCCCTCCTCCTAAGCCAGAGCAACAGAAGGAATCCGCTGCGAGGGACCCCTGAGGGGGAAGGCCTGATCTCCTTCATCTGCAACTTTCCCTTATCCCAGTTGTAACTCTGTTCCCGGGAGGGCTCTGGAGATGGAAAAAGATAACGGCTGGACAGAACTGGAGGTGATATGAGAGGCAGATAAAGTACCAGATATGCTCCAATGTATCCTTGTTCCCTGCAGTGAAGATGGAGGTGGGCACAGTCTTCCTCCTACCCAGCCACGCCCAGCAGTACTTGGAAAGGGGGACAGAGCTAGTCGGCTGTGGGAGCAGAGACTGACACCCCAAGGCCTGACTGAAAGGATGCTGGTGTGCTGATGGGAACAACTCCCCTCCCCTCCACTCCTTTTCCCAGCTGAGTCTCAACAACCAGCATGAAGCAGCTGTCGAGGCCCCACACTGATGTGGGACTGTAAGTAGAAGGCCAAGACAAGACAGGCCTTACTTGCAGACAAGAAGGCTTTACTCGGATGCAGAGATGCATCCAGAAACCAAGGATCTGGGAGAGCTTTACAAAGGAAGCATCACACCTCATATAGAAGGAGGCAAGTCCTGGACCAGGGAAGCTGGAGTCCTGACTCCCCTCTAAGACTTACTGATGACAGGAGAGAAACAAGGCACAGAGTGGGGAGTCCTCTAGCTCAAACTCACACAGCAAGTCTTGGAGGAAGGAACAGGGTGAAGAATGGGGGAGGAGGGAAAGGCACCAGGAATTCTGGGCTCTGTTGGGGCACAGCCCACCCAGCCTTCTGAAACTCCTCCCAAGGTCTGACCTTCCCTTAGGAGCCATATCACAGAGGTGCCCACCCCAAGGTACTGCAGCGCCAGATGGACCCTCAGGCTCAGAACAGTCAGTCCTGGAGGCTGTCCCCTCTTCCTCCCCACCACTCTCTTGACCTCCCAGACAGCCTTCCTCTGCTCAGCCTACCAGCCCCAGTTGGAGGCTGGGCTTTCTCTGCCCAGTCCCATGCTCCAAATTCCAAGACTGCAGGCAGAGGTCTGGGCCCTGAGCCCCCATCCCTTTCCTCCTCAGGCTCCCAAGAGCCAACCAGCAGATTTCGGCGTCCCTCCCTCTGCCCCAGAGGCGTCTCAGAATCAGGATGAGCCTGGCGGCAGGACCGCACAAGGCAGACCCCCTCCCCAGCCCGCGGCCGGCCCCACTCACCTGCTCCCGCATCCTGTCTTGCTGACCCCGAAGGGCTAGGGCATGCTGCGGGTACTTGCTCTTCAGGTGATCCATGAAGGCATCGCGCTTGCGGTCGGCATCAGCCTTCTGGAGCCCGCTGAGCGCCTCCAGGCTCTGGGCGGCGATCACCGTGTGCCGCCGCTCGGACGTGTGCACCAGCCCCACGTTGGAGAAGCGCCGGCCCCCGCTGCCCCCGCCGCCCCCGCCCCCCAGGGTCCGGTACTCCCGCGGGTACTCGGCATCGTCTGCAGACAGCATGGGGGGGCTGCTCCGCTCTGGATCTGCGAGGGGGGAGAGGGGGTTCGGCGGGGTCACGGTGCGTGCTCGTCCTGGGACTGCCCATCCCCCACTGGGGTCACTGCGAGGAGGGGCTGACCTAAGGGGGGCGGCAAGAGGCACCTGGGGTGAAGCAGGGGCTGCCCGACAGGCACTAGGAACAGAAAAGGCAGAACGGGGGCTCCAAGAAGGCTGGAGGGCAAAGGCAGTGTCCAGCTTCCTGCTCTTTACAGGGTTTGGAGGATAATGATGCGGGTTAGGGGCTGGCCTTAGGAGCCAAGGAGGGGTTGGGAGCAGGGGTCCTGGGCACCTCTCCAGCCACACATCCCCTTCCTCCTTCCTTAAGCTGGGGTGAACAGGGGAGGGAAGCAGGGTTCCTTTCAGATGCTTCCTGCAAACTGTGGAAAGGAGCCTGTATTGTCTTTCTTTCAAGAGCATCCTCCTGGGAGTGGGGTGGAGGCCAACCTCCTCCCTCAGACTAGCATGTCTAGGACACACGTGTCTTTAGGCTGGGGGTTGGCTTGGAAAAGGGCCAGGATGAGGGAACAATGGGGCAGGGGGAGTGAGGGCAAAAATCACACTTCCAAGAAGATGCAGGTCCAGGGTCTGGGGCTGGGGACCCCCTTCCCCGCCCACCCCGAGACAGACAGACAGACAGACAGGAGAGGCTGGGCACAGAGAAGACAGTGAGAGATGGACTGGGGACAAACTCAAAGAAAGCAGACAGAACAGCTCAAGCTTTCCCCGCTGGGACCCTCCCCTCCCCGCCCTTCCTTCAGTCTCCCTCCCAACACACACAAGTTCAAGACCTATAAGGGACGCACAGGGGACAAAGGACAGTACAGAAGCGAAAGAAAGAGAAGGCCGGGGGTTGAGGTCTCCATGCAGAACTCTGAAGCCTGTCCCTACTTGCCCACCAGCCCTGAGTCCTCCCCTGGCCTCCGCAGGCCCAGTTCTGTGGTCTCGCACCCTCCAGCCTCCATGCTGACCTTCCCATAGCCCAGCAGGGACGATGGTTCCAAGGTGTCACCCACACCAGGGATGGGAGGACCTGCTGGGGCTTACTTGAGCCATATTCCTGGTCATAACACGCATTTGCCCTCCCTCGTTTCCAGAAATCACCCACTTAGCAGACAAATACGGTTTTCCCCGGCATACCCCCAGCCTCACAATCCACTAGTCTCAAAGGTGAAACCCTCAGGGTAGCCTCGGTCAGGAAGCATCAAGCACCATAGCAGACACAGGCAGCCCAACACAGGGGCTAACTCACAGAAGCCGAAGTGGGCACAAGTGGGGGGCGCTGAGGATTCTGGGACGCGACCAGGTTCCCTCCAGTGCAACTTCTCTTGGCCCCCTCCCTCCACACATCCACTGTTCCTCAGGCCCCTCCTGTCCACCGCAGGAGGCAAGAGGACATTCAGCCATATTCCAGAGAAAGCCACTCCTCGCCCAACACACACATACACTCCTCCCTGGATGTGGCCGAGGCATGTACATCTCCAGTAGTCCCAGTCGACCCAGCACCTCCCACCAAAACCAAGGGAAGAATGGCCCCCATAGACCCAGAGCTCTGAAGTTTCCAAGGGTCTGACCGGTCACTTATCATGGCCTTCACACCTCGCTGCACCGCTGTGGGGGTATTACCGTAATCCCATTTCAGAGATGGGACTATTGAGGTCAATGAAGGGCAGTGACATGCCCAAAGCTGCAGTAAGTGGTAGAGGCCAGATTTGGCTCCAATGTTTATTAGAGTCACCTCACCCCTTCTCACCACGCCTTCCTGGCCAGATGACAACTGTTTGCTGATGGGACAATGATACCATTGACACTCCTTGTTTATCTGCTGTCTCCCTACCCTGGCGCTGGGTCTGGGGTCCCTCCCTCCCCCAGGACGTCTGTCCCTCGGTTGTGCTCCCCAAAGTGAGGTCCACTCAAGAGATGACTATGGGAGGAATGCTGTTTCAGAGCTTAATAGTTATACTGTTATTTTCAAGGATTAAAAAAGAAAAAACAAGAAGGCCCAACTCCTGATTTCATGGGTATCATTCCTTGGGATGGCAGTGAGCTAAGATTTCCTTTTAAGTGAATGCATTAAGTTCAAAGTGAGTTAACAAAGAACAAATTGAGTTTGCATTAATACAGTATGAAGGTTCCCTGGTAGTGAAGAAATTCCTGAAGCTGGCACCTGACTGAGGCTGGGAGCCCCAGGGCCATCTTGATGGGGACCCAGCCCTTGCTCTTGAGGAGCTAGTGGCAACCCATGGTGGCCAGTGAATATGGCTGAAAAGAAGTGACCTGAAAATTATCCAGAAGAAGGATGGCCGGGATGGGGGGCTGCTCTGGGTGCTGGAAAAATAGCCCCAACTGGAGTCAGGGGGTTGCCTCCCATGACCCTTAAACTCTGTCTTCCACTCACCCTCACCATCAGCTGGAGGATCACTACCTCATGGGACACAACTGAGCTGGAAGAGACCCACCATGGTGGAGCACCCTGTATACTTTGTTATCTTCCTTTGCCCAGTGTGGGGTGGACTCTGCCCACAGCCTCATTGCTGGAAGCCCAGCTTTCAAGCCCAGCTTGAGCGTGCCTGAGCCAGAGGGCGCCCCCCACCCCCTGCCTGTGCCAGCCAGCCAGGCTCGCCGTGCCGCCTAGGGCTCTGGATACCTAGGTGCACTGGGAAAGGTCAGTTCTCATCTGCTCTCCTGCCCTTCCACGCCCCTGGACTCAGAAGAGCTCCTCATGCCCACCTGCACCCTCTGTGCCAGCTCCTGAGGAGCTGTGCCAGCATCCTTCCCTGGCTTCTATGCCAGTGTCCTTCCCTGGCTCCTGGGGGTAGGGCAGGCGGTATGCCAAGCCTGAGAGAAGCAGGGAGGGTGGGGAGGTCCAGGGTCACCCAGGCTCTCCCAGGTCGATTAAAGGGGCCGAGGTGGGGCTGGCAGGGAGGGGTCCAGGCTGCCAGAGCAGGCAGCAGGGAGGCAGAGGCTCCAGACAGTGAACGTGTGCCCACAGCCCTATTGATGACTACAGCCCCGTAATCCTCACAGGAGTGGATGGCACTGGGGTAGGGAGGAGGCCGCTGAGCAGGCCCAGAGACAGTGGAGCAAGGACCAACTCCTCCCTGCCTCCTCCACCACAGGGCTCAGCCTCAAGTGCCCGAACACCGGCAGGTGCACGCAGGGCCATGGGTGAGGCAGGACCTGGATTCTAGAGGGTGGCAGGGAGAGAGGAGGAAGTAGGAGAGACAATGGGCTGTCTCTGAGGGGAGGTGGGGCTTTGATTTGAAATCTTTAGGCTCTTTTGAAAACTAAGAACCTGCAAGATTCTTGGCTTTTTTTAACAAAGAAACTCAGGGAAAGAGCTGAGGTACCTGCTGACCCAGGAGTCCTAGCTCCCTGCTCTGCGCAGAGTTCTCTCCGCTCTGTGGGGCCCCAGTAGACTAAGACAACTGGCCTGGGATTCTTGGTTGGGGCACCATTCTGTTGCCTGGGGATAAAGAGGCCCTTGGGGGCACGGAGGGCTCAGGCAAGAATTTATCTGAGCCAGCCCCGGGCGCCCGAGGTCGAACACTGGGAGAACAAAAGCCCAGACCAGAGACCTCCTGGGTTTAGAGTCAGCTCTTCCTCTGAGGGGTCCCAGGTTAGCCATTCTTTTAGTTCTCCATTCTAAAAGCCTCTTCTCTCTCAGAGCCTGAGGGTACTGGTCTGTAAAATGGGGACAACATCTCTAAACCCCCCTCCTGGGCAGTGGGTGAGAAGCTGGCAAGACGATGAGGAGAAAGCACATTTTGAACGAAAGACATTCCTGGCATGTGGGCTGTGGGACAGCAGGGCAGCCTTCCCATTGCCCTGGGCCTGCTCCAGCCACCACCAAGGCCTCAAGTGGCCCTGACCCTCCCCAGACAGAGCAGCTCGGTGAAAAGCCAAGGAGATCAATTCCAATCTAGCAAGCAGTGGCTCTGGGTAGCAGCGGCCCTGAGCAGATCGATGCTTCTGTTCACCGGCTGAGGCTGCTGAAGGATCTATCTGGGCAAGGGTCTTGTGGGTGGGGGGACCTGGGGAGGCAGATGGGACAGGGAGGCCTGAAGGCGGTAAGCAGACTGGATTCTACTGGGGCAGGGTGGAGAGACAGGGGATGCAGGAGAAAAGTGGGTGACCCTGGATGGGGAAGCAGAGCTGGGGTACACTGCTGGAAGGGGCCTTGGGACAGACAGCCCCTGAAGCATGGGGGTTGGGGGAGTCAGAGAGATAAGTTGGAGGTCTTGCCATCTCTCCAAGGATCCTCAGTACGCAAGGCCAGCTATAATTTTTGAGTCAGAGATTCAAGCTACAGGAGAGATGCCCAGGGCTAGTGGAATCCAGCTCAGTATGAGGGGAAAGGGAAAGTGGAGAAGGGGGGTGCTGTCGCCTCCCTTAGCTCTGCCTTCCCTGCCTGGGCAATGGGGAAGTGAACCTGTCTGGAGGCTGGGATGACCAGGGAGCAGTGGGCGCCCCCCAGTGGCCAGCTGCGGATAAAGGCGCAGGTGCTTGGGAAGAGAGCGACATTGTTATTTGCTCCACCAATTCCAAATTCCACGTTTATTTATGAGCCCAATTTATTTTTATCCTCACTGCATTCTTTCACATGAGATCACTGTAACTCATGATGAGAATTAAGATCCCAAGGTTTCAGTGACACTGTCTCATAAGCCATCCAGCCCCTCCCCACCTTGCATCTTTACCCCAGATGTCACCATCGCTCTGTCCTCTGGCTGCCACTGGGCAACATTTACACATGACATCATCTTCAGAGGAAGAGAGTGTGGAGAAGGGGAGGGGGGAGGGAGAGGGAAGAAGAAAGAGGAAGGGGAGGAAATAGAGGGAAGAACAAAGCCAGGAGCTACAGAAAAGAGAAGGGTCTCACTGGGGCCCCTGCTGGGAGGACCAGAGTTTAGGTCTCTGGGTCCTTCTCCCCAGAGATTGGGAGGGCTGGACAAGTCCCCTCCCGTGGGGACCTGAGGTCTCACAAGCGTGACCCCAACTGTGGCCTGGGCACCAGCTCAGGGAGTCCAGAGGGCCTGGGACTAGATCCCAGTGAGGTCGCCAGGCAGGGCAAGCAGTGGGGAAGGGGGTGGGGGTGGTGCATGGAGATTGCCAGAAAGGTGGAAGGCCTGGCTCAGACCCCAAAGTGCCCCGTCCGCGTACACACACACACTTGAATACGTGCAGCACAAGTCCCACCATCTTCAGCCAAAGCAAGAGGAGCCCAAGTCACCCAGGAGGAGCCCTGAGGCAACTGCCACCATCGATTGTGCCTGACAATTCCATCCTGCTGAGTGGCTGGCTGCGCAGTCAGGAAGCGCACTGTGCTGGGAGGTCAGAGGCCAGAGGACAAAGGACAAAGGTCAAGCTTGGCAGAGGCTTCAAGAACCTGGGTGAGGTGAAGGGATCATCCCTTCCCACCCCTTCCTTGGTGAAGAAGCTGACCCCTCAGTCTCCAGGCGCCCCTGGCTCTGGCCCCCTGTGTGCCCACGGCCCTCAGTCAGCTGTCTGTCTGTGGGTCCTTGGAGCAGAAGCCCATCTGTGTCTGTTTTCTAAAACCATCTTTTCCGCCCCATACCACAGCAACCAAAGTCATTTTCCGGGCAATTGCCTTTCTGTAAACATTCCTGTGTAATATCCCCCCAAATTGCTAATGCCCAGCACCCTGTTGAGTCTCCCTGTCACTCCAACCAGAGCCTCGGAGGTGGGGGCGGGCGGAGGGAGGAACAGGCATCAGGGGGAGAGGATTAAGGACAGGGCTTCACGTCCAGCTCCTGGCATGAACCCTCACACCTGCCCCCGCCGTGTTCCCCCATTCCCCACCAACCCAGCCCCACTCCCCTGAAGGTCAGGCCTCCTCAGGAGACTCTGCCTGGGCCAGGAGGGATGACAAAGAAGAAGAGGGAGGGGATCCCATGGCAGAGAGGCCTGGGAGGAAAGGGAGAGGGCTTAAGAGCATGCGGGCAATGGTCAGACAATAAAGGTGACTCCCTGGGACCCGGGAGCACGGGGGCAAGGCCAGGCAAGCTGTCATCGCTGGGCCCCCAGGGAAGGCAGTTCCCTTGTTCCTGAGGTGTTGGGAAGGAAGACACAGAAGTGGGAAGAGGCCAGGTGGAGACCATCCCCATGATGGACCAATTCCCCAAGGCAGGGCAGTGCTGGGGGACGGGTGCAAGGCGAGAGGGTATCAGAGGCAGGATGGTCCTTGGCTGGAGACACGGATGCCCCCTCCCCACCCCCCAGCACTGACCTACAGATCCACCGTGGAGAAGGGCCTAGGTTGGGTCGATTCTCTGGGCAGTACAGCAGGGAAACCAAGGACAGGGGAGGCTGAGTGAGTTAACTATGTGGACTCCCTTCCCCGGGCTGGGGGGAGAGGAGGAAGAGGACTGTGAACCCCCTGGACTATTTTAACCCCTTGCTCAGGGAACCCTGCTCTCCCGCTCCCCAGCCCCGAGGGAAGCTGGGCATCTAGACTCTAGGGGGTAGCGGGGTGGGACCACAGAGTCTGCCCGGGAGGGAGCCAGGAGGCAGGGGCGGGTGTAGGGCACCGTCAGTCACAGCTTCATGCAGGCAGAAAAACACGAACCAATTTGCACAGATTTAAAACCCACCGAAGGCCACTTAGTTGGTAAACGAGTCGGAATCTAATTAAAGGACCTGTCAGGCCTGGGGGAGGGAGAGCTCACCTGCCTGGGTCTCGGCTGCTCCCAGCAGGGCTTCTGGAACTTTCCCCAGGGAGAGGGCATCTGAGAGAAGGAGGGTGTCGGACTCCCTGGGGGTGGGGTGGGCACTGCCCCAGCCAGAGGCTCCCTGAGCCAACTCTTCCCTCCCACCCTTCCACAGGCCGACTCTGTCCTGTGACCCTGTCCGCTTGCTCAGACCAGGACCGCCGCAGGGCAGGGCTTCTTCCCTCCAACTGGGCACATCGCAGGGCAGGGCCCATGCCTCCTCCCTCAGACTGAGAGCCTTTGTGTCCCCCTCTTAGACTGGGGACACCCCAGAGCAGGGCCCCTGTCTCCCCCATCAGACTAGGAGCTCGCCTAGGACAGAGCTTTGTCTCCCCTTAGACTGGCCAAGACCTGGGCCTCCTCTTTGGGGGCACTAGATAGGGCCCCCATTTACCTCTTTGGATTAGAAGCTCCCTCAGGGCAAGGCCCTCGTCTCCCCCTTAGACTGGGGCCTCCTTGAAGGCAGAGGCACCCCCTCCCCTACCCAGACTGGGTGGTCTTACAGGACAGAATTAGGTGGGGTGAAGAGACTCACAGGCCACCTTAGGAGTGGGGGGGGCCTGGGGACAGTCAAAGATGCCAGACTTGGCCTCAGTGCCGTCTCTGCCAGTGCCCTGGCTCTGCGTGGCCGTGGAGTCCTTGTCCCCTTCGACCTGCTGCCCTCTCTCCATGACTCCCCACAACCGTAGGACAGCCCTCTCCCTGGCGAGGTGACGGCTCTTCTCTCTTAGCAAAGCAGAGTGATGTCTCCAGACTGTTCAGCTAAGCCCTGCCTGCGCCTGCCTTCACTCCAGCCAAATGCCTCTCACGGGGAAGGAAACCGAGGCACCAAGAATGAACCTGAGTCACACAGGAGCTGGAAGCAGAGCAGGAATGGAACCTGAGCATCCTGGCCCCCAGGGACAAGGACTTTCCCACCCCTCTCTGCCACTTCCCAGAAAGCAATGGCCAGGGGATCCCTTCTCCAGGCCCCAGACCCCAGGAGGGCAAGACTAACAAGCTCCTTGGGAGAAATCAGCAGCAAGGAGGAAAACGCCATGGCACCCCAGGCCCCAGAGAGAGAAAGGCCATGGGGCACAGTCCAGCCACCCCTCAGGTGCCCATCCCAGCCCAGCAGCTGCTCACTGCACAGAAACCAGGGTCCCCATGTGGCACCTGAATCATACTCCTCAGACAAGACCCCCTCCTGGCGAAAGAGCTGACAAGCCAGCCTCCTGCTCAGAATTTCACATGTGCAACCCTCCCCCACTGCAGGTGAAGCTATGGCATGACCAAAAATCCCTCGACTTGGAGGAGAAAGAGCTCTGTTCAAACCAGCTCTGCCACTGTCTGGCTGTGTAACCTTCAGAATGTTAGTAGCCTCTTGGAGCCTCAGTCATTTCATTTGTTTTTGTTTTTTTAAAAAACTGTTAACACTCAGACGGGTGTGCAGGTTGTACACTGCACAAAGGCATCGGCCAGGGTGTGGGTGGGGGACAGGCCCTTCCTGATCTGCCCGATCCCGTGATTTCCTTTCACTCCACAGTCATTATCACAACCAGGATGGTAGGGGGTTGCATTTTTAGCTGATGAAGATCTGGCTAATTGGTTTCCCCAGGAAGGGTGGGGGCGGGGATGCAGAGGGGAGCACGTCACCCCTAGTCTGAAGCCCTCGCTGGAGAAGCTGGGAACAGCCCTGGCGTGTGCGCACACAGCCCGCGCTAACAAGCTAACTCCTGCCTGGCGTCTCCACCACCATCACGCGCCCAGGGAAGGTGTCCTGTCAGCCCCACATCTCCTTGGAGAGGCAGCGGAGAGGAACACAGGCAGGGAGGAAGGGAGGGAGGTGGGGGGAGGCGGGAAAGCAGACGCCTGTGCTCCAGCTCTGCCACTGCTCTGGGGAGGCTGCCAGAGCACCCTCCATCCCCTGCAGGGGAACTCGAACCTCAGGGTGCTAAGGCCTGGGCAGCGGGTGTGGGTGAGGGGACTTTTACCACAGCCCTGAAGCTGCCTCGGGCTGAAAGCAAGCCCAGAGGGAGGCATCCTGTTCCCAGGAAGAGGGACCCCAATCTGTTGGAGGCAAGGGAGTGGAAGCCCCACCATACACCGCAGCTCCCCAGAGGGAAGTGTCATCAACACCCAGGCTTCCTCGAGGGTCTCACAAATGTTGGACAGGAGCCCCAGCCCGGCTGGATCCTTCCACATCCTCCTCTGAGACATCGCCATTTGTGGGGTCAGGTTCTCTCGGGGAGCTGTTCCCAACCCCACACCCCAGCATCCAGACAGCTCCCTCAGCCACCAGGACAACGGGGTCCTGGTGTCTGCAGTCTCCAACCACAGGCCGCGCTTCCACTTGTCAACGCCTGTGCCCCGTGGTGCAGGCCGACATGCCCAGCACAGGCTCACAGACACGTGCCCAGTCACCAGGGGCTCCCCTGCACCCACCACAGGCATCCACACACAGAAGGGCACACCTGGGCCCAGCCAGGACTGGGTCACCACAGAGCCGCCACCCTGACCCACCACTGTGCCATCTTGGATGCCATGCAGGCAGACAGGGCACGGTGCCTGCACACACATCGTGTACATTTATCATCCCCTGACAGATTCACTGCACGTGGGAGCTCCCTCGGGTGTTAGTCTGAGGCATCTCCAGTTTGGACTGAGAGACACTGGGAACCCCATTTGCCATCCTGAATCCAGCTACCCTTTCCCAGAGACGCGATTTCCATGGCCCTTCTCTTGCATTGCCAAGTTCAGGGTCTCTGAAAGCGTTTACATTTCGTCTTGACATAAAAGCCACTCCACTCTCACCAGTGTTTACCCAGCCAGGCAATGCCAAGGACCAAGAGGCCGCTTCCAGACCTGGCATGCCCAGCCCTGTCTCCCTCTACAGGTTCTCAGCCTCCTGCAAGGAGCTGGCGGGCCTTGGACCCACTTCCACCTGCTGCCGGAGGGCGAAGGACAGGACTGCGAGTTTCAGCCCTCACCTCACAAGGTAGTTACTCTGCTGCCCTGAAGGCCCACTGAGAACAAACAGCAAGTGTGCATCCCATCAGGTTCCCTCCCCAGGGACGCTGAGGTTAGTACCGGAAAGACTCTGGAGGATGGAAGAGGCGGAGCCTGAGAAGGCAGGAGGAGACTCAGGGTTTCCTGCCTGCCTGCTGGGTCCTCACTGACCTGGAGGCCTGCTCAGATTCCAGGGGCATCTTTCAGTTCTCCCTGGTGTCTAGACTGAACCGTCCACCAGAGCAGCATCTGGGAAGGTGGCGCGTGAGCTGGAAGGCAGGGAAGAAATGCACGGTCTCGCCTTCCATCTGCAAAAGACTCGAAAACTCCAACCTCCCATCTCAGTTAAATCCACCCATCCGTGTGGAGTGACGAGATGTGAACTCGGCACCAGGCTTGCTGGGTGCTCTGGGGGAAACGGACCAACCGTGAAAGACAGCACTCCTGATACCCAGCCTCCCACCAGCATACACTCAGGGCGGTCCCCAAGGGGCTCTGATAGCCACTCTTCATTCAGTGCTCAGACACACCTTGTGAGGTTGCTCTCCCCGATTTTACAGACGAGAAAGCAGAGACTCAGGAAGGGGTGACTTGCCCACGGTCAGAGCTGGTAAATGGAGAAGCCCTGGTCTTGACAGTGGGGTTCTCAGCTGGGATCCCCCTTCCCTCCTCGATGCCCTGCTGATTCATCCCTGAGTCTTCGTCTCAGCCCCTGGGCCAGAACTCCTTATATCCCCTCAGTCTGTCTAGCTTCCTAAGAAGGAGGACTCGAACAGCACCCTCCCTAGTGAAGCACAGAGACCCTCAACACCATCCTTTCTGGGGAGACCACACAGCAGAAGAGCATGAACCCTTCCCCAGGACAGGGCTGAAAGAGGATGAGGGGCAGGAGCAGGACAGCCCCAGGGCCCCTGAAGCCCAGGATGGGAAGGAGGTTCCACTTTTCCACAGCCCTCCCCCATACCTCAATTTGGTGCAGACACACCCCCCCAGCCCCTGCCACAGGCTGTGCCAACACCAAACTGCAAGTCCTCCATATTTCAGGAATGCAATCCAGCCGGGACTTGGATACCTCCAGAAACAGAGACCTCATTATGTCTAAGGCACCAGATACCTTGTGGGACCCCTCCTTCCTTAAAGTGAGCCAGAGTCTGTGCCCACGGCCCTCAGAGGGACCGGGGGTGGGTCATGACTTCTCCCTTGGGGCCAGAATGAAGGCTCCTGAACCCAAATCTTCTCCCTCAGCCTGACACCTCAAGTCCCTCCATCTGTGGGCTGGCTTCAGCCCTGGGCTACCTGCACTGCCGTCTGCTGGGTCAGCCTCATGTTGTCACCACTCCTGTTAGCTGGTGGCCTTCAGAACGGCTCCAATTGTCCAGACGAGGTCTGAGCAGCCCAGGTGACCCCACTGTGTCTGCACTCACCGGCCCTCCTCCTGCCCCCAGCCTGTGTGCCAGGAGAATCAATGCCAGGGCAGACACAGCCCTGCTCTGGGACCAAGAGGACCTTCCTTATCCCCTGCTCCTAACTTTCAGGCCTCCCCTGACCTCGAGCCTCAGGGCCAACTTGACTCTTCCTGCCAGGGATGAATGATTCCTGGCAAAGTGAGTTCAACCTGCCGGCTCCATCGAGGCACTTCCCTCTGCCTTCTGATGCCTGGCCTCACCAATGTGGTTCCAGGAGTCTGCTCAGGGTCTTAGCCTCTTCCTAGCAACTATGGCCCTGTCAGCCCAGCCAGGCATATCCCAGCTCCAAACACCAAAGCCTTTGCCCAGGAGTTTGAGTGGGCAGCCTGCTCTGCCCATAATTCTCTGGTTAGTGGCCTGAGGCCCTTGATACCCTATCCAGCAGCCAGGCATTACAGGGGTGTGTCCAACCACTCTGAGGACTGGAAAACCACAGCCCACACGATAACATCTGAAGCATGTTAACCACACAGTGCTTCCTTCTTGTTAACCTACTTCCTCCTCCCCAGACTCTGCCCTACTGCCAGAGGGCCCTGGATTGGAAGGAGAGGCTCCCTCAGCCCCTGCTGCTTCCCAGCACTCTGCCCCGTATCTGCATGCCATGCTTGCACGGTGGCTAATTCTGGCATCTCATCAGACAGTAATTATGGGGGAATCAGCAGTACTGTCATCTCTGCAGCTCGGCACCTGTCACCACGCCACCATCCCCAGGCTGCTGGGCTGGGACCGGAAGCTGAGGGAGGAAGGGTTTACTGGGGTGAGGGGTATCTGCTCCCTCCTCGCCTCTGCAGCCCTCACTTCCTTCAACCCTACCTCCCCACAGGTGTGCAGCGCATGTCAACCAGGTGGCCACTAGCCACTCCAGAGCTCCCTGTTAGCCAGGTTAGGTATGGAATGCATGTGCTCTGGGTCACACACAGGTGTGTCGAGGAAGGACACAGCACGCCAAGGTTCAAATCAAAAAATGCCCCTTCCCTTAAGTGTGACATTGAACAAGTTATTTTACTTCACTGGAGATCAGTTTCTCTAACGGGGAAAACAATGCCCACCTTGAGCAGAGCGGAAGAAATAAACATACAGAGTATCTAGCACAGTGGCTGACGCACAGGTGATCATGTATTCACTCAACAAACAATGCGTACACACCTACTGTGCGCTGGGCAACATGAAGATGCCAAGGTAAGTGAATTGCAGTTTAGCAAAGACCACACTGGGTCTAGGCCTGGGTCCTGGCCACCCTGGGGTGTAGGCATTTTGTTTGGCTGGTAGTGTTTTGTTTTGTTTCTTTGATTTTTAATGCCTTTAAGGAACATAAGCACGCTTCTCTATGGTCCTCATCCACGGCTTCACTCATTTCCGGCCCCTGAAAGAACTGGGTTTGCTGCCCCAGGAGCGAATGTGAACTCAGAGGGCCAACACCAAACTGCAAGTCCTCCCTATTCCAGGAACGCCACCCAGCCGGGACTTGGATACCTCCAGAAACAGAAAGCTCATTACATTTAAGGCACCAAACATCTTGTAGTGCTCAGAGGGGCAAGCCTGGAGGTGGTCAGGGAGGGACACTTCAGGGAGGAGCAGAGGTGGGAGGTGACAAAGGCAGGGCCTTCCTGGAAGAGGAGGCGCAGGAGCAGAGGGTCACAGAGGGAAAGGCGAGGCCCACTGGGAGCTGATGGAAACAGAGGCATCTCAAGGGGTCCTTCCTAGTGCTGGATTTCCGCCTGGCTGCAGCGCCTCCCGCTCCTCCAGACCGTTTCCCAGGTGGGTCCTGCTGGTGGAGCTATGACGTACGACCACGGCCCCTCACCTCACGAGCAGCATCTGCCGCCCCAGCCTCATCACTGGGTCTCTTCCCTGGCCCCACGCAGCCCACCCTCACCAGAGTGGAAAAGGACTCTGGCTAGAACCGAAAGGAGGTATGCACATGAGAATTCTCTAACCTCCAATCCACTTCTGACCCCTGACTTCAGGGTCAGGAAGCCCCCCTGCCCTGAGACTCCCCCAGGGGTGGACCCAGGAATGCGGTAGGGGGAGGGAAGCGGATTCCAGTGGCTTGAATCACAGGGAACCGTGCTTGCAGGGGTGCAGAGAGTGAAGCAAAGGCACAGCCCTCTACATGCAGCATGAGGGACAGAGGCTAGACTTCAGGAAGACTTCAGGTGGGAGGTACAACGGCAGGAGGGGGAGTAGGGCTGCAGTTACCACGGTGGGTCATCTGTGTGACCTTGGGCGTGTTACTTAAGCTCTCTGGTCTGTCACCACCTTTGTGAAATAGAGATTACAGCATGGAGCTCATGTGACAGCTATGAGGGTGAAATGAAGGGACACAGGTACAGGGCTTGATCCAGCATATGGCTCACACAGTTTTGAGCAAAATTCAGTGAATATTAGTCATTTGTATTTTTATTATTACCAGGAACACTTTCCCCCCCAAACTCAGTAACGACTAAACGAACCCCCCATACCTTTCCAGCCCTGCACTCCCTTGCTCTCGCTGAATCACGGAGGGAATGTGGATGTACCTTCTAACTAGAGTAGGCAGAGGAGCTGACCCCACAGGGCCCACTTCCAGGGAGGCCTCTGGCCCCAGATGACGCCTGCCCCACCACAAACAATCTAATAACCCTTCACAGCACATTTTAAACCCCCCTCCCCACATGTTATTCCACTCTGGGTGGTACAGCCGGACAGGGGTTGCTCTGGTTCTTTACAGATGTAGAAAGTAAGTCTTGGGAGGGACTGAGCTCCCTGTCTCTGGGAGTATTCTGGAAGAGGGTAAGTGAAAGAGGAAGACATTCACTCTTTCCTCCTTTCCTAGTTCCTGACACTCAGCCTTGGCCCACCTGTTTGTGTCGAGAAGTGGGGCAGGGTGGGTGGTGGCTTGTGTGACCAGGACAGGGGCCGAGGGGAAAGGCAGCAATTTCAAGTCACTTCTGCCTTCTCCTGGCAGCAGCCACTGATAGGGGAGGGAGGGGAGCAGCATCGTTGCTCTTTTAGGAAAACGGTAATTTTAATTAAGAGGCAGACAAACGAGGCTCTGCAGATTGTCTCCGAGCAAAGTTATTAAAAAGCCATCAAGGCGGCGGCAGCCACAGTGGCAAGGAGGGCTGCCTGCCCCATCTGCCCGCCCGGACTGGGGCCGAAGCATCCTTCAGAGAGTGGAGAAGGGCTGGGGGACACGGAGCCTGCAAACAGCCAAGACAGGGACTCTGCAACCCCTCTTCAAGGTGAGACAGGGGCAGCACTCAGACAGTACCCGGCTGGAGCTGCCCCACCCCAGGGAGGGGCTGGGGGAGGTGCAGAAAGGGAACCACAATGGGGCAGCCCCTGCTACGGGCCAGGCTCTGGTCCGGCTGCTGCTTTTCCTATACTCTTCTCAACAAGCCTGCCATTTTATAGGCAAAGACAATGAGGCTCAGAGAGGGAAAGTGGCTTGTCCAAGGCCAGCAGCTCAGACATGGCTTAAGTGAGCATTTGAACCCAGATCAGGCTGACTCTCAAGTCCAGTGCCCTAGGCTGCTGGTCCCGGGCACAGAAGTGGAGGTGGGCTCCCAGAGGCCCTCTAAAGTGGCCTCTGCTCTGGCCCAACAATGCTGCTCACAGTCCCCAGGTTGCATGGATTGGGACGTCCAGTCACTGCCTGCTTGGCAGGAACACGCTATGAGAGGAGTGCCATTGGGATGCTCAACAGAGACATGCAGTGAGGAGCAGCCGCCAGCAGGGGGAGCAGGGGCGGATGGGCATCGGTGGACTGTGGGTCACTGCCCTTTGGAGTCAGCTGGCCAGGCCACAGCCTCAGGCCCCACAGCCAGTGAACTCTGCCAACCCCTTAACCCGTATCCCCACACCACTTAAGCAACAGAAGAACCTTCGCTGTCTTGTCACTGTTGGCCTCTGAGCCTAGCCCAGTGCCTGGCACAGAGAAGGGGTTCAATAAGTCCGTATTGAAAGAAGGAATGGATGGATAAATGAATAAACGATTAAATAAATGAAATGAAATCACAGATTTACAAGTACCTATAAACGCAACAAAGCTGTACTGAGGTCGACATGGTCCCATCTTCTCTGATCCCCCTCCACTGGCTGATGCTGGAACATGGGCTCTCCCCCATAAAAAAGGCCCCTTGCTCCTGACCCCTCCCCCCAGGTCTCCAGTTCCCTTGACAGAGGGTTCCTCCTCCTCCCCCTTCCCAGCCCCCACTACACAGAGCTTTGCAGCCAGCACACACATATACATGCACACGTGTTTGCTCGCACATACTAACTCACATGCACACACGTGCACACACGGACACATTCTCTGCCAGGCAAGGTGCCCTCCCCAGAGTCAAGTCTCTGCTGCCCTCTCCCCAAGCAAAGGCCTGGGCCCACCAGGGATAGCCCCCTCCCCCATTTTGCCAGGGAGCGGTGGGAGGCAGGATGGTAGGGAGAGGCCCCCCTCCTGGCTTACCAACCTGGAGACTTTAAACAGAGGGAGCAGAGTCCTGGAGCCTTCCCTCCCGCTGCACGCTGGAGCCCTGGGCGAGGGACAGGAAAGGAGAGTGTGAACGAAGGCCCAGAGCCGGAGGACAGGAGCTGGAGAACGGATGGGGCGGGGCGGGGCTCCCACATTGGGATGGGCCGGCCGGGCAGGGGCCTTGGCCAGGGGGGCAGGCGGGGACTGGGACAGAGCAAGGAAGAGCCTTCGGAGCTGCCCCTTTGGGGGTCCCTGAGGGCTGGGGGGCAGGCAGGACAGAGATGGGGTGCTGGGCCAAGAGCCGGGGCTGAAGGGACAGAAACATTGGTGGGAGACAGACAGGAGACAGACAGCAGGACAACACAAAAAACATGGGGTTCCTCAGAGTGGGGTCCCCAGGACAGACAGCCAACAAGCCAGGCCTGGTTCTCCTCCCAGAAATAGGGACAGCCACTTTACTGGGGGCCCACACAAGACCCCAGATGAGAGCACCTTGGAGGGCCCATCTGCCTCCCCCAGCCAAGGTCACCCCATTCGGGAAGGTTGGTGGGTTCAGAGTCCGAGGGCCTCCCTTCATTGCTCTGCTGAAACCCCCTCCCAGCCCAAGAGACCCCCATCGGCTCCACTCATCCCCTAACCTTGAGGAGGGCCCCCTCCTCTGTCTGCAACAGAGGAAGCAGCGGTTCGTCACACCCGACAAGCGCACACGCACACTCGCTGTGATGGGGACCATGTCGGAAAATGGCACCCCTGCCCATGTCGCCCAAAGCCCTGTGGCCAGCTCCTGCTTCCACGCTCGCCCAATCCTCAGCCTGCCAGAGCAGGGCCCCTCTCAGCTATGCATCCCGCTGCCTCCCTCGCGCTCTCGCACTCTCAGGAAGCCCTTCTAACTGTACTGCCGCCCCCCAGGCTGCGCTGCCCGTCTTCTGCCTTGCATCTGGGGGTGCGCAGCACTGCGACCTGCCTGCCTGGAGACACTGTGGCCTGGGCATCCTCTTGGGCCCAGTTCTCACTGGGCTGGTGCAGACCCATCCACACCCACATCACGTCTGGCTGCAAGCATCCTCAGAGCCCCCTGCCAATCTCATGGTTCCAATTTTCCCACTGATTACCCAAGATGCAGGCACCCTGGGGAGAAGCAACTGTTGTACCCAGATGTTGGGACCTTGACTGGGTGAAGAAATCAAAAATGTTCACTAACATATCTAACCCCAGAGGGCTTCCTGGACAGGCAGTGGGGTTAGGGGTGGGGCACAGAGGGGCACCAGTTGGGGGCACGAAGTCTCAAGAGCCCTAGCTCCCTCCTCACCACTAGCCTTAAGTGGCAGCTCCAGGGGCCCAACCCCAAACAGGCTGAGGTGAGAATCTGGGTTTTAAGTAAGACTAAAGAGACTTTCTCATATATGCCCCTTCTTCCTGGGGGAACAGCCACCCATTTTTCACTCTCAGTTGGACAGTAAGGAGGAGGAGGACAAAGATTACTATTTACTGAAAGTTCACAATGTGCCAGGAACTCCGCCTAAATTACCTCATTTAATCCTGGTACCCACCCTGTGAGGAAACCACCGTGATCAGCCCCAATTTACAGATGGGGAAACTGAACTTCAGAGAGGTGAGGTGACTTGCCCCAAGACACACAGTGAGTGTCAGGGTTGGAATGCCAGCCCAGATCTGTCTGAATCCAGAGCCTGAGCTCTTGACTGTAGATCTGAACTGCTTCCCATCCATCCTCCCCTAGGATTTGTCTGTCTCCCATTCAGTGCCATCTGGGAAGTTCTGCCTAAAGTCTAACTTCCTTCCATCCCATGCTCCAATATAAACTATCTTTCATGGACAGTAGGGGAAGAGAAGGCTTTGTTTCCATCCCTTTCTGCCTCATTCTAGGAATGGGAGGCAGATAACTCCAACCTTCAGCTGCAGATGGACCAGGGATCAGGGGAAGGGGATGAGCTGTTGGGTTCAGAAGTGGGTTCAGGATCTCCCAAGCTTCATCATTTAATGACTTCTGGCTTTCCAGGAGCCCTTTCCTACTTTCCAGTCGCCATGATGGAAGAAGCTCCAGGAAGCCCCTCAAAGGTCTCTTCTTTTAACATCCAGAAATCCTCCTGAGCATGCAGACTAGGGAGAGTCTAAAAAGTCAGGGGCAGCAAAGCGAGAGTCACTGTCAGTCCTGGTAGCCCTGGCTTTTCCTCAGAGTTCCAGTTTCCAACTCAGAAGGGGGCTGAGGCAAGAATAGGGACTCATTCAGGCCAGCCTGACCACGGGGAGGGGCTGGACTGGCATGGGGACAGCCCAGGAGAGGAGGCAGAGAGGCCCGGATGTATCTGCAAGAGCTTCAGTGAGCCGTGGCATGCCTTCCCAGTGAACTGGGATCGTTAATTTTTCCCCAATGAGGCAGATGCTGGGCCTGGGGTAACGCCACAGATGCCTGCTGTGCCTGCAATTATCAGTCGCCCTGGGGTGGAAGAAGGCAGGACACACACCCTCTCTGCCTCCTAGGCTTTGCACAAACATCTCCAGCTAGGGCTGCCACATGGGGGTCTCTGGCTCTGGGCACCCCCCGCTTCCGATGTGGGCCCCTGGGTCTGAGGTCTCCGGCATGCTCTGTGGCCAGGGTGGAAAAGAGGTCAGGGTGCTGGGATGATGATGTTTGCCAAGGTGTGGCAGGCAGGCATGTGAAAAACCCAGCTCCTTCCCAATCTTAACGCTACTCCACTCCAGGATATGCAAGCGACTGGGCCAGGTGGCTGAGGCTACCAGGAACCAGGAAAAGGTTGTGGGGGAGATGAGCCACCAGCTGGAAGTGCCTCCGCAGAAGAAAATATGGACTGGAGTATAGTCTCTGGGTGGAATGGAGTGTGGCAAAGCCTTTCTGGGGTGGAAGGAAAATGGACTTAGCTGAATCCTGTAGCCTCTCCCTTACCCATCCTCTGGGCCCATTGGACAGATTTAGACAAGGTGTGCCTTTGGAGCAGGAGGGACTGTTTGTAAGACATGTGCAGGCACACGAAAGCACCAGTGTTCTCTTGGGCCAAATCTCCATTTTTCCTGGTTTATCTGGAGCTGGGAAGTATTTTTCCCACTCTCTGTATGGCAAGGCCTGTATTATCTCAGGAGAGAGGAGATGGGTAGAACCTGTGACAGCTTGAAGGGATCTTAGATTTTCTAGTTCTGTCCTCTTTCTCACACCAGGGACACTGAAGACCAGAGGAGGCAACTAACTTGCCCAATGTCACACGGCAGTAGGGAGGCAGGCGAGCTGGCACCATCCAATGCTTGCTCTTTACCGTGCACTTGACCTCTCTGCCCTGGGGGATCAAAGACTGACTCCCCTGTCCCTTCTCCTCCCCAGCAGCTCTGAACCCCTCTCCATCATGGCCCCCTGCACTCTACCAACCACCACAGCCACATGAGATTAAACTGGACCTACCAAGCTCCTGACAATAGCCCAAAGGTCATCTCAAAGGTCATATTAACCAGTCCGCTGCACCTAGCTACAACACTAGCCTACTTGCATTCATATACACCTATCATTGAGGGGAAAGATGCACAAGCAGCACCTCAGAGCAGCCACCCTTCATGCACCGGGAGATTTCCTTCCCATCTAACCTCGATTCCTCCTGCTGCAGCGTGGGCCTGTTTCTTCTCAAGCTGTCCTGAGCAAAGACAGGGGGAGGGGAAGAAGAACAGGATTCCCAGCCTCCAAACCCTCTGTCTGCCCACCTACAGCAGAGAGGATGAGGGCAGAGTGTCCCAGGGTAGCTGGGCCCTGAGCCCAGTGCGCTGTGCGAGGGGCAGGAGGGCTGTGGTGGCAGCTTGAATGTGGGAGAAACAGCTCTTCTTGGAATTGTCCTTCCAGCTTCTCATTCCCTGCAAACTCCTGCACCTCGGGTTAGGGGAGGGTCTCCACTGCGTTCAGAGACAGCCATCCCCTCCCCATACCATTTATTGTTTCTTATGTGACAGGCACTGTGCTGGAAATTTTCATCTGTTGTTTCACTTAAGCTTCACAACAATTCTGTAGTCAGAAACTAATTTGCCTGCTGGGCCAGTTCCTCCCTGAGACTAAATCTAACCTGGATCCCTCTTGCTGCATTTCCTCTGGTCCGTCCTCTGTGGCGGTGGAGAGGTGATTTTTGCTCCTGTCTTCAGAAACCCCAGTATTGGTTTCTGAGGCTGCCAACCTTTACCCCAGTATTGCCCCATGTGATGGCATTATGAGGGTATGGGTGAAAGAAACTGAGGCAGGTTGAGGGTTGAGATGCAGGACACTGGCCTGTACCAAACACAGCACCTAGCAGGTGGCAGGGGAGGAGGCCCGTGAGGTCAGGCAGTGTGCTGACCGGGCAGCGCCCGATATGCAATGATCCTGGTCTCGGTGACCATCTCTCAGGTCCAAGTTCCTACCCACATATACCTAGAGCCCAGGTGCCTGAGCAGAAGTGAGTAGGGGCATAAGATGGCCGGACCTGTCCTGGGCTGCGGGAGGCAGCTGAAGCCAGAGAGAGAGGGACTCTTACACTTAGCTAAGCTCCTGGCATGTAGAGGGTACTTAGGCCCTGAGAACAGAGGACGCAGACCTCCAAGCCCCTCTGCCCATCTCACTGGGATTTCATACAACCAGTGGTAGCCACAAGCAACTGCAGTGAATTCACACCACTTGGCTTTCCTGTTTGGACTTTTTGGAGCAGGACTGACAAGGACAGGGGTCCCCTCCACCAGGGCTACCCCCCTATTCTGCCTCTAGCCAGGGCTGGAACACAGGAGCCACCTCCCTAGGGAATTCTCAGACACCCCCCCCCCCCCACCAGCTTCCTTCCCTCTGGGAGATTCCTGCAGTGACAGCCTGGGCCAATGGGCAAGGGGAATCTGAGTGGTGGGTTGGACTCTGGTCCCTGTGGGCGGCACCCTCCCCCTTCGAGCAGGCACCATTAATGTATGCAAAGCATATGCAAATCACCCAGAAGAGAGACACAACATCAGTGGAATGACAGAAGAGACCTTGGAGAGGACCCAGCCCGCCCCCTTATTTCACAGGTGAGGAAAGAGGCCCTTGCCAGGAAGGGACTTGCTCAAGGTCACGCGGACATTTGGGCGCTAACGAAGGATCCTAAGAAGGTCTCTTTACTCAGCCCAGTGCTCTTTCCATGACAGTCTTGTTTTCCATCTGGGGGGCTTACAGGATGGTGCAGGGGTCTCAGGGTCTGTACAGGGTTCCCTTGGCCACCTCCCTTCCCCATGTGAGCCTGGGTAGGGGGTGTGGGGGAACCGTGGGCCAGGGTGGCAATGATGCCTGGGGCAGTGGGTGACCAGAGGGGTGACGGGGCCAGAGGGTGCCGAGGCACTGATTTCCCGTCAGCCAAACGGCAGTAGGTGGCAGGAGAAGTTGAGTGTCTAAAGCCCAATGTCAGGGCAAGGTGCCCGCTGTGTGCGGGGAGGGGGACAGCGCCCTCACCACACACACATCTCTAAGTGCTCAGCAGCCCCCTTCCGCCTGGCCTCTGGTAACTATGACACCTGACAGACCATAATAGTCCATTCAAGCCCATCCCTTCTGTGGCTACAGCTCCCTTCCCCCACTCCCCACCAACTTGGCTTCTCAGCCTTCCAGTCGGTCCTAGAAAGCAGGACAGATGCTACGGAAAGAAGACAGACAGACAGATCGGAGGGGGCAGACGGGGAGAAAAAGGGAGACTCAGGAGTCGAGTGAGGGAGACAAAGGAGAGAGCCCAGGAAGGGCAGAGTGGGAGAGATGGAGGGGTGGAGGGGACTGGGGAAGAAAGCGGAGAGCCTGAGGAGCAGAGCGGTGAATGTAGGAACAGTGGAGCTGAGGGGGTGCTCCCAGTCTCCAGACCTGAAGGATAAGGCTGGAGCCAGGCTGAGGGTCATGGGAGCCCCATCGAGGCCCGAGGGAGTCTGGGACCACGTCCCTGCCCCTCTGCCCACCTCCCCAGCAAATCCCCCGGCTGCCAGGAAATCGGTCCTCCCTTCTCTGCCTCCCTCCGCTCTCCTCCCCTCCCTCCCTCGGGGCAGGCAAGCGCAGCTTCCCAGCCAAATCCAAAGCCTTCATCTCCGCTTTTCAGAGCTGGGAATGAAAGAAGGGGAAGCAAATGCAGCCCTCAAACCCGCTGACGGCCAGATTTTTATTATCTTTGCTCGAATGGGCCCTAGGAAGCCAACAAGGGATTCTTCAAAGAGCATCTGAGTGGCTCATTGAAGCCTGCACCTGCACCAGCCCACCCACAACAGGCAGCCAGGGCCTAGCGGGGCACAACCTGTCCCCCACATCCCACCAAACCCAGAGGCCAGTGGGAGGCTGCCATGAGTCTCACCCTCGGCTCTCTGTGCCTAGTCAGGGGCTGTTTGGTCAGACTGCCAGGCTCAGAAGCCAGATGCAGGCCCACTGGGCCTCGGAGGCAGTCTCTGTCCCTCTCTGGACCTTGAAGACACAAACGAAGGAAGAAATGGGATCTCCTTGCCAGGGGTTGGAGGAGATAAGTGCTTGGGATTCCTCGAAAGCAAAGCTTTCATGGCAAGCTCCAGATCCATCCCTGAACTCTCTGCCTGCCCCCTCAAGGGCCTACTGTCTCGCTTCCAATGGAGCAGCCCCTCCCTTCTAGAGCCTGGCCCCACTACTCCGGATGATCCTCGGACTCCAAACACAGC